>NW_027361833.1:2289166-3037500 GCF_039654945.1 Dendrobates tinctorius
AGATTAATCTGCGTTCGTCTTTTGAAGATGGAGTCCGGTGTTCCTGAAGTTGTGCGGTGTCATCTAGTCCTGCATGTCCCCACAGACCCTGGTTGCTGCCCTTCCCTAATCCGTGTCATCCCGGGTCTCCCATGTGGTCCAGTGGGTCCACATTCCATTACCACCTGGGACGCATGCCCACGTCGTTGTGGCCTGTCGACGTGGGAGTGCAAGCTAAATAAGCTAAGCTGTGTCCGTCATAGCACAGTTACAGTTCTCCACACAACTGTTTGAGCACCAACAATTATTTCTAAGTAATGGGAAATTCTCTTTTCACTGAAGACAGTTTATCAAGAATTGAGAATTTTGAAAGTGAAAACTCAGTTTACGGGGAGAAAGAAATAGAATTCTCTGATACCAGATATATTATAAAGTGTCTTATTTTCTCATTTCTGTTAAATTATTTTTACTTTTCAGTCAAAACTTAGTGGCTCCTTGTCTAATCAAGGAATATGAAACAGCTACTAGATGTCCACTGAGTTGTCACTTATTAAGTCAAAGCCAAATATGGGCCTCTTTAGTGAAGCTGTGCTGACATATTAGGGAAAATTAGCAATTTCGTATCAGGGTATATTCCCCGTTCTAATGCATCTGAAATCTTATGTATGGAAAGGGTCTTTTGGTGAAGCACACCTGGAAAGTGTCAACATTCAGCTAACACAGGAAAGTATTGTCCTCCTCCATTCTCTTTTGAATATATACAAAAACTAATAAATATGTGGCTGAGACTGCTTGGCTTGGGAAAAGTGGGGCAGGTAATAAAAATATCACAGTAATCTAATTTCAACTGGTCATACAGGTACTACACTTTCTCATTCTTAATATTACAGCGACTACTAATCCATTACAGCTTCTATATTTGTATAATATAGGTGACTCTGGACATTTGCTGGTGTATGTCTACTGACTGTTTTACATATGGATTAAATATTTAAATAAATATCATGAGTAATTTTCATGCATTTTAATGCAAAATTGTGAGTGCAACAAGATCTTTATCTTTCTTGGCACATACTGTGTTTTAATTTAGTCCACCTGTTTTATACAGTTAGTATTACAGTATCTTAAATTATATTTGAAACATTTTTTGTGAATTTTTAACATTTTGATACATTTCGCACCTTAGATAAAATGTGATAAAAGGTTGCTTTTAGAGAATTTTTACTGTATTTTTTCTGAAATATTCATACAGGACAAAGATGATGAGTGGAGTGAGTGCAATATCAAAAATCATGCTACTTTCTGAAATATTTCTGTAATCATAACAGCAAAGGTCATGCGAATAGTTCTGCTTGCTCTCTTTAAAAAGCCTTAAGCTATTGGGCTACACCTTGGGCTATTATGTTCAAAGTATAACCTTAATGGTGTATTCCAGGAATCACATATTGATGGTCTGTGATTAGGATAGGTAATCAATATCAGATCCATAGAGATATAACTGCTAGCATCCTAATCAATAAGTTGGTTGAACCACCATAGTGTTTGTCTCCTTCATTGTTTGGCACAAATCTTGAATGGTAGTAAATTGTATATAGTAGCTATGTTGCTCGTGCGAGTCAAACCAGAAGCACAAGTGTAGATAACACTGTTTTGAGGACCTTTTCCTTCATCAGTGCAGATCTGGTCACTGGTTTGCTAAATCAGGTACCTTAGATGCAGAGCATATTTTTTACCATTTAGCATTGTCTTAAAAATAAGCTTGTATATGGAGTAGGTTCTCTTCAATATCACCCTAGAATACATTCAAAGTCATCTCAAATAGTACACTGCTCTGTACCGATGAGGTGCAAGACCCCTGAAGGAATTCTGTCTACACATGGGTTTCTGCTATGACTAGTGTGAGCTACTCGGCATATTTTTTTCCTGTTTAACATTCCCTTGAAAATAAGTCTCCATTCTGAGATTTTCTGTGATTTTGATGTTGCTAACATTAATGTCTGCAGTCACTATTTTATTGCAGATTGATGAATCCTAAAGTATCAGGATGCTGTTTTTTAGCCATCGTAAGCGGTCATCGCATGACCACAAATATGTGATTTGCGTATTTGTGGCTTATGCTAACCGGAAACTTTTCCTGCTTCTCTCAATGTTTTTTTGAGAGAAGTGGATGAAAACCTAGTTTGCCACATGACAGCACTGAAGCAAATTGCATATTTGCGGTCATGTGATAACTGATCTAATGGTTGCAACTGCATACTGTCAGCTTTCGGCAAACTGGAGTCATGTAGAATGATTACAGAAACATAGGTGGAGGTCTAAAACCCTTTTACCCTCCGACTTTTAAAGACTTAGTATAAAAAACTGTGAAAAAATTATATTTAGGATCACCTACCAGGATTGTCAACCTATTTTTTTCCTTTGATGAGGACTTTTCATAAAATCACTGACACCCAGTATGTCTTATAGACAAACTGGAAGACTATAGAATATAAATTATATATTATATATTCTATAGCTTAATATACTGATATAAACTATCTTATCAATACTTACTGTGAAATGTAATAATAATAATAATTTCCACCACCCCAAAAATTATGGACATACTGTATTTTCTTGGACAAAGGAACATTGTTGTTTCTAGGAATCTACAGATGTGGCCAACTTAGCAGGTGTGTAGGCCACACAGGTGTTAGGGTTGGCGGATTGCACTAAATAAAATATAAAATAAAGTGCAATCGCAAACCCAGGGTCCACCGTGCAGAGATGAACCTGCTGCTAGTAAATACAATGACGGAAACAAAACAGCAAGCGTTACCTTAAACACACTGTGTTAATGCTACACAGTGTGATCGGTACACTGTGTACCAAGCTCAGTTACTTAACAGAGAGGTACTGCACAAGAAAGCTAAGTACTATACCCTGTTACTTTCACAGGGAGGAAGCATAAGGGTTGAGCTTGCTCTGTGACTGAATTGTGTTAACTGCACACATGAACGAAACAGATGCTAAGCCAAGCGGCTAGTTACCCCAGCCCTGACACTACTAAACTTGTGCCTAACCAGCACCCAAAGCATATAGCAGACTAGAGACGCAGACATTGAGCCATGGGTACAAAACCGCATAAGTGTGATATCTGCCTGCCAATCTTTACAGTCTTTGAGCATAGACAGACGCACACAAACTTGCAAACAGAGTGGTAGAGTAACCACCCACTCACACCTAAACATAAATGACACTAACATGCCCGCTTGTGCCTCTGAGAGCCTTTTATATGCTAGGCTCCACTCCAAACACTCATGCCCAGTTGGTCAAGACTTTGCCCGCTGGTCAGTCCGGAGCTGCCACATCACCAGAGCAGCTAACGTCCGACCACTAATAAGAAGACGCTATATCAGGGACATGCTCACTAAGGAGATCTCTGGACTTAGACTCCAGAGTTGTGATGAGCGAGTATACTCATTGCATGAGATTTCTCGAGCATTCTCTGGAGCTCTTCGAGTATTTGGATGTGCTCGGAGATTTAGTTTCTGTCGCCGTAGCTGCATGATTTGTGGCTGCTAGCCAGTCTGAACACATGTGAGGATTGCCTATTTGTTAGGAAATCCCCACATGTATTCAGGCTGTCTAGCAGATCATGCAGCTATGGCAACAGAAACGAAATCTCTGAGCACATCCAAATACTCGGAGATCACCCGAGCATGCTTGGGAAATCTTGAGTGACGAGTGTACTCGCTCATCTCTACTCCAGAGCGTAAGCCTGCTCCGACATATCACTGATTACCACAGACTTGGCTGAAGAGCCAGCAGTAACCAAATGTATACAACGAGCCTGAGCTAGATGCTGAGACCAATATCTGTGCTGAGCAACAGTTGCAGCGGTTGGACATGAATGGGAGATCACAGCACCAGACAATGCCCGCGATCCAACCCACGCAGTGGGAGAATCCTGACGCCTAACAACAGAGCTCAATATTGCTGAAGTATGGAGTTCATACAAATCATGTCTCCTGATAGTGATTTTCAAAATGTATTTGGGAGATATGTTAACACACAACTGTTTTTCTTTTTAGAGCTACATGAATTGTCCTTGTGAACAAGCAAGATCTTTCAGTGTGAGCTAGACTGGTCTAAAGGCTCTTAGAATATTGAGCAGTGGAAATGCATTCTCTGTCAAATTTAGTTATGTTTTCTATTAGTTTTGAGGGCAAATATGAGTAGAAATGGGTCGCCCTCACACCCAGGGCTGTGGGGTACTCGGTACCGGGCCCGATGAGCTTCAATGGGAGATGTCACGGCAGCTGGGACCCGGCCTGTGGCCCTGGGCGCCCATTGTAAAAAGGGGTTGTTTCAGTGTGCTGATGGTAGTGAAAGTTTATAAGTGATTCGTGACGCCACCTGTGGTATTCGGCAATAGAGAGGTAAGCCGACGCTGCAGATAGATCCTCTGGGACAGTTGGTGTGGTGCAGCAGTGATGTTATGGCCCTCCACAGGCAGGGCTGTAGTCCTAGGGCAGTGTAGGTGAAGTGACACTTAGATGATGTAGTGTCAGGCGCGAGGGATGTAGCGGTGCTGGGCAGGTTGGCGCAGGAATAAGTGGAGGACAACAGGGAATGTAGTTCCAAAGCTTTACTCACAGTCTGTTGTGCAAACAGGTGCCTGCTTCCATGCCGTGTCCTCCGGGTCAGGGACTCAGTCAACTTCCAGGCCAGAAGGAATACTCCCTTCCAACACTCCACCAACATATGTGCCTTGTCTGAACATCTCCTCTTATAGCACCTTTGAATGAAGTACTCCTAGTACTGAGTTACACTGGAGTTCCTCCTGTCAGATGTTCCTATGAACTCTACCTGAACGACAGACAGCTGTAGCCTGCTTCGGGGACTCCTTGCTATTAAGTCCCGGCTCACTAATATGTTGCTGTTGTGCCCCCAAGTCTTTTGTGGGAATAAAGTGGTCAATACTTCTATTCCTCCAGTGTCTGCTGCGGGACCATTAGTATCCGTACAACCTCGGGGACCGAACCCCGGCCTTGCGCGTAGAACTTGAAAAGGGTTCTCCTCTAACCCTGGTCCTTGTTCTCTTATTCTCCTCACGTTCCGTGCTAATCCTTCTTTCCAATAGAGAATCAAGCTTCCTTCCTCTGTCTCTTTCCTATGCCAGCAGACTTAGATCACTGTGGCCTGCTGCAGCACTTCCCTCTTCCATCCCTCTCCCGGGGATCTTCTCTGTCTCACACTCTGTCCTTCTACATCTTCACTCCCTCACTGAATGAAAGACTGACTGACTGACTCAACTCTTCCCGCTCTTTTTGGTGCGAACTAAACTCCACCCACCTTCCAGCATGTTTCGTATTCCAAGCAGGGAGCCACCAAGGGGTGCTTTGCTATACTCCAAGCAGGGAGCCGCCGAAGGTGCTTTGCTACACTACTTTGTGGTGTGGGGTGCAGGTGTTGGAGTGTGGTCAGATGTTTCCACCTTACCTGGATGGTGGGGCACCACACCTCAGGAGGTGGTGCAGTACCTCTGTGGTGACTAAGCCTCAGGGGCGCCACATCCCCCCGTTAAACACAGCACGTCCGCAGGCTGCAAGGAAACAAAGTTAACAATACAGGAACATACAAATTTTTATATTGCATAATGAACAGTTCTTATTTAATCTTCTCAATATGAGATGCACTAATTCTTGAACATTACAAACAATTTAACTGTCTATCTATATTTAAAATTATGCTACCTAATTTAAAGTGCTATAGAAGCAAATTCACTATCAGGTTGAGTAACACATTTTCTAGCAACACATTTCTTTTCTGTTATCTTTCACATTTTCTACTCTCTTCTTTTCCTTTTGTCTAGATTCGTCATCTGCATATTTTTATTCAATTCTCACATCTTTATTCAAACATTGTAAAACATTCACTGTATGTCTGTCTCAATTAAACCCTATGAAATCTGTCATTAATACTTTCACTTCCTAGTTTCTTATTCAAAAATACTAAGCATTATCAACAAGTGCAAAGAGTAGACATTGGACTGGCCATCATGTCTGGAAATGTCCTTATAACGAGGTAGTCCTTGTTCCAAGGGCAGGTTCCTATGTAAAACCAAGAGAAAGCACCTAAAGAGGTGCAAACTATATACATTAACAGTTCTGGATCACTCAGCGTCCATGATCTCCACAGTTCAGGTGCAAAGGCTGCCAATCAAACTGTGCAACAAGTGGGAAGAAACAAAAAAAACATGATAACCAAAAAGAAAAATAGAAAACAAAAGCAAAGGGTGCAAATACCCTCCAAAGTAACGAAGTTAGTTATTAGGGCTAGTTATCCCCTCCTGGGGTTCTGGAAACTGGTTCTCTTCTGACATAGCGGCTGCCTGCGATGTCTCTGCTACCAATGATTCTGTAGGAGTGGCAGCTGGTACCTATGGATAAGACTCTTCAGCCTCAGGGGGTACTGCTGTTCTGGTCCTTGGTCTAACATCTAGGGATGTCGTGGTCTGTTAGTGTTGGTAGGAGGCTACACGGGGGTTTTGAAGCTGGGGCCAGGAGAACCCCTGTCTCATTTCACGGTCCCAGAGCGGCCTACACTCTCCCAAGCCCTGAAGGTGTCGTATGGTGCGCGCCTGTTCCAACCGCACTCTCTTCAGCAGGGATCTCCTCCATCTTCCCATCTCCGGCAGCCTAGTGCCCCCGGATGACTCGTCCAACACCTCCATCTCAAGCTCCAGCAGGCCAGCCTCCGACAATGAGAATTCGGGGGGTAGCCCGTTAGGAGGGCCAGCATCTATACTCAGTGCCTCCCGGTGGTGCAGTCTCGGCTCCAGTGCCAGTACGGTGAGGGTCCTGGTGGCAGCAGGGGTTGTGGTTGTTGTCCAGGTGGATACCAGAGGTGGTGTCAACGGAGAGACTGCAGGGGATGTTGTCGGTGGTGTTGCAGCGGTCGCAGGCTCTACAGGGTTCATCTGGGGAGGTCCGGTGCAGCGATGGCGGGTACCGGATAACTGGGGTACCACGAGTGTAGACTCCCCCATGGTGCGCTGCCAATCCAAGGTCCATAAAGCTTCCTGCCTTAGCCATAAATGGTGCGTCAGCTGGGCAATCTCATCCTCCAGCTGCTGACAGTCCATCCTGGAAGCCGGGTCGGAGCCTCCAGCCATGGCGCTGGGGAGATTCAACGCAACCTCTTTGCGCTCTGCAGGCCTCCTCCCTTTCTCCTTCCACTATAGCGTTCCGGCGCACTTCTTCCCGCCTTGGTTCTTTTCCCGCCACTGGCTTCCGCTCCTCCTTCTGGGGGAGGCATCTTCTTCCAACTCCTCCATACCAAACCAGTATACGAACCCCTCAGGGGGTGGGCCATGTTGCTATCACATAGAAGTTCAGACAGGGGAGGCCCAGGACAGTTCGCGGTCTTTTCTTAGGACCACCCAGGCTGTCACGCCCTTCTTCACCGCGCCGGCAGCCATTTTTAACATTCATCTCACAGTCTATCAAATTAGGTCTTCTGCACATTTCCAAAAGTTTAAGTCCAACAGATCTCAGGCACACAGAACCCGATGGCATCGGGTCTCATCATCCTGTTTGTGACGCCAAAAATGGGTCGCCCTCACACCCAGAGCTGTGGGGTACTCGGTACCGGGCCCGATGAGCTTCAATGGGAGATGTCACAGCAGCTGGGACCCGGCCCGTGGCCCTGGGCGCCCATTGTAAAAAGGGGTTGTTTCAGTGTGCTGATGGTAGTGAAAGTTTATAAGTGATTCGTGACGCCACCTGTGGTATTCGGCAATAGAAATGTAAGCTGACGCTGCAGACAGATCCTCTGGGACAGATGGTGTGGTGCAGCAGTGATGTTATGGCCCTCCACAGGCAGGGCTGTAGTTCTAGGGCAGTGTAGGTGAAGTGAACAGTTCCAGCAAACTGTATCATGACCTTGCCTTGCATAGAACCCAAACATTACGTAATAAAATATATTGGAGATTTTTTTGCAATTTTGACTGTGAAGCAAATCTTATAACATAAAATCAGTGCCCAATAACATAAATGCAATTGTATCTTCTTCATTTGTCTTAATCTGGGCAGATATGTACTAAAACGTAGTAGAAAGTCTTTCTAAGAGAAGAGAGTAGTCTTTGTTTTAGCTGGATTTGGAAGACTACTTATCTTGATTTTAGAGTAAGATGTTTAAAAATGCATATTATTGGAGTGGTTATTAATGAAACACTTGAATTGAGTCACAGTTAACAATGGGGTACAACAGGGGTCAGTATTTAGTACTCTCCTTTCATAGAATATTTATTAATGACCTTGCAGAGGGCAAACAGAATAGAGTTTCAATATTTGCAGATTATACTAAAGTCTGTAAAATAATGAACACCGAGGAGGATATTTTAATATTACGGAGGTATTTATATAAGCTGGAAGCTTGGGTTGAGAAATGACAGTTGAGGTTTAATACAGATAAATGTAAGAGAACTGAGTAAATAAAATATACAATTGTGTACTAAATTGTAAAATATTGGGTAAAACGCTCACTGAAAAAGACTTGGGCTTATGGGTGGATGGCAAACTCAGGTTTAATGACCAACTGCTGCCAAGGAAATAAAATAATCGGATGCAATTGGATGCAATAAAAGAGGAATAGATGATCATGACAAGAAAATAGTTTTGCCTCTATACAAGTCACTAGTGCAGCCACACATTAAACACTGTGGTAAACATATTTTGTCTCGGTGTATAAGAAGCACGTGGCTGAAATAAAGTAGGAGCAGAAAATAGCAACCAAGATTATTAAGGGAATGGGTGTAAAGTAATAACAAGATGGGTAATGAATAGTGTTGAGCGATTCTTTCCAATATTGAGAAATATCGGATCGGATTGGATCGGACCGATACCCAAAAAGTATCGGGTATCGCCGATTCCGATACCGGAAACCCCATTCAAGTTAATGGGACAGAAATATCGGAATAAAAAAAACCCTTTCTTTACTTGTACATCCAGTTTGGGAGGGGGGAAGAGTGTGGGCGGTGCGTGGGCGGACACTGTGCGTGTCTGTGTGTGCGGGCGGGGTCTGTGCGGGCCTGCCGGGGGTCTGTGCGGGCTGCCGGGGGTCTGTGCGGGCCTGCCGGGGGTCTGTACGGGCTGCCGGGGGGTCTGTACGGGCCTGCCGGGGGTCTGTGCGGGCTGTCGGGGGTCTGTGCTGGACTGCGGGGGGTCTGTACGGGCCTGCCGGGGGTTGTGTGTGTGTGCAGGCATCGTCCAATGGGACTACAAGTCCCATCGGGCTATGCCTGCTAAAATGACAGTGATTGACACATTAGCCAATGATGGGACAGTAGTAGTCCCATCATCCGGCTAATGTGTTGAATGTAAAAAAAAAAAAACATACATACTACATATATACTACATTCATACAACATACATACATACTACATACATACTTCATATATACTACATTCATACTACATACATACATACTACATACTACATACATACTTCATATATACTACATTCATACAACATACATACATACTACATACATACTACATACAGTATATACTACATTCATACAACATACATACATACTACATACTACATACATACTATATTCATACAACATACATACATACTACATTCATACTACATATATACTACAAACATACATACATACTACATACATAATTCATATATACTACATTCATACAACATACATACTACATACATACTACATATACACTACATTCATACAACATACATACATACTACATACATACTTCATATATACTACATCCATACAACATACATACTACATACATACTTCATATATACTACATTCATACAACATACATACTACTTATATACTACATTCATACAACATACATACATAGTACATACTACATACATACTACATACATACAACATACATAAAACATGTTACAGACATACAACATACATACTACGTACATACTACATACAAAACATTCATAAATTCATACAATACATACATATAGACATACAGTACATGTAACATAGAGTACATACTCACCATCACTTGTCACTTTCATCTCCGAAGCCAGTGTCATCTTTAAAAAATATTAAAATAACAAACAACCGATATACTCCCTGATCCGCAGAAATCCACGAGTGTCCCACGATGATCTCCCGAGGAGAACAGCAGCATCAGCTGATGCGACCACTCTCTAGGGGCCCCAGGAATACAATGAAGGGAGGTAGGTATCCTTCCGCACTGTATTCCTCCGCCACTGTAAAAAAAATAGTCCCTAGTCTCACTTTTGGCATTGCTGTGTGAGAAAGTTCCCACGCAGCTTTTGCCATAAAGTGAGACCAGTGAACTATAGTAACCTCTCAGTGATGCACTGCAGGAGATCGTCGTGGGACACTCCTGGATTTCTGCGGATCATGGAGTATATTGCTTGTTTGTTATTTTAATATTTTTTACAGTGAGATGACACTGGCTTCGGGGATCAAAGTGACAAGTGATGGTGAGCATGTACTCTATGTTATATGTACTGTATGTCTATATGTATGTATTGTATGAATGTATGAATGTATTGTATGTAGTATGTATGTAGTATGTATGTTGTATGAATGTAGTATATATGTAGTATGTATGTTGTATGAATGTAGTATATATGTAGTATATATGTAGTATGTATGTATGTATGTTGTATGAATGTAGTATATATGTTGCATGAATGTAGTATATATGTAGTATGTATGTATGTATGTTGAATGAATGTTATATATATGTAGTATGTATGTAGTATGTAGTAGTATGTATGTATGTTGTGTGAATGTAGTATATATGTAGTTTGTATGTAGTATGTATGTATGTTGTATGAATGTAGTATATATGTAGTATGTATGTAGTATGTATGTATGTTGTATGAATGTAGTATATATGTAGTCTGTAGTATGTATGTATGTTGTATGAATGTAGTATATATGTAGTCTGTAGTATGTATGTATGTATGTTGTATGAATGTAGTATGTATGTATGTATGTATGTATGTTGTATGAATGTAGTATATATGTAGTATGTATGTAATATGTATGTATGTATGTTGTATGAATGTAGTATATATGTAGTATGTATGTAGTATGTATGTATGTTGTATGAATGTAGTATATATGTAGTATGTATGTAATATGTATGTATGTATGTTGTATGAATGTAGTATATATGTAGTATGTATGTAGTATGTATGTATGTTGTATGAATGTTGTATATATGTAGTATGTATGTAGTATGTATGTAGTATGTATGTTTTTTTTTTTTTACATTCAACACATTAGCCGGATGATGGGACTACTACTGTCCCATCATTGGCTAATGTGTCAATCACTGTCATTGTAGCAGGCATAGCCCAATGGGACTTGTAGTCCCATCGGATGATGCCTGCACACACACAACCCCCGGCAGGCCCACACAGACCCCCGACAACCCGCACAGACCCCCGGCAGGCCCGTAAGACCCCGGCAGGCCCGCACAGACCCCCGGCAGCCTGCACAGACCCCCGGCAGGTCTGCACAGACCCCCGGCAGCCTTCACAGACCCCCGGCAGGCCTGTACAGACCCCCGGCAGGCCCGTACAGACCCCCGGCAGGCCTACACAGACTCCCGGCAGCCTGCACAGACCCCGGCAGCCCGCACAGACGGCCGGCAGGCCCGCACAGACCGCGCATCATGATGCGCACAGACCGCGCATCATGATGACATAATTTCAGCAGCCAATCACAGCCACAACACTGGCTCATTGCATTATGGGAACTTCCGATTCTGGTATCCGATATTGTAAAAATATCGGTACTTGGTATCAGAATTCCGATACAGCGAATATCGGCCGATACCCGATATTTGCAGTATCGGAATGCTCAACACTAGTAATGAAACAGGGGGTTTTTCAGTTTGGAAAAAAAAGGCTTTACCCTACAGATATGTTTCTAATAAACTTTTTACACTTACACCTACAATGTTGACAAGGGAGCATCATCTATGTCTAGAGGAGAGAAGGCTTAACACCTTCACCCCCAGCCTGTTTCCACCTTCCTGGCCAGGCCATTTTTTTCAATTCTGAGTACTATCAATTTAAGAAGTAATAACTCTCGAATGCATCAACATTTCCCAGTGATTTAGAGAACATTTTCTCACAATATGTTGTACTTCATGCTAGGGGTAAATTTATGTCAATATGATTTATGTTTATTTATCAAACAATCAAAAAGTTGACAAAACAATTTGAAAATTTTGCAATTTTCACATTTTAAATTTTTTGCACCACAGATGTGTCACAGAATTTTATACCATTGGGCAGTAAAGAAAAATAATTACATTTTTACCACAAAAATTTAGTTTTAGCCCCAGATATTAAATTTTGACATGGGGAAATAATTAGTTCAGGCACCAAAAATGGTCACATAATTTCTGCTGAATGTGGTAATACTTAGCCACAAGGCAAGATACAGGACAGAAGGAGCTCTATTTGACTCTTGGAGAACAAATTATTGTAGAATATCTTGCAGACTTCATATACTGAGAACGTAGAGTCAGAAGAGCAGAATAAACTCCTAAAGTGACTCCATTTTTGAAGTTATAACCCTCCGGGAATTTATCTACAGGTGTAGTGACGATTTTTAGTCCATATATGTTTTCCAGAAACAAGCAGCATTGTATATTGCCGAGTGAAAATTGCAAATCTGCATTGTAATGTCCGTACATTGCGGTGCCCATTTTGTTGTAGTGCCCATACATTATACCCAGCTCATGCTTCTGGAGATATGGATGCCCTCTGCAAGGTCATCGCTACTGAAATGCAAGAACATATGGACACTTAATGTGGTTTAAGGGAGAGGGGCATTTGGATTTGGGAGTGCAGAATTTGCTGAATTTCTTTTGGGGGGCAAGGAGCCTTAGCGCTTTCTCAGAGCCAGAGGGACTACTAGTAACCTGGAAGACCCTTATTTTTCCATTAACAAATGATGAACCTGAGTGGGGACTTGCTTTTTTTGTTGATTGAGTTGGAGCTTTTGTTGGGAACACTTTACATAACATTTTGGATCATATTTATCTTATTCTCTACATTGCGCATGTACAGTACATCGGAGTTTCCATCTAAATCTCTGACAAGTCTGGCCTCTGTTCAGTGATGTCCTTCTTTTCAGAGGTGAACAAAACTGTGACTGACCTTGCACGCTTAAAAAGATGGTCACCGCCAAATCATAGGACAGACAGAGTCCTCAATGTCTCCATTTGTCTCATTACAGGGAATCTTCCTTCTTGGGTTCGTTTGGAATCATATAGTTCAGAGATTTAGATGGAAACTCCGATGCAAGCTTTAAGCTCAGTGTGCAGGACAAATTTTTGCCGAAACTTACTGAAATCTTTAGGAGGCATAATGAACAAATCAATAGCAGGCAAATAATTGGTTTTATTTATTTTCTATTCCTGGTGCAGTATAACTGATTAGACAAATTGATTTTTTGGGTTTGTGCGATTATAGTGATTCAGAAAGGCCATCTGGATGAAGACCTGGTCTGGGGACAACGCCTCTAAAATTAAATTATGCTCCATTCCATTCTCAGGGTTAAAGGTGTTTGTAATGACTCTATATAATATATGAGTTTCACTTTTTGTATTGAAGAACTGAAATAAATTAACTTTTTGATGATATTCTAATTTAGTGAGAAGCACTTGTATGTCCACATTTTTCTTTAAAATATATGAAGCTATATGTGAAAAATTGGATGCACAGTTATCCAAATTATTATAAGGTACCCATGTTTATAATTTAGCTTTACAGTAAAGCCTCAAACATATGCCAATTCTGGTTTCTAGCCTTTTACTTATCCTCAGTCAATCCTTTTATGTTAATAAATAGCTTTGGTTAAATGCATGACTGTATTTGGAGCTGAAATTTCTATAAAAATTCTGAGAACATCTTAAGAAATATGAATTAAGAAGTTATCTATCTTTTTTTTGCTGGAATTAGCTGTTAAAGAAAACAGTTTTATGGCGCTGTTTTGCAAACAGTCTACAATTATATAAAATATTATATAATACCAATAAAAGTGATACGTTGTTAATCCCCTGCTGATTTTGTGCTTCCCTAGTCCCCTGCTTGCCTGTATTTACCAGGCTCCAGTGATGCCATCGCTACTTATGGAGCCAAGGCCATTGATTGGCTACATTGGTCACATATGATGTACTGCTTTGGCATCGCTAGAGCTGAGTGAACAGAAAACGTCAGGGACCAGAAAAATGTCAGCAAAAAACAACATGGCATTGGTACGGCATTGTGCCCTGTTATTTTATATAATTGCATTGTAGGAAAATCACTTTAAAGGGAACCTGTCAGCATTATTGTGCTGAACAAGCTACAAACGCTGTCAGGTTGGTGCTGTTTTACTGATTAAAATGATACCTTGGTTGATGAAATCTGTGTTGTGGCTGTTGTTTAATCTTTATTTGCATTGTTTAGTTAATGTGAATTTTTTTTAAAACCATATTATATTCAATGTAAAATAGGGGGCACATCACTGAAGGATCAGTGACCTGTCATTAACCATAAGGATGAATATCTAAGCAGAGCACAAAATAAAGATACCCCAAAGACCTGCCTCAAAGAACGAGAATTTCATTAACTGAAAATTGCAAATAAAGATTAAACAACAGCCAAAAGACAGATTCCATTATTATTTTAATCAGCATAATGGTGCCAACCTGACACTGTCTGTAGTTTACCCAGCACAATCCTGCTGGCAGGTTCACTCACATTTGCGTATAATACAGAGGGGTACAATGCGAGAATACATCATATTGCACACTGACCAGTTCTAATAAATGAGTCAGTGTTCATCTGCAAGTTTTTCTCAGCTTGAATTGGACTAAGAAAAAAATCACAGCATGCTACAATT
The DNA here is from genome assembly GCF_039654945.1 of Dendrobates tinctorius. Lineage (NCBI taxonomy): Eukaryota > Metazoa > Chordata > Amphibia > Anura > Dendrobatidae > Dendrobates > Dendrobates tinctorius. Next base: position 2,304,076 of record NW_027361833.1, read on the forward strand.
ATCTGTGAGAATTGGATCACACTACCCAATGCAAGTCAATGGATGTGAGAAAAAAAATCGCAATGCACAAGGACTATTCATGTGGCGTCTGACACATTTCAAAGGAAACTTGACATTTCATCAGCCTAGCATAGTAAACTCACAGCCCGAACCATTAGAATAGAATAGATAAAATAGATATAATAGATAGATAGAATAGAGATATAGAATAAATACAGTAGATAGAATAGATAGATGTCCTGTAGATGTTTAATGTCACAAGCCCCCTACATATAATAAACTAGCTCCCAGTTGTGCCTTTCATTTGGCAATAAAAGGGTGTTTAGCATTTTTATCCACTTAAATAAATACATTATTTTTAAAAAACGGCGTGGGGTACCCCATATTTTTAATAACCAGCCAAGAGAAAGCAGACAGCTGAGGGCTTATTTTATCAGACTGGGAAGGGCTCCATACACTGGACAAAGAAAGCAGAGATTGTCATGTGACCTCCATTTTTTGGATTATGGTAGACCGGAGTGGATTATTATTTATTTATTTTTTTTACAAATGTATTAAAGATGGAACTTGTAGGAGAGAGTGATTTTTACAAATAAAGGACTTCTCTGTGTGTGTGTTTATTTCTTTTGTATATGGGTTAGTAATTGAGATGTCTGACTGACGTATCTCCATTATTAACCCTAAGGCTTGATGTCAGTGACAGCTGCTGACATCAAGCCCACAAACCCATTATCCTGATGGACAAAGCACAAGGGTAATTGGGAAGAGCTGAGGCTTAGCTCCAGAATTGGGGCAGCTAATGGATGCGTCATTTCTAGGGAGGATGAGGGCTAGTCTTATCAGGCTGGGAAGGGGCCAATATCAATGGACCTTTCCAGCCTATTAATATCACCGTGCAGCTGTTGCTTAGCTTCTATTGGTTATTAAAAATAGGGGTGGCACCACATCAATTTTAGTTAGTGTAAACCCTCTTTTTAATAATCAGTAAAGGTTAAGTAGACAGCTGTGAGCTGATATTAATTGACATTGACAGGGAAGCTACATGGTTATAGGGCTCTTCCCAGCATAATAAGACCAGCTCACAGTAGTCTTCTTTCACTTAGCTGGTTATAAAAAATAGGGGGGGGCCCATATAATTTTTTTTTCATTTATTTATTAGCTAAATACATGTACATCCATGTACATCCATGACACTAATTATATATCTATCATATTTATTTATTCTATTTATATATGTCTAGAAGATTAATTTATCTGTTGTAAAGCTAGCTTTAATTACAAAGTGAATTATAGTATGTAAAAGATTATGTTAAAAGTGCATTGCATAATGATTACATACTGTATGCATGTCATACAGATGTCATACGGATATTTGAGAAAAATCGCATTGTAATCGCATGACACTCGTCTTACTTTTCTGGATCAACAGTGGACAGAGTTTGATTGATATGCTAGTGTGACTCCAGTCTAAAACTTAGTTGCTTAATGCGTAACACTTTCAGTACCTGGCAGTGCAGTGAAAGTTTGAAATATATCACAGTGGTTTAGCTTGGCATTGCCATCTTATAATGAAACCAATACACACATGATCTTATAAAATATATATATATATATATATATATATATATATATATATATATATACAGTGGGGAAAAAAAGTATTTAGTCAGTCAGCAATAGTGCAAGTTCCACCACTTAAAAAGATGAGAGGCGTCTGTAATTTACATCATAGGTAGACCTCAACTATGGGAGACAAACTGAGAAAAAAAAATCCAGAAAATCACATTGTCTGTTTTTTTTTCATTTTATTTGCATATTATGGTGGAAAATAAGTATTTGGTCAGAAACAAAATTTCATCTCAATACTTTGTGATATATCCTTTGTTGGCAATGACAGAGGTCAAACGTTTTCTGTAAGTCTTCACAAGGTTGCCACACACTGTTGTTGGTATGTTGGCCCATTCCTCCATGCAGATCTCCTCTAGAGCAGTGATGTTTTTGGCTTTTCGCTTGGCAACACGGACTTTCAACTCCCTCCAAAGGTTTTCTATAGGGTTGAGATCTGGAGACTGGCTAGGCCACTCCAGGACCTTGAAATGCTTCTTACGAAGCCACTCCTTCGTTGCCCTGGCGGTGTGCTTTGGATCATTGTCATGTTGAAAGACCCAGCCACGTTTCATCTTCAATGCCCTTGCTGATGGAAGGAGGTTTGCACTCAAAATCTCACGATACATGGCCCCATTCATTCTTTCATGTACCCGGATCAGTCATCCTGGCCCCTTTGCAGAGAAACAGCCCCAAAGCATGATGTTTCCACCACCATGCTTTACAGTAGGTATCGTGTTTGATGGATGCAACTCAGTATTCTTTTTCCTCCAAACACGACAAGTTGTGTTTCTACCAAACAGTTCCAGTTTGGTTTCATCAGACCATAGGACATTCTCCCAAAACTCCTCTGGATCATCCAAATGCTCTCTAGCAAACTTCAGACGGGCCCGGACATGTACAGGCTTAAGCAGTGGGACACGTCTGGCACTGCAGGATCTGAGTCCATGGTGGTGTAGTGTGTTACTTATGGTAGGCCTTGTTACATTGGTCCCAGCTCTCTGCAGTTCATTCACTAGGTCCCCCCGCGTGGTTCTGGGATTTTTGCTCACCGTTCTTGTGATCATTCTGACCCCACGGGGAGGGATTTTGCGTGGAGCACCAGATCGAGGGAGATTATCAGTGGTCTTGTATGTCTTCCATTTTCTAATTATTGCTCCCACAGTTGATTTCTTCACTCCAAGCTGGTTGGCTATTGCAGATTCAGTCTTCCCAGCCTGGTGCAGGGCTACAATTTTGTTTCTGGTGTCCTTTGACAGCTCTTTGGTCTTCACCATAGTGGAGTTTGGAGTCAGACTGTTTGAGGGTGTGCACAGGTGTCTTTTTATACTGATAACAAGTTTAAACAGGTGCCATTACTACAGGTAATGAGTGGAGGAAAGAGGAGACTCTTAAAGAAGAAGTTACAGGTCTGTGAGAGCCAGAAATCTTGATTGCTTGTTTCTGACCAAATACTTATTTTCCACCATAATATGCAAATAAAATGAAAAAAATCAGACAATGTGATTTTCTGGATTTTTTTTTCTCAGTTTGTCTCCCATAGTTGAGGTCTACCTATGATGTAAATTACAGACGCCTCTCATCTTTTTAAGTGGTGGAACTTGCACTATTGCTGACTGACTAAATACTTTTTTTCCCCACTGTATATTGTATATTTTTTTTGTTAAAATACAGACCATGCTTCTGCAGCTTACTAGTTTCCCAATGGATGTCAATGGCAATAGGATTCAAAAGGATATAGGGCAGCAAGGTGGCTCAGTGGCTAGCACTGCAGCCTTGTAGCACTGGGTCCTGGGTTCAAATCCCACCAAGGACAACATCTGCAAGGAGTTTGTATGTTCTCTCTGTGTTTGCATGAGTTTCCTCCGGGTTCTCCGGTTTCCTCCCACATTCCAAAGACATATACTGATAGGGAACTTAGATTGTGAGCCCCATGAGTGACAGTGATGATAATGTCTGTAAAGTGCTGTGTAATTACTGATGCTATATTAGTGAGTAAAATAAATAAATATACTGCTTTTTTTTGTACAGGTCACTTTCAGCTAGATGTAAACCATGATGTTCCGCAGCAAAGTATAAACAAGAAAAAAATCTTCTTACATAGAAATATATTAATCAAAACAGAACTCTGCTTTGGAAAATTATCTGTTACACATGCTAAAAGGCAGGTATAGTAATATACAAATATAATAATATATAACGCCATGAGTCATGAAAGTACCAAGGAACAACTTATTAACTTTTTCCATTTTGCTGCCTAGCTTTTGTTAAAAAACCTCTTTAATAACTTCAAAGGGAACTTTATTTTCTTTGTCTTAATCTGATTCTTTAGCTACTCCAGTTCAAACAGAACATTCCTTAAAACCACTTCTGGAACTTCAACCTAAACTTATTTCCTTTCCACAAAGTAGCAATTGCATCCCTGTTGCACGGTGATTGGGTTTTGGACGATCAGCTCATGCTATTAATTAATCTCACAAAAGGGACTCATTTTGAGGCATTCAGTTTGACAAGAGACCAAGAAACAGAGAGTCCTTTGAAAGAAGATTCAGTTAACTAAAGGAAGAGGTAAGAGAAAAGGTCTCTGCAACATTTGAGGTGGGATAGGGCACAGTTAATAAAGCTTGCCTTGCTCCAATTGAAAGATTTCTTAAGAAGCACACATGCTTAGGCGCAAGTAAACCTACCCCAAATATTGCTAGAGAGATACTTCTGGCCAGCTTCAGATTTTATTCTTCTAATAAATCCACTTACTTTGTCCTCCAACGAACTTCATATAGAAACCGTTCATCTTATATGTATAAAAAAAAAGCTCTAAAAGAATGGGATATGAAGTGACGCAAGAAAGTGGAATTGCAGACAAGAGATTAAAGCTTTTTATTGAGTATCTCTTTCGTATTTAAATTGTGCTAAGGGCTCTGTGAAAGTTAGATGCAAGCTCGTTCAGGAGAGCTTCTAAAGTGTGTACACGGATTTCATGGGAATAAAACAGAAGCCACAGACTGGATAATGAAAGAAAGATAAGATGTCTCATATAAAACAACTCAAGAGTGGTTCAATTACCTCAGCAAACCATCAAGGCAAGCTTTGAAGATGCGGGGAAATACTGTAAAAAAGACACATGAAAAAGTATGTTTGCACATCCTGTGCCAATAATTGTTTGTACATCTCATGATTTAGCAAAGTTCTATTCCCTGCATGACCGTTTCTTTATAATAAAGTAATGTTTACAAAATGAAACGTGCTCTTCTATTCGCAGGCATTTGCTCATACATACTTTATTTTTGTTTTGGTATTGCAAATTGCACGTATCAATTTTATGTAAAAGTAATAAAAAAAACTCAGCTATTATACACTGAGTATAACATCATGTCTACTCCTCATATATTATAAAAATAGTATTTAGTGTATTCTTACCCAGTTGCTATCATAGGTATGCTACTAGTCACTGGATGATCTAGAGATGTTAATTAAAATTAACACATTATAAAGACTGAGCAGCACAACATCATATAGGAAAAAAGACTAGGGCAGAAAAGTCTTCACGTTCAGTCTGATTCAAGTGACAGAATTAACATCTGTTGTTATCATGCACACGGGAACATTGGATGGAACCCAGTCCATCAAGATGATCATGGCAACTCTTGATGTTTGGACAACAACATTTCTATAAAAAAATGTGAAGCTGTTTCAACATTAAGCTCCTAATTTTAAAAAAGTGCATTATCTTAGAGGGTTTTTATTTGCTAATTTAATTCATTATTTGAAAATTCATGGCCGTAAAGTCAACTTTTGAAAGTTTAAATTTAATGTCTGCCCACTAACCTGATTACTTAGCTCCTCAGGATCCTACACCTTTAGTGCTGCAAAAATCTCACACTGCTTACTACAAGCAACAGCTGTGATTCAGGTTGGGTGGTGGTGGTGGGAGATTGCATACACTTGGATTTATGATCTGTCACGTTTTAGCAGCACTCATAACATTTTCATTTTAGTCTCCACCCTACATTCGCTGTACATGCCATGTGACTATATGGAATGTGCTCAGGACTTGAACCTGCACCATACCTGGCAGTTCCTAGCTGTGGTATACAGCCAACATGTGTCTGTAGAAGAAGGCGCGATCAAAGCTAAACATCATTTGCTGATGTTAACCATTAGCTGCCTTCACCCTCTATCAATCTCTGACAGTGGTATCCAAGGTGTACTATCTCTGCGGTGTACCATTTTTGGTAGCCATAGGCCTCCCATGATAGCTTGTCATGGCAGCCAGGAGTTAGCTGAAAGTTCTCATGGTTGTCATGTTGAAACTCCTTTGAAGCCCATCCACAAACTAGGCTTTATAGGACATCTTTATTTTAGTCACATAGTGGAATTCAGACAATCAGGCAATCATAGGTTCAATTCCCCTAAAGTTCTAAAAAAAATAAAAAAAATTTAGATCATAATTTTTCCAATCAAAGTATAAAATTATTTAACTAGTACAGTAAAGCAAAAAAAAAAAATCACAATCCATTAAATTGCCATTATTTGTCACCTAATGTCTGCAAAAAAATGCAATAAAAAGTGATTAAAAGTTGGTATGTGCTCCATAATTATATAAATATAAATATCAGCATTTCACACAAAATACAAGCCTTTACAGATCTCAATCAATGGAATAATACAAGTTACAGGCCTAGAAAACTGTGTCGCCAAATATTTTCTTTTATTATCTCCTTAAACCCCAGAGCTTTTTCGGTTTTGCATTTTTGTGTTTCGCTTCCCTCCTTCCCAGAGCCATAACTTTTCTATTTTTCCATCAATATGGCTATGCTCTTGCTTATTTTTTGCGGGACGAGTTGTACTTTTGAACGACATCATTGGTTTTACCATGTCGTGTACTAGAAAATGTGAAAAAATTCCAAGTGCAGTGAAATTGCAAAAAAGTGCAAACCCACACTTGCTTTTTGTTTGGCTTTTTTGCTAGCTTCACTAAATGCTAACACTGACCTGCCATTATGATTCTTCCAGTCATTACGAGTTCATAGACACAAAACATGTCTAGGTTCTTTTTTATCTAAGTGGTGAAAAAAATTACAAACTTTGCTTACAAAAAAAATTGTGCCATTTTCCAAGACCCGTAGTGTCTCCATTTTTCATGATCTCGAGTTGGGTGAGGGCTTATTTTTTTCGTGCCACGCTGACATTTTTAATGATACTATTTTGGTGCAGATATGATATTTTGATCGCCCATTATTGCATTATAATGCAATGTAGTGGTGACCAAAAAACGTAATTTTGGCGTTTTTACTTTTTTACGTTTAGCGATCAGGTTAATCCTTTTTTTATTGATAATTGAACGATTCTGAATACGGTGATTCCAAATATGTGTATGTTTGATTTTATTTTCATTGTTTTATTTTGAACTAGCTGAAGAGCTCGGCGCTGCCCGGGCATAGTAACTAACTACGGTTAGTTATAACAAATTATAATGATTTTATCTATATATATATATAAAGCTGAGTGTAGAGCCCTGCCCGCTCCGCATAGCCATATTAACTATAATATCCCACATCATCCCGTCAGCCAGAGCTACCGGACTACTACCCCTAGTATCCCACATCATCCCGTCAGCCAGAGCCACTGGACAACTACCACTAATATCCCACATCATCCCATCAGCCAGAGCCACCGGTCTACTACCCCTAATATTCCACATTATCCCATCAGCCAGAGCCACCAGACTACTACCACTAATATCCCACATCATCCCGTCAGCCAGAGCCACCAGACTACTACCACATCATCCCGTCAGCCAGAGCCACCGGACTACTACCACTAATATCCCACATTATCCCGTCAGCCAGAGCCAACAGAATACTACCCCTAATATCCCACATCATCCCGTGAGCCAGAGCCACCAGACTACTACCTCTAATATCCTACATCATCCCATCAGCCTAGGGACAGAACCAGATCACTGAGTGGAACGGTCCAAACCTCCATACCGGGGATCCCTTTAAGAAAAGCCTGGGGTCAGTACCAAAGCGCAGAGTGGATTTGCCCTCACTTCCATACCAATGATCCCTTTAAGAGGGGCCTTGGGTCAGAACCAGAGCACTGAGTGGATTTGCCCTGACTTGCATATCAATGATATCTTTAATAGAACCCTGGGGTCAGAATCAAAGCGCTGAGGGATTTGCCCTAACTTCCATGCAGGAGATCCCTTTAAGAGAGCCTGGGGTCAGTACCAAAGCGCACAGTGGATTTGCCCTAACTTCCATACCAATGATCCCTTTAAGAGACCCTGGGGTCAGAACCACAGAGCTGAGTGGAACGGTCCTAACTTCCATACTGGGGATCCCTTTAAGAGAGGCCTGGGGTCAAAACCAAAGCGCTGGATGAATTTGCTCTGACTTCCATACCAATGATCCCTTTAAGAGGGAAGATGTGCCTATAGGATGGAAGATGTGTGATGTGTATATGGGCACGGGAGGGGGATTGATTTCTGTCATGTGCTCTCTGCTCCTTTCAGGGGGGCAGACAATGGCTGTGAGCTTATGTTCCCAGGGATGCTAGATTTCTCCCACCATGTCAGTGTCTGCTGAGATGTTGTCAAGTGGGAAAACTTGCTCATAGCAACCAATCACAGCTCAGCTTCTTTTGAACAGCTCTGGTGAAATGAAAGATGCTTTGTGATTGGTTGGTGATACACACATACATACATACATTCAGTTTTATATATATAGATGGGGCGAAAGGGGGGTGATTTGAACTTTTATATTTTTTTTATTTTTTTATATATTTAAACACATTCCAGATCGCCTCTATGCAGTATAATTGTTGACTTGCTATGAGCGCCGACCACTGGGTGACGCTTATAGCAATCCAGCATTGACAACCATAGAGGTCTCCAGGAGACCTTGGGTTGTCATGCCGGCACACCGGTTACCCACGATCACGTGACGCGGGTCACTGGTGTGAGTATTTCCAGCCCGATTGCCAAAAGCGCCATTTAAATGCCGCTGTCAGCGTTTGACAGCGGCATTTAACTATTTAATAACTATGGGTGGATTGCGATCACATCTGCTGCTTTTGCGGGCACTTGTCAGCCGTTCAAAACAGCTTACATGTCCCTGGAAAGATGTGGGCTCACCGCAGAAGGCCACATCAAAGGGAGGGAGTCTGACATCGGCGTAAATGTACACCCGATGTCGGAAAGGAGTTAGAAAAAATACCCAAAAAAGCAATGTGGAGAATTTACCCCACTTGGATTTTTTCTTTTATTCCAGTAAATTGCTTGGGAATATGAATGATATCATTCAAACCTACATCTCATCCAGGCCCAGATTGATAATCTTCCCAGGTGGGCAGATGCCCGCTGGGCCCAGGGCACTGAGCTTCAAAATGGGCCGCTGGCCCTTTAAATCTTCTGCACAGGCCCTGGTGCGTGTGTACTCTCTTGGTGAACGTGCTGACCAGGGCCGCGGCCCACTTCAGCTTGTGAGCATGACCCTTGCCAGTACGGACAAGCAGGAGAGTGCACACAAGGGCCTGTGAAGAAGTTTGAAAAGCCCGCCACTGCGGAGTGCACAGGATACCTGACCTGTACCGAACTGGATTCTGGAGGCAGAGCCACGCTGCTGGGGAGCGACTGTGAGGTAAGTATACAAAGCTTTTTTTTCCTGTCTAAAATGAATTAAATGGGTGAGGGAGGAGGAGGAGGAATTGCACATGACGACGGGGGAAGAAGTAAGGGGGACTGCAAATGATGATTTGGGAGGGGAGGTTAAAGGGCACTGCACATGATGATGTGGGGGGGTTAAAGGTGGACTGCACATGATGTGGGGGGTTAAAGGGGGACTGCACATGATGATGTTGGGAGGAGGGTTAAAGGGGGACAGCACATAATGATGTGGGGGAGTTAAAGGGGGACTGCACATGATGATGTGAGGAAGGTGGAGGCAGAGCCACACTGCCGGGGAGCAACTGTGAGGTAAGTATACAAAGCTTTTTTTTCTGTCCAAAATGAATTAAATGGGTTAGGGGGGAGGAAGAGGAATTGCACATGATGACGGGGGAAGAAGTAAGGGGGATTGCACATGATGTGGGAAGGGGGATTAAAGGGGGACTGCACATGATGATGGGGGGGGATAAAGGGGGACTGCACATGATGATGTGGTGATGGGGGATAAAGAGGGACTGCACATGATGATGCTGGGAGGGGGTATAAAGGGGGACTGCACATGATGATTTGGGGAGGGGGATAAAGGGGGACTGCACATAATGATGTGGGGATGGGAATAAAGGGGGACTGCACATGATGATGTTGGCAGGGAGGATAAAGGAGGACTGCACATGATGATGTGGGGAGTGGGATAAAGGGGGACTGCACATGATGTGGGGAGGGGGGTTAAAGGGGACTGCACATGACGTGGGGAGGAGGGTTAAAGGGGGACTGTATATGATGATGTGGGGGGATAAAGGGGTACTGCACATGATGATGTGGGGAGGGGGATAAAGGGGGACTGCACATGATGTGGGGAGGGAGGTTAAAGGGGACTGCACATGATGTGGGGAGGAGGGTTATAGGGGACTGTATATCATGATGTGGGGGGATAAAGGGGTACTGCACATGATGATGTGGGGAGGGGGTTAAAGGGGGACTGCACATGATGATGTGGGGGGGTTAAAGGTGGACTGACATGATGTGGGGGGGTTAAAGGGGGACTGCACATGATGATGTGGGGGAGTTAAAGGGGGACTGCACATGATGATGTGAGGAAGGTGGAGGCAGAGCCACACTGTTGGGGAGCAACTGTGAGGTACGTACTGTATACAAAGGTTCACTCATCTCTACACATGACATCTATTCTGAAGCCTCATTCTGATGCTCCATAGGCTTTTATTGTAAATGCAACTTCATCTCACACACAGAGCCAGTGTGAGCCGGCAAAATGGAATAGACGTCACGTGAGTGAGGAGACGACTGAAATTGGAAACCAGGGGAATATGTTGATAGGCGAGTATATTACGTACACATTTACACAGGTTTAACTAATACAAAATTTAATGGAAGTGGTTATTTATGAAACTATAAATAGAATCATAGAATTGTAGAGTTGGAAGGGACCTCCTGGGCCATATGGTCCAACCCCCTGCTCAAAGCAGGATTCGCTAAATCATCCCAGTCAGATGTCTGTCCAGCCTCTGTTTGAAGACTTCCATTGGAGGAGAACTCACCACTTCTCGTTAAATATAATTAACGTAATGCTGAGCTTACATTTGCATATATTATATTTATCTATTCCATTTTGATAAACACATAGAATACATATGCAAAAGTATGAGAGACCCCCCCATTTTAATTTATGGGGTCCATTTGAGTTATGCTTTGTGCCAATTATATAAACAGATAAAAAAAAGCTCTGAATGCTGAACTTTTTATGTTCTAAAAATTGACACTATATGGAACACAGATGGACCCCTTATCAATTAGCCCATCTGCTTCTGTTTAAATTAGTATTGCAGTGGACAATTTTTACACATGAATATTTGCCTGTTCCTCTAATCAGTAGAGACAAATGGAATGTATCTAAATGTGAACTGAACCTTATGTAACCACTCTGATGGCCTGTCCTATTCTAGGACCATGCTACACATTTTTCACTTTAAAGGATTGCTACCTCAAATAGATAGTTATAGAGTCCCTTTCCTATTACTCTGTAAAAAGGCTATTTGACTATTTTCCATCCCCGGGGGAACACTGTATGGCCTAAAACTCTGCCTACACCAACTCTGTGCTCTCCACAATGAAAATCTTTACCCCTTACTAGAAGCCTGGCTTGTAGAAGGAGTGCATGATGATGTTCATTCAAGTTTCCCTTGGAGCTTGTCTTAAATCATATCGACTGTATGTATGTCTATGCATGTGGGGTTGGAGTAGTAGAGGACATATTTTGAGCCCATGTCAAAATTAGTGGCTTTAGCAGCCACCTTGATCCGCATACTACACCAATAACCCAATGTCAAGATATACAGCATATAACCATCATAAAATGTTCAAGAAAATGATGGAATATTGGCTAAATATCGGCAAATATTAAGCACAGTTATACACTAATACATCAGCTGTATGTAACAAACATCAATAGATTTACAGTAGTGGACGAAAGTTTTAACACAGATTGACACAAATTTTTGTTTTCACAAAGTTTGCTGCTTTATTGTTTTTGGTTATTTTAGTCAGATGTTTCTATGGTATACTGAGGTATAATTTTAAGCATTCCACAAGTTTTTAAACATTCATTGACAAAAATCATAACTTTAAGTTTAAGAAAAGACTCAATATTTACAGTGTTGACTATTATTTTTCAAGACTTCTGCAATTCTTGCCATGCTGGATACCACCTTCTTGACTAAATCCTAACTCATGGCAACTAATAGCAACCCACTCTTGCCTAATAATTACTTTTCACAATTTTTGTGTGCTTGTTTGTTCATTCAGTTTTGAGGATTTATCACAGGTTCTCAATAGGATATAGATCTGGGGAGTTTCTTGGCCGTGGACACAAAATGTCTATACTTTGTTCACCAAGCCACTTAGTTATCACGTTTGCTTTGTGACATGGTGCTACAACACACTGGATTAATCATTGTTCATTGCCAAATTGCTCCTGTATTGTTGGCAGAAGTTGCTCTAAGGATGTTTAGATAATGATACCATTATTCATGACAGTGTTCTAAGAAAAAATTGAGAGTGAATCCACTTCCTTGAACAAAAGCAATTACATACATGAATGATCTCAAGTAGAGATGAGCGACTTTGCCTTTTTAGGGTCGAGTCGGGTTTCATGAAACCCGACTTTCTCAAAAGTCACGTCGAACGAAATTGGCCGACTATAGGGAAAAGTCGGGGTCCGACTGAAACACGAAACCCAATGCAAATCAATGGGGAAGCAAAGTTGTCAGGGAATGGAGGACAGTAAACACACCTACAGTGCCCATTTCAATGCCAACAACATCAATTCTTATTACTTAAGCTTGTCAACCTTAATTTACTTAATAACAATAGTTACGCATTGAAAACTGGGGGTTATTTTATATAATCTGCCCAATTTAGAATGTTCCAGTATGTGATGGGCCCCATGGATGTTGCTCCAGTGTCTTATGGGCCCAAATAATGCTCCATATCTAATGGGCCTCATTTCTAATGCTCTAGTGTATAATGGGCCCCGTAAATGCTGCTCCAGTGTCTGATGTCCCCCATTTGGAATGCTCCAGTATATGATGGGCCTCATGGATGATGCTCCAGGGTATGATGGGCCAAAATAATGCTCCACATATAATCTTCCCCATTTAGAATGCTCCAGTATTTGATGGGCCCCACGGATGATGCTCCAGTGTCTTATGGGCCCAAATAATGCTCCATATCTAATGGGCCTCATTTCTAATTCTCCAGTGTATAATGGGGCCCCGTAAATGCTGCTCCAGTGTCTGATGTCTCCCATTTGGAATGCTCCAGTATATAATGGGCCTCATGGATGATGCTCCAGGGTATGATGGGCCAAAATAATGCTCCACATATAATCTGCCCCATTTAGAATGCTCCAGTATATAATGGGCCCCATGGATGATGCTCCAGTGTCTTATGGGCCCAAATAATGCTCCATATATAATGGGCCCCATTTCTAATGCTCCAGTGTATAATCGGCCCCGTAAATGCTGCTCCAGTGTCTGATGTCCCCCATTTGGAATGCTCCAGTATATGATGGGCCAAATGGATGATGCTCCAGTGTATGATGGGCCCCATATCTCATTCTCCAGTGTTTAGTGCTCCCCAAAATTGCTCCCAACCTTTATAAAAGTTAAATACCTCTCCTCGCTGGGCCCTGCTCTACTCTGGACTCCTCAGTGTCAACATCTTCCGGCTCTCTGCACTTGGACTGTTTAGGCAGAGGGCATACAGAGGTGATGTCATCGCGCTCTCTGACCTGAATGTCACTGACAGGAAACGTGGAAGACGTCACGGTGGTGGAGCAGGGAGAGGTAAGTATTGCAAGTGCTGTGGCCATGAGCAAGCAGGGGGGCCACTCGTGGGTGATGGCACTGGCACAGGGCCCCTCATAGCACACAGGTGTGTCTGACGGCAAGTGGGCCCTACCACAGGCAGAGACACTTTTGCGTACTATGAGGGGCCCTGTGCCAGTGCCGCCACCCACGGGTATGCCCCCCACCTGCTCAGGGAACCGGCACTTTCATTTGCACCTTCCTCTGTGTCACTGTGTAAGATGGTATAGTATGCGGGAAGGGGCACCTGAGTTTCATCAGAGTCAGATTCTGGGAATGTAGTGCTGTGGGTGAATGTACCAGCAGAATCATCTAGCAGTGGCTGTGCATCAGTGCACTCCATCTCTGATTCATGTTGGACTGGGGAATTCAGGACTTGACTTGATAACCCAGGCATGGTATGTGAAAAGAGCTCCATGGATTAATCTCAAGTGTGGGCTGCCGCATCCTTCACTTTTGGTGGGGGTGAAGGACACAAGGAAAGGGGTTGTTCCTGACCAGAAGCCTGCACTGATGACTCAGTGCTTGCATTTTTTGAAACTTCAGAAGAGGAGTCGATAGAGCTGGAGGCTGTTTCGGCAATGTAAGCCAAAACCAATTCCTGATGCTCTGGCTTTAAAAGAGGTTTACCTACTCCCAGAAAAGGGAACCTTAAAGGCCTTCTTGTGCCAGACGATGACGCAGGCTCAACACCTCCTGTCTTAGCTGCTATTGTGCTTTTGCCATAACCAGCAGATGCACCACCACCACCATCAGTACCAGCTGCGCCCCCACGCCCACATACGCGGTCTCTTCCACCATACTTCCTCATGTTTGGGAAAATATACCAAAAATACCAGCAGAGATATGGTACTGTATGAGGAGCGTATAGCTGTGTAAGGTGTGTGGAAAAATTTAAATCTCTGTATATATTTCGTTACTCACAGACGCTCTCCCAGTATGTATTAGACCGTAATCCAACCAGCAGATATACGGTACTGTATCAGAAGTGTACAGCTGTATACGTTTTTGGTGAAACTGTCAATCTCCATATATTTGTTTCCGGAGTCACAAACAGACGCTCTGGCAGTATGTATTTGACCGTAATACAACCAGCAGATATAAGGTACTGTATGAGAAGCAGACAGCTCTATGCGGTGCATTGAAAAATGGAAATGTCCGTATATGTATTTCTGGAGTCTCACACACACACGCTGTGTCTGTATAGATGTGACCGTAATGCAAACAGCAGATATACGATACTGTTTGAGAAGCGGTCAGCTCAATACGGTGTATGGAGAAATGGAAATGTCTGTATATGCATTTACGGAGTCTCACACACACGATGACTCTGTATAGATGTGACTGTAAAGCCAACAGCAGATATACGATACTGTTAGAGAATCGGACAGCTCTATACGATGTATGCAAAAATGGAAATGTCCGTCTATGAATTTACGGACTCACACACACATGCGCTGTCTCTGTATAGATTGGACCGTAATCCAAACAGCAGATATACGATACTGTTTGAGAAGCGGACAGCTGTATATGGTGTATGTGTGGAAAATTTTAAATCTCAGTCTTTTTTTACGGAGTCAAACACAGATAGGATGTATTTGTCCGTGATACCAGCCAGTACACGGTAGTGTGTGAGGAGCGTACAGCTCTATACGGTGTATGTATGGAAAAATGAAAATCTACGTCTATTTTTTTCCATAGTCACACACAGACGCTGTCTCTGTATAGACTTGACCGTAATCAAACAGCAGATATAGGATACTGTTTGACAAGCGGACAGCTCTATACGATGTATGTATGGAAAATTTTAAATCTCCGTCTATTTTTTTAAGGAGTCAAACACAGATAGCATGTATTTGTCCATGATACCAGCCGGTACACGGTAGTGTGTGAGGAACGTACAGCTCTATATGGTATATGTATGGAAAATTTTAAATCTCCATCTATTTTTTTACTGAGTCACACATACACACACGCTGTCTCTGTATAGATTTGACCATAATCAAACAGCAGATATTGGATACTGTTTGACAAGTGGACAGCTCTATACGGTGTATGGAAAAATTGAAATTTCCGTATATGTATTTACGGAGTCTCACACACACGCTGTCTCTGTATAGATTTGACTGCAATGCAACAGCAGATATATAATACTGTTTGATAAGCGGACAGCTCTATACGGTGTATGTATGGAAAAATGAAAATCTCCATCTATCTTTTTACGGAGTCATACACAGATAGCATGTATTTGTCTGTGATACCAGCCGGTACACGGTAGTGTGTGAGGAGCGTACACCTCTAGAAAAAAGGAATACAAGTATTTTTGCTTTGAAAAAAGCAGTCTGCACAGCAGTGTGCACACCGCAGTGCAGCTATCAGGTACCCTTATAAGGCAGCCTAATAACCACCAGCGCTGCTGCACACAAAAGTGTGAAAAAATGAATCCTCGGTAACTGTGCAGACAAAAGGAATTACATTTTTTTTGCTTTGAAAAAAGCAGTCTGCACAGCAGTGTGCAAATAGCAATGCAGCTATCAGGTAACCTTATAAGGCAGCCTAATAAACACCAGAGCTGCTGCACACAAAAATATCCTCCCCTGTCACTGCACACTAACTGTTGTGTTGTACAGTGAAAATCGCAGAAGCACAGTTTTTTTCCTGACTAAACACTCTCCCTATTGAGAACGAGCAGCAGCAACCTCTCCCTATGCTAAGATCGGCAGAAGTAAGATGGCGGTCAGCGTTCAGAGCTATTATTGCCACTGCGACGCCACACAAAGCAAGCCAATCACTGCAATGCCCTTCTCTAAGATGGTGGTGGCCGCTGCCCATGTCATCGCATTGCCCACAGTGTGCGTCCTTGATTATTGGCTGAGAAAAGGCACTGGAAGCATTATGGGAAATGTGACTTTGGCGCTCAAGTCGGCGACCGCATGGCCGACCTCACGCTATGGCGAAACCCGACTTTAGTGAAAGTCGGCGACTTTTGAATTTGACTGACCCGTTTCGCTCAACTCTAGTCTCAAGATGCTTGACTTTTGGAATGCAACAGGACTCAAGGTAGTGCTCACATGTTCCTTTCCCAACAATCATTTTGACTGATTTCCCATTCTGAAGGGGGCTTAAGCAGAGAAAATAAATATTGCAGTCTACTGCAGTCCAATAACTGTACTTCTTGCAGAATGTCAGTTTGTTCTTGATGTTTTTATTGAAGATAAGCAGCTTCTTTGCTGTCCTTGTTGATACCAGGTCTGCCTCCAAAACCATTGACTCACTGTGCATGTAAATGCTCTGATACCTGCCTGCTGCCATTCTTGAGCAAGCTCTGCACTCATGTTGCACCAATTCAGTAGCTGAGACAGTCTTTTAACTTGCTGGACATTCTTGTGTGTCCTGAAGATTTCTTCAATGCATATGACCCACACTCTTTGAAATTCTTGATAATCCAATACATGGTTTATTTACAGTACAGTTGTGCTCAAAAGTTTAAATGCAGAATGTTTGCTTTCTTGGCGTTTTTTTTCAGAGAATATGAATGATGACACCAAAACTTTTTCTCCAGTTAGTGTTTGGGTGAAGCCATTTATTGTCAAACTACTGTCTTTTCTCTTTTTAAATCATAACAACAACCCAAAACATCCAGCTGACCCTGATCAAAAGTTTACATACCCTGATGATTTTGGCCTGATAACATGCAAAGAAGTTGACACAAATGGGTTTGAATGGCTACGTAAGGTAACATCCTCACCTGTGACCTGTGACAAATGCCAGGAAAACTGTTCGGGATGCAAAGAAAAACCCACAAATAACATCAGCTGAAATAGTGGACTCTCTGAAAACTAGCTGTGTGGCTGTTTCAAGATGCACAATAAGGAGGCACTTGAAGAAAAATGGGCTGCATTTGGGATATGTAAACCTTTGAGCACAGTTGTATTTTTTTTAGTATTTAAGCATTAGCCCCTTTTAAGGAAACCAGTCTGCTTTCAAAATTCAATAAGCATGAAAGAGTGATATCAGATGCCTTATGCTCATTAACACGTTCTCCTAAGCTAACAAGAAGATCACTGAAATGATGTCAACTGGTAATTTTGCTGTAAGGCTGAAAATCAGTGGAAATGTTTATTTTTTGTGATTAGGTTAACTTTCAAATCAAGGAATCATTGCAATTTATTTAATGTAAAACTAATGTAAATTTTCACTATAAAAACTGAACTAGCAAACTTTGTGAAAACCATAATTTGTGTAAGTCTCAAGACTTTGGACAGTACATAAATCACAATTAAGATTTACTTCTGGACTGCTCATAGACTTTAAACATCTGGGTGGTTCACTCTCTATTCTACATTGGCATTCTAAAACATCGCTGCAGGGCAAGCAGCTTGCAAAAGATTGTGCAGCTGTGGGTAAGGGGAGCTGACTGTAAAGACCCCGTCTCACATAATGAGATCATTGACGAGATCGCTGAAATATCACAGATTTTGTGACGCAACAGCGATCTCACCAGCGATCTCGCTACGTGTGACACATAGCGGCGACCGCCCCCCCGCTGGATATCGCTGATTGTGCTCGAATGTCCTGGGCCATTTTTTGATCGTTAGCGTCCCGCTGGGCAGCATGCAATGCTGTGTTTGACACCGACTAGCGACCTCGTTGGTGATGCAGAACTCAGGGACGCAGGCGTGAGTTGTCAGTAAAGCTACTGTGTGACAGGGTACCAATGACCGCCGAGGTCATTATACGGATCGCCGTATCATTGCTGCATCATTAAAGAGATCTGCCTGTTTGGCAGCTTACTAGTGACCGTGTAGCAACGCACCAGAGATCCTTACCAGGTTGTATCGTTGTCGGGATCACTGGTGCGTCGCTATGTGAAACCGGACCCTAAAGCCCCCGTTACACACTGCGATATCGCTAGCAATATCGCTGTAAAGTCACCGATTTTGTGACGTTGCAGCGATATTGCTAGCGATATCGCTGCATGTGATACTTACCTCCGACCGGCTCCCCCGCTGGTTATTGCTGATCGCGCGAGAAGCTCCTGGACCATTTCTCGTCGGGCGCTTCCTGCTGGGCTTCCTGTGGCGCCGACGAGCGACGCGTGGAGCCGGGTGGGAGGACGCAGGATCGCCGTGTCTGACAGGTAAGTAGCGATCCCCATCCCCAGCGATGTCGCTGGTGAGATCTGCCTGTGTGGCAGCTCACTAGCAACCACCTAGCGATGCACCAGCTATCCTGACCGCGTCATATCGCTGGTCAGGATCGCTGGTGCATCACTAGGTGTAACAGTACCCTAAGACACAGCCAGGCTCCACATATACAAGGTGATCATGATCATGTTTGCCTTTTAATTGCTGTGTACACAAAGCTTTGTGCATAGAGATTAGGAAGCACTGACATGTAATTTCGGGGTCTATGGAGAGAGCAGGAGCTGTTGGGTCCTAGGAGACCCTATCAGACACATTGTGCTGCCAGAAGTCTGAATTTCCTATGAAATTTTGGCTGACATACTAGCTTCAGTTACAGTGGAAATCAGAGATAAAAATAATGTATAAATATGTTCCAAAACTTCCATAGATTTTTAACCACTTCACGAACTTTGATGTACCATATGACATGGTTAGGTAGGGCTTCACGACCTTTGACGAATGGGTACTGTTATGATTGCACAAACACATGGGTAGAAAACAAACCATGGGAACGAAAACCTGAACCTGAACCTGACAGATCCCTGTTCAGACTGGTAAAAGCCCTACTCCCTACCTTACCACAAAGGTTGGCACTTGGGATGAATGAGCACTAAAATGCTTAGGTGCTCATTGCTCGAGCAATTCCTAATACTCTCATGCTCATTTCGAGTAACGAGTACAATGGGAGTCAACGGGAAAGCCAAGCTTTTCTTCGGCAGACCCTACAAAGAAGTCTAGGGGCAGTGAAAATGTTGGAATGGATGGGAAAAGTGCTGAATGGAAAGATAACAGCATGGGGAAGACCCTTGGAAGCATCTCTGACTCCCGGATCACTGCTAAGAACAATGGTGTCACTCTTTTACTCCACTTTAAGGTGTGACAATAAAACATTCCAAACCCACAAGAAATTTCATTTTACAGGAAAAAAAAGAAACATGTTTTCCAGTATAATGACTTGTATTTAAGGCAAAATTTAAAAAGGATGGAAGAAATATATAATTTAAGTATACCAAAATGTTTTTTTTAAATGACAAAAATAGGAAATTTCAGTTTAATTTATGAATGAAGCAAAACCTGCCAAAATTAAGGTAACTCAGATACACCCTGTATTAGACATAAAGGAGGGCCTCATACACATTCTGTTCAAATTGTCAGGTATTTAAACTGTTAGGGGTACCTGAGTTAGACAAAAGAAATCCAGTCTGGCTGTGCCTGCACTAGAACTCCTACCATTGTGCTAATTGCTAGTCACGGAGCTTCAAAGAGCTTGTTCCAGGAGTTTTAATTAAAGAAAAACAAAAACATTGATCCTGGGGAATACAAAAGGTGGTAGGCACATTCCAGGAGTGGAGTGAGATGTCCTGAACCTGTAAACCAAAATGGGGTCTCCTTCGTCCCTCACTGTACCTCCTTGTCTCTCCTTGGGTCACATTTTTTTCCTGCTGCTGCCTACACAAGGTCGGACTTGGTAGGACACTTAGTTACTCCCCTTCAGGCTTTCAGATTGCTATGACACAGTAGTTGCACCACCTTTCCTGTTGCAGTCTAAATCTGCTGGGTTGGCTTTAGTGGAAGAGTTATCGGTCCACATTATACTAGTTCTACTCTGGTGAAATTGATTCCACTTTGGTAGTGTCTGCCACTAATTTTTGGAAATGTGTAGACTAATGGATGAGTGTCCGTCATGTGTGTTGCCTGTAGCATTAGGCCTCCAAGACCGGCAGCTATCCACTTCCTTTGAGTCAACTACCCATGTTACTATCCTTACATTTTTCTGACAATAGTAGTCTACGAAACTAATATTTGTGCCATCTGAGTGTGACTGAGAATAAAATCAGGTTGAGCTGTTGCATGTAGTATCAAGGCTCCCAGGAGAGCAGGCCAACAGCCAGACTGGATTTCTTTTGTCTAACTCAGGTCATAGCAAGGCTCTGAGGTATTGAATCTGGAAAATGACTTATAACAGGATGCAATATCTCTGAGACTAGCCTAGCACATAATCAGAATCGGTATTCCTTCCCCCACATGCCCGTGCCCGGAAGCCACCTGTAGCACTGTGCGTTATGGAGCAATGAAGCGTAGCAACCAGGATTACATATGGTAGGCATATTTGGTCTACCTGCACAGATAAAATCCAGTGGAACGCAGTGGCTGTGCCCACGACCCATTTGGAGCTACGAGCGGAAAGTTATGGTCCATCCATGGTTCTGCTGGAAATTCATACTTTCAGAGATGGGAGGAGAGAGGCTGCACAAGTACGGGGTGGGCACAGATTGAGGGTAGGGAGCAGCCTAGGAGATAAGAGACAGCTGCTCATTTTGAGCTTAGTTTAGGTTTCTACTGGCAGGAAAACCACGAAACTAAGATTTGGACCTGTGATCCATCAGTGCCTCCCTGTGGTCACATGCTGCATAACATGGTTATTGCAACCTATCTATACCTTAACCTTGTCCTACACTCCTGACTGTGTACCTGTATATTGCTCTTGTAAATATATACCTGTTTATTTCTAGTGTGCCTTTTCAGCAATTAAATATAAAATTAATCTTGGGCTGCTCTTTTATCTCAATACACGAATCCCCACGTCCGCATGCTCGGTTGGTTATATTATACACTACCTGGGTTGGTTTCTGACCTGATATAAGCCTGTTGTCAGAGGGGGCTTATGTTGAACGAGGAACTGGTGGCAGCATACTGTATTGTTAGTGAGGAACTCTGGCAGTGATGGCCAAAGGGTTATATATATATATCAACAGCCTGGACTGATAATGTATATCCCCCCTCACTGGGAGCGCCTTAATATCTCATACTTATGAGGGAAGCCTTTCCGGCAACTCACAGATGTGCACTGGCAGGTGTAGGCTGGCTCGGGTGTTACACAGATGGGCAATGGCAGGTGCGGACTTGACCAGGTGTTAGACAGGTGGGCGCTAGTAGTTGAAATCTGGACTGGCAATTGCAGTTAAACAGATGGGCACTAGTAGGTGTGGGCCAGACCGAGTGTTAGACAAATGGGCACTAGCTGGTGCAAGCTGAACCAGATGAGGGACAGGAGAGCACTGGCAGGTGTGGACAGGACCAGGTGTTAGACAATGGGCACAGTCAGGTGCAAACTGGACCAGGTAATACACAGATGGCCACTGGCAGTTGCAGACTATGTAGGGAAGTGGACTGATCTATGGACCTGTCTGCAGCAAGAAGATTTATGCAAAATGTGCAGTAAAAGTACTTGACGTGGACTGCTGTATATGTATGTGGGGAGACAGCTAGAGACAGTGAAATACGGTAAAGTACTGGGCTTTGACCACTAGGGGGAGACCAAGAAGAGCAGGAAAAGGAATGGTGCAGTACTAAAGGTTGGCCACAAAATGGAGACAGAGAGCAGTGAGAAAAGGGCTTAACAGCAGCTTAAGGCTAGGAAATCGCATAGTCGTGGTGGGCGGGGTTCTAGGAGCTCTAGGGGGAATTCCCAGGGAGGGGAATAAATAGGGATAGAGAGTTCCAGAAGGAAGCCAGTCCAGGAGGAGTTCAGCAGAGCAGGAGACTGAAGAGAAAAGAGACAGAGAGGAAGAACTCCAGGAGGGACTGGAAGGAGAGAAGGTCAGGGGGTGGCCCTGACAGGAGAGCCACAGGACAGAGAAAGCCCGGGGGTACCAGATGGATGGACTCGAACAGGGGAAGCACAGTGGCCGTGGGCCTAATGGCAGCCACAGTGAAAGAACCGCAAGAGACGTCACTGTAGAGGAAAGAAAAGAAGGTGAAAGGTACCCGGGCCTGTGCGTAGAAGCTGTTGTGCTGCTTTTGTGTGCTGTGGTCGTCAGGAGGATGGCCAATAAAGAGGACCTGTTGAACGCCCATCGGTTTCTGTCTTCAGTCTGTTTGTGGCGAAAAAGGGACCACTGTTGTGAGTTAATTTTCCCCTTCACTACTGAGGCCCGAGGAACTCCCTCTTCTGGTAAAGAAAGGTAGTGAGCCTGATTATCAAACACCTGAGCCTGAAGATGATGACTGGCTGAGTGGAGTTACTGACTGGATATAAGGCTGCCGACGCCCTTCTGCCCTGCGGGTGATTTCTCTGTAGGATCCTTGGAGACCAGTCTGAATTCCTGCTCTTCTAAAGCGAAGTTTTCTGCTCGGCTTTTTGCATTTGTGCTTTGACTTTATTTTGCTTTGTTTTTCTGGATTTCTGCCATTCCCTGCTGGGGTGTGCTGAATTCCTTTAGCTCTGTCTTCTGAAAATACCTGAGTGCTGATTTAGTTTTTGAAGCCTAGCTGCTTCAGGGTCTTTTTCCATATGAGCTTGTTGGCTTATGTCTTTGATAGGGTTTTGGCAGATTGCAGACAGCAACCTTCCTTTCCTGTTCTGTTTAGTTAGCTTGGGCCCCATCGTTTGCTCAGCCTATCTTTCTATCTGTGTGAGTGTTTTTTCATCTTGCTTCAGCGTCATTATATGTTGGGGGCTGCCTTTTACTTTGGGGTCTGCTCTGGGGCAGTTTAGATTTCCTTTTCTGTCTTTAGGCTATTTAGCTCTCCGGCTGTGATCGAGGGGTCTAGGGCATCGTAGGAACCCCCCACGGCTACTGCTAGTTGTGTTGATAGGTTCAGGGGTCTGCAATCTGATAGTTGCCAACTTCTCTGGTTTTCTGGACGTAGCTTCTATTTTTGTGTCTGCCTCCTATGGTGACTCAATCATAACAGACCACCCCCCAGTCGGCACACGTACCTACACTTGGCGTAGTCGGCAGGATCACCACCGCCAATACACCAACTTCAGCGGTAAGACCGCACCAAAGATCCAAAGGACCCAAGCCAAACGGGTTGAAGATTTACCCTTGTGGATTACAAAATTGGACTGTGTTCGGAGATTGTTGGCTTTAGTCAGAAGGATCCAGAGCAGAAAAGGACTTTGCAGGATTGCTGTGGCATACAAGAGCCTGAAAGAATCGCATGAGTTTGCTGCTAGATTGGACTATCAGGGGTTGTGCCGAACCCACCCCTGGGTTGAGCGGTGTGCATCTAGTGACAGCTGCCCCCTCTTGCTGGACACTGAAAGATGGGTGGAGGGGCCGACCAATGCCCCACCCAAGAACAGGAGTGGCCCTGGTGGAGAGGCTAGGTGCGGCTGCTTGGCACCATTGAGCTTCTGGACATCGGACGAGATGCGATGCTGCAGCTGCCGTGGCCTCAGACTCCTGGAATGGAGGTGGAGTCAGGAGATCGAGGCCTGTCAAGAGACATGCCCCTGGGAGCCACTGTCGGTAGCACGGACACCCACCCGGGAAGAGAAAGGACCCCGGACCCTGCCGGATTGGCCGCTGTAGGAACAATTGTGGATTCTCCCCGTGGGATTATCGGGCCTGGAGGCTGGCCCTACCGGATGGCGGGGTGAAGAACATTGGCTGCTGGAAGAGCTGCGGAATGGCCTGTTGGGAGCCGCGGTGCCGAGGAAGTTGAGCGTTCCCCCGGCCCAGTCGGTGGCACTGCAGGCAGTTCCCACCCCCATGTCGCATGCGCAAGACAGGCCCAAGGGCCCTGACACCGGCCCTCAGCCTCCCCGCTCGGCCTCCCACTCTCCAGCGACCCTGGCTTCTGATGGCTTTGTGGCCCCTGCAGGGCTGACCAACACCCCCGCCAACGACCCTGAGCTGCCCCGCCCGGTGGTGCCCTGTCTCGCATCTCTGGCACACGGCGGACCTGCGGCCTGTCCACCAAGGCCAGCGGTCACCCCCACCGTGCTCCTCGGACCCACTCCCGACCGTAGCTGCAGCCGGGTTGCCAGGAGCCATGGCCCTTTCACCGATAACCACACCCACCCCCACAAGTGGCCCCGGTTGCAGCCTACTCGACGGTACCCATGTTCGCCTCTGCCTCGCCCTCGGCACCGGTTGCGGCCTACTCACCGGGACCCGCGGCTGCCCCTGCCCCACACTTGGCCCCAGCTGCGGCTTGCCTGCCGGCGCCTGCGGCCGTCTCTGCCCCGCTCTCGGCTTCAGCCACGGCCCACTCGTCAGGCTCGCCGGCCTATACTGGGCCTTCTGTCTGGGTCGGTGACATCATCGCGCAGAAGAAGGCCAAAGAGCGGAAGGTCTGGGCACTTCAGCACAAAAAGGGGGAGGCAGCCATGTCTCTCCCTCAGTCTACCGGGCAGCTCATCTACACCATTGCTGAGAATGGCTACGGGTTTATTCGAGATGAGGAGACCGGCCACAAAGTGTATTTAAACGTGGCCTCCATCAAGCATGGGTGGGTCCTGCGGATGGGAGATCGGGTCTCCTACTACAAAGAATACTGCCCCAGTGGCTACTATGCCGTGGCGGTCATCGCTTACCCCGAGGGATATGACCCCCCATAAAGGCGAGGAGGATTGCTGGGTCGCGGGCATTCAGGACACTCGGGGCCCAGGGCCAGTTAAAGCATCCTGGGGATTTCACGGCTGTGGAGTCCCCTGCTGTTGGCAGAACATCGGCCGTAAGGAGATGGCTCTGAGCACCACTGGAAAAATGGACTACCGGGACTGCTGTGCGCCATTGCACAGCATGAGGACTGTTCTATGTCCCTTCGGGGTAAAATATCCCTACTCCTGACACGGCAGGGATGCATGGGGGTGCTGTCCTCAAAGGAAGGGGGAGTGCTGATGTTTATGTTTTGGTTTAAAAAAATGTTGAGAGTGGAAATAAAAAGAAAAGGGAAAAAAAGAGTTTAAAATGTTATACTTATTAAAAAGTAGTATGTGTTGAAATTATGTATAGTTAGTGTAAAATGTTAAAAATAAGAGAATGTTCAACAGGTCTCGGGTACTGGAGTATGGAAAAATGCTTGCCATGACTGATCTTAACTGAAGGTACAAGGAGGTGTATAGAATTGAAACAGACAGTGGTCCATAGATCTGACCATGAGTAGCACAAATACCCCAAAATGAAAGAGGGAAGCTTGCATTGATCTGGTAAGCCAAAGCCTCGTTCGTCTCACTCCAAATTTAAAAATGGTGCTGAAAGTGAGAAAAATGGGGGGACGCGCCCGTTGAGAAATCCGGGTGATCCTATCCCAACAAGGAGGAATTGTCAAAGAGGCGTACGCGCCAGTGGGTAGCCGTAAGATACTCGGAGAATGATTGCTCCCGGTTCTGTTCAGCACCCAGTGTATCACGGGTCTAGTGCAACAACCGGTCAGACAAAAAGGTGGGGAAGCTTCAGAAGGAAAAATGAAGGGGACGAGATTGTCGAGGATGACAATGGAAAAAGGAAGGGAGTATGTAGGGAAGTGGACTGACCTATGGACCTACTAAGCCACAGCACCAGAAGATTCTTCTGGTGCTGTGGCTTAGTTGGTTAAAGCACCTGTCTGGTAAACAGGAGATCATGACCTATGGACCTGTCTGCGGCAGGAAGGTGAATGCAAAATGTGCAGTAAAAGTACTTGACGTGGACTGCTGTATATGTATGTGGGGAGACAGCTAGAGACAGGGAAAGATGGTAAAGTATTGGCCTTTGACCACTAGGGGGAGACAAAGAACAGCAGGAAAAGGAAACGGTGCAGTACTAAAGGTTGGCCACAAGTTGGAGACAGAGAGCAGTGAGAAAAGGGCTTAACAGCAGCTTAAGGTTAGGAAACTGCATAGTCACGGTGGATGGGGTTACAGGAGCTCTAGAGGGGAATTCCCGGGGAGGGAAATAAATAGGCAGAGAGTTCCAGAAGAAAGCCAGTCCAGGAGGAGGAGAACAGCAGAGCAGGAGACTGAAGAGGAAAGAGACAGAGAGGAAGAACTCCAGGAGGGACTGGAGGGAGAGATGGTCAGGGGGGTGGCCCTGACAGGAGAGCCGCAGGACAGAGAAAGCCCAGGGGTACCAGATGGACGTACTCGGACAGGGGAAGCATTGTGGCCGTTTGCCTAATGGCAGCCACAGTGAAAGAACTGTGAGAGACGCCTGTGCATAGAAGCTGTCATGCTGCTGTTGTGTGCTGTGGTCATCAGGAGGATGGCAAATAAAGAGGACCTATTGAACGCACATCGGTTTCTGTCTCCAGTCTGTGTTTGGCAAAAAAGGGACCACCCCCCAGTTGGCACACGTACCTACAATTAGACCAGGCATTATAAAGATGGGGAATGGCATGTGCAGGCTTGACTGGGTGTTAGACAGATAGGCACTGACAAGTGCAGGCTGGACTGGGTGTTAGACAGAGGAGCACTGGCAGGTGCAGTCTGGAGCAGCTGATGGATAGAAGAGCAAAGACAGGTATGAGCAGACTTGTACAGTGTAGAAAAGCAGACGGGTGGACCGGGGGAACCTGACAACGAGCAAGCATGCAAGATAAACTAACACCATTGCTCAGGCACCTCCATATTGGAGGAGGAGCCTTAAATAGAAGGTGTTGCCTAGCTATTGGTTTGTGACACCTTAGGGCGATGCGCGCAGCCACTTTAAGAGGGAGGGAGCATGCGCATGCACCCCAAGCATCGTGCCTGGGCATACAACTGAACCTTGGGGAACACCAACACATATGGGGTGAGATGAGGAGGTGGTGTGTGAGTGGTAGACACTAAATGTCCTGTCTGTTAGGTATGAGGAGATCCAACAAAGTGCCAAATATGTAATGGCAATACATCAGAAAGTCTGTAGTAATAGGGAATGGTACACTGTGCCAAAGGCAGATGCCAGGTCCAGGAGAAGGAGGAGGACAAACTAGCATTGCTTGGATTTGATTGCTAGTAGGTCATTGGTGAATTTAGTCATGGCAGTTTCAGTGGAATGGTGCGGTCTGAAGCCACTTTGTAAGCAATCAAAGAGGGAGCAAGATGAGAAGTGGGAGGACAGTTCAAAATGAACATACTGTTCCAGTAGTTTGGAGGCATAGGGGAGAAGTGAGATGGGGTTATAGCTACACACAGAAGATGGGTCAAGGGTTGGGCTTTTTGAGAATGAGTGTGATCAAGGTATGTTTGAATCAGAGGGGAATAAACCAGTTGTAAGTAACAGGTTGAAGAAGTAGGTTAGGCTTGAGATGAAGACTGTGGTAAGGTTTGGAATGAGGTGAGACATTGTTGGCTCAAGTTCACAGGTGGTGAGACGTGATTTAGAAAGTAAAGTGGAAAGTTGATCATCCATGTTGGTGAATTTGGTTTTGGAGGAGAGTTGAAGACTTATGAGTAGACATGCGCGAATATTGTCGGCTCCCTCTTTATTCGGCATTGCCCAAACTAAAACCTTTTCTAGCCATATATCTACAACCTGCATTGGTAATGTGCCATACACAAAGGGGATACTTCTCGATTTGCTTTTTTTTCTGCTTTTGAAAAAATCCATAATCCGATTAGAGGTGGCAACAAACAAAAGCTTCGCACAATGTGTGAGGCTTTCTGGATTTTTAAAATTAGACACAAGGTATCCCAAGGGGATGAATTTAAAAATGATTTATTTTACATTTATTGATCATCTTGTGCATTTTTTTGCACTTTACACCAGCTGGTACATAATCATGTATTCATCCATTGGTTTCCGATTGGTTTCTTCTTTTATTTAAGCTCATGTCTTGTATGTCTTTGTATATCCTATGAGTAAGGGCGCTGACTATGCGCCAGAAACGCATCAGGTGTTTTTGATGGTTTTTAATACGGCTTGGCATGCCGGAATAAAGATATTTCTGGATTTTAACCTATTGGTTGGTGTGCCGAATCCATTTCTTTCTTTCCCCTCCCTTATCAGCAGATCTAATTAGTAAATCACTATTCTCAGTTAATTCATCAAGAGATAATCTCTAAGTGGCAGAGAGGTTATCTTTTTTTATTTGTTTGTTGTTAGTATCTAGATATCATAATTCTTTTTCTATTAATTCTTGGAACGTGTCCAATATGCGAGGACACGAATGAATAGGATAGAGAAAGGGGTTATGCTTCAAAAATGTACCATTAAGGGAGGTATCCGCTTGGATAGATTCTGATTCCAAGCTCTTGAGTAGTATAAGATGTTGCAACTCAGCATATGGTAAAACGTTAATAGTCCCATGAGAAATTTCACATGACTGGAAGGGAGAGGATGTATATTATTGTCATCACAATCCTGTAAAAATGACATTTTAGAGTAGGGTTCTATGAAAATGTATTAATGTCCAACAAAGTTTTAAAAATGTCCAATTTTTTTTCTGGTGAAAATCCAAGACCTTTAGACAATAGTGAAATTTGGGCAGCTGACAGAATGTAGCTGGATAAATTCCACACTGGACAGGGTAATAGCGGTTTCTGTTCCTTTGTGGGTATCGCCTTGTTGCTATGTTTTCTGCCCGCCCTTGTTCGTCGTTTTTTGAAGCAGTATGTATTTGACCAGATTTTCTATGTTGAGTAAAAAAATCTCTGTGAGAGCTTGTTGAAGCTTCTGAGAGATTATTCGTAGAGACATAAGAATTAGAGAAGGCATTCGATGTATTAAGATTATAAAAACTGACTTTCCGTCCCTCATAGTGTCTGTTAGATTTATCAAATGATCGACTGTTTAAAATGGGAGCTCGTGGTTTGTTGATTTTCCACAAACATACCTAATTTTTTTCATAGTCACGAGAATCTCTGTCAAATTTCATGCTTTTCAGGTTGGAAATCGAATCTTCTAGATTTTTCAGCGTTTTTTGATTAGCTTTAGAAAAATCTTCCATATTAACAAAAGGTTTCAGAGATATTTGAATGGTATCAATGTCCTCTTGGACTTTGTTAAGTTCAGTCTCCTCATGTTTCACTATAAGCACCATAAGTTTCAGAGAGCAAGATGGCAGGATCTGATTCCATTCATTTAAAAACTTGTCAGTGTAGAGGAAAGTAGCATTCTTGTTTATCCTTAATCCTCTAGGAATCATGTTTTTAGATATATATGATTTTAATGAGAAAACCAAACCAAAAGCAAAACACAAAACAAATATCCTGGAATAAAAAAGTAAAAAAATATATTGCAAAAATTGCATGAAGGTAGTAGTAATAATAAGGGTATTTAGTTAACATAATTTTGATCAAAATAATGTAGTACTTTTTTATTCCAGGATATTCGTTTTGTGTTTTGCTTTTGGTTTTCTCTGTGTTAAGGTCATGTGTTCATATGCAATTACATTTTGCATGCACATTAACTTACTTTTTCTGCTCAGACCAAGTTTCTCATTTGTTTCATTGTGCATTCTGTGCATATAAGGGTGTGACCGCCCCGTTTCTGAGTTGGAAAATCCATCCTGTCTGGCCTATACTATTACTGGTGGTTCAGTCCCTCTGTCCTTGTTCACATTTACGTCACTTGACAAGTGGAAAGGTTTTAAATACAAGAGTTAGGACTGTCCCACAAGGGTTGCCGTGACGTGGCGGGATGGCTTCTACATTATTTTGATCAAAATTATGTTAACTAAATACCCTTATTATTACTACTACCTTCATGCAATTTTTGCAATATATTTTTTTACTTTTTTATTCCAGGATATTTGTTTTGTGTTTTGCTTTTGGTTTTCTCTGTGTTAAGGTCATGTGTTCATATGCAATTACATTTTGCATGCACATTAACTTACTTTTTCTGCTCAGACCAAGTTTCTCATGATTTTAATGAGGTAGAATAACACCATAAATTAATTTCCTTGGATTTTTTATTCTCAAGTTGTTTCATTAATTGAGATAAATCTGTATGTGAAAAAAACATTTGAGTTACCCACTTTGCTCTAGTGAGATTTATTAAAGATAGAATTAAATCTATCTAAATGAGCAGTATCATTGTTAATGTCCTTAGAGTTCATGTTTATATTGTCCATGGATAAAACAATATGAAGGATAGAGTATCACTGACGATGGGAACAAAGACAAAAATGACTGTATCCAAACACACTAAAAAACAGAAAGGGGAAATAAGGAAAGTCAGCTCACCAAAATGCCTTGCACCTTGTTCATAAGTAGGGATGGGCGACCCGAACTGTAAAGTTCCAGACCAGTACTGAGCACATAGTTCCGAACACAGGTTTCCAAGGGAAACCCGTGTTACAGTTCAGGTCCAGGGCCGGCTCTAAAAAAACAAACATAAAATTAACCCCTTAACCCCTAAGGGTGGTTTGCACGTTCATGACCGGGCCAAGTTTTACAATTCTGACCACTGTCCCTTTATGAGGTAATAACTCTGAAATGCTTCCATGGATCCTGATAATTCTGACAAAGTTTTCTCGTGACATATTGTACATCATGTTAGTGGTAAAATTTAATTCAAATAACTTGCATTTATTTGTAAAAAAAAAGTAGAAATTTGGTGAAAATTTTGAAAATTTTGCAATTTTCCAACTTTGAATTTTTATGCCCTTAAATCACAGATATATGGCACACAAAAAACTTAATAAATAACATTTCACATATGTTTAATTTACATCAGAACAATTTTGGAACCAAAATTTTTTTGTTAGGAAGTTATAAGGGTTAAAAGTTGACCAGCGATTTCTCATTTTTGCAACACCATTTTATTTTTACGGACCACATCACATTTGAAGTCACTTTGAGGGGTCTCTATGATAGAAAATACCCAAAAGTGACACCATTCTAAAAACTGCACCCTTCAAGGTGCTCAAAACCATATTCAAGAAGTTTATTAACCCTTCAGGTGCTTCACAGGAATTTTTTGTATGTTTTTAAAAAAAATGAACATTTAACTTTTTTACACAAAAATATTACTTCAGGTCCAATTTTTTTTATTTTACTAAGGGTAACAGGAGAAATTGGACTGCAAAAGTTATTGTGAAATTTCTCCTGAGTATGCTGATACCTGATATGTGGGGGGGAACCACTGTTTCTGCGCATGGCAGAGCTCAGAAGGGAACGAGCGCCGTTTGACTTCTTCAATGCAAAATTGGCTGGAATTCAGATCGGACGCCATGTCACGTTTGGAGAGCCCCTGATGTACCTAAACAGCGGGAACCCCCCACAAGTAACCCCATTTTGGAAACTAGACCCCCCACGGAACTTATCTAGATATGTGGTGAGAACTTTGAACCCACAAGGGCTTCACAGAAGTTTATAACGTACAGCCGTACAATTAAAAAAAATCATATTTTTTCCCCAAAAATGATCTTTTCACCCCCAATTTTTATTTTCCCAAGGGTAACAGGACCCTAAAAGTTATTGTGCAATTTGTCCTGAGTATGCTGATACCCCATATGTGGGTGTAAATGACAATTTGGGCGCATGGCAGAGCTCGGAACGGAAGCAGCGCCATTTGACTTTTTTGGCTGGAATTGAGATCGGACACCATGTTGCATTTGGAAAGCCCCTGATGTACCAAAACAGGGGAAACCCCCCACAAATGACACCATTTTGGAAACTAGAACCCCCAAGGAACTTATCTAGATGTGTGATGAGAACTTTGAACCCCCAAGGGCTTCACAGAAGTTTATAATGTACAGAGGTACAATTAAAAAATCATATTTTTTCCAAAAAATGATCTTTTCACACTCAATTTTTATTTTTCCAAGGGGATCAGGACCCCAAAAGTTATTGTGCAATTTGTTCTGAGTATGCTGATACCCCATATGTGGGGGTAAACCACTATTTGGGTGCATGGCAGAGCTCAGAAGGGAAGCAGCGCCATTTTACTTTTTTGGCTGGAATTGGGATTGGACGCCATGCTACGTTTGGAAAGCCCCTGATGTGCTTAAACAGTGGCTCCCATCCTGCCCCTTGTCTCCATTCTGCCCCTTGTCTCCATTCTGCCCCTTGTCTCCATTCTTCCTATGTCGCCATTCTGCCCATGTGTTTACAAGCCCTGGATACAGTAGAATCTGAGCACAAAAGAATTACAACCTCAGTTGTTGCCAATTTTTGGAGCATGGTAATAACAGAATAAATTTATATTTTATCATGTGTACCCCTGTATGGAGAACAATATCTGCACCAAAGAGTGAAAAGATTAAATGTAGCACAATAGTAAGAAAACCAATTTTGATTTTATCATGTGTACCCCTATGTAGAGAACAAACCCAAAAATCTCCAAAATTTCAAACTGACATCTAGCCTGCTGTATAACGTTACTAACAGAAGAAAGTATTTTTTTTTTTACTGAGGATGAGGCCTGTATACAATAGAATATATGCTCAAAACAATTTGAAACTCAGATCTAGCCTGCTGTATCACGTTTGTCACAGACAAAAAATATTTTGTTTTACTCTGCATGATATCTGCACAAAGCTGAATTTCACTGCCACTAAATGACAAGGTGGGATATGGCGTGCTCTATTACGTTTGAAACCGGAAAAAATATATATTTTTTTACTGTGCAACAGCTCAAATCATAGAACAATATCACTGCAATTAAATGATAAGGTGAGATAAGGCGTGCTGAATCACGTTAGCAACTGTCCAAAATATTTTTTTTACTGTGCAACAGCTCAAATCACAGAACAACAGAACAATTTCAGTGCCACTAAATGACAAGGAGAGATATGGCGTCATGAAACACGTTAGCAACTGCTAAAAATATTTTTGTTTTTTGTGCAACAGCTGAAATCAGAGAACAATTTCACCGCCACTAAATGACAAGGTGGGATATGGCATGCTGTATGTTAGCACCACGCCGGGTTCCTGCTCTGACAGGCAGGGTCTCTGGCATGTCAGTTCACTCACTCACACTCCTGTTGGCTCCTCTCTTCCTCATGCTTCACATGCTCCCAGTAGAACTTCCAGCCAGGTCTCTAGTCATGCCCTAAGGGCATGTGCGCGTGCGCTCCTGCCCTCTTAAATGGCCAGCGTGTGCACTTGCTATTTCCTCCTCAGCCAATGGTTATGAGGCATTATGTGCATATTGCGTCCTCTCTGTAACAACCCTGCTGGCATCACTGCATGGTATCCCATCCCCCGCACAGCAACTTACTCACTGCTCTGGCTCATGCTGTGAATTCTGTCTGTTGCCAGTCCTGTGCTCTGTGCCTCTGCTCTCCTTTATGTTTCCTGGCTATGTGTGTATAGGGGCGGTGCCAGAACTCTGGTTCTTATGCAGTCAGGGTGCACCTGTCTAATCTGTCCCTGACCAATCACCTAGAGCACTTGACTATTTAGTTCCACCACACCCACTGAAGCATTGCCTGTGCAATGTCTAATCTCAGTTAGTGTATTGCTGCTGAGGAAGCCAGGCCCTGTCATGTGTATTTCCTCCTTCTCTGGAGGAATACTTCTTGTCTTGCTTTGTACCTTGTCTGCCTGCCAGGAGGCTGAATATCCTGGCCTTTGAGTCTTGGTCCCAGTACCTTGTCTGTACTCTGTCCTACCTTTGTCTCCCTTTCTCCTTGTCTGTGGCTTCCTTCCCTGCTGTGTCTTTCTTTGTGTCCTCCCTGTCTGTGCATCTGCACCTTTGCAGCTCCGTCTGTGCATCTGCACCCTCGCAGCTCCGTCTGTGCATCTGCACCCTCGCAGCTCTGTCTGTGCATCTGCACCCTTGCAGCTCCGCCTGTGCATCTGCACCCATGTAGCTCTGTCTGTGCATCTGCACACTTGCAGCTCTGTCTTCTCTGCTGCTGCAGAACTTCTTGCTACAGTTTCTCCACAGACCTTGTGGTTCAGCTCTACTCCGCACTCCTGCCTATATCCATACCTGCACCTCCTGTGTGAACAGGTCCAAATCCTGTTCCAACATACACCACTCCCTCCTGCCTACACCTGCACCTGCTGTGTGAACAGGTCCCTACCTGTCCCTTCTCATACCATGCCAGTCTGTCCTGTGTGTCCAAGCCGTGCCCACCTGCCCTGTGTCTCCAAGCCGTGCCCGCCTGCCCTGTGTCTCCAAGCCGTGCCCGCCTGCCCTGTGTCTCCAAGCCGTGCCCGCCTGCCCTGTGTCTCCAAGCCGTGCCCGCCTGCCCTGTGTCTCCAAGCCGTGCCCACCTGCCCTGTGTCTCCAAGCCACGCCTTCTTGCCCAGTGTCTCAGCCGTGCCTGTTGTGTCTACCTGCATGCCTGTCTATAGCTTCTGTTAAAGTGACTTGTCCCCGAGTGGGACCAGCAGCCATAGCCAGACACCACCCTGGAGTTGCACCCGACAGCTATCTGCCGCACAAGCCTGACCTCACCATCAGAGGCTCCAGTGAAGACCGAGGTAGCTGTCGTAGTCACACCCCTTCCACGGTAGTCTGGTTTGTGGAACAGTGGGGCCACAAACCCCCAGGCTCGCGCCATTCAGCCAAGGCACGAGCGTGACACTCTCCACTGGGGAGGTGCCTAAGCAACCTTCCTGTTTATAATTTATGTTGTAAAAGGTCGCATACCTGTTTGCTGTGCTCTAAGTATAAATCCTACTTGTTGCAATCAGATGCAATCCTGCCTACTGTACTCTAAGTACAAATCTTGCTTGCTGTACTCAGATGCAAATCCTGCCTGCTGCGCTCTAAGTACTAATACTGCTAGTGGAACTCAGATACCAATCCTACTTGCTGCACTCTAGTGTAATTCCAGCCTGCTGCACTCGGATATGAACTTGGTCAGCTGCTCTCTGTTACAAGCTCTACCTGCCGCTCCGTCCAGTCCATCCTTCTGGGTCCAGCTTCTGCGTGATCATTGGTCTGTGATGGAGTGGCACATAGCGTGCATCAGAGCCAAGTCTAACCTCACCATCAGTAGCTCTAGTGAACAGTCTGGTGTTCGCCTAGTCACGCCCCACCAGGCTCTCCACGGTCCAAGGCACAGTGGCTCCACAAACCACGACCTTCAGCTTGCTCAGGCCATGGATCCCACTGGACCCCGAATCCTGCTCAGATGGACCATGTACCAGGAGCTTTGCTGACAGATGAACGCACAGGAAGAGCTGTCCACATAGTTGTAGTCCTTAACCACTAAGTTGGAGGCCTTAAACATCCCTCCAGAGTTCCAGTATGTCGAAACAGCCATTTCTTCTCCAGAGACTTCCCAGACAATTTGCTTATTTCAAGATCCTGGCCTCTTTACTCGCAGCCCCACCATGTTTTGACGGCAATCCGAAGCTCTGCCAAGGGTTCATCAGTCAGTGCTGGCTACAATTTGAGCTTCTTCCGCACCACTTTCCGTTGGACTGAGCAAAATTGTAATTTCTTATGTCGCACCTTGGAGGCGAGGTCCTGGCGTGGTTGAATCCATTGTGGTAGAGACAGGATCCGATCATCTCCGATTTGACTGCATTCTTGGAAGCTTTTTGCAAAGTGTTTGATGAATCCAGGCGAATCACCTCTGCAGCTTCCATTTTGCTCCTTGTACTTCAGTCCAATTCTTCTGTGGGGCAATATGAAGTACGGTTTTGCAATCAGGTGAGCGAACTCGGATGGAACAACGAAGCATTGGTGGCAACATTCTGGGAGGGGCTTTCCAGAGATATTAAGGATGATTTAGCTGGTCAAGACCTACCAACTACCCTCGATGACCTGATCTCCCTCGCCATCCATATAGACCTCCGCTTCTGTGAGCGTGCTAGTGAGGTACATGAAAGAAAACCACAACGACTGGCTCCATCTTTTCAAGGTCCGAAAAAGCTCTGGCATTTTGGGGCAGTAGGAGAGGTCTCTCTAAACGGAAATGACATCTCTCTACCCCTGACTCTTACTGTGGCCCTGACAATCGGTGAATTCCAGTTTGTTTAGTGAGCATATTTGGATTCCGGAGCAGCTAGAATTTTCATACTTCAGGCTGTAGTGGATCGGTTCAAAATCCCAGTTCATTCACTCCAGAACTCCCTGGCAATAACATCTGTCGATTGGAGAACTCTTCGGGAGACAGTTCGTTTGGCTACTGAGCTGCTTGAGGTCCGTATTAGGATGCTCCATATGGAGAGGATGGTCTTCTATGTTCTTTCCAACATGTCTCACGTCTTTCTCTTGGGCCTACCATGGCTGCGATAGCACAAACCTGTGTTGGACTGGAGGTCTGGAGAGGTCTCCGCTGGGGATATTCCTGGCATGGGAGGTGTCTGGCTCCCATATGCCCGGCTAGGGCCCCTTCTAGTCCGGCATCGCTGCCCAGTTTGCCATCAGCCTATTGGTCCTTTGCCAACATATTTGTCAAGAAGGAGGCAGAAACTTTCCTGCCTCACAGGCCGTATGACTGCTCTATCAACTTGATTCCCAGGTGTACATCCCCTAGAGGCCGAATTTACACTCTGTCCCCAGCTGAGACTCAAGCTATATCAGACTACATCCAGGAGAATTTGGCTAGGAGGTTCATTCAGAAATCCTCTTCTCCAGCTGGGGCTGGATTTTTCTTTGTCTAGAAGGATGGATCTCTACAACCCTGTATAGACTATCAAGGTCTCAACCAGATCATGGTGAAAAATAAATATCCTATCCCACTGATTCCAGAGTTGCTTTACCGATTAAGAGGTGCCAAGATCTTCAACAAATTAAATTTAAGAAGTGCCCACAATCTAATTTGCATTCACTGGGGAGACGAATGGAAGACGTCTTTCAACACCACGGATGGACATTATGAATACTGAATGATGCCCATCTGACTCACAAATGCACTGGCAGTTTTTCAAGAATTCGCCAAAGACATTTTCTGCCACCCGCTTTATTCCTGAGTTGCCATTTATCTGGATGATATTCTGGTATTTTCCCCGGATCTGGCCTCCCACAGACGAGCAGTTCGGCAAGTTCTTCCGCATTTTAGGGAGAATCCCCTCTATGTTAAGTATGAGAACAGTCCTCTCTCCCCTTCTTGGGCTATATTATCTTGGATACCAGACTCAGGATGGATCCTGAGAAAATCTCGTCCATCATTAAATGGCTGCAGCTTGTGGGAGTCAAAGCAATACAGCAATTCCTAGGCTTTGCTAATTATTATCGGCAATTCATTCCTCACTTTTCCACCCTGACTGCTCCCATCTCTGCTATGACCTGAAAAGGAGCCGATACCAAGAACTGGTCCTCTGAGGCTGAAGAGGCCTTCCCCTCTCTTAAATGGTCCTTCACCACTGCTCCTGTCCTGTATCACCCGGATTTGAACAAGCAGTTCTTTCTAGAGGTAGACGCATCCTCATTAGGGGCTGGAGCTGTGCTCACTCAGAAGTCCTCCTCGGGTCACCGGTGCCGCGTGTCCTGTGGATTCTTCTCCAAGGCCTTCTTCACTTCTGAGCATAACTACTCCATCGGGGACCGGAAGTTACTCACCATTAAGATGGCTTTGGAGGAATGGTGATACCTGCTGGAGAGCGCAGTCTATCCAGTGGTCATCCACACAGACCATAAGAACCTGGCCTATCTCCAGTTCACCCAGAGACTTAATCCACGCCAAGCTAGGTGTTCATTGTTTTTTGCTCGCTTTAATTTTCTTTTACATTTAAGGTCTGGTGACAAGAATGTCAGAGCTGTTGCCCTCTCTCGTTCTTTTCTGTCAAAGGATGA
Organism: Dendrobates tinctorius; assembly: GCF_039654945.1. NCBI lineage: Eukaryota > Metazoa > Chordata > Amphibia > Anura > Dendrobatidae > Dendrobates > Dendrobates tinctorius. The sequence goes on from NW_027361833.1 coordinate 2,342,258, forward strand.
AGAGGAGGATCCGCAATTTATTATTGAACCATCCACCATGGTCACTGTCCCTCCAGCCAGTCTCTCACGAATTCTCGCTACCCTTGTGGCTGAATCCGAGAAGGAGCAAGCTTTATCTTGGAGCCATTCGTCCAAGGTGGCTGGTCACATGGGACAAAGGAAGACTCTGCAATTGATTTCTCGCCGCTACTGGTGGCCATCCATGAGGAGGGAGATCTATGCTTACGTGGCTGCCTGTCTGGTTTGTGCCCATAATAAAGTCCCCAGACGACTTCCTGCCGGTTCTGTCCTGCCATTACCTGTACCATCTGGTCCATGGCAGCACATAGCTATGGACTTTATTATGGATCTGCCAGTATCCGAGGGTTGTACCATCATATGGTTAGTCGTGGATCGCTTCTCTAAAATGTCGCACTTCACCCCATTGTCTGCTCTTCTGTCCACTCCTGAACTGGCTGACAGCGTTTTCAAACATATTTTTTGCCTGCACGGATTTCCTCGTCACATTGTGTCCGATCGAGGTTTGCAGTTCACTTCCAAGTTCTGGCAAGCTCTCTGTAAACATCTGGATATCGTCTTTGATTTCTCATTGGCCTATCATCCCCAGTCCATTGGGTAAGAGGAGTGTGTCAACCAGGTCCTGGGCAATTACCTGTGACACTTCGTCAATGCTCACCATAATGATTGGGTGAAATTGCTTCCCTGGGCGAAGTCTCATACAACAATCACATTGGTGAAGCCTCGGGAGAATCTCCATTCTACATTGTGTTCAGTTGGCAACCCAAGGTACCCTTCCCAGTGATGGTTCCTTCTGATGTCCCTGTGGCAGATGTCCTCTCCAAAGATTTCTTAAAGTTGTGGGAGGACACCAAAGTCACTTTAAAAGCATCCTCCACTCGCATGAAGAGACATGCAGACAGAATAAAGTCTTTTATTAGAATTAAAACAAAACACAGTTTTCCATTTTTATTTAAAGATAACTAACACAGTTCTACTCACCTAATGCCTAATTCCACCGAAGCCTTCATTCTCCTGTATTAAACCAAAAATAAAAAAACAATATCCCTCACCTGTCGGTCATTCTGTCCCACGCCATAATCCATGTGTGGGGGATAAATAGTTTTCAACCTTGACGGTGCCAAGATGCGACCGTCCAGGCTGAGAATCACTGGTGAATGAGATGCTGCGAGCGCAGCCTCAGTGACTTCCAGTGACATCACTGAGGCTGCATTCCCAGTCAGGCTGAACTGCTGTAAATTTTGTGAGATCCCTGCTAGAACCAAGAGAAAGTCACACAGTCCAGAGGTGAATTCACTGCAGTGAAATTCTCCTGGTGAACTCGCCTCTGCACTGTGTGACTAAAATCCAGCCTAAAATTTTTAAAAAGTTACTGGAGGCTTACATAGCAATGGACTGTAATCAAGAAGATGTAATACCCTATGAGTGAGCAATATAATACCAATAAATTGTGAACAAGTTTTTTTAGCCTTTGTTTAGAAATGAAATGTACTCCATACCATGTAATAGTCTATAGGTGAGCAATATAAAACTGATACTGATACATTTTGAATAAGTTTTTTGAGCCTTTTATAGCAACAAAATGTACCCAAGAAGATGCAATACCCTATGGGTGAGCAATATGATACCAATAAATTTTGAACAAGATTTTGAGCCTTTTATAGCAACGATATGTACCCAAGAAGATGTAATACCCTATGAATGAGTAATATGATTCTGATAAATTTGAAAACAGTTTTTGGAGGCTTATATAGCAATTAAATATACCCAAGAAGATGTAATACCCTTTGGGTGAGCAATAAGTTACCAATAAATTTTTTACCAAGTTTTTTTGGTTTTTATGTGAATGAAATGTACTCCATGCCATGGAGTCTATAGGAGAGCAATAAAATACCAATAAATTTTGAACAGGTTTATTTAGGGTTATATACCAACGAAATGGATTGCAGACCATGGAATAGTCTATGGATGAGAAAAATAATATCAACGAATTTTGAACAATTTTTTTGGGTTATATATCAACAAAATGTACTCCAGGCGAAAGAAACTATCTGTTATGACCCCCAATGGCAGCACTAAAAAGTCACTTAGACAAAGACAAGATGCTATCGGTAGGGCAGCACAACAATTCCAAGGCAGAAAGCAGCAGCTCATGCCAGGTGTCCACCTTTGAGACCCAATAGTTGAAAGTCGCAGCGGAATTAGGAAGTACGCTGGTTTGGTTGGCCAAGTATTGCTTGACCATCTTTAAAAGCTTTTCCCTCCGTCATCAGTCCCTGGGCGCTGAGCTGGTGTAATGAAACTGGCCCACACCTTTGACAGTGTACCCCTTCCTATGCTGTGTGTCTCAGTGGCCTCTCCTCATATGTTGGGCAAAAAAGCTTTCAACCTGTGGCTAGCGTTGTCTGATGGGCATTTTTTCAACATATTTTCCACAATAGCTTTCTGTTATAGCACCATTTTAGAAGACCGCAGGAAGAAGAGATGCAAAGTTCTCATTGTAGCATGGGTCTAGTAGAGGGAACAACCAATACTCATCTTTGCCAAGATGAATCTAACTCGAGGATCACAAGAAAGGAAGTGGCACATAAAGTCAGCCATATGTGCCAAGCTCCATACAGCCAACACTTCCCTGCCTCCACCATTATAATGAATCTCCATCTCCTCCTCTTCCTCCTTCTCTTCCTCCTAATTCCCAGCCTCAGCCCATCCACATTTGAGAGATGGGACAAAAGTTGTAGGGCTACTAGCCTCTGTTGCAATAACCAACAGCTCCTGTTCCTCCTATTTCTCCTCCTCAGCGTCCACCTCCCCTTTGTTACCCAGTCAACGCTGAGCAGGTGAGATGAGGCTGCCTAAAATTTCTCTGTGTTATGTCTTTCTCCATTCCCACATGGTCCAGATGCAAAGTTTCATGTTTATTTGTGAGCAGCAACTGTTTAAATAGGCAAAGAAGCAGGGTAGTTGCACTGACGATGGCTATGTCGCCGTTCACCATCTTTATGGAGTCCTCAAAGTCTTGGAGAACCAAATTATTATTATTATTATTATTATTTATTGTGCTAGCGCCATTTATTCCATGGCGCTTTACATGTGAGGAGCGGTATACATAAAAACAAGTACAATAATCTTAAACAATACAAGTCATAACTGGTACAGGAGGAGAGAGGACCCTGCCCGCGAGGGCTCACAATCTTCAAGGGATGGGTGATAATACAGTAGGCGAGGGTAGAGCTGGTCGTGCAGTGGTTTGGTCGATCGGTGGTTACAAATGTCAGACATCCATGCCCACTCTTTAGTTGTTATGTGCTGAGGCTGACCTGAATACAAACAGGTGTGTTGGAGCTGGTACTGAACCACTGGTCTCTTCTGCTCACAAAGCCTTGCCAGCATGTGCAGTGTGCAGTTTCAGCATGTTGATATGTCGCACACCAGTCGGTGAGCTGGCACTTGCATGTTCTGCTGAAGAACTGCCAGAGCAGTGACAGCTGCAGCCAAATTGCAGAAATGGGCGCTGACTCAGCATACCTTGACCAAAAGTTCAGGTAAATCTAAGCATGTTTTCAGAAACCACTGATCTTCCAAGTTGAGCACATATGCCAAGCATGGTATGTGTGTGAGCTTGCCAAGCTTCACAGCCGCCACCAGGTTACCCCCCATTATCACACACAACTATGCCTGGTTAGAGGTTCAGCAGCAAAAAACACAGATCTGCTTTGTCTGTAGATCCTTTTAGTAACTCTGCCATGGTGTGCAGTTTGTCTCCTAGACATATTAGCTTCAGCATAGCCTGTTGCCTCTTTGCTGAGGTAGTGCTGCAGAGCCTCCAGCTTCCATCTGATGTGGATGATGTGCTCTGAGATATATCGGAGATATAGAATGAGGATGAGCTGCAGGAAATGCTGTGAGAGAGTAAACCCATATAGAAGTAGGGCCAGCAATCCTCGGCATCGTGCCAGGGTGTGACTCGGTCCCAGCCTCCACAATGTTCACCCAGTGTTTTGACAGGAAAATGTATCATCGCTGGCCACAAGTGCTTGTCCACATGTCGGTTTAAGTGGACAATACCAGTAAGTACTTTGGTAAGGGCACGGGTGATGTTCCTAGACATTCTCTTGTACAATGCGGGGACACAATACTGGGAGAAAAAGCGGCGGCTGGGGAATGAGTTCCGAGGGACAGCTGCTGCCATGAGTCAGTGGAAAGCCGCCATGTCTACTAACCTAAATGGCAACATTTCCACCACAATCAGCCTGGAAATGTGCTTGTTTAGCATTTGGGCCTGTGGGTGGGTGGCTGGGAATGTTCTTTTTTGTTCCAAGGCCTGGGGTAGGGACAGTTGAATGCTGGGCTGGGTCAAGGATTTGGAAGTCCCTGATGATGGTAAGTCAGAATGCAAAAGGAGATGTGCAGGGGAAGGAGACATCTTTGTAGGGAGATGGACCAGGCTGGTGGTACCCCTCTCGTGTCAGGGTCATAACTATTGAGGCTGTCACCATTGTTGGCATGGGAAGAGATTTCTGGCCTGGACAGACCTTTGCACTTGACTGTAGGAGGTGGGTCAGACTTAAAAGGGACAGAGCATGCAAATACGTGAGACTTGGCGGGAAGACAAACAGCGCAGCAGGAGAAGGTTGATTCACTCTCTGTACAGCGACACCAGAGTATAGGCCCGCGCTGCATTTTACCAGCCCCTGTGCATACTAACTGTGAGTTAAGTGCAGCTGTGTGCCCGCTCACTCCTGACACAGAAGGGATGGCTCGCACTGCTCCGCTCACCGTTGCTGGCACGTGGTCTAGTATTGACCGAGTGGAACACACAGAACCAGTTAGCAGAGCCCCGTCCCCCGCCTCTGTACTAAGTCACTCTCCAGGGGCCCAACAGACCACTTTCCATCAAGGAATACGCCCCGGTACCGCAAAGCTTCACCTAAGAGAGCCAGGATGTGCCACTGCCATCAGGAGACAGTGCCTCATTTTTCTCTAGGACCAGGCCAGAGACTTCACACGTCGCTTGTGACGCCACCATGGAAATTCAAGTCTACATGATCCGGAACCATGAGACTCATAAGTTATATGAATATTTACTTTTATCCTGTTATTGTATTAAGCTTTACCTCACCTATCTCATATCTTCTCCCTGCGTGGAGTATCCCCTGTAATAAACCCTTTAACTCTTGCTCTGCCTCCTGCTAGTCACTGAATCCCGTGTTCCTGCTAACATCTGCACCAGTGTTTTGGACAGGGGATTGGAAAGCACTTAGCACAGGGTAAAAGGCAGTGGTGTCACCAATCATGGACCCGTGCATTCTGCTGATCATGCTGGTGGTGGTTTATAATAAATATAATAATAATTTTTATACAGCGCTAACATATTCTGCAGCGCTTTACAGTTTGCACACATTACCATCACTGTCCCCGATGGGGCTCACAATCTAAATTCCCTATTTGTATGTCTTTAGAATGTGGGAGGAAACCAGAGTACCCAGAGGAAACCCACACAAACACAGGGAGAACATACAAACTCCTTGCAGATGTAGTCCTTGGTGGGATTCAAACCCAGGACCCCAGCGCTGCAAGGCTGCAGCGCTAACCACTGAGCCACCGTGCAGGTTTGTAGTGGTGACGGCCCTTGCTGGTCACATGGCACAGGTTGCAAATGGACATTTTATTTGTCTCAGAACTCTCTTTAGAAAAGTCCCAGACTGGGGAACACCTAAATCTCTAACAGAGAAATTCAGGACTATTGATGCTCTATGGAACAGTTGTTCACCTTCTCCCTCTGGTCACCCCAATGCCTCTTCCGCTCTGTTTTGGTGCTGCTGATCTCTCCACCTCAGTGCTACTAGTCTTGCTCTACATGCCAGACTCCCAGATTGAGTGGGTGACTTTGTAATCCACCACCTCGTCTTTAAATAGCACACCCTGGTCCTCCTGATCTTGTGACTTTACAACAACAAGTTTTATCATCAGCTGTGTCTCATCATCATCCTGATCCTTATCCCAAATTTGCAGTTCTTTACTGTCATGTTTTTGTGGACATGTGTTGTGAATTCACTTTCTGGCCTACCTCAGGTTACTAGTGAAGGTAGTGGAGCTGGTTATATTGACAGAGGGGTCACGAGTTCTCTTTCCGGGCTCCCTCTGGTGGTTACAGGAGGTAATGGAGCTGATCTAATTAACAGAGGCCTGCCACCTGATAATGAGGAGGACGATTGGACACATGGAGTTTCTGAATGGACTTAAGACAGCCGACTCCCTCTATCCCTGCTGGTGATTTTTTCCTGCCTCCTGAGGTCTTAGTTTCCAGCTCAGTCCCTGCATGCTCAAGCTAAGTGTTCTTTTGCTATTGTTCACATTTGATTTGGTTTTGTCTATTCAGTTTTGTGTGGTCAGCCAGCCCCGGCTGGGGCTGTGCTGAATTTCCATCCTTATGTTACTGCTTGTGTCAGTTTGTTTTTGTCCCCTATTAGATTGGCCTCTTTTTGCTCTGCTTTCAGAATATGCCAGAGTGCTGATATAGTGGGCGAAGTCGAGTGACTTAAGTATTTTTCTATCAGACGTGTTGGACATTTTTTGCAGGGTTTTTTGCGTGATTGCAGAGTGTCTTTCCTTTCCTGTCCTGTCTAGTTAGTGTGGGCCGCATCGTTTGCTCAGCCTATTTTCCTACCTGCGTTTGTGTTTTCATCTTGTCTCACCGACAATATTTGTTTGGGGGCTATCTATTCCTTTGGGATCTGCTCTGGGGCAGTTTAGATTTCCCCTTTCTTGCTTTAGGCTTATTTAGTTCTCCGGCTGTGTCGAGGCGTCTAGAATCATCATAGGTACGCTCCACGGCTACTGCTAGTTGTGTGGATAGGATCTGTGGTCTGCAATCTGCTTAGTTACCAACCTCTCTGGTTTTCTGTGGCTTAGCTTGGTCTTGCTTTCCTGCTTGATGACCCAATCATAACAGACTCACCAGCCTAAACCGCAGATTCTAGGGTACTCAAAAGCAGGAGAGAATTGTAAAAAGAAAAAAAAAGGTGTCAGAATTTTCTATTATATATATATTTTTACCTCTTTTTCTCTGGGGCTGTAGGAGGATTTTTTTTTTCTTTAATGGAGATTAAGCAATTGTCTGATCGTGTTGAGCAGCTCGCTGCTGAAGTGCGGGGAATTTCCGCCTATCTCTCTCAATCACCTGCTGTTGAACCAAAATTCCCTACTCCTGATGTGTTTGCTGGGGATCGGTCTAAATTTTTGAATTTTAAGAATAATTGTAAACTATTTCTTTCCTTGATGCCTAACTCATCGGGGAGCTCTGTGCAGCAGGTTAAAATTGTCATCTCCTTGCTGCACGGCGATCCCCAGGATTGGGCTTTTTCTCTGACACCTGGAAATCCTATTCTGACTAATGTGGATGCATTTTTTCAAGCCTTGGGGTTGTTGTTTGATGAACCTAATTGTATTGATCAAGCTGAGAAAACCCTATTGGCATTGAACCAGGGTCAGGATTCTGCAGAGTTATACTGTCAAAAATTCCGAAAATGGGTGGTCCGTACTAAATGGAATGGTGGTGCCCTAGCAGCTCTCTTTCGGTAGGGTTTATCAGAAACCGTAAAAGATGTTATGGTGGGATTTCCTGTTCCCTCTGGTCTTGATGATTCTATGTCATCAGCCATTCAAGTTGATCGGCGTTTACGTGAACATAAAACTACACGAGAGGCGTTGCCGCCTTTTGAACAAACGTCTAAACCCATGCAATGTGATAGGGTTTTGTCTAGGGCGTAATAAGCTGTGTTTTTTCTGTGGAGATGCCTCTCATACTATTTCTGTCTGCCCTAAACCAGAGAAACGTTTTGCACACACATTTGCTGTGGGCAGTGTACAACCTAAGTTCCTTTTGGCAATTATTCTGATCTGCTCCTTATCTACATTTTCCACTAAGGCTTTTGTAGATTCAGGAGCAGCTTTGAATCTGATGGGTTTGGACTTTGCTAAATGTTGTGGTTTTCCATGATACCCCTGCGGACTCCTATCCCTTTGAGAGGTATTGATGCTACTCCTATGGCGGAGAATAAACCCCAGTTTTGGACCCAGGTGATAATGCGGGTCGCCCCGGACCACCAAGAAAATTGTCAATTTTTGGTGCTGCACAATTTGCATGATACTATTGCTCTGGGTTTTCCCTGGTTGCAAACTCATAATCCTGTTTTGGATTGGAAATCTGTGTCTGTGGTGAGTTGGGGTTGTCAGTGTGTTCTTAGTGACACTCCTGTTTTCTCTACCTCTCCCCAGTCTCATGATATTCCTGATTATTTGGCTGATTTTTCTGATGTATTTAGTGAGAGTAAGTCGGCGTCTTTGCCTCCTCATAGGAGTTGTGACTGTGCAATTGAGTTAATGCCCAGGTGTAAATTTCCCAAGGGTCGGCTTTTCAACTTATCGGTACCCGAACATGATGCTATGCGATCTTATATCAAGGAATCATATTAGACCATCCTCTTCACCCCTAGGTGCTGTTTTTTTTGTGACCAGAAAAGATGGTTCATTAAGACCTTGTATTGACAATCGTTCCCTTAACAAAATCACTGTTAAATATCAGTACCCGTTACCCCTGATTTCTGATTTATTTTCCAGAGTTAAAAGTGCCTGCTGCTTTACCAAGCTTGACCTCAGGGGGCATATAATTTTATTCGCATCAAGCATGGGGATAAATGGAAGACGGCGTTTAATACTCCGGAGGGACATTTTGAGTACCTGGTGATGCCTTTTGGGCTCACTAATACCCCTTCTGTCTTCCAATCTTTTATGAACGATATTTTTCGAGACTTTGTGGATAAGTTTTTGATCATTTATCTGGATGATATTTTGATCTTTTCCAGTGATTGGGATTCTCATAGAATCATAGAATCGTAGAGTTGGAAGGGACCTCCTGGGCCATCTGGTCCAACCCCCTGCTCAAAGCAGGATTCGCTAAATCATCCCAGTTAGATGTCTGTCCAGCCTCTGTTTGAAGACTTCCATTGAAGGAGAACTCACCACTTCTCGTGGCAGCCTGTTCCACTCATTGATCACTCTAACTGTCAAAAAGTTTTTTCTAATATCTAATCTGTGTCTCCTCCCATTCAGCTTCATCCCATTGCTTCTAGTCTTTCCTTGTGCAAATGAGAATAAAGTTGATCCTTCTACAATGTGACAGCCCTTTAGATATTTGTAGACAGCTATTAAGTCTCCTCTCAGTCTTCTCTTTTGCAAACTAAACATTCCCAAATCCTGCAACCTTTCCTCATAAGACAGGGTTTGCAGACCGGTCACCATTCTGGTCGCTCTTTTCTGAACTTGCTCCAGTTTGTTGATGTCTTTTTTAAAATGTGGTGCCCAAAATTGGACACAATATTCCAGATGAGGTCTGACCAAAGAGGAGTAGAGGGAAATAATTACTTCACGTGATCTAGACTGTATGCTTCTGTTAATACATCCTAGAATTGCATTTGCCTTTTTTGCTGCTGCATCACACTGTTGACTCATATTCAGTCTGCGATCTATTAGTATACCCAAGTCTTTTTCACATGTGCTGTCACTTAGCCCTATTCCTCCCATTCTATATATGCTTTTTTCATTTTTATTGCCCAGATGTAGTACTTTGCATTTCTCCCTGTTAAAAACCATTCTGTTAGTTGCTGCCCACTTCTCCAGTTTATTTAAATCTTTTTGAATCCTCTCTCTCTCTTCTCTAGTATTAGCTATCCCTCCTAGCTTTGTGTCATCAGCAAATTTAATCAGTTTACCCTCAATTCCTTCATCTAAATCGTTGATAAAGATGTTGAACAATACAGGGCCCAGGACAGAGCCCTGTGGTACCCCACTTGAGACATTCTTCCAACTGGATGTGCAGCCATTTACGACCACTCTTTGGGTCCGATCACTAAGCCAGTTATGAATCCACCTAACAGTTGCCTTGTCCATTCCATACTTAGTCATTTTTTCAATAAGGATTGTATGAGAGACTTTGTCAAATGCTTTGCTGAAGTCAAGATATACTATATCTACAGCATTTCCTTGATCCACCCAATCAGTAATACCATCATAGAAGGAAATTAAATTAGTCTGACATGACTTACTAGTTACAAACCCATGCTGACTTTGTTTAATCACTTCATTCTTATCCAGGTATTGACATACATGTTGTTTAATAATTTGTTCAAAGATCTTTCCTGGTATAGAAGTCAGACTCACCGGCCTATAGTTGCCTGGGTCCACCTTCTTCCCCTTTTTGAAGATAGGAACAACATTTGCTCTTCTCCAGTCTTCTGGCACTTCTCCTGTTCTCCAAGAATTTTCAAAGATTATGGAGAGGGGTTCAAAAATTTCTTCTGCTATCTCCTTCAGTACTCTGGGGTGTAATTCATCTGGACCTGGAGACTTGAATACATTTAGGTTAGCTAAGTGTTTCCTCACTATCTTTCTGTTTATAGATATCCTGGATTCTTCTATTCCCTTAATAGGACAGTGAATAACAGTTGATGTTACATTTCCTTTCTGAGAGAAAACAGATGCAAAATAGGAATTTAAAAGTTCAGCCTTCTCAACATCCTGTCTCACCATTTCATCATTTTCATCCTGTAAAAATCCTATAGCATCTTTGACTTTTCTTTTACTTTTGACATATCCCCAAAATCCTTTATTATTGCTTTTGACATCTCTTGCAAGCCTCAATTCATTTTCAGCTTTAGATAATCTGATTTGTGCCTTGCAGGTTCTGCAGACAGCATTATATTCTTCTTTAGATATGCCTCCTTCTTTCCATTTTATAAACATTTTTTGCTTCCTTTTTAGCATGTGCTTAAGTTCTGTGTTCATCCATCCTGGTTTCCTTAAATGCTTCCTATTCTTCCCTCTTTTCGGAATTGTTAACAACTGTGCTTTGAGAATTTCATTTTTCAAGATTTCAAATCCTTCCTGGACATTTTTGTCTTTAAGGATATCCAGCCATTGGATCCCTCCAATTCTCTTTCTGAATCCCTTAAAATCTGCCTTTCTGAAATCTAACCTTGACGTCTGAGTCTTCACAGGTCTTCCGCCTCTAGTTATCCAAAATTCTAAAATAGCATGGTCGCTACCTCCTAGGGTCCCAGCCACTTTTACCTCCTCAACCATTTCCTCCCTGTTTATAAGGATTAGATCCAAGGTAGCAGTTCCCCTTGTTTTCTCCTTTACCTTTTGGAAGATAAAGTTGTCAGCAAGAGAGGATAAGAATTTCCTTGACCTGTTAGTTTTGCCTGAGAGAGATTCCCAACAAATGTCTGGATAGTTGAAATCTCCCATGACAACTATGTCATATTTTTTGGAGAACTTGGCCATTTGATGCATAAAGAGTTCATCCATATCTTCAGCTTGCACAGGCGGCCTGTAGTAAATGCCTACAATGGTGTCCTTTCCATTGTTCTGTCCTTGTATTCTTACCCAAACAGTTTCCACAGAACTCCCAGTCTCTGAAGCTTCAATCTCTGTGCAGATATACGCATTTCTAACATACAATGCGACACCCCCTCCTCGTTTATCAAGTCTGTTTCTTGCAAATAAGTTGTATCCTTCTAGTCTTGTATTCCAATCATGTGTATTGTCCCACCAAGTTTCAGTGATTCCAATGACATCATATTTCTTTTCCTGTGTTAGTAGTTCCAATTCTCCTTGTTTGTTGCCCATGCTTTGTGCATTAGTATAGAAACATTTTAGTTTGTGATTGGTTTCTCTTTCTCCAATATTTTTTTTAATTAGATGTGGAACATGTCCGGACTGTGTTCCGGATTTTTGAGGGAAAATTCCCTGTATGTTAAGGGATCGAAATGCCTCTTTGGTGTACAGAGGATTTCATTTTTGGGATTTACTTTGTCTCCGTCGGCTATTGAAATGGACCCGGCCAAGGTACAGGCCATTTATGATTGGGTTCAGCCCACGTCCTTGAAGGCTCTCCAGAAGTTTGGGGGTTTTGCTAATTTCTACCGTAAATTTATAGGTAATTTTTCTGGTATTGTCAAACCACTGACTGATCTGACCAAAAAGGGCACTGATGTAGTGAATTGGTCTCCAGAGTTAGTCTCTGCATTTCTGGAGCTTAAGCGGAGATTCACTTCTGCTCCGGTTCTATGGCAACCTGATGTCTCACTTCCATTTCAGGTGGAGGTAGATGCTTCTGAGATTGGTGCAGGAGCTGTTTTGTCCCAAAAAGATCCGGTGACTTCTAAAATGAATCCCTGTGCCTTTTCTCGAAAATTCTCCCCATCTGAACGTAACTGTGACATGGGGAATCGGGAATTGTTGGCCATGAAATGGGCATTTGAAGAGTGGCGACATTGGTTGGAGGGAGCTAGACAGCAAGTTGTGGTCCTCACCGACCACGAGAATTTGATTTATCTTGAATCAGCCACACGCTTGAATCCAAGACAGGCTAGGTGGGCCTTGTTTTTCACGTGTTTTAATTTTGTGGTCTCTTTTCTTCCGGGCACTAAGAATGTTAAGGCGGACGCCCTTTCTAGGAGTTTCTTTGCGGATTCTCTTATTGTGACCCAGCCTACTGCCATTCTAGGTTAGGGGTTAGTTCTTTCCGCCATCTCGCCCGATTTGAGATGTGACCTGGAGGAATTTCAGGGGAGAACAAACCTGAGCTTTGCCCTATGGGAAAATTGTATGTTCCTGGCCAGTGGAGGAAGAGAGTGATGTCTGAAATTTATTGCTTCGCGTTGGCTGGTCATCCAGGTATTTTTGGTACCAGAGATTTGATGAGTCGGTCTTTTTGGTGGCCTGCCTTATCTCGTAATGTCAGGAATTCTGTGCAGTCCTGTGGGACTTGTTCTTGGTCTAAACCCTGTTCTCGTTCTAGTGGGTTGTTGATGCCCCTGCCAGTGCCCAGGAGGCCATGGACCCATCTCAATGGATTTTATTTCTGATCTTCCTGTCTCTCAGAGAATGACTGTCATCTGGGTGATTTGTGATAGATTTTCTAAGATGATCCATCTTGTACCACTCCCAACGTTGCCATCTTCTTCAGAGTTGGTGCCCTTGTTTCTACAACAGGTGGTTCGGTTGCATGGGATTCCTGAGAACGTTGTGTAGGACAGAGGAGTACAGTTTGTTTCCAGATTTTGGAGAACTTTTTGTTCCAAACTGGGCATTCAGTTATCTTTCTCCTCTGCGTTTCATCCTCAGACCAATGGGCAGACTATGAGAACTAACCAGACTTTGGAGTCCTATTTGAGATGTTTTATATCTGCTGATCAGGATGACTGGGTCTCATTTTTGCCCTTGGCTGAATTCACGCTAAGCAATAGAGCTAGTTCGACCACTTTGATGTCGCCTTTTTCTGTAACTTTGGTTTTCATCGCCGATTTTCTTCAGGGCAAGTGGAATCTTCAACCTGCCCAAGTGTGGACACTGTGGTAGAATGAATGCAGCAGATTTGGGACCAAGTGGTGGATAAGTTGTCCCCCTCTCAGGAAAAAGCCCAACGGTTTTCCATCCGGCAAAGGATCTTTGGTCCCCGGTTTAAAGTGGGTGATATGGTTTGGTTGTCGTCAAAGAATATTCCTATAAAGGTTGCGTCTCCAAAGTTCAAGCCAAGATTCATTGGACCTTATAAGATTTTGGAGATTTGAAGAATGTGCTGGACCGCCCCGACACATTAACCCTCAGCACACTGCTATCAAACATGATCGCAGTGTACCGCGGCATAGGAGAGAAGCACGCAGAGAGGCGTCTCCCTCCGTGCTTACCTGAGACCCCCAGAGCAGCGCGATGTGCTGCGCTGCTCTGGGAGCCTCCTTCCCTACAGGTCCCCAGATCCAATATGGCAGCGGGGACCTTCGGGGGCCTGCAGGGAGTCGGCTTCCTCATGCCTGCAAAGCTCCGGCATGAGGAAGCCTCCAGCACTGCCTGTGACAGATCGCTGATCTGTCACAGCGATCTGTGATATGACAGATCAGCGATATGTCACATGACAGTGATATCCCCCCTGGGACAATGTAATAAAGATAAAAAAAAGTGTAAAAATAATTTATAAAAAAATCGCTAAATAAATTTAAAAAATATATATATTCCCTAATTCATTTTTTGAAAATAAAAAAAACAATAAAAGTACACATGTTTGGTATCGCTGCCTATGTAACGACCCGCCCTATAAAACTGTCCCACTAGTTAACCCCTTTATTGAACCCCTTAAAAAATAAAAATAAAAAATGAAGCAAAAAATAATGTTTTATCATTATACCGCCAAACAAAAAGTGCAATAATGCGCGATCATAAAGACGGATATAAAGAAACATGGTACCACTGAAAACGTCATCTTCTCCCGCCAAAAACGAGACTCCATACAGCATCATCAGCTAAAAAATAAAAAAGTTATAGCTCGCAGAATAAAGTGATGCAAAAATAATTATTTTTTATATAAAATTGTTTTCATTACATAAAAGCGCCAAAACATTAAAAAAGACATAAATGAGGTTTCGCTGTAACTGTACTGACCCAAAGAATAAAACCGCTTTATCAATTTTGCAACATGTATAACGGTGTAAACACACCCTCCAAAAGAAATTCATGAAACGCTGGTTTTTGTTCATTCTGTGTCCCAAAAATCAGAATAAAAAGCGATCAAAAAATGTCACATGCCCAAAAATAGTACCAATAAAAACGGCACCTCATCCCGCAAAAAATAAGGCTTCACATGACTCAGTGGGTCAAAATATGGAAAAATTATAGCTCTCAAAATGTGGTGATGCAAAAACTATTTTTACAATAAAAAGCGTCTTTTAGCGTGCAACAGTTGCCAAATATAAAAACCCACCATAAATAGTAAATCAAACCCCTGTTATCACCCCCTTAGTTAGGGAAAAATAATAAAATTAAAAAAAATTATTTCCATTTTCCCATTAAGGCTAGGGTTAGGGGTGTGTTGGGATTAGGGTTGGAGTTAGAATTGGGGGGTTTCCACTGTTTTGGCACATCAGGGGCTTTCCAAACGCGACATGGCGTCCGATCTCAATTCCAACCAAAAAAGTCAAATGGCGCTGCTTCCCTTCCGAGCTCTGCCATGCACCCAAATAGTGGTTTACCACCACATATGGGGTATCAGCGTACTCAGGACAAATTGCACAATAACTTTTGGGGTCCTGTTACTCTTGGGAAAATAAAAATTGGGGGTGAAAAGATCATTTTGGTAATTTTTTGGAAAAAATATGATTTTTTAATTGTACGGCTGTATGTTATAAACTTCTGTGAAGCCCTTGGGGGTTCAAAGTGCTCACCACTAGTGTTGAGCATTCCGATACTGCAAATATCGGGTATCAGCCGATATTCGCTGTATCGGAATTCAATATCGGATACCGGAATCAGAAGTCCCCATAATGCAATGAGCCACTGTTGTGGCTGTGATTGGCTGCTGAAATGATGTCATCATGCCGTCTGTGTGCATCATAATGCGGGGTCTGTACGGGCCTGCCGGGGGCCTGTGCCAGCTGTCAGGGGCCTGTAGGGGCCTCTCGGGGGTCTATGCGGGCCTGCCAGGGCCCTGTGCGGGCCTGCCATGGCCTGTACGGGCCTGCCGGGGGCCTGTGCCGACTGTTGGGGGCCTGTATGGGCCTCTCGGAGGTCTATGCGGGCCTGCCGGGGCCCTGTGCGGGCCTGCCGGGGTCTGTACGGGCCTGCCCGGGCCCTGTGCGGGCCTGCCGGGGCCTGTACGGGCCTCTCGGGGGTCTATACGGCCTGCCGGGGGTCTTGTGTGTGTGCAGGCATCGTCTGATGGGACTACAAGTCCCATCGGGCGATGCCTGCTACAATGACATTGATTGACACATTAGCCAATGATGGGACAGTAGTAGTCCCATCATCCGGCTAATGTGTTGAATGTAAAAAAAAAATAAATACTACAAACATACTACATACATAATACATACATACATACTACATACATACTACATATATACTACATTCATACAACATACATACATACTACATATATACTACATTCATACAACATACATACATACTACATTCATACAACATACATACATACTACATACTGTATATACTACATACATACTACATACATACTACGTTCATACAACATACATACATACTACATACATACTTCATATATACTACATTCATACAACATACATACATACTACAAACATACTTCATATATACTACATTCATACAACATACATACATACTACATACATACTACATATATACTACATTCATACAACATACATACATACATACTACATACATACTACATTCATGCAACATACATACATACTACATACTACATATATACTACATACATACTACATACATACTACATTCAAACAACATACATACATACTACATACTACATACATACTACATACATGCTAAATACATACTTCATATATACTACATTCATACAACATACATACATACTACATACATACTACATTAACACAACATACATACTACATACAATACATTCATACATTCATACATACATACTACATACATACTACATACTACATACAATACATTCATACATTCATACAATACATACATATAGACATGCAGTACATATAACATAGAGTACATACTCACCATCACTTGTCACTTTGTTCCCCGAAGCCAATGTCATCTGTGTAAAAATATGAAAAAAACAAACAAGCAATATGTCACGCTTGCGCCTTGGCTGAGTGGTGCAAGCCAGGGGGTTGTGGCACCACTGTGCCACAAACCAGACTACCCTGGAAGGGGCATAACTATGGCAGCTACCTCGGTCTTCACTGGAGCCTCTGATGGTGAGGTCAGGCTTGTGCGGCAGGTAGCTGCCGGGTGCCACTCCAGGGTGGTGTCTGGCTGTAGCTGCTGATCCCACTCGGGAACAGGACACCTGGACAGGTGCGAATGACAAGCAGGCTGAGACACAGGGCAAGCTGGCATGGCTTGGAGACACAGGACAGGCGGGCACGGCTTGGAGACACAGGACAGGCGGGCATGGCTTGGAGACACAGGACAGGCGGGCACAACTTGGAGACACAGGACAGGCGGGCACGGCTTGGAGACACAGGACAGGCGGGCACGGCTTGGAGACACAGGACAGGCGGGCATGGCTTGGAGACACAGGACAGGCGGGCACAACTTGGAGACACAGGACAGGCGGGCACGGCTTGGAGACACAGGACAGGCGGGCACGACTTGGAGACACAGGACAGGCGGGCACGGCTTGGAGACACAGGACAGGCGGGCACTGCTTGGAGACACAGGACAGGCGGGCATGGCTTGGAGACACAGGACAGACTGGCATGGTATGAGAAGGGACAGGTAGGGACCTGTTCACACAGCAGGTGCAGGTGTAGGCAGGAGGGAGTGGTGTATGTTGGAACAGGATTTGGACCTGTTCACATAGGAGGTGCAGGTATGGATATAGGCAGAAGTGTGGACTAGGCAGAGCCGCAGGAGTGCGGAGTAGGCTGGACGGCAAGGGAGTCGGGCAGGCAGAGCGGCAAGGGGGCCGTGCAGGCAGAGCAGCTAGAGAGCCGTGCAGGCAGAGCGGCTAGAGAGCCGTGCATGCAGAGTGACTAGAGAGCTGTGAAGGCAGAGCTGCTAGAGAGCCGTGCAGGCAGAGCAGCTAGGGAGCCATGCAGGCAGAGCAGCTAGGGAGCCATGCAGGCAGAGCGGCTAGGGAGCCATGCAGGCAGAGCGGCTAGGGAGCCATGCAGGCAGAGCGGCTAGGGAGCCGTGCAGGCAGAGCGGCTAGGGAGCCATGCAGGCAGAGCGGCTAGGGAGCTGTGAAGGCAGAGCTGCAAGGGTGCAGATACACAGATAGAGCTGCAAGGGTGCAGGTTCACAGACAGAGCTGCAAGGGTGCCGATGCACAAACAGGGAGGACACAAGGAAAGACACAGCAGGGAAGGAAGCCACAGACAAGGAGAAAGGGAGACTAAGGTAGGACCGAGTACAGACAAGGCACTGGGACAAAGACTCAAGGGCCAGGATATTCAGCCTCCTGGCAGGCAGACAAGGTACAAAGCAAGACTAGGAGTAATCCTCCAGAGAAGGAGATAAACAGAACAGGGCCTGGCTTCCTCAGCAGCAAGTTGCTAACTGAGTATAGACATTGCACAGGCAATGTTTCAGTGGGTGTGGCGGAACTAAATAGTCAAGGGCTCTAGGTGATTGGTCAGGGAGAGATTAGACCGGTGCACCCTGACTGCATAAGAACCAGAAAGTTCTGGCGCCGCCCCCCTATACACACATAGCCAGGAAACATACAGGAGAGCAGAGGCACAGAGCACAGGACTGGCAACAGACAGAATTCACACCATGACCTGGAGCAGTGAGTAAGTTGATGTGCGAGGGATGGGAGATCATGCAGTGACACCAGCAGGGTTGTTACTCAATATACTCCCTGATCCACAGAAATCCACGAGTGTCCCACGACGATCTCCCGTAGAGAACAGCAGCATCAGCTGATGCGACCTCTCTCTAGGGGGCTCCTCCGCCACTGTAAAAAAATAGTCCCTAGTCTCACTTTATGGCAAATGCTGCGTGGGAACATTCTCACACAGCAATGCCAAAAGTGAGACTAGGGACTATTTTTTTTACAGTGGCGGAGGAATACAGTGAGGAAGGATACCTACCTCCCGTCATTGTATTCCTGGAGCCCCCTAGAGAGTGGTTGCATCAGCTGATGCTTCTGTTCTCCACGGGAGATTGTCGTGGGACACTCGTGGATTTCTGCGGATCAGGGAGTATATTGCTTGTTTGTTATTTTCATATTTTTTCACAGATGACATTGGCTTCGGGGAACAAAGTGACAAGTTATGGTGAGTATGTACTCTATGTTATATGTACTGTATGTCTATATGTATGTGTTGTATGAATGTATGAATGTATTGTATGTAGTATGTATGTAGTATGTATGTATGTTGTATGAATGTAGTATATATGAAGTATGTAGGTAGTATGTATGTATGTTGTATGAATGTAGTATGTATGTAGTATGTATGTTTTATGTATGTTGCATGTCTGTAGCATGTTGTATGTATGTAGTATGTATGTAGTATGTATGCAGTATGTTGTATATATGTAGTATGTATGTTGTATGTATGTTGTATGTCTGTAGCATGTTGTATGTATGTTGTATGTATGTAGTATGTACTATGTATGTATGAATGTAGTATATATGTAGTATGTATGTAGTATGTATGTATGTTGTATGAATGTAGAATATATGTAGTATGTATGTATGTTGTATGAATGTAGTTTATATGAAGTATGTATGTAGTATGTAGTATGTACAGTATGTATGTTGTATGAATGTAGTATATATGAAGTATGTATGTAGTATGTAGTATGTAAGTATGTTGTATGAATGTAGTATATATGAAGTATGTATGTAGTATGTAGTATGTATGTTGTATGAATGTAGTATATATGAAGTATGTATGTAGTATGTAGTATGTATGTATGTATGTTGTATGATTGTATTATATATGAAGTATGTATGTAGTATGTTGTATGAATGTAGTATATATGTAGTATGTATGTATGTTGTATGAATGTAGTATATATATGTAGTATGTATGTAGTATGTATGTAGTATGTATGTATGTTGTATGAATGTAGTATCAATTCAATTAAATTCAATGAAGCTTTATTGGCAGGACTAAATACACATTAGGTTTGCCAACGCAAGTGTACAGAAGGGAATGGGGATAGGGACTGTAGGGATATTGGGAAGGGGTTGTAGGAAAGGAGGATGGGGCAGATCCAGGATGGGGCTATAGAAGTCCATGGCATAGGGAAGGTGGATGGGGGGATGGGGGCAGATCCAGGATGAGGCTATAGAAGTCCATGGTTTAGGGAAGGTGGATGGGGGCAGATCCAGGGTGGGGCTATAGAAGTCCATGGCATAGGGAAGGTGGATGGGGGCATGGGGCAGATCCAGGGTGGGGGCCATAGAAGTCCATGGCATATCATAGTTCTCTTTCTCGTAGCCTATGGCTTGCACTCACATATTGCGCTGCTATCTCCACTGCTCTCTCTTCTAACACCAGCAGGATGTATGTTTTCTCTTCCTCCTTCATGGTGATGAAATCCGGGAAGAGATGTGAGAGTCTCCTGAAGTGAGTGTCCCTCACTGCTGAGTATTTGGCGCAGTGTAGCAGGAAGTGGGTCTCATCCTCCAGGGCCTCCTGGTCACAGTGTAGGCACAGTCGTTCCTCCCTGGGCTTGTAGCTCTGCCTGTGTCGGCTGACCTCGATGGCCAGACTGTGGGCACTGAGTCTATAACGGCTCAGGATCTTGCGGTCTCTGGGGTCCGGGAGTTTCTCCAGGTATGGGGCCAGTCTGTAGTCTCTCTGTAGACTCTGGTACATGGTCAGTAGTATATATGTAGTATGTATGTAGTATGTATGTATGTTGTATGAATGCAGTATATATGTAGTATGTATGTAGTATGTATGTATGTTGTATGAATGTAGTTTATATGTAGTATTTATGTATGTTGTATGAATGTAGTATATATGAAGTATGTATGTAGTATGTATGTATGTTGTATGAATGTAGTATATACACTCACTGGCCACTTTATTAGGTACACCTGTCCAACTGTGTGTTAAGACTTAATTTCTAATCAGCCAATCACATGGCGGCAACTCAGTGCATTTAGGCATGTAGACATGGTCAAGACAATCTCCTGCAGTTCAAACCGAGCATCAGTATGGGGAAGAAAGGTGATTTGAGTGCCTTTGAACGTGGCATGATTGTTGGTGCCAGAAGGGCTGGTCTGAGAATTTCAGAAACTGCTGATCTACTGGGATTTTCACGCACAACCATCTCTAGGGTTTACAGAGAATGGTCCGAAAAAGAAAAAAAATCCAGTGAGCGGCAGTTCTGTGGCCGGAAATGCCATGTTGATGCCAGAGGTCAGAGGAGAATGGGCAGACTGGTTCGAGCTGATAGAAAGGCAACAGTGACTCAAATTGCCACCCGTTACAACCAAGGTAGGCAGAAGAGCATCTCTGAACGCACAGTGCGTCGAACTTTGAGGCAGATGGGCTACAGCAGCAGAAGACCACACTGGGTACCACTCCTCTCAGCTAAGAACAGGAAACTGAGGCTACAATTTGCACAAGCTCATCGAAATTGGACAGTAGAAGATTGGAAAAACGTTGCCTGGTCTGATGAGTCTCGATTTCTGCTGCGACATTCGGATGGTAGGGTCAGAATTTGGCGTAAACAACATGAAAGCATGGATCCATCCTGCCTTGTATCAACGGTTCAGGCTGGTGGTGGTGATGTCATGGTGTGGGGAATTTTTTCTGGGCACTCTTTGGGCCCCTTGGTACCAATTGAGCATCGTTGCAACGCCACAGCCTACCTGAGTATTGTTGCTGACCATGTCCATCCCTTTATGACCACAATGTACCCAACATCTGATGGCTACTTTCAGCAGGATAATGCGCCATGTCATAAAGCTCGAATCATCTCAGATTGGTTTCTTGAACATGACAATGAGTTTACTGTACTCAAATGGCCTCCTCAGTCACCAGATCTCAATCCAATAGAGCATCTTTGGGATGTGGTGGAACGGGAGATTCGCATCAGGGATGTGCAGCCGACAAATCTGCGCCAACTGTGTGATGCCATCATGTCAATATGGTCCAAAATCTCTGAGGAATGCTTCCAGCACCTTGTTGAATCTCTGCCACGAAGAATTGAGGCAGTTCTGAAGGCAAAAGGGGGTCCAACCCCTTACTAGCATGGTGTACCTAATAAAGTGGCCAGTGAGTGTATGTCGTATGTATGTAGTATGTATGTAGTATGTATGTTTATTTTTTTTTACATTCAACACATTAGCCGGATGATGGGATACTACTGTCCCATCATTGGCTAATGTGTCAATCACTGTCATTGTAGCAGGCATCGCCTGATGGGACTTATAGTCCCATCGGACAATGCCTGCACACACACAAGACCCCCAGCAGGCCTGCACAGACCCCCGACAGCTGGCACAGGCCCCAGGCAGGCCCGTACAGACCCCCGGCATCCAACACAGGCCCCCGGCAGGCCCGTACAGACCCACGACAGCCGGTACAGGCCCCCGGCAGCCGGCACAGGCCCCCGGCAGGCCCATACAGACCCCCGACAGCCGGCACAGGCCCCTGGCAGCCGGCAAAGTCCCCCGGCAGGTCCGTACAGACCCCCGACAACCGGCACAGGCCCCCGGCAGCCGGCACAGGCCCCCGGCAGGCCCATACAGACCCCCGACAGCCGGCACAGGCCCCCGGCAGGCCCGTACAGACCCCCGACAGCCGGAAAAGGTCTCCGGCAGGCCCGTACAGACCCCCAACAGCTGGCACAGGCCCCCGGCAGGCCCGTACAGACCCCCGACAGCTGGCACAGCCCCCCGGCAGGCCCGCACAGACCCCGCCCACACGCACAGTGCCCGCCCACGCACCGCCACACTCTTCCCCCTCCCGAAATGGATGTACAAGGAAAGAAAGGGGTTTTTATAATTCCGATATTTCTGTCCCATTGACTTATATGGGACTTCCGGTATCGGAATCGGCGATACCGATACTTTTTGGGGTATCGGTCCGATCCAAACCGATCCGATACTTCTCAGTATCGGATGGTATCGCTCAACACTACTCACCACATATCTAGATAAGTTCCTTGGGGGATCTAGTTTCCAAAATGGGGTCACTGGTGGGGGGTTTCCACTGTTTTGGCACATCAGGAGCTCTCCAAACTTGACATGGCATCCGATCTGAATTCCAGCCAATTTTGCAGTGAAAAAGTCAAATAGCGCTCCTTCCCTTTCTGAGCTCTGCCATGTGCCCAAACAGTGGCTCCCCCCCTCATATCAGGTATCGGCGTACTCAGGACAAATTGCACAATAACTTTTCCAGTCCAATTTCTCCTCTTACCCTTGGTAAAATAAAAAAATTGAACCTGAATTAATTTTTTTGTGAAAAAAAGTTAAATGTTCTTTTTTTAAACATTCAAAAAATTCCTGTGAAGCACCTGAAGGGTTAATAAACTTCCTGAATCAGGTTTTGAGCACCCTGAGGGGTGCAGTTTTTTGAATGGTGTCACTTTTGGGTATTTTCTATCATATAGACCCCTCAAAGTGACTTCAAATGTGATGTGGTCCCTAAAAATAAAATGGTGCTGTAAAAATGAGAAATCGCTGGTCAACTTTTAACCCTTATAACTTCCTAACAAAAAAATTTTTGTTCCCAAATTGTGCTGATGTAAAGTAAACGTGGGAAATGTTACTTATTAAGTTTTTTGAGTGCCATATCTCTGTGATTTAAAAGCATAAAAATTCAAATTTGGAAAATTGTGAAATTTCCAAAATTTTCGCCAAATATCCGTTTTTTTACAAATAAACACAAGTTATATGAATGAAATTTTACCACTATGGATAGTTTCACACTAGCATTTTGTTGCACTGCGTTTCGTGCGCACATCAAACGCATGACAAAAACGCTTACAAACGCTTGTAAACGCTGCGTTTTTTCTCGCCTCATCGTGCGCGTTAAGGCAATAAAAGCAGTGTTTTTATGCGTTTTAAAGGGTTTTTCATGCGTTTGCGTTTTTATTGCGCATGATGTCACAATCACTGGAGTAATAATCCTTGACCAATTAGTGCAACAGACTCCACCAATTGGACAGCAGTGGGCGTGTGTTATTGGATTTCTTTATATTGACCCTGTTTACAGCTATTCTTCACATTTGCTTGTTGTTTTTCTTGACGACATGGATCTGCGCTGGAAGAGTTTTCACTTCAACTTGGATCTGGACATCAGGATGGCTCAGGCTTATGCAACTGCTTGCCATGAACAAAGGGAGAGAGAGAGAGACAGCAAAGATGGCATCGGCGGCGTTTGTGGATTCATCCAATTGTTGAACTCCGGGAGAGCCATGGAGCATACCACACCCTCTACAGTGAGCTACAGGCAAACCCGGATAAATTTACTGATTACACACGGATGTCCAAACAAAGCTTCATGTATTTGCTTGGTCGTGTACAAGATGTCATCCATAGACAGGACACACAGCTCTGTCGTGTGATTCCTCCCGAGGAACGGCTCCTGGTCACATTACAGTATGTAGAATTGCAAAACCAATGCCTGCCTAATTTTATTTGTTCTCTGATGTACTATTCTATTCTGGCAGAATTTTTGAACTGCCATGTACTTAACCAAAGGCTGCAGCATTATTTTTCTACCATTTATTAAAGAAAAGATGCATTTTTATTCATTGGTATGTCCTTTTTTGTGTGTTTTTGGGTGTGGTAAAAATCCATATACACAAATATTAATTTTTGTTGTTTCTTTGTGTCACAGATTCCTGGCTACTGGAGAGACACTCTCATCACTGCACTTCCAGTACCGGCTAGGAATATCCACCTTGTCTGGAATAGTTGCGGACACCTGCCGGGCTTTGTGGGATGTTCTCTGTCCAGAATTAATGCCCCTGCCCACCGTGGAAAAGTGGTGTGAAAATGCCAAAAGATTCTGGACTGTCTGCAATTTTCCTAACTGTTTGGGTGCGGTGGATGGGAAACACATCAGGATTATAAAACCCAAGCGAACTGGATCAGAGTACTACAACTATTAAAAAGTACTTCTCTACAGTACTCATGGCCATTTCTGATGCAGACTGTAAGTTTGTTGCAGTGGACATTTGGCCGTGGAAATGACTCCCAGGCTTTTAAGAACTCAGACATGGGCTGGAGGTTGTATGGCAACCAGTTCAATTTCCCCATGCCACGGCCTCTTCCCAACACCGAAGGTCCACCACAGCACTTTGTAATGGTTGGGGATGAGGCATTCCAGATGTGCCAAAACCTCCTCAAACCCAACTCCAGCCGGGACTTAGACCACACCAAACAAATTTTTAATTACAAGCTGACCAGGGCAAGAATAACTGTAGAGTGTGCCTTTGGTATTCTTGTGTCCAGATAGCGCATTCTCGGCACAGCCATTAATCTTAAACTGGAAACCGTGGATGAGGTGGTGAAGGCCTGTGTTGTTCTACACAATTTTGTGATGGTTAGAGAGCACCCGCATTTTGAACTTGATGATGCCACTCCTAACCCCTTGCCAGAATTTAATCAGCACCCTCTCAAGTCATCTGTTGAAGTAGGGCAAATGAGGGACCAATTTGCGGCCTATTTCAACTCAGATGTAGGACGGGTAGCCTAGCAAGAGCAAATGGTGTAAGCAATTTTTTTTGGTTGTATGTTAATAAAAAGCCTGTGTTTATACCTGTAGTCTACTCTGTCTTTTGCAATTTAAAATTATGATACAAGGCCAGGTTACTGAACATATGGCATGTATTTTCCACATCATCTCCTCAGTTTATAAACACACACTGAGGATGGGGTTATTTACAAGGTCTATCTATAATAACCTGGGATTGTATTCCAAACAGTTAAATTATGTTAAAAAACACCATAGTAGATTAACTGTTAAGGATACAAGGCAAGGTAACAATAGATAGACCTTGCACTCAACACCATCCTCTATTCAGTCTGTGCGATATTACCTGAGAAAAGAGACTGAGGGGATTTGGAAATTGCAAGTCATATAGATTTGTGTTTTTGACAACACATATCTCCAAGATTGACACACGAAACATGTGTCATTAATGGAGCTATGTGTTCACAAAAGCGCAAACTGTACGGCGCAGTGTGTGTACGGCGCAGTGTGTGTAGGCGGCGAAAGACACATTAACCAAACCTTTTTTGAAAAAAAAGTATTCAACATTTATTTTTTAATTAAAAAAATAAAAAAATTATTTTCCCTTTGAAGGATGTTTGAGGGAAGAATGGGATACTTTAGGGGTGTGGAGAGACGAGGAACGGCTGGAAATTGAGGAAGGGGTTCTAGGTGAAGGGGCTACTAAATTAGTGGGGGAAGGGAGTTCAGGCATGGAAAAAGAGGCAGGTTGAGAAACATTAGAAGAAGAGTAGGGACTGACTAACAAAGTTTTTTGTTTCTTGGTCTTCTTTGGGGCAGGAGTCACCAGCCTGGACCAACTACCACCGTGTGACCGCCTTACATTACTTGACCGCCTAGAGCTGGTGGACCATGATCGTGATGAAAAAAATAATGAATGTGGGTCTCCCCTAGGGTGCTCGGTGGTGGTGCTGGTGGTGCTCCTTGAAGGAGAAATTGTGGTGTTGGTGCTCATCGAAGGTGAATTGTGCACGGTGCTTCTGTTAGGAGCACCGCCACCACTTCTCCTATCAGGCAAAGTGTTGGCAGTGCTCCTCTGATGAGGAATGGTGGCGGTGCTATGAGGAGGCGAGGCGAAGTGGTGGCGGTGCTCTTCTGATGAGGAGTGGTGGCGGTGCTATGAGGAGGCAAAGTGGTGGTGGTGCTCCTCTGAAGAGTAGTGGAGGCGGTAATCCTATGAGGAGATGTGGTGGCTGTGTTCCTCTGAAGAGTAGTGGTGGCGGTAATCCTATGAGGAGATGTGGTGTCAGTGCTCCTCTGAAGAGGGGTGGTGGCGGTGGTCCTTGAATGGTGAGGAGTTGTGGCGGTGCTCTCATACAGTTGAGAAGTGGCGGTGCTCCGATCCGGAGAAGATGTTCTCTCTGTGCTCCGAACAGGAGAAGAGATTGCTGTGGCCCAAGATGATTTTGCTCTTGTGCGCCAAGATGATGTCACCGTGGCAGTACTGGTGCTTCAGACCAGAGCAGAGCTTGACATGGTGGTGGCGGTGGTGGAGTGTCCAGCAGCAAATGGCATTTGTGTTGTATACTGGTGTCCGGCTTGGCTAGGAATGCATGTGGCAGTGCATTGATATGCAGCAGAAGTTGGTACTGTGGTGAAGCGAGTCAGTGGTGGCACAGGTGGGAATGACAACACTGACTGCTGCACGTACTGATTCTGCTGCATAGCCTGCAAGTAAGCAGTGTTGCAGGCATGTAACACAGTCAGCTGTTGCTCAGGACTAAGGTGATCCACCATGCCCCATTCAATTTTATTAAAGAAATGGTGCGCTGGTCTATTGAGGTCGGCCTCCAGCCGGTCATGGCGCTGTGCGGAAGAGTGGAAGTGGTGTTCCATGTATTTAAAACCACGTTCCATTAGTGAAAAACCACTTTCCACTCTTTTGGACAGCGTCTTGAGGCTGGCATGAAAGGCCTCGCTCAAGTGCATGAACTCGGGCAAGACAGGCCTGTCCAAGGCCCTCTGCCGCTGGCGGGTAGTGCCCGCATAACCAGTGGCAGAGACCTGGGACAGGGGAACACCTGATTGACCAGCTTTCTGGTCACCAGCTGTCTGTGTTGCTGACCTGTAACTTGCTTCCTGGCTGTCAGATGGCTGGGACGGGTCCGAGGTCGATCGATGAAGAACCGCTCCCGGGACAGGTTGCAGTGTGATGCTCCAGGTGCTGTGGAAACAAAAGTTAAACATTAGTATCAAGCATTTTCAAGACGGATCAGCTGTGGAATAGAAAAGGAATGATTAGGTTCAATAAAAACAAAAAACATTAAAAAAAAATATACTTACGCTCTGGTGGCAAGGACTGGTTGTAAGAATTCCAACGCGCGATAATAGCGGTATTTGGTTCTTGTCCTTGCCGCTGAGCCACTGTGAACCTGTCCCTCAGCACGAACATCAGTGTTGAAGCGGTCCTTCATTGAGCGCCAACGTGTGCGGACTTTGTTCACTGTTGAAAAAATGTCAAAGAAAAATAAAATATTATACAATGCACTGATGGTAACATCTGTATCAACACACACCTGAGTGAACTTGTCAAACAGTCAATGCAGCATCCCAACCAATTGAATACACAATGCATACACTGTTGAACTTGAGGACACTCGTGTGTTTCCTGCAAGTATATATCTTGCAATAAACACACATGTATCATCAGGAACAAGAGTGAAGCATGAAATATACAGCATGACAATACACAATACATACACTATTGAACCTGGGGACACTTGTGTGTTTCCTGCAAGTATATATCTTGCAATAAACACACAAGTATCATCGCGATCAAGAGTGAAGCATGAAATATACAGCCTGACAATACACAATGCATACACTATTGAACCTGAGGACACTTGTGTATTTACTGCAAGTATAAATCTTGCACTAAACACACATGTATCATCAGGAACAATAGTGAACCATGAAATATACAGCATGCCAAAAAACAATGCATACACTATTGAACCTGAGGACACGTGTGTTTAATGCAAGTATATGTCTTGCAATAAACACACAGGTATCATCAGGAACAAGAGTCAATGCAGCATCGCACAACAGAGAAATACTTACTGAACGCCTTTTTGACAGTTGAAGAGGCGCTGTCCCAGCCCTCCATCAACGCTGTGGCCACTTCTTTCCAGAGCTGCCGGGTCACCACAATGTCTTTGTACTGCTGGTCACGGCTGTCCCACAACGGAACACGCTCCTGGACAAGGCTGATGATTGGCTCATTGTCGAGATACACGTCTTCATCCCGTTGTGGAACCTAGAAAAGAAATACATTTAGAATCTTTGAAGTTGTGGAGAATGATATAGATGAAAAAAAAAAAGGGGACAAAAGTAGGCCAGAAAAACAGGAATACAAAACATTTTTAGGCAAGAAAAAAAAAAAGTATCCTTACAGTGCGTCTCCTTCCAGCCGTGCCTTGTGGACGCTGCTCCGGCTGTTCACGCTCACTTGCCTGGTCCGATGCTGAGGTGGCTGTTCACGCTCACTTGCCTGGTCCGATGCTGAGGTCTGAAAAAGAGGAGAAATAATTATCCATTTGTAGAGGCAGGTTACACAAAGGCAGCAAAATACTCAACACACGATCTGCATCTGTTAATTCTTGCCTGGTAGGAGAATATTCTGATCCAGAAGACATGCTGGGAAAAAAAACATTAGTACATTATATATTTTAAAGGACAGGCTCACAGACATTGGTTTTAGAATACTCACATTAAAGCTGCTGTGTTCTCCAAACTAATGGATTCTCGCTGGCTGGATGGGTGCCTTGTCCTGCAGTCTGTCTGGAGAGTGATGATCTGGCACTACAAAGCCCTTCTTTCATCTCCCCTCCACCACAACAATGTTGCTTGTTTAGGAGGTGGATTTACCAAGTGTCTAGACATTGTTTACTCTGAAATTGCGCCCGCTTGCAAAGCGCTGACATGCGCACGTCAGCGCCCCATAGACTCTAATGCTATTTTTTTTGCGCATTGCGTGCGCTGATGCGCGCATGCGCATTTTTAACGACGTTGGGCGGAACAAAAAATGCCACATGTAGCGTCAAGGGCATCTGGTCGCACATCTGGAAAATGCGCAGTGCACTGAAACGCTGAGGCACGCGTGCAATCACTAGACACTGCGCCCGCCATTTTAAAGATAGGAGACCATTGCGTGTGTGACCGATAGCGCACGATGCGCTGCCGATAAAACGCTAGTGTGAAACCAGCTTAACATGAAGTACAATATGTCATGAGAAAACAATGTCAGAATCACCGGCATCCATAGAAGCATTCCAGAGTTATTACCTCATAAAGGGACAGTGGTCAGAATTGTAAAAATTGGCCCGGGCATTAACATGCAAACCACCCTTGGGAGTAAAGGGGTTAAACAGCAGACAAAAAGGCAGCAACACTTACCTGCCCAGATCTTGAAACAAATGCACTACAGGGTGCAGCCAACCCATATAGCAAGATGTCAGCAACAGAGGTGCAAAATACCAGATCAACAGCCACTCTCCACC
The DNA here is from genome assembly GCF_039654945.1 of Dendrobates tinctorius. NCBI lineage: Eukaryota > Metazoa > Chordata > Amphibia > Anura > Dendrobatidae > Dendrobates > Dendrobates tinctorius. The sequence goes on from NW_027361833.1 coordinate 2,372,040, forward strand.
TACCCATTCCTGGAGGGGGTGACTGCCCAGTATACAATTGCACAATAGAGGCCCGCATAGGGTGTTGTTCACACAAAGGTACCGAACAGTATCTGGTTCACAGCCTATTAGTCACGCCCCTACTTTTTGATTAGGCGGGCTGGCCAGCACACTCTGAATGCATAGCCTTGTGAACACCCCTCATGCGAGACCAGACGTGTCTGGGCTTGGCTGCACCCCGAAAAATATAGTGCAAAAAATACAAAAATAGTGAGGTATTAGTTGATATTTTGGCCAAAATACATGAGCCCGTAACCTCCGCCAAAGGTCCTCACGCTTACTCTTACATGACTAATGTGTTATATGGGCTGGCTGCACCCTGTAGTGTTGTGCTTCAAGATCTGGGCAAGTAAGTGTTGCTGCCGTTTTGTGTCCAACTACAGGGATTTCTGACAATCCTGGGAATAGGTCTCTTCAGTCCCATCTGAATGGAGAAGAGGATGAGCATGAGCACCTCCACTTAATGAATTGTCTTTGGGATTGCTGGCAATAGCCAAGTACATTGGCTAGCATTTCACTTTCCAAAAGCTACAGTAACTTTTTATAGACTGCATACTTTCAATAAGCCAGGAGAAAAATCAGAGCCAGAATTCAGGTATACTAAAGTGTTTATGACCACCAACTAATTTGTGGGAAAATCAGTTTTTCTAAGTATAGGTAGAAGAAAGATCAAACTTCTTTTTATGGCTGAATACAACATGGACTGAAAAGAAACCTACTCCTTTTTCCAATTGTAAAATTAGAAGAATGGATTCTATGGCTAGAAGCTGAGAGAATGTAGAAAGTATTGCTCTCTTTTTGTGTGGTTTCCTGATTAACATCTGCTTGATTGAACCATTATGAACTGGGAACTGACTCAATTTTTACTGAGCAGTCTCACTGTTTGGTTTTTAAAAAGGTGGTGACAATAAAGTTAATCTGCCTTCTCAAATCCTGAACTCAGGGGAGTAATGTAATTCTGTTTCTATAATTTGCTTGAGATTAGATATGGCAAATGAGAATACGGCACAATACTAAGGAGAGAAACAAGTAAATAATAAAAGTAAGTACAGTAAGAATAATACGCAATTGTTCTATCATTTTCCTTGATGTTACTACTAAGCATTAAATCACACATTAAATCTATTTCAAACATTAAGCTAGCGCTAAAGAAATTATGTGAGAAAATTGTACAATACCTAAAAATCTACTGGTTTACACCAAAGATGGTATGTAGACTATATTTGCTGGCATTACTTATTTACCAGAATGTGATACATGTGTGAAGACAGAGTAGCAGCAGACTAGGCGCAATACCTGTAGTCATAGCTACCTTTGTAACATTTGCACCAGCTCTTCTTTTTTACACCCATACACAATACAGGAGAGATATAATTTAGACTACAGCTTTCTTGTTAGGTCAAAATTGCCTTACGGTTCTCAAAGTTGTATTCCCAGCTTATACATCTTTGGCAGTCTTAAGATTCAGCATCGCGGGGCATCAAAGCTCTGGAGACCACTGGGCTTGTAGAGGAAAACGGACCACCGATGCCAGTACTGATGTCAGTACCTTTTTCAGCAGAATATACTGTACATCCTCAGATGCATATTCAGTTGAAATGTATTGTTAATTGGACATTATGAGGGTGTGTGCACACGCTGCAGAATGCTCTGTGGATTTTTCCGCGCGGATTTAGTAAAATCCACAGGTAAGGCTGGAGTCACACACAAGGTAGAAAAATACGGACCGTATTTTATGTCCGTAATACGCATAAATGGTCCCTAAATAGTGCTCCGTATGTCATCCGTTGTCAAGGTGTGGCCGCGTATCTTTCTCATGTAGGCATCCGTATGTAATCCGTATGGCATCCGTATACCATTTTTTTCTTGCAACCTTGCAAAATGGACATTTAACGGTTTTGAGGCTTGCACATAATTTAAATCATCTGCACCAACCCTATTTATTGCCTCAACATCAGATGGCAGCCTCCAATCTGCCCATTTTGGTGCTTTGCTTGTGTGGGTGTCTTGCTGATTGTTAGCAAACATGTCTGACACACTTCAGTTCACCCCAACTGACTGTGTTCTCTTCAACTGGGTTTTGTCCAGGCGCTTTGGCCAGCCATACCCACTAATTGTGGATCCGAGGAGGAGGAGACGCATGTGGGTCCATCCACTTTTGAGGCAATGACTCACAAGAGGTTATTTTCATCCCCTCTATTCTTCTCTGCGGGATCATCCGGAAAAATTTTACAAATACTGTCGCATGAGCCTTGCAACATTTGATCTACTCTTGGAGACAGTGTGCCCTGGGATCCTGTGATAACCTTTCAGGACACAAGGATGCGCAAAGCTATATCTGCAGAGGAGCGACTTCTACTCTCATTACGGTATGTACTACACAACCAGATTATCTATGTTCATGATGTGTTGCCCAAAGTATGTTTTTATTTTGTCCTAAGTTTAATGCCCTCATCTTATTCCAGATATATATAAACTTACAGACCTGAATGTTATGTGTAATATGTACTGAATATGACGTAGTGATTGTGCGACAAAATATATGTGTGTTAGTAGATATGAATCACTAACAAGTTTGGTATGTATGTACCTGGTGTTTTGATAATTTGTGCATTCTAAAATGTTACATTTCTGTTGTTCTTCAGCTTCCTGTTCACTGGCCTGTCTTATGCCGCCCTCCACCATGAGTTTCTCATTGGAAGATCAACCATTTCTGGCATAGTCAGGTCGACATGTAGTCAAGTATTGTCAAGACTACATCAACTAGTCAAGCCCCAGCCCAGGATGGAAGACTGGTTGAGGATATCAAGGGACTTTGAGGAGGCATGCCAGTTTCCTAATTGTATTGGGGCCCTTGATGGCAAACATATCCGGGTGTGTAAGCTGCCGAACTCTGGCTCACAATTCTTCAATTATAAACAATACTTTTCTGTTGTATTGTTGGCTCTGACCGACCCTCAATACAGGCTTATAATTGTTGACATTGGGGCCTATGGAAGGAAGGGAGACTCTAGAGTCTTCAATACTTCCATTATGGGTCGGCAGCTACGCACCAGCCAGTTGGATCTACCACCACCACGCCAGCTACCAGGATCCACTCAAGAATCAGTCCCTTATGTCCTTGTGGCAGATGACGCGTTTCAGTTAACGCGCAATGTCATGAGGCCATATCCCCGGTGCAACCTGGACCACCGGTGATGAATTTGTAACTTGTGCCTATCATGTGCTCGGCGACTGGTGGAGTGTTCCTTTGGCATTCATTGGGCCAAATGGCGGGTCCTCCAGTCTGCCATTCTGCTGAGTGAACAAAATGTAAATGAAGTAAATAAAGCATGTGGCGTTGGCCATAACTTCACCAGGATACTTGATTGTTCCTCCTCTGCTGGTATTGTGCGTGGGTCAGACAATGTACGTAGGGCGAGACCACCTATCAACCCTCAACGTAGACCGCTCTCTGGGCTCAAAGTGCATGATATTTTCACAAATTACTTCATGTCACCTGAGGGGGAAACTTCTTGGCAAGAGCATGCCGTGTCTCTGTTGTAAATGTTTGTTTTTGGGCTTTGGGAAACTATATATATTACAACCCCTTATGTCTTTTCTCTGTTTATAAATCAATGTGTAAGCATATGACAGCATGTCATGATGTAAGTGCATCACTGATAAAGACAACAACAATTGAAAGTTAAAACTTTTTATGTATCCTTTTTTTAAAGCTCTTGTGAAGCCTTTTGTTTTTTAGCAAAATGCCCAGAATTGGCCTTAGAACACAAACAAATTTTTATAATGTTACAATACAGCATTTAACCACAAAAACACACACAAAGTTATAAATTGTAGTATGTAGGGGGGGGAGAAGGCGGCAGCCCAGCCTGTGTTGCCTGATGGCTAGTGTGGCCACCTTGGCCCTCGGCCTGTGTGGGGGCATACTCTTGCCCATGATGGAGGTAGTGGGCCGGCTCATGGGCTTGAGGTGGATACTGGGCACTATATTGGAGACGACTCTCCTGTTGAGGCTGGTAGGGCCGTGAGTCTAAACCACCAAAATGGCCATGTCGTCCCCAACCAGATTGGGACCAGCCTCCAACATTGGCTGGGAACAAGTGGCCATATTGATGTGCTGGGTTATACCCTGACATTTGGGAATGATGTTGTCAATGTTGGGTGGGGGGGAAGGGTGTGAGGTGTAGGCCCACGTGTAGGAGGATCCTCAGATCCTGATTGAGCAAGCACTTGGGGGTGTGGGTTAAGACGCATGAGATTCCTGGGTGACAGCTGCCGCCTTTCCAGAAACTCAAACAGCTCATAAGGGGTATTGGGGGTGTGCTTGTGTCAATTAGGATCTCTATGGATCCTCGCACATGTAGCCACACCTCACGGGGAAGGGAACAAAGATAATGGACAAGGCTGCGTGAGTACTCCTCCTCTCCATCATCAGTGGCAGCTCTGTTACAAGAATTTTGGTCCCCTCTATCCACATTGGTCGTGGTATCAGTGGCAGGGATATGGCTTCTTCGTCTATGTCGCGTGGATGGCACAGCAGGCTGGGGAAGCCCTCTAGCAGAACAGTTGGGCTGCTGCTGTTGCCCTGTTCATCCTGGATGTTGGGTGGTGATGCAGCTGATGGTCCTTGTTGTGGCTCTGTTCCTTGTTGTTGTGTTTCTGGTGGCGGCCCAGATTCTAGGGCAGGATCAGGTCGAGCTGGAGAAGTGACTTGGGCCTGGCTCCTTGGAAGGTCACAAGATGGGCCAGACACCTCAACCCCTCCACCTACAGGATCGATGACGGCCTTTGATTCAGACCCTGTCTCCCTTTCAGTGATGTTAGACTGAGTTCTGAGATTAAATATAAAATATAGAAAAAGGAAATTTTTGATTGGGCCCTATAAAGCATTTGTGTCATGTGGTGTTTTTGTTATACTTACGGTCTGAGATCCATAATTGGAGCGAGGAACGAGAGGCGGTCAAAATAATCATATTTCCGCTTTGTGTGGGCCCCTGAACCACTTCTTGCCCGCCGCTGGCACTCACGGCGATATTGGTCACGGATGCTGCGCAAGCGTCTCATCACATCTTCGACTGCAATGTGACATTAAAGAATGAAAACTTACAATTTGCCGAAAACAAGTTTTTGAACTAGTATCAAAGTCATGTGGCCTACTAGGGTGTGAGTTCTACCCAGGGTGGCATATAGCATTGGTGCAACCAGGCCAGATGTACAGGGTCACAGTAGCTCATGTGGCAATTAGCAACTCTTTAAACTGTTTTTGCTAGGCATTATGAGGAGCTTGGGGACAGGGTAACATTCTCTCAGGGTCAAACAGTGGGTCCAAAAATAATTTACAAGCCACAAGAGCCCAATATCAGAAGCACAGGATGTGGGGGGGCCTACTTGTTAAATTTTTTTGGGATGGCAGGTAATTTGACATACAGTACATAATTTATGTGCATGAACTTATGTGCTGCTTCTCCTCACGTGGCCGATCACCAAAATCAGGGAACATTTTGCAACATATGCGCCTCCATGCAGCCTCCTTTCTTGCCCGGTCGGTATAATGTGCATCCCGTTGGTCCCATAATTTCGGGCGATCATGCACAAGAACAATTAGCAGCTCCACATTCAGATTCTGGTAGGGAGCCATGATGCTGTACTCCGTGGAGGCGTACTTACTGTTTGTCTGGAGCGCTTTTTGAGCTAATTTGCATGACTAAGCTTCCTGATGATAGAAAAGTCTGGCGTATTTCTCGCAAGTCACACGGGTGGTCCGTGTGTAATGCGATTTTTTTGCATGCCCATAGACTTGCATTGGTGTACTACGGTCGTAATACACTGACAATTGCAGCATGGTACGATTGGCATGGACAGTAGAAAATACGAGAGAAAAATACGGCTGATGGGAGCTACCCCATAAAGAATCATTGGTCCGTAGGCAATGCATTTTTTTATCGCCTCTCACTCGTCCATATTCCTCTCTAGTGTGACGCTGGCCTAAATCTGCAGGTCAGAAGACCTGCGGTTTATCTGTGGATTAGCCTGCGGGTTTTCCCTGCGGTTTGTCATCTCTACAATGGAGCAGATGGCAAACCGCAGCGGAATCCGCAGAAAGAATTGACATGTCAATTCTTTCTGCGGATTTGAAACTGCAATAAATCCGCGTGGAAAATTCCACAGCATGTGCACTGCGGTTTTCATTCTGCCTAGAAAATAATGGTACTGTACAACGCAGCAGAAACTGCTGTGGATCCGCAGGCCAAATCCGCTGCGGATCGGCAACAGAATCCGCAGCGTGTGCACACACCCTTAGAGTCCGGATGGGGGACATTACTACAAGATTGAGTTTATTATTACAGTATTTGGGGTATTATTTTACAATGGGGACCAGGGCAGCAGACATTACTACAAAGTGGGAGACATTTTACATGATGGGTGGACATTATTACAAGAAAAGGGCCATAGTAGGGTAAATTATTACAGGATGGATGTCAGGTTGAAGTACATTATTACAGGATTCAGGACGCTACTACATGACGGGGGCCAAAACAGAGGGCAATATTACAGGATGGAAGAAAGAATGAGTAACAGACATTGTAAGTTTATGGGCGAAAGTGGGGGCCAATTGGGAAATTGAGGCAAAGGGACAACTGTGGAATATTATCGAATGGAGTCAATATTACAGTATAGGGCCAGTATAGGTGACAACTTAACAAGAATAGGAAAAACATTGTAAAAATAAAAATCAAAATAAGTTATGAAAAAATGTTTTGCCACTAAAAATGCAGTTTTAGGTAGGAACTAAAGTAATTTAGAAAGTACACATGTGTGATCCAAGCTATAAAACTGTACCATAACCCATACAATGAATACCATTAAAAATAAGTGAAAAACACACCAAAAATGTAACTTCTTCAATATACTGACACAATAAAAATGAAATAAAATGTGATCAAAAAGACTTACAGAAAAAAAATGCTGTTGCTGAAAATGTCATCTTGTCCAACAAAAAATGTGGCCTGTCAAAGTTACATTTTCCAATGTGTGGCCCATTTAACCATTCAAATTTAAGAACCCTAAGTATTTGATACTTACATTTTAATAAAGCAATAGTATCTTGGTTCTTGGATGTGCTCATTACTCGACGAGCTTTGTGGGTGGCTTGATTTAAAACTCGAATACCCGCCCTGCATGTTTGGCACCTGTTATACAGCCAATTAATATGCAGGGATTGTATGTGCATCACTGCAATGCACTATCCGTGTTGGTAGTGACATTACTGTGATTGGCTGTGTCAGGAACACCGCACTGCACTTGCTCACTGAGCCAGTGCGTGTGTCCTGAGTACAAAACAGTGGTCAAAGATACCTGGGGAGCAGGGCAGCAGCGATGATGATGCATGCTTCAGAGTATCAGGACCTGAAGCACGTGACTTCTGGGGGCGTGCCCTAAGCTCCACAGAGCTAGGAGCTGCAGGGAAACTCCTAGAAAGGTAACTACAGGACAAGTTACCAAGGGGCATAGACAGAGACAGAAACCAGATGAAGCCGGAGTCAAAGCACAATATAGCAATACAGTACCAAAGGGTTAGACAGAATGGATAGTCAGGACGTAGCAATAGATCAGAAAACCAGAACAGGCAATAGACGGTACAATAGGGACAAACTGTAACGGAGTAACGATAGCCAAGCCAGAGGTCAGAACCAGAAAAGACAATAGTACCAAAACGAGAGACGGAGTACAGAGTGAGGGAACAGACCGGGTCATACACAGGAAGCAAAAAAAGCAATGCAGAATACACGCACACTAGGGGTCAGACACACCAGAACAACAGAATAGCTGACAGAGAACCCTGGTAAAGAGTGAGTATAATACCCCTCCCAGATCCAGAAAGAGGCCACGAACACTTAACCCTGTGAGTGCAGGGCAAGAACCCTGTTCAAACCATGACAGTACCCCCCTCTTAATGGGAGGCCACTGGACCCCCAGGCTTGTCTGGGTATCTGGCCTGGAAAGCCCGCACCAGACGATTGGCATGCACCGAACTGGCCGGAACCCATGACCGATCCTCCAGAGAGTACCCCTTCCAGTGTATCAGATGCTGGAGTCTCCGGCTCACCCACCGGGAGTCAACAATGCGCCCTACTGCATAATCGAGCTGCCCCTCTCCCAGCACTGGCGGAGCATTTGATGAGAGATCCTCTCTCACCATCCCCACAGGCTTTAACAGGGACCTGTGGAAGACATCAGAAATTTTAAAGGAGGTGGGCAGCTGCAGTCAGTAGGCTACTGGGTTAACAACCTCCACAACTTTGTATGGGCCAATAAACTTGGGGCCCAGCTTTATAGATGGTATCTTAAGCTTGATATTGCGGGTGGATAGCCACACCTTCTCCCCTACTGCAAATGCTGGACCTGACCCCCTCCTCCTGTCAACAAACCGCTTAAAGTTTTCATGGGCCTTGAAAATATTCCTCTGAACCTCCCTCCAAAGAATGCTAAGACGTTGTGTCGCACCCTCAGCTCCAGGACAACCTGAATCCATGCAGGAAAACTCTTCAAAATGTAGGTTAAACCCAAAGTTGATCTGAAAGGGAGACTTCCCAGTAGATTGACTCACACGACCGTTGAATGCAAACTCTGCCATGGGCAATACCTCACACCAGTCCTCCTGCCTGGAAGAGTCCAATCATCTCAGAATCTGCTCCAACGATTGGTTCGTGCGCTCCGTCTGTCCATTAGACTCTGGGTGGTAGGCAGAGGAAAAGGACAACAAAATCCCCAGCTTTTTACAAAAAGCCCTCCAGAACCTGGCTACAAACTGTACCCCTCTGTCTGACACCACATTCATAGGCACTCCATGCAACCGAATTATATGCTGCATAAGTAAGCGGGCCAGGGTTTCAGCAGATGGTAACGCGGGGAGAGGTACAAAGTGGGCTTGTTTTGAAAACCTATCCACCACCACCCATATCACCGAGTTGCCCCTGGAAGGAGGAAGATTCGTGATAAAATCCATGGACAAATGTGTCCATGGTCTATCCGGAATTGGCAAAGGCACCAACTCCCCGGCCGGCCGGACCTGAGAACTTTTAGAACGAGCGCACACCCCACATGCAGTCACAAACTTTAATATATGTTACCATAGAGGGCCACCAGAAACCCCTTGCAATTGCCCCCCTGGTAGCTGCAATCCCAGGGTGAGCACTCAACACAGAATTGTGAAATTCCTGCATAAGTCGGAGATGGAAACGTTCCGGTACAAACAATTTACCCGGGGGTTTACCACCCGGAGCCCGAGCCTGGGCCTCCAAAATCCCTCTCTGTAACTCAGATGAGATTTCGGTCACCACTACTCCTGGCTGAAGAATGGAGGAGGGAGGTTCTGGAGGGGACACTGAATCCAAGCTTCAGGATAAGGCATCAGCCTTGATAGTTTTAGATCCCGGGCGGAATGTGATGGTAAACTGAAATCGAGAAAAAAAAAGCACCCACAGAGCCTGTCTGGGGGTCAATATCTTGGCAGACTCGATATAGGCCAAATTTTTGTGATCAGTGATGACTGTAATGGGATGAACAGCCCCCTCCAGGAAATGCCTCCATTCTTCAAAAGCCAACTTTACCGCCAACAACTCTCTATTGTCGACATCGTAATTTCTCTCGGCAGAGGAAAATTTTTTAGAAAAGAAGGCGCAATGCCTCAGATTAGTAAGGGTAGGAGGGCCCTGAGACAAAACTGCCCCCAACCTCCACGAAAAAAGGTCTTGACGGATCGGGTTGTACCAATACAGGGGCTGAAGAAAAGCACTTTTTTAATGTCATGAAAGAATTTTTTGCAGCTACAGACCAATTTTTTACATCAGCTCCCTTGAGAGTGAGGTCCGTTAGAGACTTTACCACCTGTAAGAAGCCCTTAATATATTTCCTATAAAAGTTGGCAAAGCCCAAAAATCGCTGCAACCCTTTCAAGTCATGAGGCTGCACCCAACCCGTAACAGCTTGGACCTTCTTAGGATCCATGCGGATCCCCTCCCCTGACACAATAAACCCCAGAAAGGATACTTCTTGCATGAAAAATGAGCATTTTTCCAACTTGGCATACAAATGATTCTCCCTCAGTCTCATGAGAACCATCTGCAAATGGTGCAAGTGAGATTGACTGTCCACCGAGTACACCAGAATGTCATCCAAATAGATAACCACAAAACAACCAATTAAGTCAGAGAAAATTGCATTAATAAAATTCTGAAAAACAGCAGGAGCATTGGTGAGACCAAAGGGCATAACCAAGTTTTCGAATAGCCCTTCAGTCGTCAGGAATGCTGTTTTCCATTCGTCCCCTTCCCGGACTCTTATAAGGTTATATGCCCCACGTAAATCCAGTTTAGAGAACCACTTTGCCTCGGTGAGTTGGTTACATAGATCAGGAATTAGGGGGAGAGGGTATGTATTTTTCACAGTAATTTTGTTTAATTCCCGAAAGTCGAGGCAAGGTCGCAAACCACCGTCTTTTTTCTTAACAAAAAAGAAGCCCGTCGCCACAGGTGAAGCAGAAGGCCTAATATGCCCTTTGTGGAGACTCTCGGTAATGTACTCCTTCATGGCTAGACGTTCGGGCCAGGACAAATTGAACAGGTGAGCCTTGGGTAACTTGGCTCCGGGGACTAGATTAATGGCACAATCAAAGGGTCTATATGGTGGTAGCGCCTCAGCCTCACTTTCGGAAAATACGTCTTCAAAATCTTTCAGATACTCTGAAATACCTTCCAGATCGACAGACGACACTGACACAGATTTTACTGGGGTGACAAGAGTTGTCAAGTAACAGCATAGACCATTAGCCATACAACCCTGCTGAATGATCTCTCAAGTGACCCAGTCAATAGTAGGACTGTGACGTTGAAGCCAAGGCATACCCAGTACCAGTCCAGCCAGCAGATTATTTAGAACAAAACACCTTAATTTTTCCACGTGAGTGGAACCCGCTTTCAGAGAAAAGGTATCAGTCATGAAACAAATTCCCTCCTGGGTAAAAGGAGAAGAATCAATTGCCATGATTTTAACAGGATCTTTTAACCTGACTGTCTCTATCTTATGAAAAGTCACAACTTTGGCATCGATCATATTAATAGAAAAACCACAGTCAACAAAGGCGGTAGTCACAACCGGACCGCCTGTAAGTTCTAGTTCCACCGGAAGCAGAATTTTAGTAAGTAAGGAAAAGGGTACCTGGGAGTCTGGGCAACCTCCTCGATTGTTACCCAGACTCAGTCGTTTTCCTGTCAGCTTCACTGAAGAAGGGCAAGAAGGACATTTCCTTCTCCAATGTCCAGCGGATCCACAGTAAAAGCACAATTGGTTGTTTCTACGGTGTCTCCTCTCTTTTTCCTTCAATGACGTGGCACCAACCTCCATTGGCTCAGGACTAGATGCAGAGTCTCTCAGATTGGAGAATAAAGCGGTCTCCTGCAGCATGATCCCTCTTGCCCGCAGCCTACTGTCCATGCGGACAGCCTGGATCATCCTCTAAAGAATCTGGTGGAGGATGAAGAGCTAGGGCATCTTTCAAACGTACGGACAGGCCTCTACAGAACAAACCACGGAAGGCAGCATCATCCCTGGAGACCTCCGCTGCTCAGTGTCTGAACTCAGAGCAGAACCATTCAGCAGAGTGCCTCCCCTGTGTCACACTCATCACCATATCCTCTGCCAGATGCACTCTATCAGGCTCATCATAAATGTGCCCCAGAGCCTCAAAGAACAAATTCACAGACATACGTTCAGGAGCAGAGGAAGAGAGAGAAAGCCCATGCCTGTGGAGCCCACCGAAGTAGGGAAATGATGACCCCCACCGTCTGGAACTCATCCCCAGAGGAGCGGGGCCTCAGAGAAAAAAAAGCTTGCATCCTTCTCTGAACGACCTGAACTCCCTTTTATCCCCTGAGAATAGGTCTGGCAATTTGACCAGAGATTCGAGGGATGCCAATGACACATCTCTATCCCCAGCACTAGGAGCCCCTGCAGCAACAGCCCCCTGCACAGAATCCACCAACTGTTGCTGGGTATGGGCCATCGTGCGTAGTTCCACATTAAGTTTGTGGAACATTTGGTGCTATGAATGAGTCACCGAAGGAGGAAAAAACAAAAATACAAGCTAAGTCCAGAAAACCGGAGAGGTTGGTAGCTATCGGATTGCAGACCCCTGATCCTATCACCAACAACTAACAGTAGCCGTGGGGGGTTCCTACGATGCCCTAGACCCCTCGATCACAGCCGGAGAACTAAATAGGCCTAAAGAAAGAAAGGGGAAATCTAAACTGCCCCAGAGCAGACCCCAAAGCAATAGGCAGCCCACAACATATAATGACGGTGAAGCAAGATGAAAACACTAACACAGATAGAAAGATAGGTTGAGCAAACGATGGGGCCCAAGCTAACTAAAAAGGACGGGATTGAAAAGCTGCTGTCTGCAATCCGTAAAAAACCCTACCAAAAAATTTCCCAACCATCTGATAGGAAAAACAGGCCCTGAAGTCGCTAGGACTTCAAAAAGACTATATCAGCACTCAGGTAAATTCTGAAGACAGAGCAAAGAGACAAACTGATCAGAGACAAAAATGGAACTCAGCACACCCCCGACCGGGGATGGCTGAACTCCAAAAAACAAGGGAAACAAAACAAAACTAATAAGTTCAAAAGCAGAGCAAAACTTATCTTTGGGAAGCAGGAATCAGACTGGTCTCCAAGAATCCAGCAGAGAAATCACCAGCGACTCAGAAGGGTGTCGGCTTCCTTATATTCAGTCAGAATTTCCTGTTACCCAGTCATCATCTACCAGATCAGGTGTTTGGTAATCAGCCTCACTATCTTCCTTCACCAGAAGAGGGAGTTCATCAGACATCGACAGTGAAGGGGAAAATGAACTCACAACAATTTGGGTCAGGTGCTTGACCTGATCATCCAAAGCTTGTATGGGATCCATGAGGATGACACACTTTTTTTTTTTTTCAGAGGAAAAAAATAAAACTGAAATGGTCAGCAATAATGTCAGGAACATCGCACTGCACTTGCTCACTGAGACAGTGCGTGTGTCCTGAGTACAAAACAGTGCTCAAAGATATCTGTGGAGCAGGGCAGCAGCGGTGACGATGCGTGCTTCAGAGTATCAGGACCTGAAGCACGTGACTGCTGGGGGCGTGGCCTAAGCTCCCCAGAGCTAGGAGCTGCAGGGAAAGCACAAGATAGCAATACAGTACCAAAGGGTTAGACAGAATGGATAGTCAGGACGTAGCAATAGATCAGAAAACCAGAACGGGCAATAGACGGTACAATAGGGACAAACTGTAACGGAGTAACGATAGCCAAGCCAGGAGGTCAGAACCAGAAAAGACAATAGCACCAAAAAGAGAGACAGAGTTCAGAGTGAGGGAACAGACCGGGTCATACACGGGAAGCAAACAAGCAATGCAGAATACACACACACCAGGGGTCAGACACACCAGAACAACAGTACAGCTGACAGAGAACCCTGGTAAAGAGTGAGTATAAATACCCCTCCCAGATCCAGAAAGAGGCCACAAACACTTAACCCTGTGAGTGCAGGGCAAGAACCCTGTTCAAACCATGACAGGCTGTATGTATTACATCATCGGTGTAAACAGGGCACGTGCCACCATGCTTGGGTCATGGATTCTATTGCACTGCTCAGGGACAGTTTGTATTGGAGTGAGAGAGTGCTTGTCAGGCTTGCGTCTCCACAGTTTGACTAATCTGAGTCCTTTATTGTTGATACTGGTGCTGATGCTGAACCTTCATACTAACAGCCCATCTAAGGGCTAATATTGTGCTTTGCTGTTTGTATTAGATACATTGTGCATTTAGCCTAGGAACAGTTGCAGGAGCAGGGAGAGTGGTAGAATAAAGGCTAAAGGCAGGGCTGAGTGCTTCACAGTGCATTGCTAAATATATAGGTGCTGCATGTGACCAGATTTTTTTGTGGGGTTGCAGAAAGTGACTATATGGGGTACATTTTGATGTCATAAAACACTTCCAAAAATATTTATAACTTTTTTTGGGATTAAATTACCCATATAGTATCATGTGTTCGGTGGTACATTTCAGTGTAGTAAAACATTTCCAACAAGTGTTACTTTTTTTCTGGTTTAATTTACTCAATTAGTCATCCATACAGTGTAAAGGGGGTTTTACACATAGCGATGTCGCTAGCAATATCGCTAAAACGTCACTGATTTTGTGACGTTATAGCAATATCGCTATGTGTGATACTTACCTCCGACCAGCTCCCCCGCTGTCCGTCGCTGATCGCGCGAGATCGGGCGGCTCCATTTCTCGTCGTCTGCTTCCTGCTGGGCTTCCTGCTGTGTGAGACGAGCGACGCTGGACGCGGGCGGGAGGACGTCTGGATCGCTATGTGTGAAAGGTGAGTATCGTCCACTGCATCGCTGTGAGATCTTCCTGTGTGGAAGCTCACTAGCGATCATTAGCGATTCACCAGCAATCCTGACCAGGTCGGATCGCTGGTCGGATCGCTGGTGCATCGCTAAATGTAAAAGGGCCTTAACATAGCTAGTGGGCGACATAGATGGAAGAACTATGCATCACTTTTGAGGGAGTGACCAAAGGAATATTGGAGCTTGAGGCAGGTGGTGCCTCAAAGGCTGCAAGAACTGATGTATGAACCAGGATCATGTTTCTCGAAAAGGAGGGTCAATATTGCAGGTATGCAGTGGGTGTGACCCCAGAAGGAAGGAAGCAGGATGAACCCTTCTTGAAGAATGAATGGGCTTGAGAGTAGCTCCTCAAGGCAGCTCGAGATGGGGCCTCTACCAACTCCTAGAGATCATACTGTAATTGATTTTTCCCACATTCTATGCAGGAGCAGGCAATGGTGCAGGTGACACAGGAGGTTCTTGCACATTTCTATATGTCAGAGGCAGTGTCACTTGCAGCCCAGACACCTGTGCATCTGGCTCCAGGAAGCAGGTGGACACGGTCCCCCCAGCCTCCCAAGTAAGGAGAAAAAGCTGACACCTGAAGAGAATTACTGTATTACCTTAGTTATAATTTTTTCTTGGCCTTCTACATTGCTTTAAGCCTTTATGAGTGTAAGAGTACAGCAAGTACACTTCAAAAATATTTGAATGAGTGATGTCAGCTATTACCTTTCAGGGGTCTATGGATGATACTCCTTATAATTTTTCCCTGGTTTTGTACTTTGTGCAAATCCTTATGAGTGTAGTAGTACAGGAACTATACTTTAAAAATATTTGAATACGGTCTGCCAGTTGGTGCCTTTTAAGGGGTTTATGGTTGACCATCCTTATAGGTTTTTCCCGGGTTTGTACTTAGTGCAAAGCTTTTATGAGCATAGAAGTACATCAAATACACTTTAAAAAATATTTGAATGAGTCCTGCCAGCTATTGCCTTTCAGGGGTCTATGGATGACACTCCTTATAAATATTCCCCGGCTTTGTACTTTGTACAAATTTTTTAAATCTTTATGAGTGTAGAGTACAGCAACTATACTTTAAAAATATTTGAATGAGGTTTGCAAGTTGTTGCCTTTCAGGGGTCAATGGATGACCCTCCTTGAATTTTTTTCCTAGCTTTGTACTTTCTGCAAAGCCATTATGAGTGTAGAAGTACGTCAACTACACTTTCAAAATATAAGACTGGATATACTGCGGCGTCATTCCTAATGTGCTGCATGTTTTTTTGGTGCTGCTCAGCCCGCCTATTATAATATTTTGGGTGTCATCAATTGGCTGAAAACGAGACACCTTGCATCACGCATAGCTATGTGAATCGCATCCTATGCAAGTCCTATTAGTGTGCATGTTTTGCTACTAGGGTACTAGGCAGCCACCCCCTCCATAATTTTGGTAGGTTTGTGAGTGGCTGCTTTTATCAGTAGTTTGCACCTGTGCTGCCCCAGCCTATATAATGGAGGCCAGCTGCATCCAGTTAGTGCATTTGTCGTCTGACTGGTCTTGGCTAGGATGTTTCCTCATGGTTTTAAATTTTTTTATGTTCAGGTATCATGGTCTTGGCCAGCAATTAGAGCTTTGATTTGCAGTTTCAAAGAAGACATAGTGGTTAATGAAGCCGTGTAAGCTGTCTTTGCTGGGAGCACCAATACCTCATGCAGCAGCTTTTCACATTCAGATGGCACAAACATCAGTTTCATAGAGTAATATTGGTAGAAAAATGTAAGAATATTAACACAGGTAGTTGAGTGAAAGTAAGCGCTGGCTTGGCTGTCTGGGAGCCCTCCTGCTACAGGCTAGACACATGAATGAGACCCAGCTTGGATCCTCCACATTTAAAAAAAAATATTGGCACACACATCTAAAGTGTCGTTAATTTCCACAGAGTGGAAACAGTATAATAACCTCTGAAAAACCTTCCACTACTGGCAACCTACCAGATGGAGACCCAACTTAATCTCCACATTTTCAAAAATTATTATCACAACACTAAAGTGGCATCAATTTCCACAGAGTAGAAACTGTAAAATAGTCCTATGACATACTACATTCATACAGCATACATACATACTACATGCATGCTACATATATACTACATTCATACAACATACATACATACTACATGCATGCTACATATATATACTACATTCAAACAACATACATATTTACTACATAGATGCTACATATATACTACATTCATACATACTACATACATACATACTACATACATACTACATGTATAATACATTCATACAACATACATACATGCTACATACATGCTACATACATACTACAGTCATACAACATACATACATAGTACATACATACTACATACATACATACAACATGCTACAGACATACAACATACTTACATACATACTACACACTGCATACATACTACATACATACTGCATACAATACATTCATACAATACATACAGTACATAGACATACAGTACATATAACATAGAGAACATACTCACCATCACTTGTCACTTTGATCCCCGAAGCCAGTGTCATCTGTGGAAAAATATGAAAATAACAAACAAACAATATACTCCCTGATCCGCAGAAATCCACGCGTGCCCCACGCCGATCTCCCGTGGAGAACAGCAGCTTCAGCTGATGCGACCACTCTCTACGGGGCTCCAGGAATCCAGTGATGGGAGGTAGGTATCCTTCTGCACTGTATTCCTCCGCCACTGTAAAAAAATAGTCCCTGGCCTCACTTTATGGCAAAAGCTGAGTGGGAATTTTCTCATACAGCAATGCTAAAAGTGAGACTAGGGACTATTTTTTTACAGTGGCGGAGGAATACAGTGCGGAAGGATACCTACCTACCGTCATTGGATTAATGAAGCCCCTAGAGAGCGGTCGCATCAGCTGATGCTGCTGTTCTCCATGGGAGATTGGCGTGGGACACGCGTGGATTTCTGCGGATCAGGGAGTATATGGCTTGTTTGTTATTTTCATATTTTTCCACAGATGACACTGGCTTCGGGGATCAAAGTGACAAGTGATGGTGAGTATGTACTCTATGTTATATGTACTGAATGTCTATGTATGTATTGTATGAATGTATGAATGTATTGTATGCAGTATGTAGTATGTATGTTGTATGTCTGTAGCATGTTGTATGTAGTATGTAGTATGTATGTATGTTGTATGAATGTAGTATATATGTAGCATGTATGTAGTATGTATGTATGTTGTATGAATGTAGTATATATGTAGCATGTATGTAGTATGTATGTATGTTGTATGAATGTAGTATATATGTAGCATGTATGTAGTATGCAGTATATATGTATGTTGTATGAATGTAGTATATATGTAGCATGTATGTAGTATGTATGTATGTTGTATGAATGTAGTATATATGTTGCATGTAGTATATATGTATGTTGTATGAATGTAGTATATATGAAGTATGTATGTAGTATGTATGTATGTTGTATGAATGTAGTATATATGTAGTATGTATGTAGTATGTTTTTTTTGTATTCAACACATTAGCCGGATGATGGGACCCCCGGCAGGCCCGCACAGGCCCCCGAGAGGCCTGTACAGACCACCGGCAGCCGGCACAGACCACCGACAGCCGGCACAGGCCCCCGAGAGGCCCGTACAGACCACCGGCAGCCGGCACAGGCCCCCAACAGGTCTGTACAGACCCCCGAGAGGCCTGTACAGACCACCGGTAGCCGGCACAGGCCCCCAAGAGGTCAGTACAGACCACCGTCAGCCGGCACAGGCCCCCGACAGGCCTGTACAGACCCCCGAGAGGCCCGTACAGACCCCCTACAGTCGGCACAGACCCCCCGCAGTCGGCACAGACCGCGCATCATGATGCGCACAGACCGCGCATCATGATGACATCATTTCAGCAGCCAATCACAGCCACAACAGTGGCTCATTGCATTATGGGGACTTCCGATTCCGGTATCCGATATTGAAAAAATATCGGTACTCTGTATCGGAATTCCGATACAGCGAATATCGGCCGATACCCGATACTTGCGGTATCGGAATGCTCAACACTACTCTTGAGCTGTGTGACTGTGATCTCTAAGGCATATTATTTTTAACAGTTGTTCACACTTATCCAAGATGGATTCTTGTATCTCGCCTTGTCATGAAACTTCCTGTCTGTTCTGATTATTTAAGTCCGGGCAGTGTGTTCATCTTTGCCTGAGTATTTTGTTGCTGGTCTTCTACGTTTAAGTGCCATCTAGATTTCCACCCATATGATTGCTGGACTTCTACACTTTACTGCTGTGTGTGTGTGCTCATATATAATATAGCTGGACTTCCTTATTAAACACAGTGTGCTTACTCTCATACTTACTGCTGGACATAGGATGTTAAGTGCCTTGTGCACACCTGCGTCATATTTCTGTTGAACTGGTTCATATTAGCGGTCACGCCCCGCTCTTCAGTTACACTGGACATTTCCATATTGTGCTGTGTATTCGTTATATTTATGGTCCTGGTTACAGTTCTGCAGTATTTATTGTATGGATGGACATATACCATTAATACGCTAGTACATTCACCTTTAGATGCTTTTCAGGTTATTTTGACAACAGGTGGTGGGGGGATATATTTCTTTGTATACAACTTTTGAAGAATTTTCAAAAAACTGACATTGTTCCATCTTTCTATGTGACCAGTTCTGTGATAATTTTGGACAACATCTAAATTTTAGGACGTCACTACAATATCTACCCTCTATTAAATAGTCCTCCCTCACTTATGACCTGTGGATGTATATTGTGGATATTTGTGGAATTTTTATGACATATGTTCCGTTTCCTATACTCCGTGCACACGGATACATATATGTTGAACAGGGGGTTAATATCTTTTGTATATTAAGTATGTTCCTGCCATATGGGATTAGATACATCTGAACTACCCTTAGTCGTTGGATATAATTTTTTTTTTTTATATACCCCTCACGGCATCTTAAAAATACTGATACGTCTGGGGTCAATTTTATAGGAACTTGTCCATTGGACTAGGTGTGAATTTCCCTTTGTATTGTGCATTTTCCCCTATCATAGAATATACTCTGACTACCTATTCCTTATAGCAGGGGTTGGATAATGTTGTTTACAAGTGGGTCACGCTCCCAGGGCTGTGGGGTACTCGGTACCAGGCTGGTCTCCCAGAGGGGAATGTCACAGCAATGGTGACCCGGTCCGTGGCCCTGGGCGCCCATGTAAAAGGTGTTAAGAGTGATGGAATAAAGTTTATGAGTGAATGATTCGTGACGCCACCTGTGGTGTTCAGCAATGAAGGTGTTTAGCCGGTGTTGGCACAGAGATGTAGCAGTGCTGGAGAGTTTGCAGGAAGAAGGCAAGGACACAACAGGGTACAGTTTCTTTACCTTTACTTTGCTTGTCAAATGCAGTCCAGGGTCCAGATTACAGATGGCACAGGAGCTGGCTAGCCGGAAGCAACTTAGGAATCTCTCTAGGCAAATGAGTTGTGTAGTCTCCTTCCTAATGCTTAGTTTTAGGTACTTGCAGTACTGTGTTACACTGAAGTTCCACTTGCTTATCCTCTTTAGAACTCCCTTGTATGGCAGACATCTGTAGCCTTTCTCTTCTGGTTCACACGTCGCTGTTGTGCCTCCGAGTCTTAGGTGGGAAAAGAGCATTTACAGCTTCCTATTCCTCCTATTTCTGTTGCAGGAACATCAGTATCCATACAACCTGGGATATCGGGCTCCAGATCATGCGCTCTAGCTGGGAATAAGCCTGAACTCTCTGCCCAATCTCCCAGCTCTTCTCCTCATGTCCACACACGTTGCCCTCCTCACACAAACTCCTCATTTTCCCTTCCTGGCCCCCAGAGAGTAGCTCTTCCCCCAGTTTTGGGTTCAGAGCTCCCTCTGCTGGCCTGGAGTGGGAGCTGTGTTGTGTTTTGTATTTAACTGCCAGAGAGATCCTTTATTGCTTCCAAGCATGACATCACACTCCCTAGGAGGAAGGCAATGCCACTGTGGCAACCATACTCCTGGGGGCGCCACATTCCCCTGTTGTGAGTTCATTTTCCCCTTCACTACTGAGGCCCGAGGAACTCCCTCTTCTGGTGAAGAGAGGTAGTGAGCCTGATTGTCAAACACCTGGGGCTGATTATGATGACTGGCTGAGTGGAGTTAATGACTGGATATAAGGCTGCCGACGCCCTTCTGGCCTGCGGGTGATTTCTCTGTGGACTTCTAGGAAACCAGTCTGATTCCTGCTCATCTAAAGCTAATATTTCTGCTTTGCCTTTTTGCATTAGTGTTTTGTTTTCCTTGCTTTTCTGAACTCTGCCATTCCCTGCTGGGGTGAGCTGAATCTCCTTTTGCCTGTTGCTCTGTCTTCAGAATATTCCTGAGTACTGACATAGCTTTTTGAAGCCTAGCGTCTTCAGGGCCTTTTTTACTGTCAGTTTGTTGGCTCTTATTTTCATAGGGTTTTTTCACGAATTGCAGACAGCAGCCTTCCTGTCCTTTCCTATCTAAGCTAACGTGGGCCCCATCTTTGCTCAGTCTATCTTTCTGTCTGTGTTTTGTTCTTTCTTCTTGCTTCACCGTCATTATATGTGGGGGGCTGCCTTTTGCTTTGGGGTCTGCTCTGGGGCAGTTTAGATTTCCTTTTCTGTCTTTAGGCTATGTAGTCCTCTGGCTGTGATCGAGGGGCCTAGGGCATCGTAGGAGCCCCCCACGGCTACTGCTAGTTGTGTTGATAGGTTCAGGGGTCTGCAATCCGATAGCTGCCAACTTCTCTGGTTTTCTGGACTTAGCTAGCATTTCTATTTTTGCCTCCTACGGTGACTCAATCATAACAGAATCACCCGCCATACCGCAGATTCTAGGTTACTCAATAGCAGGAAAGAATTGTAAAAAAAAAAAAAAGTGTATATTTTTTCCTCTATATCTCTGAGGCCGTAGGGGGAATTTTTTTTTTCTCTCAATGGAGATAAAGCAATTGTCTGATCGTGTGGAGCAGCTCGCTGTGGAAGTGCGGGGAATTTCCGCCTACCTTGCTCATTCACATGCTGCTGAACCAAAGATTCCTACACCAGATGTATTTTTTTGGGATCGGTCTAAATTTTTGAATTTCAAAAATAATTGTAAATTATTTTTTGCCTTGAAGCCTAACTCGTCAGGGAGCTCCGCGCAGCAGGTTAAAATTGTCATCTCTTTGCTGCGTGGCGATCCCCAGGATTGGGCGTTTTCTTTGAAACCAGATGATCCTATTCTGACTAATGTGAATGTATTTTTTCAGGCCTTGGGGTTGTTGTATGACGAACCTAATGCCATTGATCAGGCTGAAAAGACCCTGCTGGCATTGAACCAGGGTCGTGATTCTGCAGAATTGTACTGTCAAAAATTCCGAAAGTGGGCAGTACTTACTACCTGGAATGATAATGCCTTGGCTGCTCTCTTTCGGAAGGGGTTGTCAGAAGCCATAAAAGATACTATGGTGGGAATTCCTGTTCCCTCTGGTCTTGACGATTCTGTCTTTAGCCATTCAGGTTGATCGGCGTTTACGCGAACGCAGAGCTGCACGAGAGGTGTTGCCACCTGTTGAACAGATGTCTGAACCTATGCAATGTGATAGCGTTTTTTCCAGAGAGCAGCGTCAGGAGTTCAGAAGGCGTAATAAGTTGTGTTTTTTCTGTGGAGATGCCTCGCATATTATTTCTGTCTGTCCTAAACGCGAGAAACACTTTGCACACACGTTTTCTGTTGGTGGTGTTCAACCTAAGTTTCTTCTGGCTATTACTCTGATCTGCTCCCTGTCCACATTTTCCACCATGGCTTTTGTGGATTCGGGAGCAGCTCTAAACCTAATGGACTTGGATTTTGCTAAACGTTGTGGATTTCCGATGACACCTCTGCAGACGTCTATCCCTTTGAGGGGGATTGATGCTACTCCTTTGGCTAAAAATAAACCTTAGTTTTGGACCCAGGTGGTAATGCGGGTCGCCCCAGACCATCAAGAAAATTGCAGGTTTTTGGTGTTACATAATCTGCATGATACTATTGTTCTGGGGTTTCCCTGGTTACAAATTCATAATCCAGTTTTGGATTGGAAATCTGTGTCTGTGGTGAGTTGGGGTTGTCGGTGTGCCTTTAGTGAGGCTCCGGTGTTTTCCACCTCTCCTCAGTCGCATGATGTTCCTGATTATTTGGCGGACTTTTATGATGTATTTAGTGAGAATGAGTCTGCGTCTCTGCCTCCTCATAGGAGTTATGACTGTGCTATTGAACTGAGCCCGGGGTGTAAATTTCCCAAGGGTCGGCTCTTCAATTTATCTGTACCCGAGCATGAGGCTATGCGATCCTATATTAAGGAGGCGTTGGAGAAGGGTCATATTAGACCATCCTCGTCACCCTTAGGTGCCGGGTTTTTTTTTTTAGCCAAAAAGGATGGATCATTAAGACCTTGTATTGATTATCGTGCTCTCAACAAAATTACTGTTAAATATCAGTATCCGTTACCCCTGATTTCTGATCTATTCTCCAGAGTTAAAGGTGCTTGCTGGTTTACCAAGCTTGACCTCAGGGGGGCGTATAATCTTATTCGCATTAAGCATGGGGATGAATGGAAGACAGCGTTTAATACTCCGGAGGGACATTTTGAGTACCTGGTGATGCCTTTTGGGCTCACTAATGCCCCTTCTGTCTTCCAGTGCTTCATGAACGATATTTTCCGAGATTTTGTCGATAAATTTTTGATTATCTATCTGGATGATATTTTGATCTTCTCCAAGGATTGGGATTCTCATGTGGAACATATTCGGACTGTGTGCCGGATCTTGAGGGAGAATTTCCTGTATGTCAAAGGATCTAAATGCCTTTTTGGAGTACAGAGGATTTCTTTTTTGGGATTTATTTTGTCCCCGTCAACTATTGAAATGGACCCGGCCAAGGTACAGGCCATTTACGATTGGGTTCAGCCCACTTCTTTGAAGGTCCTCCAGAAGTTTTTGGGTTTTGCTAATTTTTATCGGAAATTTATAGCAAAATTTTCTAGTATTGCCAAGCCATTGACTGATTTGACTAAGAAGGGTGCTGATGTGTTAAATTGGTCTCCGGAGGCTGTTTCTTCCTTTCAGGAGCTGAAGCGAAGATTCACCTCCGCCCCAGTTTTGCGGCAACCTGATGTCTCACTTCCGTTCCAAGTAGAGGTGGATGCTTCTGAGATTGGTGCAGGAGCTGTTTTGTCCCAAAAGGATCCTGTAACATCTAAAATGAATCCCTGTGCTTTCTTTTCCCGAAAGTTCTCTCCATCTGAACGTAACTATGATGTGGGGAATCGGGAACTGTTAGCCATGAAATGGGCATTTGAGGAGTGGAGACATTGGTTGGAGGGAGCTAAGCATCAAGTCGTGGTCCTCACTGACCACAAGAATTTGATTTACCTAGAGTCGGCTAAGCGCTTGAACCCTAGACAGGCTAGGTGGGCCTTGTTTTTTACACGTTTTGATTTTGTGGTTTCTTTTCTTCCTGGAACTAAGAATGTCAAGGCTGATGCCCTCTCTAGGAGCTTCTTTGCTGATTCTCCTCTGGTGACCAAGCCTGCTACCATCTTAGGCGAAGGGGTAGTTCTTTCTGCCATCTCGCCCGATTTGAGACGTGCTCTGGAAGAGTTCCAGGAGGACAAACTTGAGCGTTGTCCCAGTGGAAAGTTGTATGTTCCTGACCAGTGGAAGAAGAGAGTGATGTCTGAAGTTCATTGCTCTGCTTTGGCTGGTCATCCAGGTATTTTTGGTACTAGAGATCTGGTGAGTCGGTCTTTTTGGTGGCCCTCCTTGTCTCGTGATGTCAGGAATTTTGTGCAGTCCTGTGGGACGTGCTCCCGGTCCTGTTCTCGCTCTAGTGGGTTGTTGATGCCTTTGCCTGTCCCCAAGAGGCCATGGACCCATATTTCAATGGATTTCATCTATGATATGCCTGTCTCTCAAAGGATGACTGTTATTTGGGTGATTTGTGATAGGTTCTCTAAGATGGTTCATCTTGTACCACTCCCTAAGTTGCCGTCTTCCTCTGAATTGGTGCCCCTGTTTTTACAACAGGTGGTTCGCTTGCACGGGATTCCTGAGAACATTGTATCTGACAGAGGAGTCCAGTTTGTGTCTAGATTTTGGAGAACTTTCTGTTCCAAGCTGGGAATTCAGTTGTCCTTCTCCTCTGCTTTTCACCCTCAGACCAATGGGCAGACAGAGAGAACAAACCAGACCTTGGAGTCATATTTGAGATGTTTTATTTCTGCTGATCAGGATGATTGGGTTTCATTTTTGCCCTTGGCCGAATTTGCTTTAAATAATAGAGCTAGTTCTGCCACTTTGATGTCTCCTTTTTTTTGTAACTTTGGGTTTCATCCTCGATTTTCTTCAGGGCAGGTGGAGCCCTCTGCCTGCCCAGGGGTTGACACGGTGGTGGAGAGAATGCACCAGATCTGGGACCAAGTGGTGGATAAGTTATCTCTCTCCCAGGAAAAGGCTCAGCGGTTTTCCAACCGACATAGGACCATTGGTCCCCAATTTAAGGTTGGTGATATGGTGTGGTTATCATCAAAAAATATTGCTATGAAGGTGGCTTCTCCTAAGTTTAAGCCTAGATTTATTGGACCTTACAAGATTTTGGAGATTATTAATCCGGTCTCTTTTCGTTTGGCTCTTCCTGTCACATTTAAAATCCATAATGTGTTCCATAAATCTTTGTTGAAGAGGTTTGTTGAACCTGTTGTTCCGGGGGTTGCACCTCCAGACCCTGTGTTGGTTGAAGGTAACATGGAATATGAGGTAGAGAAAGTACTGGATTCCCGTCTGGCTAGACGGAGACTCCAGTATTTGGTTAAGTGGAAGGGTTATGGTCAGGAGGATAATTCCTGGGTCTCTGCCTCTGATATTCATGCCAAAAGATTGGTGCGTGCCTTTCATCGGGCTCACCCTGATCGCCCTGGTGGCGTGTTTGAGGGTTCGGTGACCCCTCCTCAAGGGGGAGGAACTGTTGTGAGTTCATTTTCCCCTTCACTACTGAGGCCCGAGGAACTCCCTCTTCTGGTGAAGAAAGGTAGTGAGCCTGATTGTCAAACACCTGGGGCTGATTATGATGACTGGCTGAGTGGAGTTAATGACTGGATATAAGGCTGCCGACGCCCTTCTGGCCTGCGGGTGATTTCTCTGTGGACTTCTAGGAAACCAGTCTGATTCCTGCTCATCTAAAGCTAAGATTTCTGCTTTGCCTTTTTGCATTAGTGTTTTGTTTTCCTTGCTTTTCTGGATTCTGCCATTTCCTGCTGGGGTGAGCTGAATCTCCTTTTGCCTGTTGCTCTGTCTTCAGAATATTCCTGAGTACTGACATAGCTTTTTGAAGCCTAGCGTCTTCAGGGCCTTTTTTACTGTCAGTTTGTTGGCTCTTATTTTCATAGGGTTTTTTCACAGATTGCAGACAGCAGCCTTCCTGTCCTTTCCTATCTAAGCTAGCGTGGGCCCCATCTTTGCTCAGTCTATCTTTCTGTCTGTGTTTTGTTCTTTCTTCTTGCTTCACCGTCATTATATGTGGGGGGCTGCCTTTTGCTTTGGGGTCTGCTCTGGGGCAGTTTAGATTTCCTTTTCTGTCTTTAGGCTATGTAGTCCTCTGGCTGTGATCGAGGGGCCTAGGGCATCGTAGGAGCCCCCCACGGCTACTGCTAGTTGTGTTGATAGGTTCAGGGGTCTGCAATCCGATAGCTGCCAACTTCTCTGGTTTTCTGGACTTAGCTAGCATTTCTATTTTTGCCTCCTACGGTGACTCAATCATAACATTCCCCCCTAGTGCAATTCAGTACTCCCGGACTGAAGATAAACATGTAAAACATAATAAACAATTATAAGTATAACAAGAGTTCAAAAAAATGAAAAATACAAAAACCAAAGCTCAAAAATAGTCCTGTGACGATTAGTTCATGCGTCAATGTCCATGGTCCAATTCTTGAGCAAGTTGGCAAACTATTTACAAGTAGAGTTTTGACCACACATAGTCCTGTGGTCCAACTGTCCATTAAAACAAAAGAAAATATCCAAAAAGTCTTACAGAGTCTCTGTAGGCACAAATCTTGAAACGTTGCATATTTAACATTTACTAACCTTATCTATATGCAGAACCTTAGGGGTGGAATACCTTGGGTACTACGGACAGACCTACGTAGCACTGGTGTGGGTAAACTGGGCAGTAACCGTCTGTGAACTCTTAGACTCACTTTGGGCATGACAGATTCACCACTGGCAGGGTGAGAATTCTCTTGTTCCACTGCTGGTGTAACATCTGCCGCCTGAACTTCCTGATTTTCAGAGTTCTCTTGAGTCTCTGCTACTTCAGTTGCAGTAGGCTGGGGAAGATTAGGACAGGAACTACGATGGCTTGATCCATTCTTGTCCAGTTTGCAGGAAATTCTCCAAGTACAGTGCTGACCTTTTCTTCCTCTTCTATGGGTTGAAGGTTGTTTTGTTCTTCCATCCTTTCCTTTAGCTGGTCAGGGCACAATTTCAGATGATCCCTTGATACTGCTGATGAGGTTTCTCCTCCATCCTTACTGATAAGGCACACTTTGGTGTTGTTGAAGTTTGATGGTAAGATGGTGTAGGGTTCAGCTTCCCATTGGTCATCCAATTTATGCATCCTCCTTTTCCTCTTTAGGACTTCTTCTCCTGGTGACAAGGGAACTGCAGGTGCATGTTGATTGTAGCTCTTCTGTTTTTGTCTCGCCTGAGCTAGACTCTTTTCTACACACTCTTGTACTCTACGGTACTGCTGCTGACGTTCTGTATCCCTGTCAGCATCTGGTGATGTTACCTTAGGTGTCAGGACTCCCTTATCTAAATCAATAGGCAGCTTGCCAGGCCTCGCTCTCATTAGGTAGGCTGGAGTGCAGTTGGTGGAATTCACAGGAATGTGATTGTAGAGGTCGACCAGATCTGGCAACTTCTCTGCCACAGATTCCTCTCTTCCAAAGGCAAGGTCTTCAGTAGATCGATCACCACCTGATTCATCTTTTCACACATGCCATTGGTCTGTGGGTGGTATGGTGTTGTCCTGATATTCTTGCAACCGTACAAATTACAGAATTCCTGGAACACTTCTGCCTCAAAGGCTGGACCTTGATCTGTAAGCACACGCTCGGGATATCCGTGTGGTCGACAAAAGTGCTGTTGGAATGCTCTGGCTGCTGTCCTGGCTGTTTGATCCTTGACAGGCACAACTACCAGGAATCTCGAGTAGTGGTCAACGATGGTAAAAGCATAAATGTAGCCTGAACCAGCTTCACATGGACCAGGGAAACCAACTCAAGTGGTTGTTTGGTTATTATTGGCTGCAAAGGAGCTCGCTGACTGTTACGGTCCTTCCTGCGCAGGTTGCATTGTCCACACTCCCGGCACTAATTATCAATGGCCTTCCTCATACCAGCCCAGTAGAATCTCTCTCAGAGCAAGGCCTCCAACTTCTTCCATCCGAAGTGTCCAGCTCCATTGTGGTATGCTTCCAAGACCATTGATGCTTCCCTCTTTGGGACTATCACTTGCCAGACCAACTCATGAGTGCGGGCATTGATACTCCTCCGACACAGCTTTCCCTCATAGAGGAACAGCCTGCCTCTTTCCTTCCACAACTGCTGGGTTTCTTCAGGAGCATCTGGACCTGGGCATGAGTCAGCTTGTGACAGTAGCTCCTTTACCAGGCGGACTGCGGGGTCGCTATCCTGGGTTTCTGCCCAGTCATGATAAGGCAATGGATTTATGGTGGCCTCTTTCACGTCAGACCGTCTGTTTCTCACTCCTTGGGCACGTTGGTCTGCAATTGGCCGGTGGAAGGCAGGTAACTCTATTTCTTCGAGTGCCTCAGGGTCTTCTCTTGCATCTGGCAGATTGAGCATTCTGGACAGCTCATCAGCTTTGGCATTCTTGTGCCCTGCTCGGTACTTGATGGTGAATTCAAAGTTAGACAGCCGGGCCATCCATCGCTGCTCCAGTGCAACTAGTTTTGCAGTTTCCACGTGAGTCAACGGGTTGTTGTCCGTGAAGATGGTAAACTTGGCTGAAGCTAGGTAATGCTTGAATCGTTCAGTCACAGCCCAGACTATGGCGAGGAACTCCAGTTTGGAGGAACTGTAGTTGTCAGGGTTCCTTTCAGTGGGACGAAGCTTCCTGCTGGCGTAGGAGATCACTCTTTCTTTGCCATTCTGTACCTGTGACAGTACTGCTCCCAGTCCCACGTTGCTGGCATCAGTATACAAAACAAATGGTTGCTCATAATCTGGATAGGCCAGAACTTCATCTTCTGTGAGAGCCACCATTTTCAGTCGAGTGAAGGACCTCTCCAGTTCCTCATTCCATTCAAATGTAGAACTCTTCTTTTTGGCTTTCTTGGGCTGGCCCACCAGAAGATTTTGCATAGGCGTGGCTATCTCTGTGAAGCCTTTGATGAACCTTTGGTAGTAGCCTACCAACCCGAGGTATTGACGTACCTCATGGAGGTTGCTGGGCTTCTGTCAGTCCCGGATGACAGTGACTTTGTCAGGATCCGGTGCCACACCTTCTGCACTCACTACATGACCGAGATACTGTACCTTGGGCTTCAGGAGGTGGCATTTGGAAGGCTTCACCTTCAGGCCAAAGTTGGACAAGGCTTCAAACACCTCAGCCAGGTGCTTCAGATGGTCTTCATAAGTCTTGTAGAAAACAATGACATCATCAAGATATAACAGAACTGTCTCGAAGTTCTTGTGTCCAAGACAGCACTCCATTAGCCGTTGAAATATCCCTGGGGTGATGCAGAGCCCGAATGGCATGTAGCTGAACTCGCAGAGACCCATTGGTGTAGTAAACGCTGTTTTCTCCTTGTCTGCCTCTGGCACGGGAACCTGCCAATACCCACTAGTGAGATCAAAGGTGGAAAAATAGTTAGCAGTTTTAAGTGCGGCTAATGACTCCTCAATTCTGGGTAATGGGTAGGCATCCTTATGTGTAATGCTGTTAATTTTTCTGTAATCAACACACATTCTCATGGTACAGTCTTTCTTTTTCACAAAGACTATTGGGGCTGCCCAGGGGCTACAACTGTCTCTGATCACCCCAGCCTCCTTCATTTCCCACAACATACTTTTGGCACATTGATATTGTGTTGGGGGTATAGGCCGATACCTTTTTTTAATGGGTGGATGATCTCCAGTGGGGATATGGTGTTGAACCCCTTTTGCCTTCCCAAAGTCTAGAGGATGTTTACTGAATACCCGCTCATACTCCTGAGTCACTTGGTAAACCCCATTATTTTGGTATGAAGGGGTGGAGTCAGTCCTCACCTGCAGCTGCTGACACCACTCCCCCGGCTGCTTTACAGAGCCATTGTCCTCCACCTGGTTGGATGAGACTAAGGGCTCTGCTGTCCGTATTGCATTGTTACTGACAGTAAGCAGCTTAGCAACTGTGGAATACCGAGGTATTGTAGCCTCTTCCTCCCCACAATTCAAGAGGCATACAGGTACTCTCCCTTTGTGAACATCAACTACCCCTCTGGCTGTCAGGACAGTGGGCCTGCTATCAGAGTACACTGGCTCTACCAATGCTTGGCAATCTTTTCCTCTGAGGCCTATGGCTGCCTGACACCAAATTAACATTTCACATCTGGGGGGTATCACAATGGGGAAAGAATCACTCACTCTGACCCTGCCAATTTCTCCGCCAGACAGTTCTACCTGCTGTCTTTGCATCAGGGCCTTGATCTCCTTCTACAGGACTCGTTGTTCACTGGAACCAGCAGTCTTGGCTACCTGTTGCAACAAAACAATAACCTTGGCAAGACAATTTTCAATCACATTAGTACCTAAGGACATCATTGGATTACATTCTCGTCGATCAATGTCTACAACTATCAGACCTTGAGATTTTATCTCTACTCGCCCCACTTTAATAGTAATCTCTTTATATCCTACTTGCTGCAAAGACTGACCATTGCTGGCAACTACTGTCAGTTCATTACTTGGGCCACGAGTCAGTTCAGAGTCAGCCCAATACCGCTTGTAAAGGATATATGGCATAGTTGTCACCTGAGAGCCAGTGTCCAGCAAAGCATTCATGGGGATAACGTCAATCACCACAGGGAGGACCAGTTGCCCTCCAACATACTTGGCTCGCCAGTTCTTTGGGCCTTGTGGTCCTACTCCTGGGGATTGGCCCTCTGACCCAGGGGTTGCTCATTTAAATAACAGAACCTTGCAATGTGGCCTGCCTTGTTGCAGTGACGACAGATGGGACGTCCGTCCAGGTCATAGCGATCATTGTCTCTCCCTCGGCGTGGTGGGATCCTCTTCTTCCGTAGCCACGGGACATCCTCTGGACTGGAGTCCAGCTGGATCTTCTCCTTGGATGACACCTGCAGGGACTGCACAGTTTTGGCAAGTGCAGCCATATTTTTGGTCAGCTCCTGGACCTGAAGACGCAGTTCGGCTGATGGGTCTTTGTCCAGAGTCTGTGCATCAGCCTCCGCCGGGCTGAGAGGGAAAGATGCTGCTTCTTGATGGTATGTCATCGCTGGGTGCCTAGGGTGCGCTGGATGGCTCACATTTGGTTCATGCAGCACCCGGATAGCCCTGTACTTGAAGTCTGCAAAGTCTAGGTCAGGGTTTTGTATGGCTATGATGCGCAGCTGTGCTCTGTTGGTACTGGATAGGAGTCCCTCAATAAATTGCTCCTTTAACAGTCTATCTCCATCTTTCTGTCTGGGTCAGTCTGCTTTATGGCTCGCAGTGCCTCCTGCAGGTTAATAGTCCCGTATACTGTCCTGCTCTCTCTTCTTACACCCAAAGAATCTCATCTTTATTTCAGCTGCAGTGCGGGTGTCAAAGGTGCTTTTTAGCTTGGCCAGAATCTTTTTAACAGTCTCTTTATCAGTGTCCTGCCAGGCTTTTACTTCTCTTTGCGCTGCACCAGTTAGCTGCCCAATAAGGATGTTCACCTTTTGGTTTTCAGACAGAGGATACACCTCAAACAAACTGCACAGTCTCTCTTTAAATTCACTCAGGGTATGTGACTCCCCTGAGAACTGCAGTATCCAGGCTGCTCCCGGTATATAGGGCATGGACAGCGGCATTATGGGGAATGCTGCGGAGAGTGCTGATTCTTGTGGTTCTGTGGAGGCAGCACTGGCAACTGGAGGCAGCGGCACTATGGAAGCCGCAGCTGCGTTGGGCCCTCCAGCTTGTGGCACTGTGGGGTTTGCGGTGGCATCCGCCGCTGCGTCTGCTCTTGCTTCAGACATTCTCTTCCCCCCAGTTAACGTTTGGCCAGGCCCTGGGTTGCGCTGGCTTACCAGCTGGATGAATGGGGAGACGCCGGGGCTGCAGGCCTCAGCTTCTCACTTCTCGCGCGCTGGCCTCTTCCCGTGTGGCACTTCACTTTTCGCGCTTTTTGGCTGGCTCCGCCCATGACGGCCCACCCCTTAGGCTTACTGCGCGCCAAGCAGCGGGGTAATGGCGGCAATTGCGCAAACAGTCTATGGCACACAACACAGTCTCTGGCACACAGGACCCGGAGACACCGGGCTCCGTAAATCCTGCTTGTGACGCCAAAATGGGTCGCCCTCCCAGGGCTGTGGGATACTCGGTACCGGGCCAGTCTCTCAGAGGGGAATGTCACAGCAGCGGTGACCCGGTCCGTGGCCCTGGGCGCCCATATAAAAGAGGATAAGAGTGATGGAATAAAGTTTATGAGTGAATGATTCGTGACGTCACCTGTGGTGTTTGGCAATGAAGTTGTTAAGCAGACGCTGCAGACAGATCCTCTGGGACAGATGGTGTGGTGCAGCAATGATGTTGTAGCCCTCCGCTGTAGTCCCAGGGCAGAGTAGATGAGGAGGGTAGGTGTTGAGGAAGAGGGTGTAGTATTTGGCACAGAGATGTAGCAGTGCTGGAGAGTTTGCAGGAAGAAGGCAAGGACACAACAGGGTGCAGTTTCTTTACCTTTACTTTGCTTGTCACATGCAGTCCAGGGTCCAGATTACAGATGGCACAGGAGCTGGCTAGCCTGGAAGCAACTTTGGAATCTCTCTAGGCAGATGGGTTGTGTAGTCTCCTTCCTAGCGCTTAGTTTTAGGTACTTGCAGTACTGTGTTACACTGAAGTTCTACTTGCTTATCCTCTTTAGAACTCCCTCATATGGCAGACAGCTGTAGCTTTTCTCTTCTGGCTCACACGTCGCTGTTGTGCCTCTGAGTCTTAGGTGGGAATAGAGCATTTACAGCTTCCTATTCCTCCTATTTCTGTTGCAGGAACATCAGTATCCATACAACCTGGGATATCAGGCTCCAGATTATGCGCTCTAGCTGGGAATGAGCCTGAACTCTCTGCTCAATCTCCCAGCTCTTCTCCTCATGTCCACACACGTTGCCCTCCTCACACAAACTCCTCATTTTCCCTTCCTGGCCCCCAGAGAGTAGCTCTTCCCCCAGTTTTGGGTTCAGAGCTCCCTCTGCTGGCCTGGAGTGGGAGCTGTGTTGTGTGTTGTGTTTAAGTGCCAGAGAGATCCTTTATTGCTTCCAAGCATGACATCACACTCCCTAGGAGGAAGGCAATGCCACTGTGGCAACCATACTCCTGGGGGCGCCACACATGTATTTTCGTCTTCATTTTGTGTTTTCAAGAAGCTAAATGCGTGTATCTGACTGCTATATAAATATAATGAAACTTGATCAAAAATGTTACTACCATTTCCTTAAGCGTGGGATTTTTTTTTTCTATAGCCCACTAGATATTTATGTATGGGATGGGGAACTATATTGTGGTTTGTCATTTACTTTTACTGTATATACAGATCTCATTTACATTTGCAATCACCAGTGTAATTGATTTCTATGCTTAGCTGCATAGCAGTATGTAATCTGGGCAAAGGACCTTTCTGAGAAAAGTCATGTGACCGCATTTAATGTAGGGACAGGACCTGCCACACTACACTGCGCAGATGCAGGGGCAAATGCTTGGTGTTTCCATGACAATTCTCTCTGACATGCGCTATGGACAACTATCCAGTGTCTATGATTTCTGGGATATTTACTCTGCACATGCGCTTCTGTGACTTCCGGTTTAGTGGCTAGATGCCGAGACTGTGCATGTTCTCCAGGTGGTGAGTCTCTGCAGCTGCAGTGATTTAATTAATTACTGCATATACTTAAACTGGAGGTTTATACCCACACAGTCACTTTCTGCTTACCCCTGATGAAGTCACTATTGTGACTATACTTCTCGGGTTATGGGAGCGGCACTCTCACCCTCTACATTGATTTGTGCCTTAATGGCAGTCTTAATCCTTTGATACATTTCCTGTCTTAGCTGGGCGCTTGAGGTGGTAAAGTATATGAGGGAAGGGAGCTTAATTTGTTGATTATCATTTTTGCATCCCTTGTACCCTCTGCATTTTTTATGCACTTTTTTTCTTCATATATAGAATTTTGATTGGCGCCCCGACTTATACTTTTTTGTGACTGATATTTGGTGCCTTTATTCTTTATATATACTTATCCCTCAGATGTGCTCATTATGGTGCTTCTTTATGCATATATACGCGTCCCTCGGATATGATCTGTAATGTGCTCTTCTTATGTACCATCTTTTTACTGCAGGACATATATATATTGTGCAGCCGATATCATGGTTTTTTCTACATAGAGTGTGGTATCATTTTTTGATTGGGCAACTACCTAATATTGTATTGTAAGGCTACTATGCATGTTCTTTACTATCTTTGTAGTCATGCTGCGTGTGTGATTCATGCACATCTAGCGGATTTATTGGGTGTTTTTGCTGCTCTCATTTATACAGATATTGGTTCAAAAACCACTGTATATTTTAAATGATTTTTGTGCTTTTGTCTTTTGGTGTTTTGTATTGCCTCTGAAATAAAAACTATGTACTCTTTATGGTGATCCCTATTTGATATGTATGTCTTCTCTTGCCTCTCAACTTATGTATAATGTTTTTAAGACATACGGTGGTTGAATCCCATTTAATGAGTCTCATTATTTGATGGTGCCCTCCGTGTTTATGCATTTTTACGTGCATTCGTTACTATTGCAGGAAGTGCTCTGTTAGTTTTGCTTTACTTGCATCATTCTACAGTATATTGCACTGTGTTTTTGTTACTATTGCAGGAAGTTCTCTGCTAGTTTTGTTTCACTTGCATTATTCTATATAGTGCTGTGTTTTCGTTACTATTGCAGGAAGTGCTCTGTTAGTCTTATTTCTCTTGTTAATATACTCATTTGCATCAACTTTGGTCTCAGTTTCTGTGATGTTAAGGTGGAGAAAAAGGAGGAGAGGCCACTTGATGCAGTGCTTGCAATCCACTGGAGTACAAGCTCTATCTGGCCCTCATCTACAAGGCATACCACTGTGTGGTAGCCCTTCCAGTGACAGATGTTGTCAGTGGTTTTTGGATAGGACATGACAGCGCATGTTGAGTTGAGCTTCCATTAACATTAACACCTAACCCTGATACGTGTTGAGCACCCTGCCTATTTCCCCTCTCACCACGACCTCGCATTTTACCACTCATGTTGTATGTACCCGTCCCTTCTTGTAAAATGCTGTTTCACAACCTTGCACCCACACCTGTCAGTAAATGAACAATCACTATTTTTTTCTTAGATAGTGTGCCTGAACAACATACATAATGATTTTTAAGAGTAACTGTGTCCTCCTGATTCCTAAGTGCAACACAGTTTAATTACAAAAAATTTTTCATCCGCAAATAGGGACACCTTGCTAAACCCCTATATTAAAGCCAATTGATTTGGAAGGTTAAATGTGGCCTTCTGATTCCTCACTGCCACACAGTCTTTTCCCAAACAATTTGGATTAGCAAATACAGCCTCCTGGGCGAATCCCTAGATTAGGCCTAAAGATTTTTAAGAGGAAATGTGGCCTTCTGATTAGAGATGGGCGGACACTTGGATGTTCAGGTCCGGCGAGTTCGGCTGAACAAAAAGCTCGGGTTCAGGTACCAGATCATTACCTGGACCTCATTCACTTAAATGGTAGGCCTGAACATCCAGTGTTTGCCATACTGTCATGTGTATGACAGCTCGGGAAACATAGCTTCTGATTGGTGTTAAAAATCATCACTGCTATCAATATATGTGCAGAACAAAAAATGGCCAAGTTCTGCCCAGAACATAGGGGCCTGTGTATTACATGTAGTTTGTAAACCATAAATTATACTGCATATACACACACCAAAGTTTGCTCTTACACATAGCTCCCCAAGAGAGACACCATGAGGACAGTCCTCGTGGTGTCTCTCTTGAGGAACTATGGGTAAGAGCAAACTATGATATGTGCATTAGGGATGGGCGAGTCTACTCGCTAGGACTCGTTACTCGGCGAATAGTAAGGGACTCGCTGGACTCGTTACTCGGCGAGTCTCCCAGTGATTACTCGCACAGTAACGAGTCCAATGCAAGTCAATGGCAATCCTAGTTTTGTCAGAGTTTTTTTTTTTCACTCGCTAGACTCGCTATATCACATCGCTGTCAACAGCGAGTCTGAGCGAGTCTGAGCGAGTCTGAGCGAGTCTACGATTCCGAGTCCTGTATACTGGATTCGGGACTCGCTTATACAGAATCTGTTATGTTCCTACAAGTTTCCAAGACAGCCTATGTCAACACACAGCGATTGTGAGCGAGTCTGAGCGAGTCTCCGAATCACGAGTCCTGTATACTGGATTCGGGACTCGCAAATATAGAATCTGTTATGTTCCTACAAAGCTTCCGAGACAGCCTAGCATGTTAGGTCAGAAAACTTTTTTAGATGGACAAGCATGTTAGCCAATCATATTCAGTAATGTTGGTTGTGGCAGGACTATGATTGGCTTCTGTCCATCGTGATGCCTATGTCATGTATAAGAGGCGAGGCTGTATATAAGCCTTTTCCACTGCCATTTCCTCTACATTCCTGAGAGATCTGAGATAGAGCAGGGTGAGGTAGATGCTTGAGCAGATCATAGGGATTGTCAGTTAGTGTAGGGAAACTTCAAGATTCCTTATATTAAACCCAAACAGCTCTTCTGAGAGCTACCAGGAGGACAGAGGAGTACTGTGTAGACTGTAGGCAGGCAGGGAGGATCACGCCTTACAGTGCAGTGCACAGTGCAGGGACTAGTGTGCAGCTTCACTGCTAGGTGTCAGCACACACACTTACCCCGCCAGCAAGTGACGCCTACAGCACCACCTAACTCCATCTCGGTGACTGTGCATTTGTCAACAATGTCACAAAAACCACAATTTCCCAAAAAAGAGGTTGCAAAGGGACGAGGTCGTGGCCGTAGCAGTGCAGGGAACATCACTTGAGCGATCTCCCTCCAGGCTGTAGTCCGCTGGATGTTATGCCCATAGGCAGGGTCAGTGGGGAGCCAAAGCAGGGGCCGAGCCTCCACCAGATCAATCAACTGCAGCGTGTTGACAGTGACACGGGCCATGATTGCTCTGTATTGCTCTGTGTGTGTGTGCGTATGTAAACTCGACTCGGATTATTTCCTGTTTGCTCAAAGCATGGTGTGTGCTAGAGAAAATCGCTTCCCTCGCCTCATCGGCGCTAAATAAGACAAACAAATGCGAGCTTGGACTCGGACACAGCAGCAACAAACTGTTGCGAGTGGGGTTTACAAATCGCCAATGCAAGCGCTTTCCGAGACACATCTGCGATTTGTAAATCGCACATTACTCGCTAAGACTCGCTTCCCCATTCATTAACATTGGACTCGCTAGACTCGCAACGAGTAGCGAGTCCCGGGCTCAGACTCGCTAGAGTCAAGCGATTCCGAGTAATTTAGGACTCGCCCATCACTAATGTGCATATATGCAGCACTATGTGCTGGGCAGAACATGGCTATTTTTTGTTCTGCACTATTGCACATATATTGATATTCTATATTTATAAAAAAAAACTAGCACTTTTAAAAATAATCGTTGTATACCTCCTGTGATTGCTCCTCCAGACCCCTTATTAACTTTTGACTGAGAGACTCACATGCTTCTACCCATCCTTCCCTATATCTTTACCTTTTTCTGATACATGTTTTTATTTTGATTTATGTGCCATTAAATTTAGCAAAGATATATATGCTTGCATTAAATTGTTTGGACTCCCACTCAATGTTTTCTGTATTCAGTCCAGATGATGACTCATATGTCAGGAAAGCAGTAACATGACCCAGGGGGATGCAAAACATGACCCCGGGGATGATGTGGAAGCTTTTCTGTCTTTTTTGAGGGTGGCTGAATGGAAGAAACTTCCGAAAGAGCAGTGGATGGATGTGCTGGTGCCATATTTGTCAGGTGAATCACAAAAAGCATATTATGACTTAGCACTCCGCGATGCCAAAGAATACATCAAATTAAAGACCAAAATCTTGACACGCCTGTGAGTAACTATGTCCGTTAGAGATCAGTGAGTCCACCGCTGTGCGTATTCTGGTAGCAAACCCGTTGCTCGCAGATGTTTGGCTTGTTGCATGTAGTCCAAAATTGATTACAGCCAGAGACTCCCACACCTGCCCAGATGGTTGAGCATGTGGTGATGGATATATTCATCCTGGGTTGCCCAGGTCAATATTCGGAATACGGATGACCTGGTTAGCCTAGAGGAGAGATACCAAGTTGTTGAAAAATCTCTCGGGAAACTAGACATCTCCTCTTCCCCGTACTGGGATACCAAAAGGGGGTAGGGTTCACCACGGAGGGTGTCTAGACCCACAAATAGGATTATTATTCCCAATTTTTACAATTCTAAACATTGTCATTTTATGACATAAGTTATCCAGGTGATTCTGATACTTTTTTTTTTTCATGACATATTGTACTTCCTAATTAGTGGTAAAATTTCTTCACTATGACTTGAGTTTCTCCTTCCAAGAATGTTACCCAATAATAAGAATTGTCGATTTTTTTTTATTTTATGTTGTTATTCGATATATGATATTCTATGACTGTTTGTGGGTTCTCTAGTTTTTAAAAAAAAATTTCCGTACCTGTACAAGGCTGTTTATTCCCCACTCCCTTCCCTCCCTTCCTACCTTCCTTTCCCTACCCTGTTTATTTAAAAAAAAACAATAAAATTATTTGAAAACACTATGACTTGAGTTTATTTGTGAAAGAAATAGAAATTTGGCAAAAATTTTGAAAATTTTGCCATTTTCAAACTTTGAATTTTTATGACCTTAAATCACAGAAATATGTCACACAAAACAGTTAATAAATAAAATTTTCCACATGTGCACATTACATTGGCATAATTTTGGAACCAAAATATTTTTTGTAAGGAAGTTATAAGGGTTAAAGTTGACCAGCGATATTTCATTTTTTCAACAAAATTTACAAGACCATTCTTTTTAGTGACCACATCATATTTGAAGTCACTTTGAGGGGTCTATATGATAGAAAATATCCCAAAGTGACACCATTCAAAAAACTTCACCCCTCAAGGTGCTCAAAACCTCATTCAAGAAGTTTATTAACCTTTCAGGTGCTTCACAGGAATTTTTGGAATGTGGGGAAAAAAAGGAATATTTTACAAAACAATTACTTCAGATTCAATGTTTTTTTTACTTTGCAAGGTTACCAGGAAAAAAAGGACCCCAAAATTCATTGTGTATTTTCTACTGAGCATGCCAATACCTCATATGAGTGAGAAATAACTGTTTAGGTGCACGGCAGAGCTCGGAAGGGAAAGAGTGCTATTTGACTTTTTGAACGCAAAATTTGCTGGAACAATTGGCACACACCATGTTGCATTTGGAAAGTCACTGATATGCCTAAACAGTCAAAATCCCCCACAAGGGGCACCATTTTGGAAACTGGACTCTTCAGGGAAACCTTCTAGATGTGGGGGGAGCACATTGAACCCTCATGTGTCTCACAGGAGTTTATAATGTTGAACTGCGAATACAAAAAAAAATCACATTTCCCACACAAATATTTTTAGCCCCAAATGTTGCATTTTCATAAGGGTAGCAGGAGAAATTGTACCATAAAATTTGTTGTGAAATTTCTTCTGAGTACGCAGATACTCCATTTGTGGGGGGAATACAACTTCTGAGGCACAGTGCAAAGCTCAGAAGTGCAAAGCTTACTTTAGTTTCATTATATCCTTCCTGAGCACCAGTGCCCAAAACTGCACACAGTACTCCTTGTGCAAAACTGGGATCTGACACTGATGTTCCTTGAGGTTGACGTTCACCTTTAATCTGTTTAGAAGTTTTACTGGGCTCTATTGTTACCATTCGTATTATCCGTCTCTTTCATTTCTCATCAATTTTCCTCCTGCGGCCATGTCCAGGGAGGTTGGCTACATCCCATGGATCTTAAATTTTTGAATAATATGTGCAACTGTAGTCACAGGAACATCAAGCTGCTTTGAGATGGTCTTATAACTTTTACCTTTAACATGTTTGTCTATGATTTTCTTTCTAATTTCCTGAGACAACTCTTTCCTTCCCTTCCTCTGGTCCATGTTGAGTGTGATACACACCATGTCACCAAACATTATAGTCAGTATCCGTAGCCCTCTTTAAAGGCCCACTCACTGATTGCAAGATTGTAGACACCTGTGATGCTAATGAGTGGTCACACCTTGATTTAACATGTCCCTTTTGTCACATTATTTTCAAGGGTGCCATCATTTCTGTCCAGGCCTATTTCATGAGTATTATTTTTGTAAAAATTCTGTGGAAGCATGGTTGAAAAGCAATGTGCGACTTTCATTTGTTCTTTTTCATAGATTTTTGATTTATTTCTTTTGTCAGATTCAAGTTATTTCTGTGACCATTGTGGGTTTTTCTGTTTTTAAACGAGGGGTACCAACAATTAGGACCCTGTTTGTATATGTGGCTCTACAGTACTATTTAGCCATAGGGAGAGAATCCGGAGAAACAGAGCGCTATTTTCCTAGAACAGTTTGCAGAATCCATATACAGAGGCCCTAATTGGTAGAACAGCAGACTCCACCTTCAAGTGACTCCATTTTGAAAATTAAACCCCTTTGGGAATTTATCTACAGGTGTAGTGATGATTTTGACTCCATGGGTATTTTACAGAAACAAGCAGTAATGAATGTTTCAGAGTGAAAATTAAAAACTGCCATTGTAGCGTTCAGTACGTTGTAATGACCAGTACATTACAGTCACGAATATGTTAAACCCAGCCTGTGCTTCTGGGAGATGTGTACATGTAAGTTAGGTGGGTTCTCATCTCTTCAGAAATGCCAAAAATGTGGATGCTATATGTGATTTAGGTACACTGAGGGGCTCAGAATGAAGGGGGCATTTGGGAGTGAAGAATTTGCTGAATTTCTTTTGGTGGGTGAGGCGCCATTTCACTTTTCCAGAGCCTTTGTACTACCAGTAACATGGATACCCCCTATATTTCCATTAACAGGTGACAGACCTGAATGGGGACTTTTTTTGTGGATTGAGTTGAAGCTTTTTGGTGACCACTTACTTTGGGGTTACCATCTAAAGTGCTGAGTGATGAAACCAGGGGATCTATTCACTATAATGAGGCAGCAGAGTTACTGTGGACCTTGTCTGGCTTCTGTTCAGCAGTGTCCTTCTTTTCAATATTGCACAAAACTGTGGCTGATGGCACTTTTATGCAAGCCGGTTCACAGGTCCTATGGCATCCACAATGCCTCCATCTGTCTCATTCTAGGGAATCTTCGATTAGATGTTCTGTCTGAGTCACATATTTTAGCCCCCGGTGAAAGCGCTCAACGCAGAGGTCAGGATAAATGTGCACCGAGCCTTACTGTGTTCTTTAGGAGGCAGAATGAAAAAATCATCAGCAGGTGAAGAATTAATTTTATTTATTTTTTAAGCAATTCCTCATGTGTTGTAAGTGGTTAATCGACTTTATTTTTCGTGTCAGTGCGGTTACAGCGATAACAGATTTATACTGGGTTTTTTATGTTTTTGCACCATCAAATTTTGAGAGGTATAATTTTCCCATATTTTGGCCCACAGAGTCATGTGAGGGCTTGGATTTTGAGGGACAAGTTCACAGTTTTTATTGGTACCATTTCCAGACACAAACAGTTTTTGATTGCTTTCTATTCTGATTTTTGGGAGGCAAAATGTACAAAAGCCAGCAATTCAGGAATTTTTTTTGGGGGGATATGTCATTCTACATGTGGTAAAATTGATAAGGCAGTTTTATACTTCGGTTCAGTGCGATTACATTGATACCACATTTACATCACTTTTATGATTG
Source organism: Dendrobates tinctorius (assembly GCF_039654945.1). Lineage (NCBI taxonomy): Eukaryota > Metazoa > Chordata > Amphibia > Anura > Dendrobatidae > Dendrobates > Dendrobates tinctorius. The sequence continues at coordinate 2,413,869 of NW_027361833.1, forward strand.
GTGCTTTTACACAATAAAAACTATCTTATATAAAAATAATTATTTTTGCATTCCTTTCTTCTGAGAGCTTTGACTTTTTTTATTTTTCAGCTGATGGAGCTGTATGGTGGCTCAGTGGTACCATGTTCATTTACATCCATCTTTTGGATCGAGTTTTATTCCACTTTTTGTTCAGTGGTATGATGATAAACCATTGTTTTTTGTCTTGTTTTTTATTTATTTTTATGGTATTCACTAAAGAGGTTAACTAGTGGGATAGTTTCATAGGTTGGGTCATTTTGGATACGATAATATCAAATATGCGTACTTTTATAGTTTATATTTTTTTCATACAAATATTATTTACAGATACAATATCTTTAGATTTTTTTATTATTATTATTTTGGTTTTTTTTGAATATTTTTACAATAATTAAAAAAAAAGTTTTCCTTTTTTTTTTACTTTTTCCCACTATGAGACTATTATTTTTTGCATGTTGATTGCTCATATAGCATGTGTATGGAGCAGCATCCCCATTATATGCAAACTGTCTGCTCGGCACTTATAGAGAAAGTGTCTGATCATGCACTTTGCATGGTCTAGCAACTTTCCTAGCTCTGGCGAAATGGATGTCATCATGACGACATCAATGCAATTAAACTAGAGGAACAAAAAGCGCAATAGGGTCTTATCCGGGTCATTGTTAGAAGAATAAATTAGAATTTACTCACCCTTTTCAGGAGAGGTTCAGGCATATAAGATCCGTAGTCAGCTTGCTGCACGTCCAAAGGTCAGCTCTGTGACCGCTAAAACTTCAGATTTTAAGGGAATAAATTCATGGACTTCAGTGCGCTGCTTGACAAATTTCACGAATCCAGATTATGAGAAAGATTAACTGTTTATTTCCCAACGCGTTTCAAAGTGTATACCACTTCTTCCTCAGGGGATGACATAATCTGGATTCGTGAAATTTGTCAAGCAGCGCACTGAAGTCCATGAATTTATTCCCTTAAAATCATGACGACATCGAGTCACCATGGCAACAAATGGGAACCCATGTCACGCCATGGGATCTCCGATCCAAGGGCAGGGGGCCTGTCATTCTTCTGCCGGCTTCTGGAATGCTGTGTTTGAGTTCGATTGCAACATTTAGGTGGTTAAAGTTCCTGGAGTGGTCCTGGCATTTAGTTCCAGGAGTCAGCTGACAGAATCAGCCCTTGTGTGTGCACAATCACCTGGACATAATAATCCATCCTGCGTCAATATGGACCAGGGTGTGTGGATGTATTATTACTTCAAATGTCAGAAATGGGATAAGGACGTGGTCTGTTGGCAATGTCACAATCCTGGACATGTAGCCACCTGGTGTCATATGTCTCCTGAACTAATGGGCTGCAGCCTAGGCAGGCTTTGCTCCTGTTACACCTATCCCGCCTCCTGTATGAACTGTCAACCCAGAGAGGGACCACAGCCATGTACCGTGTCCATCAATGGGGTGCTGGTTTTTGGACTTTGGAAGTTTATTGACCCTAATCAGTGCTATACTGCCCCACCAGTTGATCCCTGATAAGTTTGTGGGCATCCGCTGCATACATGGAAATGCTAAGGACTAGAGTTGAGCAACTTTTGGTTTTTTAGGGTCGCGTTTCGTTTCGTGAAACCCGACTTTTCCAAAAGTCGGGTCGAGCAAGATCGTCCGATTATAGGGAAAAGTCGGGGTCGTCCCGAAACACGAAACCCAATGTAAGTCAATGGGGAATAAAAGTCGGCAGTGAGAGGAGGACAGGAAACACACCTACAGTGCCCATTTGAATGCCAAAAGCATCAATTCTTCTTACTTAAGCTTGTCAACCTTAATTAACTTCATAATACAAGTTACGCACTGAAAAATGGGGGTTATTTGGCTAAAGTTGTGGGGGGGAGGGCTAGCTGCAGGTTTTCATGTGCCCTGGGCAAAAGAGCGCCCCTTTAACACATACCACAACTGATCATGCTCCGATACGGCAGAGAAATAGCGGTATAGTACAATGAAAAATACCTCACTTTTTACATCTCATGACGAGGCCCATCTATTTCTCCATACAGAATCATTGGTCCCATATAATGTTTGAAACAGTATATGATGAGCTCCACATAATGCTACAGTATATGTTGGTCCCCATGGATGAAGCTCCACTGTCTTATGGGCCCAAATAATGCTCCAAACATAATGGGCCCCATTTCTAATGCTCTAGTGTATAATGGGCCCTGTAAATGCTGCTCCAGTGTCTGATGTCCACCTTTGGAATGTTCCAGTGTATGGTGGGCCCCATCTATCATTCTCCAGAGTATAGTGCTCCCCAAAAATTGCTGTCCCAACATTGAAAACAATCAAATAAGTCTCCTCGCTAGGGAATCCCTGTACTTGTCTGGATTCCTCGTCGTCCCCATCTTCCATCTCACTGCACAGTATTTCAACTTTGCAAGTGCTGTGATCCTGAGCAAGCAGGGGGGGCCCACTCATTGGCGACGGCACTGGCACAGGGCCCCTGATAGTACGGTGGTGTGTCTGATGGCGGGTGGGCCGAACCTGCACTTTCATCTGCAGCTTCCTCTTTGTCACCGTGTAAGATGGAACTGTATATGGGAAGGGTAACCTGAGTTTCATCAGGGTCAGATTCAGGTCGTGTAGTGTGCGAGGGGAATGTAGTGGTCTGGGTCAATGTACCAGCAGATTCATCGAGCAGTGGCTGGGCATCAGTGCACTTGTGTCGCCCCCAGGAGTACGGTCGCCACAGTGGCATTACCTTCTTACTAGGGAGTGTGATGTCATGCTTGGGAGCAACGAACGATCTCTCTAGCAGGTTAACTGATTGGGCGGCGTTATTCCCACGAGTCATGACCCTCCAAACAGCGTTCATGAAGGCAAAGTGTTTGTTTTACGTGGGCAGTATGGTTGCAAAGCTGAACCTTAAAGGAATGTCCAGAAGGGCACCACCAGGAGTGGAGCCTACGGTGAAATTCGACTCCACCTGGGAAACCTCAACCATGCCAGCTACAGAACAGATGCACACATTGCAAGCTTAATTCCGTTAACGAACGAGACTCCGTCATGCCCCGCGGTCCGAGTCCGGCTTACTAGAGGGACACGTGAGGCTCTGGCACATGAGATTGGCCAATAACTGGTGTGTCATGCCCTTACATGTCCGTGGCTGCATGTGCGCTACACTGAAAAGGCCAGCGTTTGTCGCTTACAGGTGCAGATAACCCGCTGAACAACGTTAGTGATGGGGATCACTGATTACAATTATTACCCGCGAACAATGATTTCCCAGTAAGTGCAGGTCAACCGCAGTTCCGGAATTAGGCCTAACCGTCATTCCTGAAAAAATGAAAAACTTACGTGTGCAAACCACAGGTGCTGTAGCTTGCTTAACAGCTCGCCAGCCGTTCTCACGCCCAGTATGGATTACACGTGATTGCACAAAGGTGAGAAAGGGTACCGTATCCCCAGATAACATGTATGGATAGCGTACACATTCAAAATATATGTCTATACATCAGGAGGCAGGCTCAGACGGTGTTAGGCACAGTATGGATTGCACGTGATTGCACAAAGGTTAGAAAGAGTACCGTATCCCCAGATAACTGGATAGCGTACACATTCAAAATATATGTCTATACATCAGGAGGCAGGCTCAGACGGTGTTAGGCCCAGTATGGATTGCACGTGATTGCACAAAGGTTAGAAAGGGTACCGTTTCCCCGGATAACATGTATGGATAGCGTACACATTCAAAATATATGTCGATACATCAGGAGGCAGGCTCAGACGGTGTTAGGCCCAGTATGGATTGCACGTGATTGCACAAAGGTTAGAAAGGGTACCGTATCCCCAGATAACATGTATGGATAGCGTACACATTCGAAATATATGTCTATACATCAGGAGGCAGGCTCAGACGGTGTTAGGCCCAGTATGGATTGCACGTGATTGCACAAAGGTTAGAAAGTGTACCGTATCCCCAGATAACATGTATGGATAGCGTACACATTCAAAATATATGTCTATACATCAGGAGGCAGGCTCAGATGGTGTTAGGCCCAGTATGGATTGCACGTGATTGCCCAAAGGTTAGAAAGGGTACCGTATCCCCAGATAACATGTACAGATAGCGTACACATTCAAAATATATGTCTATACATCAGGAGGCAGGCTCAGACGGTGTTAGGCCCAGTATGGATTGCACGTGATTGCACAAAGGTTAGAAAGGGTACCGTTTCCCCGGATAACATGTATGGATAGCGTACACATTCAAAATATATGTCTATACATCAGGAGGCAGGCTCAGACGGTGTTAGGCCCAGTATGGATTGCACGTGATTGCACAAAGGTTAGAAAGGGTACTGTATCCCCAGATAACATGTATGGATAGCGTACACATTCAAAATATATGTCTATACATCAGGAGGCAGGCTCAGACGGTGTTAGGCCCAGTATGGATTGCACGTGATTGCACAAAGGTTAGAAAGGGTACCGTTTCCCTGGATAACATGTATGGATAGCGTACACATTCAAAATATATGTCTATACATCAGGAGGCAGGCTCAGACGGTGTTAGGCCCAGTATGGATTGCACGTGATTGCACAAAGGTTAGAAAGGGTACCGTATCCCCAGATAACATGTATGGATAGGGCACACATTCGAAATATATGTCTATACATCAGGAGGCAGGCTCAGACGGTGTTAGGCCCAGTATGGATTGCACGTGATTGCACAAAGGTTAGAAAGGGTACCGTATCCCCAGATAACATGTATGGATAGCATACAGATTCAAAATATATGTCTATACATCAGGAGGCAGGCTCAGACGGTGTTAGGCCCAGTATGGATTGCACGTGATTGCACAAAGGTTAGAAAGGGTACCGTATCCCCAGATAACATGTATGGATAGCGTACACATTCAAAATATATGTCTATACATCAGGAGGCAGGCTCAGACGGTGTTAGGCCCAGTATGGATTGCACGTGATTGCACAAAGGTTAGAAAGGGTACCGTTTCCCCGGATAACATGTATGGATAGCGTACGCATTCAAAATATATGTCTATACATCAGGAGGCAGGCTCAGACGGTGTTAGGCCCAGTATGGATTGCACGTGATTGCACAAAGGTTAGAAAGGGTACCGTATCCCCAGATAACATGTATGGATAGCGTACACATTCAAAATATATGTCTAAACATCAGGAGGCAGGCTCAGACGGTGTCAGGCACAGTATGGATTTGACGGCCCAGACTACACAGCGGAGGAGCAGGGAGAGGTAAAGATTGCAAATGCTGGGGCCCTGCCCAAGCAAGGGGGGCCCACTCGTGGGCCTCGGTACTGGCACTGGGCCCCTCATAGTACGGCGGTGTGTCTGACGGCGGGTGTGCACCACCACCGTCAGAGACACTTGATTGCACTATGAAGGACCCTGTACCAGTGCCAGTGCCCAAGAGTTGGCCTACCCACCTGTCCAGGGCAACGGCACTCGCATGGTGTCGTGCGCTAGGTGGTGACCCCGGCCATGGGGGGGGAGGCAGCACAGTTAGGGAGTTTTAGAAAGTGGCATATGTTGATGTTGGACATTCAGCTGATGCAAAAGGTGAAATAGGTCATGTCCCAGGAAGAGGTGGAGCAAAGCAAGCCATTTTTCTGTCACCCTATGTGTCATCAGGGGAAGGTGGGACAAAATCCTTGGAAACCCATGCGTGGTTCATTTTAATGAAGGTTAGATCATCCACATTTTGGGTTGACAGACGGGTCCTTTTTTCTGTCAGGATTGATCCAGCTGCACTGAAGACTCTTTCCGATAGCACACTTGCAGCTGGGCAAGCGAGCTCCTGTAAGGCATATTGTGCCAATTCAGGCCAGGTGTCCAGTTTAGCGGCCCAATAGTCAAAGGGGAATGACCTGTGTGGGAGAACATCGATATGGGAGGAAAAGTAGTTTGTAACCATAATTGACAACTGTTGTCTCCTGTCACTTTCCATCAATGCAGTATTACCAGTTGTGTGAGCGGTACTTGAAAAATCAGTCCACAACATTGTCATGAAACCCCTGTCTCCAACGCCACTTCTGCTGTGTGCACCACGAACACCTCTGCCAAGCTGCCCCCGGCCCGTACGGTTCGTGTGAGAACCATCACCGCTGCTGTGTGCTGGGAATGCCTCAAGCAACCGATTTACCAGAGTTGCTTGTTTATTAGCCAATATTAGGTCAAGGTTCTCCTGTGGCATGATGTTTTGTAATTTGCCTTTATAGCGTGGATCCAGGATGCTGGCCAACCAGTAGTCGTCATCGTTCATCATTTTGGCAATGCGTGGGTCCCTTTTTAGGATCTGCAAGGCATAATCTGACATGTGGGCCAATGTTCCCGGTGTCAATGATGCACTGCGAGTGCTGGATGGAGGAGCACTTTCTGGCAAATCCACATCCCTCTAGTCACGCACAAACCCTGTACCAGACCTTGCCACGCCAAGCCCCACGAGATGCATCCACCTCCCCTAAGTAATCATCCCCATCATCATCCTCCTCCTCCTCTTCTTCCTCCACCTCGTCCAGGAGAGGTCCCTGAGCAGACAATGGCTGAATGTCATCAAGGATTCCCTCCTCCTCTTCCTCCTCATCAACATTGGCAGCAGACGCCTGCTCCTTAAGGTGCGTCAAAGTTTGCAGATGCATAAGTGGGATGCTCATGCTTAGGATGGCGTCGTCTGCGCTTACCAGCCATGTGCATTCCTCAAAACACTGAAGGACTTTACAGAGGTCTTTCAGCTTCGACCACTGCACACCTGTCAACTCCATGTCTGCTCTCAAAGTGCCTGGCCGTGTATCCTCCCACAAATGCATTATGGCCTGCCTCTGCTCGCACAGCCGCTCCACCATGTGCAGGGTGGAGTTCCACCTTGTTGCAATGTCAATAATGAGGCGGTGGTTGGGAAGGTGGAGCAATCGCTGCAGCTTCTGCATACGAACGGAGTGTACAGGCGACCAGCGGATGTGCGCGCACAGTCTTCGCACCTTCTGGAGCAGGGCTGTTAACTCCGGATAATTTTTGAGGAAGCACTGCACCACCAGGTTCAAGGTGTGAGCCAAGCAAGGTATATGGCTGAGTTTTGAAAGGGCTATGGCTGCCACAAAATTACGGCCGTTATCACTAACTACCTTGCCTGCCTCAAGATGTACACTGCCCAGCCATGACTCAGTTTGTCGCTTCAAGTACTCGGCCAGCACCTCGGCGGTGTGTCTGTTGCCCAAACACATCATCTGCAACACAGCCTGCTGACGCTTTCCACTAGCTGCTCGATAGGGGGACACATCGTGTGCAACAGTGGCAGCTGCAGATGGAGTGCTCGTACGACTGCGCTCTGTGGACGAGCTTTCGCTTCTGGAGGAGGAGGAGGAGGAGGGTCGAACGCCTACAGCCAACTGTTTCCTATACCGTGGGCTAGGCAGCACTGTCCCACCACCGCTGTCCCCTGTGGACCCTGCATCCAACACATTAACCCAGTGCGCAGTGATGGACACGTAACGGCCCTGGCCATGCCGACTGGACCATGCATCAGTTGTGAGGTGCACCTTTCCGCTCACTGACTGCTTGAGTGCATGGACAATGCGGTCTTTCACATGATGGTGGAGGGCTGGGATGGCTTTGCGAGAGAGGAAGTGGCGACTGGGTAGGTCATAGCGTGGTACTGCATAGGCCATGAGTTCGCGGAAAGCTGTGCTTTCCACCAACCGAAAGGGCATCATCTCAAACGAGATTAGTTTGGCAATGTGGGCGTTCAAACCCAGTGTACGCGGATGAGAGACTGAGTACTTTCTTGACCTACTCATAGTGTCTGGGAGGGTGAGCTGGACTTGAGAGCTGCATATGGTGGAAGTAGCGGTGGACAGGGCGGACTGAGAGAGGGTTGATGATGGTGATGGAGTTGGTGTTCTTTCTGATGGCCTAGAATCAGTCTTTCGTTGATATAACAGTGGGATTCCCTGACTGCTGTAGCCTTGCAACGACACCTCAACATTTGCTGCTGTGCTAACCGGTGGGCTTACAGTGGGGGAAACAATGTAGCATTGCTGACTACCTTCGTTGTGATCAGTTGCACATGTGGCACTTGAGGTTTGGTGTTGTGTCCACGCTTGCAAGTGCATGCTGGTTAAATGTCTAAGCATGCAACTGGTATTCAAATTTTTCAGATTTTTCCCTCGGCTAAAGGTCTTTGCGCACTTCTTACAGATAACCTTGGCCTGATCATGAGGATTTTGGTCAAAAAAGTGCCACACTGCACTCTTCCTACTTTGGCAGACATTTTGAGGCCTAGCACGCTGTGATCTTTTGACCCTCTGGACAAGCTGTCCAGCAACTCTTTTGATGTTTGGAACCTGTCTTTGGAGTTCTCCGGGCCTGCCAGATAACAGCTGTTGCGATATCGATGTCTGCTGTGGATGCTCCTCATCTGAGCTATTGGAAGCAGCATCCTCTTCCCCCAATGGATGCCAATCTGGGTCAACAACTGGGTCATCCATCACCTCCTCTTCTATGTCATGTGCACCTTCCTCTGTGTCACCGTGTATGGTGGTATAGTGTGCGGGAAGGGGCACCTGAGTCTCATCAGGGTCAGAATCTGGCTCTGTACACTGCGAGGACAATATAGTGCTCTGAGTGAATGTACCAGCAGAATCATCCATCAGCGCCTGTGCATCAGTGCACTCCATGTCAGATTCATCTTGGCCTGGGTAATTCACCATTTCACTTGATAATCCAGGCATGGTATGTGAAAACAGCTCCATGGAGTAATCAGTAGTATGGCCTGCGTCATCCTTCAATCTTGGTTGTGGTGAAGGACACAAGGAAAGGTGTGGTTCATGAACATGAGCCTCCAATGACGACTCAGTGCTTTTACTTTTTACAACTGAAGAAGAGGAGGCGATAGAGCTGGAGGCTGAGTCAGCAATGTAAGATAAAACTTTTTCCTGATGCTCTGGCTTTAAAAGTGGTTTGCCAACTCCTAGAAAACTAAGCGTTCGAGGCCTTATGTAGCCAGACGATGACGCAGGCTCAACACCTCCTGCATTCGGTCCTATTTTGCTCTTGCCACTACCATCAGATCCACCACCAACACCATCATTACCAGCTGCCAACCCCCGCCCAATTCCACGGCCTCTTCCACCAGCCTTCCTCATTTTTGGTAGAAATGTAGACAAAATCCAACAAACTATATAGTAATGTAAAACAAGGTACAAGGTGTCTATAGGACAGGGGAGATTTTGAATTTCTGCAGACACTTGTGGACACTGGACACTTTTGGATTGTGTGAGGCCCACTGATATCTGAGCGCTATGTCACAGGCTCGATGGCACAGCTGTGACAAAAGTGACGAGAGGATAAGGGAGATTTTGAATTTCTGCAGACACTTTTGGACACTGGACACTTTTGGATTGTGTGAGGGCCACTGATATCTGAGCGCTATGTCACAGGCTCGATGGCACAGCTGTGACAAAAGTGACGAGAGGATAAGGGAGATTTTGAATTTCTGCGCACACTTGTGGACACTGGACACTTTTGGATTGTGTGAGACCCAATGAATATCTGAGTGCTATGTGACAGGCTCGATGGCACAGCTGTGACCAAAGTGACTACAGGATAAGGGAGATTTTGAATTTCTGCACACACTTGTGGACACTGGACACTTTTGGATAAGGGAGATTTTGAATTTCTGCAGACACTTGTGGACACTGGACACTTTTGGATTGTGTGAGGCCCAATGAATATCTGAGCGCTATGTGACAGGCTCAATGGCACAGCTGTGACCAAAGTGACTAGAGGATAAGGGAGATTTTGAATTTCTGCACACACTTGTGGACACTTGACACTTTTGGATTGTGTGAGGCCCAATGAATATCTGAGCGCTATTTGACAGGCTCGATGGCACAGCTGTGACCAAAGTGACTAGAGGATAAGGGAGATTTTGAATTTCTGCACACACTTGTGGACACTGGACACTTTTGGATTGTGTGAGGCCCAATGAATATCTGAGCGCTATGTGACAGGCTCGATGGCACAGCTGTGACCAAATTGACTAGAGGATAAGGGAGATTTTGAATTTCTGCACACACTTGTGGACACTGGACACTTTTGGATTGTGTGAGACCCAATGAATATCTGAGCGCTATGTGACAGGCTCGATGGCACAGCTGTGACCAAAGTGACTAGAGGATAAGGGAGATTTTGAATTTCTGCACACACTTTTGGACACTGGACACTTTTGGATTGTGTGAGGCCCAATGAATATCTGAGCGCTATGTGACAGGCTCGATGGCACAGCTGTGACCAATGTGACTAGAGGATAAGGGAGATTTTGAATTTCTGCAGACACTTGTGGACACTTGACACTTTTGGATTGTGTGAGGCCCACTGATATCTGAGCGCTATGTCACAGGCTCGATGGCACAGCTGTGACCAAAGTGACTAGAGGATAAGGGAGATTTTGAATTTCTGCACACACTTGTGGACACTGGACACTTTTGGATTGTGTGAGGCCCAATGAATATCTGAGCGCTATGTGACAGGCTCGATGGCACAGCTGTGACCAAAGTGACTAGAGGATAAGGGAGATTTTGAATTTCTGCACACACTTGTGGACACTGGACACTTTTGGATTGTGTGAGGCCCAATGAATATCTGAGCGCTATGTGACAGGCTCGATGGCACAGCTGTGACCAAAGTGACTAGAGGATTAGGGAGATTTTGAATTTCTGCACACACTTGTGGACACTGGACACTTTTGGATTGTGTGAGACCCAATGAATATCTGAGCGCTATGTGACAGGCTCGATGGCACAGCTGTGACCAAAGTGACTAGAGGATAAGGGAGATTTTGAATTTCTGCACACACTTGTGGACACTGGACACTTTTGGATTGTGTGAGGCCCAATGAATATCTGAGCGCTATGTGACAGGCTCGATGGCACAGCTGTGACCAAAGTGACTAGAGGATAAGGGAGATTTTGAATTTCTGCACACACTTGTGGACACTGGACACTTTTGGATTGTGTGAGGCCCAATGAATATCTGAGCGCTATGTGACAGGCTCGATGGCACAGCTGTGACCAAAGTGACTAGAGGATAAGTGAGATTTTGAATTTCTGCAGTCACTTTTGGACACTGGACACTTTTGGATTGTGTGAGGGCCACTGATATCTGAGCGCTATGTCACAGGCTCGATGGCACAGCTGTGACAAAAGTGACGAGAGGATAAGGGAGATTTTGAATTTCTGCAGACACTTGTGGACACTGGACACTTTTGGATTGTGTGAGGCCCACTGATATCTGAGCGCTATGTCACAGGCTCGATGGCACAGCTGTGACAAAAGTGACTAGAGGATAAGGGAGATTGGATTGCTTTTAAAAAAGCAGTTTGCAGAGCAGTGGGTAAACAGCAATGCCAGCCTGTCAGGAAGCCTTAAAAGGCAGCCCAACAACCAACACCACTGATACACCATAATATAGCCTCCCCTTGCACTGCACACACAGTGACTGGTGTGTTGTGCAGGCCAAATCGCTAGCAGCAGAAGCAGTTTTTTTTTCTTCTCAGCAGGACAAAAAAAAAAATTGGGATTGCTTTTAAAAAAGCAGTTTGCGGAGCAGTGGGTAAACAGCAATGCAGGAATGTCAGGAAGCCTTAGAAGGCAGCCCAACAACCAACACCACTGATACACCACTATATAGCCTCCCCTTGCACTGCACACACAGTGACTGGTGTGTTGTACAGGCCAAATCGCTAGCAGCAGAAGCAGTTTTTTTTTCTTCTCAGCAGGACAAAAAAAAAAAATTGGGATTGCTTTTAAAAAAGCAGTTTGCGGAGCAGTGGGTAAACAGCAATGCAGGAATGTCAGGAAGCCTTAGAAGGCAGCCCAACAACCAACACCACTGATACACCACTATATAGCCTCCCCTTGCACTGCACACACAGTGACTGGTGTGTTGTGCAGGCCAAATCGCTAGCAGCAGAAGCAGTTTTTTTGTCTTCTTCCCTGCCTAACGCTCTCCCTACAGAATCAGCAGCAACCTCTCCCTATACTGAGATCGGCAGAAGTAAGATGGCGGTCGGCGTGCACGCCCTTTTATACCCCCTGTGACGCCCACCAAAGCAAGCCAATCACTTGCATGCCCTTCTGAAAGATGGTGGTGACCCCTGCCTATGTTATCACGTTGCCCACAGTGTCCGTGGATCCTGATTGGCTGAAAAAGAGCGCAAAACAAACTTTCGAAACGCGACTTTGGCGCGTAAGTCGCCGACCTCGTGGCCGACCTCATCCTAGGGTCGGGTTTCGTTTCATGAAAACCGACTTTGCCAAAAGTCGGCGACTTTTGAAATTTTTCGACCCGTTTCGCTCAACTCTACTAAAGACTATTCTGTGGCGAGAGTATCCATGGGAACAGACTGTGGTACTAAGTCCCATGAGGTTGGGGTGGTAAAAGACTTAATACATCCTGTCACACTGGGGTGGGATTTTTCATTATTTTGGAACTTGTGGCAAGAGGTGGGTGCTCAGAGTGTCTCAGACAGAAGCTAGATCCCTCAGGAAGAGACTCCATCAAAATCAAATATGGAGGAGTTTCACCTATGTGCCCTCGCTGGAATGGTGGATGAGACAGAGGAGCCCAACTTCCCTGAGTTAGACGTGCCCAAAGAGAACTATGGGACTGCTCAAGTTAGGGACCTTGCTTTAAAAGGTGCATTTGATAATGTTGCCATATGTAATGGGAGTTGCTGAAGAGCCAGATGCTGACACCAGTGGCATGCTCGCTCCTTGGCTGAATGGCGCGAGCCGGGGGGTTGTGGCCCCACTGTGCCACAAACCAGACTACCCTGAAAGGGGCGTGACTACGACAGCTACCTCGGTCTTCAATGGAGCCTCTGATGGTGAGGTCAGGCTTGTGCGGCAGGTAGCTGTCGGGTGCCACTCCAGGGTGGTGTCTGGCTGTGGCTGCTGATCCCACTCGGGGTCAAGTCACTTGGACAGGTGCTTTAGACAGGCAGGCAGGTAGACATGACAGGCACGGCCGAGACACTCACTGGGCAAGCAGGTGTGGATTGGAGACACTGGGCAAGCGGGCATGGCGGGCACGGCTTGGAGACACTGGGCAAGCGGGCACGTCTTGGAGACACTGGGCAAGTGGGCACGGCTTGGAGACATTGGGCAAGTGGGCACGGCTTGGAGACACTGGACAAGCGGGCACGGCTTGGAGACACAGGACAGGAGGAGTGGTATATGAGGGAACAGGTTTGGACCTGTTCACATAGGAGGTGCAGGTATGGATATAGGCAGGAAGGAGTGGAATATGAAGGAACAGGTTTGGACCTGTTCACACAGGAGGTGCAGGTATGGCTACAGGCAGGAAGGAGTGGAATAGGCGGAGCCCCAGGAGTGTGGAGTAGGCTGAGCTGCAAGGGAGCCTGGGCAGGCAGAGCGGCTAGGGAGCCGAGCAGGCAGAGCGGCTAGGGATCCGAGCAGGCAGAGCGGCTAGGGAGCCGAGCAGGCAGAGTGGCTAGGGAGCCGTGCAGGCAGAGTGGCTAGGGAGCCGTGCAGGCAGAGCGGCTAGGGAGCCGTGCAGGCAGAGCGGCTAGGGAGCCGTGCAGGCAGAGTGGCTAGGGAGCCGTGCAGGCAGAGCGGCTAGGGAGCCGTGCAGGCAGAGCGGCTAGGGAGCCGTGCAGGCAGAGCGGCTAGGGAGCCATGCAGGCAGAGCGGCTAGGGAGCTGAGCAGGCAGAGCTGCAAGAGAGCAGATGCACAGACAGAGCTGCAAGGGTGCAGATGCACAGACAGGGAGGACACAAGGAAAGACACAGCAGGGAAGGAAGCCACAGACAAGGAGAAAGGGAGACTAAGGTAGGACAGAGTACAGACAAGGTACTGGGACCAAGACTCAAGGGCCAGGATATTCAGCTTCCTGGCAGGCAGACAAAGAACACAAAGCAAGGCTAAGTATTCCTACAGAGAATGAGATACACAGAACAGGGCCTGGCTTCCTCAGCAGCAAGATACTAACTGAGTATAGACATTGCACAGGCAATGTTTCAGTGGGTGTGGCGGAACTAAATAGTCAAGGGCTCTAGGTGATTGGTCAGGGACAGATTAGACAGGTGCACCCTGACTGCATAAGAACCAGAGAGTTCTGGCACCGCCCCCCTATACACACATAGCCAGGAAACATACAGAAGAGCAGAGGCACAGAGCACAGGACTGGCAATAGACAGAATTCACAGCATGACCCGGAGCAGTGAGTAAGTTGATGTGCGGGGGATGGGAGGCCATGCAGTGACACCGGCAGGGTTGTTACAACCAGGTTCCCACACTTTGCAGTCAATGGTGATTTATTGTATTCGGTGACCAAACTGAGGGGAGTCGAGATAGTGGAGCAGCTGTTGGTTCCAGGACCCTACCAGTCATGAGCTTTAAACATGGCCAATTTCCATGTTTTGGGGGGGACAGCTGGGGGTAGAGATAACTTAGGAGAGAGTAATGCAGAGGTTCTATTAGCCGGGATGTTACCAGGATATACTAAATTATTGTAAGTCCTGCACCACATGCCAGATAACCACTCCCTCTTCTCACTTCAGAAGTCCCTTACTCCTGTTACATGATAGAGGTCCCCATTGGGAGGATTGCCATGGACCTGGTAGGTCCCCTAGTTAAATCTGCACAGGGCATCAGTACATCTTAGTGGTCATGGACTATGCAACCCAGTACCATGATGTGATGCCACTAAGGAACTCTTTAGCCAAGAGTATCGCTCGGGAGCTTGTCCATATCTATGCTAGGACAGGTGTTGTGAATTCTCTCTCTGGCTTCCCTCTGGTGATTACTGAAGGTAGTGGAGCTGGTCAGATTGACAGAGAGGTTGTGAGTTGTCTTTCTGGGCTCCTTCTGGTGGTTACTGGAGGTAGTGGAGCTGATCTGATTGACAGAGGCTTGCCACCTGATAATGTGGAAGACGATTGGAGATCTGGTGTTTCAGATTAGGATTTAAGACAGCCGACTCCCTCTATCCCTGCTGGTGATTTTCTTCCTGTGCCTCCTGAGGGCTGATGTCTCCTGCTCTGTCCCTTCATGTTCAGCTAAGTGGTTCATTTGCAACTCTGTTTGCATTTGATCTGGTTTTGTCTATCTCTGCGTTGTGCGGGTCAGCCTGCTCCGGCTGGGGCTGTGCTGAATCACTACCCATATGCTACTGCTTGTGCCAGTTTGTTTTTTCCCCTGTTATATTGGTCTCTTTTTGATTTGCTTTCAGAATATACCAGAGTGCTGATATAGTGGGAATGAAGTCATGCGATTTCAGTGTTTTTTGTGCGTCAGACGTGTTGGACTTTTGCAGGGTTTTTTGCATGATTGCAGGCAGTGTCTTTCCTGTCCTGTCTAGTCAGTGTGGGCCCCATCATTTGCTCAGTCTATTTTTCTGCCTGCGTTTGTGTTTTCATCTTGTCTCACCGACAATATATGTTTGGGGGCTATCTATTCCTTTGGGATCTGCTCCGGGACAGTTTAGATTTCCCCTTTCTTGCTTTAGGCTTAGTTAGCTCTCTGGCTGTGCCGAGGTGTCTAGGATCATCATAGGTACGCTCCACTGCTACTGCTAGTTGTGTGGACATGATCAGGGGTCTGCAATCCACTTAGTTACCAACCTCTCTGGTTTTCTGTGGCTTAGCCTGGGCCTGCTATCCTCCTCGGTGACCCATTCATAACAGATGGGCCTTCCAAATGAGATTTTGACAAACCAAGCAACCCCTTTCATGAGCAAAGTGATGAGTGAACTGTGTAGAGTCCTCCTGATTGCCCAGCTATGAACCTCAGTTTACCATCCACAGACCGAAGGGCAGGTGAAGCTCTTCAATAAGATCTTAAAGGCCATGCTCAAGAAGGTTATTAGGAAGGATGGTTGAGACTGGGACTATCTGCTTCCCTTTCTACTCTTCTCCATCAGAGAAGTTCCTCAAACCTCCACTGGCTTCTCACCGCTTGAGCCCCTGTACGGTCGACTGTCATGAACTCATTTTCTGCTCCACAAGTTGAGAGTTCCCCTTCCGTTCTCCCTCTGGTGGTGACAGGAGGTAGTGTGGTTGGTTTAAGTGGTAGTGATCTGCCACCAGATGAGGAAGATAATGATTGGATCTCTGGAGTATCAGACTGGATATAAGACAGCTGACGCCCTATCCGGGTGCTGGTGATTCAGTCTGCTTCTCATGTCCTGGACTTCAGCTCTCTTCCAGTCTTCTCAAGTTAAGTTTGTTTTTTTGCTAATGTTCACACTTGCGCTTGGTGGTCAATTCAGTTTGTTGTGTAATCAGCCTGTCTCTGCTGGGGCTATGATGAAATTCCACTCCTATTAATCAGTATTTGCCAATCTGCTTTTTGTCCCTTATTAGATTGGCCTCTTTTTTGCTCTGTCTCAGAATATTTCAGAGTGCTGATATAGGTTTAGAAGTCTAGTGACTTCAGGGTTAATTTTGCTATCAGAAGTGTTGGACAATATTTTTGTAGGTTTTTTTGGCAGATTGCAGACAGTGTCTTTCCTTTTCTGTCCTTTTTAGTTAGCCGGGCCCCATCGTTTGCTCAGCCTATTTTCCTGCCTTTGTTTGTATTTTAATCTTGTTTCACCGTCAATACTTGTGGGGGGGCTGTCTTTCCTTTGGGGTCTGCTCTGGGGCAGTTAGTTTTCCTCTTTTCCTGCTTTAGGCTTATGTAGTTCTCCGGTTGTGATGAGGCGTCTAGGACCAAAGTAGGAACGCTCCACGACTGCTGCTAGTTGTGTGGTTAAGATCAGGGATCTGAAATCTGCATAGTTACCAACTTCTCTGGTTTTCTGAGACTTAGCTTGTTGTCTTGTTTTTCCTCCTCGGTTTCCCATTCATAACAGTCGACATGCGTGAGGGCTCCAGGACATTGCCAAGGAAACCTTGGAAGTTGGGGGTCACACCACACCGAAGCATCATAGAGCATGTCACTCAGTTGCAGGAGAGATAAGATAACATAAGATAAGATAATCCTTTAATCGTCCCACCATGGGGAAATTCAGAGCATTACAGCAGCAAGGCAGGAACAAGTACAGATACAGATGCATAAAGGCATTACATTGACAGTAGGTAGGTACATATATGAAAAAAAGATATAACCGGACTATCACAACTTTGGATCTATCAGTTCACTGTTTGGGTCGTTCTCCGTTTTGGACAGTGCTGGTTATACAGTCTAACTGCAGCAGGAAGGAAGGACTTTCGATAGTGCTCCCTCTCACATTTAGGATGAAGTAGCCGGTCACTGACAGTACTGCACATCTTTTTCACGGTCTCATGCATGGGATGGGAATTATTCTGCACCATGTAGCTCACCTTGGCCAGTATCCTCCTGTCACCTACTTCCTGAACTCGATCAAGGGGGCATCCCAGGACAGAGCAGGCCCTTCTAATCCGTTTGTCCAGCCTATTCCTGTCCCTGGTTGATATGCCACTACTCCAGAACGCCACACCAAAGAAAATGACTGATGCCACAACAGAGTTGAAGAAGGATGCAAGGAGTGCCCCCCTAACTCCGAAGGCTCTCAGCCTTCTGAGAAGATAAAGCCTACTGTGGCCCTTCCTGTACACTGCATCCAACTGATGGGCCCAGTCAAGCTTATTATTGAGGATCACACCAAGGTACTTATAGGTGTCGACTATCTCAATGTCATTTCCCTGAATGTTCACCACTACTGGTGGATTCTACTGGACTCCTCATCGAGAGGATGAGGAAAATAATGTTTATCATGAAGGAACATCTTCTCTAGGCATATGAGGCACAGGTAAGGGTATATAATCGATCAGCAAGGCTGAGGCAGTTCCAGCCTGGAAACTGCATGCTAGTGCTTGTGCTTATCCCCACTGTGGAGAGCAAGTTTCTAACCAAGTGGCAAGGCCCATACGAGGTGGTAGAAAAACTGGGTGAGGTGAATTACAAGGTACACCAATTAGGTCAAAGGAAGCCGCACCATGTATATCATGTGAACTTGTTCATGCCCTGGCGAGATTGCGAATTGCTGGAAACTCCTTGCCTGAGAGCATGTCCCAAAGCCAAAGTGGAGGAGGTCACAACTGCAGAGACTCTAAGGAAGGCCCAGAAGCAACTATCAGGAACTGCTACAGTGGAACCGTGACTTATTCTCGGAGTTGCTAGGGGGTACACAGATTCTGGAGCATGACATATTAACAGAGCCATTTGTAAGGGTGAACCTCAAGCCCTATAGAATTCCTGAAGCACTCCAGGAGATAATATCAAATGAGGTTAAGAAAATGGTAGACCTCAGTGTGATAGAGTTGCCAAAAAGTGGATGGTTGAGTCCCATTGTCCTTGTGCCGAAGCCTAACAGTGAGTGGCGGTCTTGTAATGACTTTGACAGGCTGAACAAGGTATCCTGTTTTGATGCAAATCCGATGCCTCGAGTGGACGAACTTATTGTGAGACTTTGACCTGTGAGGTAAGTTACAACCCTTGACCAGACGAAGGGCTACTGGCAGATCCCCATGTCCCAGAGTGCCAATGAGAAGACTGCCTTCTCGAAGCCTTATGAGTGTTTCTAGTGCACCAGAATGCTCTTTGGACATCAGGCGGCCCCAGCTACTTTCCAGAGAGCCATGGATCGAATCTTGGCTTGACATAAGAAGTATGCCGCAGCCTACCTTGATGACATTGTGGCTTTCAGCCCTGACTGGAGTAGTCATCTACCAAAGGTACCGGCGATCCTGGATGCATTGAGAAAAGCTGGGTTCACCATAATTCAGAAAAAGTGGGCTATAGGGAAGTAAGAGGTCAAGTACTTAGGCTACATCGTCAGGAAAGGAAATCAAACCACAAATAAACAAGATCAAGATGAATCAGAAGTGGCTGCAAGAAGCAAATGAGTCAACCCCTCATACTCTATATTAGGTCAAAAGGTTTTTAAGTGGAAATGTGGCCTCCTGTTTCCTCACTGCAACACAGTATTATCACAAACTATTTGGATTAGCAAATAAGGATTCCTGATTGAACCCAAATATTAGGCATAATGATTGTTAAGAGGAAATGAGTCTTCTTGATTCCTCACTGCAACCCAGTTTTATCCTAAACTATTTGGATTAGCAAATACTGTCTTCTGGCTGAACCTCTATATTAAGGCTAACAATTTTTAGGAGGAAATGTTGCCTTCTAATTCCTCACTGCAACACAGCTTATCTCAAACTATTTGGATTAGCAAAGAGGGACTCCTGCCTGAACCTCTATATTAGGACTAACGAATTTTAAGAGGCTCACTGCAACACAGTTTTTGTCCACAGGATTTTAATAGCAAATGGGGCCTCCTGAGAATGTAAAACAGTTTTAGCACAATTTAGTTAGATGCTGGAAAATCGATTTCACACAGAACAGGATCCCATCTAGCTAACTGACAAGTTCAATTTCATCAGCAGCACTAGCAGGAGCTGTTTCTCTGTACTGTGACACTGAGAAAATGGCTACAGCAAAACAAGATGTCCGCTTTTTATATGGATAGGGACATGTGATTTTGGCAGCAAAACACAGAACACCTTGTATCATGAAGTTGTAGATGGTTTCTGAACCCTGACTGGTTACTGGAATGTACACATTAAGTTATTAAAGAAAAAAAAGAAAAAATAATTATACTCCGCAGCTCTTCTGACCTAGGCACATCTCTTCTCCACGTAAAACATGCTCACCCCATTCATCATATAGTGCCACTATCCTAGACAAACTGAAAACAAAAGCATTTGTGGAAATGAGATCATTTATCGAACTGTGACTGAATTTTGCCGACTTTAAGGGAAAATGCTAGGAAAACTGAACATGAATCCGAATGTGCTTTGTTCATGTCGAATTTGAAATTGGAGAAAGTTTTCCGAACAAATTCGCTCATCTCTAGTGGGGACAACACTTCGGGAAAAATAGTGTCGGCTGGGGACAGAGTAACGATGGATAAAATTTGAACACCTGTAGCAGGACAATTTTTGTTTTTTATTTCAAACCAACAAAATTTCACACAAGCCAAGTTCAACTGTATATATCACAATAGTCAATTGTTGAACAACTAAATGTGCACACCAGCAGCAGGCCATTTTTGTTTTATATTTCAAACCACAAATATTTCACCCAAAACAGGTTCTACAGTATGTATGATAACAGTACATTTTTGGAACAAAAATATTTTTTGAACTGTACCAGGCCAAGCGGTTTTTAAAATTTTTAACCCACCATAATTTTACCTAAAGCAAGTTAGACTGTATGGATGACTAATTGATTTGAGAAAAAAAATTTGAACTTTTTTTAGATTTATATAGCACCAAAATGTAACAATAACCATGGTTAATGGTATGGATGACTAATTGAATCCAGAAAATTTTTTGAACCCAAACATTTTGCAAGTGTAGTTGATGTACTCCTACACTCTGAAATGCTTTGCAGAATGTGCAAAGCCAGAAGACAATTATAAGGAGGGTAATGCAGTAATCCTCTTAGGTGTCCACTTCTTCCTCAGAAGGTTTCACGTCGGCGGCGGTAGCCGCCGCCGTCCCAGCAACAGCGGGGCCCGCCGCCGCCTTTACTTACCTGCGCTCGCCGCGCCGCTCTGTGCCCGCCTCCTCTTCCTTCTCCTCCGACCGGCGTGTGTCGGCTTCCTGCGGGCGCCTTAGGCCGCGGGCGCGTGCTCTGCAGATCCTTTAACTCTGCAGCACCTGCCCAGCGGTCTGAGCGCCCAATCAGCCGACTTCTACAGGGTATATCAGGCGTCTCCAACATGGTGGAGATGCCTGATTATTGTGTGGACTTCCCGTACGGTATTCTGGCCTGGGTGTTTAGGGGTTTCTCCCCTTCTCACTCCTTACACTCCTCTGCCCAGTCCTGTACTCCGTGTCTCCCTCCTGTACTCCGTGCCTCCGTCCTGTGCTCCAGTGCCCAGTCCTACACTCCACTGCCCAGTCCTGTGCTTCGTGTCTCCGTCCTGCACTCCGTGTCTCCGTCCTGTACTCCAGTGCCCAGTCCTATACTCCAGTTCTCAGTTCGGCACCCTCCACTCAGTCCTTCAAGCCGCCCCTCTTGGTTCTAGCAGTCGTGGCATCTGTCTCCCTAGGGTCTGCCCCTAACGGCCCCTGTATAGGGGTCGGCACCACCTGGCGCGCTCACCCCTGGGAGCTCCAGTGCCGCGATCCAGAGGGTCCACTCTCGGACGTAACCTATTTGTTATCACAGCATACGTCACAGCATAATCAGGCTATGGACCCTGCTAGCGCCTCAGTGGCCACCCAAAAAGAATTGCTCTTTTTGCGTGAAAATCAGACTAGAATAATGTCTTTTATGAATTCCATGGACACCCGCCTTTCCACCTTACAAACCACCGACCCGGGGAACGCCCCGTTGCTAGCAGGACTCCAGCAGGAGCTCGCGCAGCAGCATGACGCCCAATCCCACATTCTTTTCTACATGGCGTCCGTGGACGACTGACTCCAATCGCTACAGTCCTCTGCTGCCGCTTCTGCCCTACCTCAGGATCCCCTATCCCATCCTCCACCATGCTTGGGGAAACCTCCCAGGTTTAGCGGCGACCCCAAGTTGTGTTGGGGGTTTTTGAACCAGTGCCATTTGCACTTCGAGCTCCTGCCTCAGCAATACCCCTCGGATCGGGCCAAGGTAGCTTGGGTAAATCCCCTCTGGGAGAGATGACCCGGTGGTATCTAGCATCCACAACTTCCTGGATACTTTCCGCAGGGTATTTGATGAGCCTGGCCGTGTGGCCTCCACCATGGAGGCTCTTTTCAATCTTCGCCAAGGCTCCCTCACCGTAGGTCAATATGCTATCCGCTTCCGGACCCTAGCCTCTGAACTGGGGTGGAATAACGAGGCTTTGGTTGGGGCCTTTTGGAGGGGACTCTCGGGTAAAATATAGGATGAGCTGACTGGCCGGGACACCCCTACCACTCTGAAGGATCTCATATCCCTAGCTACCCGTATTGATTTACGGTTCCAGGAACGCTCCCGTGAGTCAGTTAGGGAGAAGAGATCTTTTCGGATATACCAGGCACCCATTCCCCGCTCCCCAGCGTCTTCCAGTAATTCCACTCCTGAGCTCATGCAAGTAGACTGTGTAAGGTTGTCAGAACAGGAACGCAGGGAGAGAAGGACACAGGGCCTTTGCCTTTATTGTGGCGGGGCTAACCATTTTGTGCGCACGTGCCCAGTGCGGCCGGGAAACGCCTCTGCCTAGGCCAGGTAAGAGAGGCCTCCCTAGGTGACACCGATTCCTCTCTACCCCTTACTATTTCGGCTTTAATTGTTTCAGGTCAGGAGCGCAGATCTGTGGAGGCGTATGTGGACTCGGGTGTGGCTGGTAACTTCATCTGGCTCAAGGAAGTGGACCAGCTGCGAATTCCGGTTGTGACGTTAGAGAGTCCGCACTCCATCGCTTCCGTGGATGGCAAACCGCTACCTGAACCTATCACCATGGTCACTCTTGAGGTGGAGATACAAGTTGGAGCTCTTCACCGAGAAAAAATCGCCTTTTATGTTTTGCCCAGTTTATCTCATGCCGTGCTCCTCGACTTACCCTGGCTTCGTCTACACGAGCCCGTTCTAGACTGTCATTCCGGGGAGATCCTACGTTGGGGACACTTCTGCCATAAACGCTGTCTGTTGCCGGTATCTCGCCCCAGTCCGCAGCAAGCTCCTATCGATCTTCCTGGGCTTCCTACGGCTTACCACTCGTTTGCCGACGTCTTCAGTAAGAAGGAGGCTGAGATTCTACCGCCGCATCGTGCCTATGACTGCCCTATTGAGCTGTTGCCAGGAGCAATGCCTCCCAGGGGAAGAATTTATCCCCTGTCACCGGCAGAAACCGCAGCCATGTCTGAATATGTCCAGGAGACCTTGGCTCGGGGTTTTATTCGGAAGTCATCTTCTCTGCTGGAGCAGGATTCTTTTTCGTCCGGAAGAAAGACGGATCCCTTCGGCCATGTATTGACTACCGGGGCCTGAACAGTATCACGGTCAAGAATAGGTATCCCCTGCCGCTGATCCCAGAACTCTTTGACCGCTTGAGAGGGGCCCGGATCTTCACCAAATTGGATTTGCGGGGAGCCTATAACTTGATCCGAATCCGCTCCGGGGATGAATGGAAGACCGCCTTCAATACTCGGGACGGCCATTACGAGTATTTGGTTATGCCCTTTGGTCTCTGCAATGCCCCGGCGGTTTTTCAGGAGTTCGTTAATGAGATCTTCCGAGACCAACTCTACTCTTCTGTCGTGGTATACTTAGATGACATACTCATCTTTTCTCCCGACTTATCCACTCACAGAAAAAGTGTTCGGCTGGTTCTGCAACGTCTACGGGAGAACAGACTCTACGCCAAACTAGAAAAGTGTCTGTTCGAGCAGTCCTCATTGCCTTTCCTAGGGTATATCATCACGGACTCCGGAATAATGATGGATCCCGAAAAATTGGCTGCCGTGCTCAAGTGGCCATGTCCGGTTGGAGTAAAAGCCATCCAGCGGTTCCTGGGTTTTGTGAACTATTACAGACAGTTCATTCCCTTCTTCTCCGCGGTAACCAAGCCCATCTCTGCTCTGACCAGGAAGGGGACCAAACCAAATGCCTGGACTCCAGAGGCAGAAGAGGCCTTTCTTCCTTTGAAGCAGTCCTTTGCTACCGCCCCGATTTTACATCGACCGTTGGTCAATAGGCCCTTCATCCTAGAAGTGGATGCCTCTTCTACTGGTGCGGGAGCAGTGCTTTCTCAGCGGACGACTTCTGGTCAAGTGGTACCGTGTGGATTCTTCTCTAGGTCGTTCTCTCCCGCAGAATGCAATTATGCCATTGGGGACCGGGAATTACTGGCCATTAAGATGGCCCTGGAGGAGTGGCGGTATCTTTAAGAAGGGGCAGTTCATCCATTCATAATCTTCACGGATCACAAGAATTTGGCATATCTTCAGTCGGCGCAAAGGCTCAACTCCAGGCAAGCCAGGTGGTCGCTATATTTCTCCCGGTTTGACTTCAAACTCCATTTTCGACTGGGGGACAGAAACATCAAGGCAGATGCTCTGTCCAGGTCCCTACAATCACCTGAGGTTGAGGAAGGTTCATCTCACATAATTGAGCCTGCCAAAATTGTCACCGTGGCGCCCGTGATGCTTTCTCCCATTCCGCCAGGCAAGACCTTCGTTCCACAGAATAAGAGGTCTGAGGTCCTGGATTGGGGGCATTCTTCCAAAGTTGCGGGTCACGTCGGGGTCAAGAAAACCCTCAGCCTTCTTTCGCGCTACTACTGGTGGCCATCCCTTCGCCAAGATGTGACTGATTTTATAGCCTCCTGTACGGCTTGTGCTCTGAACAAGGTACCAAGAAGTCTGCCGTCCTGCCTGCTCCACCCTTTGCCTCCTCCTGAAGCCCCTTGGCAACAAATTGGTATGGATTTCATCACCGATCTTCCACGTTCTTCCGGATGTACTACCATCTTAGTAGTGGTCGATCGGTTCTCCAAAATGGCCCATTTCATCCCTCTGCCCGGATTACCCACGGCATCTGAGCTGGCCAAGGTCTTCATACACCAGATCTTTAGGCTTCACGGACTCCCTCAACGAATTGTCTCCGATCGCGGAGTCCAATTTACCTCCCGTTTCTGGAGGGCACTCAGCAAGCTCATGGGTATATCTCTGGACTTCTCCTCTGCTTATTACCCTCAGTCCAATGGGCAAGTTGAGCGAATCAATCAGGTATTAACTGCCTACCTGCGTCACTTCTCTAACGCCCATCAAGACAACTGGGTGTCTCTTCTGCCGTGGGCAGAGTTTGCCCACAACAACCATCCCAGTGAGTCCACCACCAAAACGCCGTTCTTCGTGGTTTCCGGCCAGAACCCTGGTGTTCCACTACCTCTCCCTACGCCTTCTGGTGTTCCCGCAGCAGATGCCCTCACCACCGAATTTTCTCAAGTCTGGAAGGAGACCAGAGAAGCTCTTGAAAGATCCAGTATCCGGATTAAAAGACATGCAGACAAGAGGCGCAAGGACCTTCCACCTTACCAACCTGGCGACAATGTTTGGCTGTCAACTAAGTATATCCGTTTGAAGTTGCCTTCTTACAAACTGGGTCCTCGGTACATCGGCCCGTTCCAGGTCTTGGGACGCATTAATAACGTGGCTTATAAATTGAAGTTGCCGGCTTCGCTTCGGGTCCCTAACGCCTTCCATGTCTCGCTCCTTAAACCTGTTGTGCTGAATCGGTACTGCTCAGTTCCCCCTTCTTCTCCTCAGCCAGTAGGGGCCGATGATGTCTTTGAGGTGAAAGAGATTCTTGCCGTGAAAAAAGTTCGGGGGCGTACCCTCTACCTCATTGATTGGAAGGGTTTTGGTCCCGAGGAGAGGTCCTGGGAGCCTAAAGAGAATATTAATGCTCGTCGTCTTTTAAAGAGGTTTTTGTCTAACCTCAAGAAGGGGAGACGTAAAGGGGGGGTACTGTCACGTCGGCGGCGGTAGCCGCCACCGTCCCAGCAACAGCGGGGCCCGCCGCCTCCTTTACTTACCTGCGCTCGCCGCGCCACTCTGTGCCCGCCTCCTCTTCCTTCTCCTCCATCCGGCGTATGCCGGCTTCCTGCAGGCGCCTTAGGCCGCGGGCGCGCGCTCTGCAGATCCTTTAACTCTGCAGCACCCGCCCAGTGGTCTGAGCGCCCAATCAGCCGACTTCTACAGGGTATATCAGGCGTCTCCAACATGGTGGAGATGCCTGATTATCGTGTGGACTTCCCGTACGGTATCCTGGCCTGGGTGTTTAGGGGTTTCTCCCCTTCTCACTCCTTACACTCCTCTGCCCAGTCCTGTACTCCGTGTCTCCCTCCTGTACTCCATGCCTCCGTCCTGTGCTCCAGTGCCCAGTCCTACACTCCACTGCCCAGTCCTGTGCTTCGTGTCTCCGTCCTGCACTCCGTGTCTCCGTCCTGTACTCCAGTGCCCAGTCCTATACTCCAGTTCTCAGTCCGGCACCCTCCACTCAGTCCTTCGAGCAGCCCCTCTTGGTTCTAGCAGTCGTGGCATCTGTCTCCCTAAAGTCTGCCCCTAACAGCCCCTGTATAGGGGTCGGCACCACCTGGCACGCTCACCCCTGGGAGCTCCAGTGCCGCGATCCAGAGGGTCCACTCTCGGACATAACCTATTTGTTATCACAGCATACGTCACAGAAGGTTGAAGGGACTACCTCCACTGGCTTCCTGGAGCCCAATTTCCAGGTAACTGGGCTGTAACTAACCTGGCATCATGTAATATCAAATCCCCTGACATTTAGAAATGGGTATCAGCCCTCTGTGTCAGCTGCACTATTGCCTACTCCTGCATAGGAGGTATTGAACCCCAAGAACAATACAATCTCTTGAGACTCTTTGTAATTCCATCTTGAGCCACCTTCAGGAGCTGCTTCCAGGTCCATTTATTCCTCAAGAAATGTTTATCCTTCCGCCTTCCTTTTGTGATCACATCCACCACATACCAGTGATGTTGACCCTCTATTTTGAGAAATGTGGCCTTGGTTCCAGTCATTAGCTCTTGCAGCCTTTGAGCCAAGTGTTCCCTCTCTACTGACCACTTATGTAAATGACAGGTCCCAAACTCTGTGGACCAACATCTCCTCTGCTGGTCATATGTAGTGACATACCCCAACTGTTGTAATGACAACCCCAACTGTGTTCGCCCCTCCCTTTTGTTATTTTCTTTCATAGGTGGATTCACATTTCTATTTTTTTGTTTGATTTCAGTATGATTTATAATTATGTCTCCTCATTCTCCGCCACAAGATAACCAGGGTTATCGTGTTCTGTGCTGCTACAGCCAGTCCAATTTTTGGCAAGGATGTCTATGATTGCCATAAAATATTTTTAACAATTTTACTCCCCCAGAGGGAAATGATTGTCAGCCCATGCACTTAGTGCATGGGCATTACGAGTCTAGGAGACCCACTCTATTAAATTGGGCCTAGTTTTTAATGAGGCCTTCCTGAATGTCTCATCATCCACCACCACTAGATCACCAGGATTAAAGTGTTCCATGCTGGTACAGCCAGTCCAATTTTTGGAAAGAGTGTCTATGATCCCCATAAAATATTTTTTAAAAATATACCCCCCATGGGGAAATGTTTGTCAGCCATACACTTAGCGTATGGGCATTACGAGTTTTGGAGACCCGCTCCTTTGTAAGGGGACATTTTTTTGGAGGCCCTCCTCCATGTTTCTTCTAAGGGGGAATTGTGGTGCATGCAAATTTGGGTCAAGGCAGCCCTTGCATTCAATGCATAAGGAAACTGTACATCAGGACCAACTGAAGACTGTGAAGTGGTTTTTCATGTGGCCTTCCAGTATCTGGGTTCAAAGGCATATTGGAGTGTATACAGTATGACTTGATAGCAGGGAAGGCCTTGCATTCAATGCAACATTTTTTTAGGAGGCCCTCCTGTACCTCTCGTGAAAGGGGTATTGGGGTGCGTTGTAATTCTTGACAGCCCAGCTACTCACTTCATAGGCAATAACAGCATAGGAGACCCACTGTTTAATAATGGCCCTTTAAGAACATTAATGCCGCCTGATGCCACTCTAAAAATAGGCTTTGTGACTTTAAGAGTCCCTCCTTCAGAAATGAAACAAGGTGTGTCTCCTTATGTGTCACACACCACGTGGCCAGCTAGGGTTGTTAAAGGGAATCTGTCACCTATTTTTTTGTATATAAGCTGCTGCCATCACCATCAGGGGCTTATCTACAGCATTCTGTAATGCTGTAGATAAGCCCCCAATGTAACCTGAAAGATAAGAAAAGCGAGTTAGATTATACTTACCTGGGGGTCTGGTCCGATCCGATGGGTGTCGTGGTCCGGGTCCGGCGCCTCCCATCTTTTAGCTTACTTCTGCTGCAGCTCTTGCGCAGGCGTACTTTATCTGCCCTGTTGAGGGCAGAATAAAGTACTGCAGTGCGCAGGCGCCGGACCTCTCTGACCTTTCCCGGGGTCCATACCGAATACCTAGTGTCTGAACACATATGTCTCCAGGAAGCCCTTGCTACTGTTTAAGTTTGGCAGCTTGAGCAAAGTTTGTTGAAAGGCTGCTTCACAACTAATTAACAAGCTTTTCAGGTATGGGCACTTCTGGCTCAATCACAGCCATGACAAGTATTGGCATGGCTGTGGTTGGCTGAGGCACACTGTGTAAAAAAAGAAAAAATTACGGGCAATCTATTTGTGCTAATCAGTGCAAGTAAAACTGACAGCTGTGGGCTGCAGACCCCTTCAGACAACCTGTGGGCTTTTTAATGTCAGCTGACATCAAGCCCACAGGTTGTCTACAAGACACTCCCATTACTAACCCCATAGTCAAATGTAATAAAAACATACACAGAGCAAAGTCCTTTAATTGAAATAAATAAGACTCCTTTCTTTTAAAGCAACACTCCACACCATCTTTCACCTATTTACTACTGTAAAATTAAAAATAATATAACGCCATATTCCACAATGTGCTCCAATTCTGCTTAATAATAATAATCTTTATTTCTATATAGTTCTAACATATTCGGCAGCTCTTTACAGATTGCACACATTATCATAGCTGTCCCCAATAGGGCTTACAATCTAAATTCACTATCAGTATGTTTTTGGAATGTGGGAGGAAACCGAAGTACCCGGAGGAAACCCACGGAGAACATACAAACTCCTTGCAGATGTTGTCCTTTGTGGGATTTGAACCCAGGACTCCAGCGCTGCAAGGCTGCAGTGCTATCCACTGAGGCACCGTGCTGCCCTCTGCTTCATTTGGCTTGTGAGGCTTATCAGTGGCATGTTGTGACCACTCAGCCGTGAATCCAGGAGACACTGAGCTGAGCCTGAATATTCAGCTTCAGTGCCAAGCACTGACATCAAAAGGTGACCAGAGTTCGCAGCCGGTATTTCTTGCGCTGTCACACAGATGACAAGATGGGAAACACCTTCAAATCCCCCATTCAAATGCCTTCCCGGTTCAAGTTCAGGCACCACTCTGATACCCAAGAGAGGTTGTATTGGTAAGATTGCTCCTCCCAATTGGGCAATGTGAAAGGCATCAGAGATTTGTTTCATCCCAAATATGATTCCAAAATAAGGAAGGGAAAAGGGAAGATAGTAGAGTAGATAAGTAGAGTACAAACATCAGCAACAAAGTCATGTGTCTAATTGTGAGACTGGCTAAGAGAGACTTTCCATTTGCCCACAGTATATTAATGATTTATTCAGAAGTAAAATGTGTATGCAACCATTTGCATATCATTTGTAAAATTATAAATAAATCCTTATGCCATATGTAACCATGCATGCTTATTGTAACTATTTCAAATGGCATTTCATAAGAACAACAGTCAGAATAAGCTAGAAGGTAATTCTGTAATATGTAATCCATGATAATGGATTCTTAATCATTTGTATAGGTCACCAAAAATAATTTTCCTGAAAAAGACATTTTGTATTGGATTAAATGAATCAGTGCTAATACATAATGCATTGCATTGTTTTTGTTCCTATACATTTCCCTGAATGCTATCAATATTGGTTTTAATGGTACTAATATTAAAGCATACCACAACAAGGTGAACAGAACTGATAATAATAAATTAACCCGAGAGGTTCCCTAATCAGGATCCCTATGCAGAAATCTGCTTGCCAACTGTCGTTCTTTTTCCCATTGGTTTAGTTAAGGGTTGAAGTTCTTCTTGAAGTTTCCTTTTTAATCATTATATCCCGACCTTACAGTTTTCTCTGACTACTTTCCTTGAGGCTGTCTTTGCTCCTGTCAATTTAGGATTTCTAGGGAATTATTCTCCTTTGAAATGCATATTCCAGGCTTGAAATGCTGGCATATGTACACTGTAGAGTAATTGTGGAGGCCAAATGTTTAATTACTCATGACAGCTGGAGCTGCAGGAGACTGAAGCATACTTGAAAAAGAAGAAAGGATTATATAGTCAGTGTGTATATGAGGATAGATGATAGTTAGATAGATAGATAGATAGATAGATAGATAGATAGATAGATAGATAGATAGATAGATAGATAGATATTATGAAGCTGTACCAAATCTTGAAATGATGGAAATTAATAAATAAACAATAGTGTATATAATATTGTAACGGTAAAATTGCATTTGATAAGGATGTTTTTAAGGTAAGTATTGAGGCTGCTAAATACAAATTTTCAAAACGGTATTAACTATTGCTGTATTTTGGTATTTTTTTTTATCTCTATTATAAGTGGGTTTTAGAATAATCACTCAAACTCTGAAAATTATATTCCGGAACGTTCTGACTTTGTTTAAACAAGTTTTGTATAAGTTGCTGAATATACCATGAATTTATAATGCAGATTTTAAAGAATTTTTTACTAAATATACAAAAATAAATCTTTTAGCCATAGAAGTAAAAAAATAAGGTAATATATAATGTTCTCTCCATTAATAAGTTAATAGATAAGTTAAAACAGTAAGCGGTGACCCGTGATCCCTAAAAGCATTTGAGAAGCCACACAGGAAGTAGGAGCAAAAAAGAAAGCTAGAACACCTGTACAGGTCGTCGCTCTTAACTCATTATACTGACCTTCAGCACTGATTCCCACAGTATTCAGAGGATATACATGTTACATCAGATAAATGCTACACCTGCGTTGAGTTAATGAACACAGGTTTAACTTTGTTATCTGATTGTTTAAGTTCATAAACAATTGATCTCCTATGGTATCTACTATCGTCTTGAAACAGAACTATCCATGCTAAGCCTATAAAATTGCCCAAATTCTAGTACAGCAATACTAGTAATACTAAAATTTGCAAAGTCTGAAGTTTTTATCCATGCAATAAAAAATAATTCTTTGACCACTTACAGGTGATAGTCAATGGACATCTAGCATTAATTATTAACATTGATAAATGGGATCAAATTGAGGATACTTGTGGATAATCTGCTGAATTGTATCTTTTGTAGCTTTTAGTGCTGTCAATGTAAATAGAATCTTTAGCCCTGATTCATCATTGTCAAATTTTTTGTCTAGTTTTGTGTGTTTTGTACTATTTTTTTGTTTGCCTCCAATTCATTATTTTATTTGCTCCTTTTTTTAAGTCTATGTTATGCATTTTTTTCCACTTTGATGGCACAGTTTAGCGATTCCAGATATACGTGCCTGATTACTTTTTAAACAGTCATAAAATTTAGCACAACTCTGGTTTCCCCCTGTTGAATTTTGAGTAGGCCAGTATTTTGGTTCAATTTTGCACCATTTTGTGCAACATGTGACTTTTGGAGCCAAGAGGTCACAAAACAGTTCAAGACAAAAAAAAGACAATGTATGATTTTGCACTAAATTTAAGAACTGCGTGCACTGTTTTGAAGATTTTTAGCACTAAATATAGCAACTAATGCCCTGTGAGAAAGAAGGAAAGTGACTTTAAAAAATGCAAATAGAATCATAGAATCATAGAATCATAGAATCGTAGAGTTGGAAGGGACCTCCTGGGCCATCTGGTCCAACCCCCTGCTCAAAGCAGGATTCGCTAAATCATCCCAGTCAGATGTCTGTCCAGCCTCTGTTTGAAGACATCCATTGAAGGAGAACTCACCACTTTTCGTGGCAGCTTGTTCCACTCATTGATCACTCTAACTGTCAAAAAGTTTTTTCTAATATCTAATCTGTGTCTCCTCCCATTCAGTTTCATCCCATTGCTTCTAGTCTTTCCTTGTGCAAATGAGAATAAAGATGATCCTTCTACAATGTGACAGCCCTTGAGATATTTGTAGACAGCTATTAAGTCTCCTCTCAGTCTTCTCTTTTGCAAACTAAACAATCCCAAATCCTGCAACCTTTCCTCATAAGACAGGGTTTGCAGACCGGTCACCATTCTGGTTGCTCTTTTCTGAACTTGCTCCAGTTTGTTGATGTCTTTTTTAAAATGTGGTGCCCAAAACTGGACACAATATTCCAGATGAGGTCTGACCAAAGAGGAGTAGAGGGAAATAATGACTTCACGTGATCTAGACTGTATGCTTCTGTTAATACATCCTAGAATTGCATTGATCTATTAGTATACCCAAGTCTTTTTCACATGTGCTGTTGCTTAGGCCTATTCCTCCCATTCTGTATATGCTTTTTTCATTTTTATTGCCCAGATGTAGTACTTTGCATTTTTCCCTGTTAAAAACCATTCTGTTAGTTGCTGCCCACTTCTCCAGTTTATTTATATCTTTTTGAATCCTCTCTCTCTCTCCTCTAGTATTAGCTATCCCTCCTGGCTTTGTGTCATCAGCAAATTTAATCAGTTTACCCTCAATTCCTTCATCTAAATCGTTGATAAAGATGTTGAACAATAAAGGGCCCAGGACAGAGCCCTGTGGTACCCCACTTGAGACATTCTTCCAACTGGATGTGCAGCCATTTACGACCACTCTTTGGGTCCGATCACTAAGCCAGTTATGAATCTACCTAACAGTTGCCTTGTCCATTCCATACTTAGTCATTTTTTCAATAAGGATTGTATGAGATACTTTGTCAAATGCTTTGCTGAAGTCAAGATATACTATATCTACAGCATTTCCTTGATCCACCCAATCAGTGATTCCGTCATAGAAGGAAATTAAGTTAGTCTGACATGACTTATTAGTTACAAACCCATGCTGACTCTGTTTAATCACTTCATTCTTATCCAGGTACTGACATACATGTTGTTTAATAATTTGTTCAAAGATCTTTCCTGGTATAGAAGTCAGACTCACCGGCCTATAGTTGCCTGGGTCCACCTTCTTCCCCTTTTTGAAGATAGGAACAACATTTGCTCTTCTCCAGTCTTCTGGGACTTCTCCTGTTCTCCAAGAATTTTCAAATATTATGGAGAGGGGTTCAAAAATTTCTTCTGCTATCTCCTTCAGTACTCTGGGGTGTAATTCATCTGGACTTGGAGACTTGAATTCATTTAGGTTAGCTGTTTCCTCACTATCTTTCTGTTTATAGATATCCTGGATTCTTCTATTCCCTTAATAGGACAGTGAAGAACAGTTGATGTCACATTTCCTTTCTGAGAGAAAACAGATGCAAAATAGGAATTTAAAAGTTCGGCCTTCTCAGCATCCTGTCTTACCATTTCATCATTTTCATCCTGTAAAAATCCTATAGCATCTTTGACTTTTCTTTTACTTTTGACATATCCCCAAAATCCTTTATTATTGCTTTTGACATCTCTTGCAAGCCTCAATTCATTGTCAGCTTTAGATAATCTGATTTGCGCCCTGCAGGTTCTGCAGCCAGCATTATATTCTTCTTTAGATATGCCTCCCTCTTTCCATTTTATAAACATTTTTTTCTTCCTTTTTAGCATGTGCTTAAGTTTTGTGTTCATCCATCCTGGCTTCCTTAAATGCTTCCTATTCTTCCCTCTTTTTGGAATTGTTAACAATTGTGCTTTGAGAATTTCATTTTTCAAGATTTCCCATCCTTCCTGGACATTTTTGTCTTTAAGGATATCCAGCCATTGGATCCCTCCAATTCTCTTTCTGAATCCCTTAAAATCTGCCTTTCTGAAATCTAACCTTGACGTCTGAGTCTTCACAGGTCTTCCTCCTCTAGTTATCCAAAATTCTAAAATAGCATGGTCGCTACCTCCTAGGGTCCCAGCCACTTTTACCTCCTCAACCATTTCCTCCCTGTTTATAAGGATTAGATCCAAGGTAGCAGTTCCCCTTGTTTTCTCCCCTACCTTTTGGAAGATAAAGTTGTCAGCAAGAGAGGATAAGAATTTCGTTGACCTGTTAGTTTTGCCTGAGAGAGATTCCCAACAAATGTCTGGATAGTTGAAATCTCCCATGACAACTATGTCATATTTTTGGGAGAATTTGGCCATTTGATGCATAAAGAGTTCATCCATATCTTCAGCTTGCACAGGTGGCCTGTAGTAAATGCCTACAATGGTGTCCTTTCCATTGTTCTGTCCTTGTATTCTTACCCAAACAGTTTCCACAGAACTCCCAGTCTCTGAAGCTTCAATCTCTGTGCAGATATACGCGTTTCTAACATACAATGCGACACCTCCTCCTCGTTTATCAAGTCTGTTTCTTGCAAATAAGTTTTATCCTTCTAGTCTTGTATTCCAATCATGTGTATTGTCCCACCAAGTTTCAGTGATTCCAATGACATCATATTTCTTTTCCTGCGCTAGTAGTTCCAATTCTCCTTGTTTGTTGCCCATGCTTTGTGCATTAGTATAGAAACATTTTAGTTTGTGATTGGTTTCTCTTTCTCCAATATTTTTATTAATTAGATTCTTTTGTCTTTGTTCTTCCTGTTCTTCCTTTCCACTTCTAATAGCAGAGTTCTCAATAGCATTTGTCAGGTGTATGGCTTTTTCTAGTCTTTTCCAATGATGAATTGGAGCCTATTTAAGCATAAACCATAGTTTTGCCTTGAAGTAAATCACTAGTCAGAACACACATGCAGGTTTGGTGCCCAGTGCAAAGATTTGAAAATTAATTATAGGCAGGTTTTCACACAAAATATTACCAAAAATAATAGATATTACAAAATATAACAAGTTGCAAGGAGCAGCCAAGACTGATTCAACAACTGAAGAGCTTAATGCAAAATATTCTATTGACCAGTACTCTATGAAGAAATCAGAGTTGTATGACTTTACTGATTAAGTGGCCACTGTTATATTCCATACATTTCTTTATTTCATTTTCCGATATTCTAAATTGATCAGTGAGTGCCATATTTCTAGTAAAACCGTTGGTAGCCTACAATGAAAAAAGGCAAGGGGTGGACCAAAAAATTATTCCCTGACTAGATTGTCAGAGAGAAAATCATCAGGAAACAAGTGCCAAAAAAAGTATTTACTCCTGTATTTCGTGAATCATATGTTACTGCAGGCTTATATCATTGAGTGGTTAACAGTAGTTATTAATCTAATTTGTGGGGAGTAATCTGTATATGACTGAAGTAAAAACAGATTTTTGAATTTTTTTGTATACAAGAAATTCGGAAAAATTATTCTGAAGAGAGTTTGAACAGAGTTTGATATGAACGTTTTTCGATTTTCTCATACATCACTGACTCATTGACTTGCATTGCAGATTTTGATCTGCCCTTCAGTTCAAAATTTGACATGTCTCCGACATGTCCATTTTCAATGGACCATTTGGTCCGAGGAAAAAATTGGACATGTGAACGGCCTTGTAGTCTATCACACATATGAGTGCTCTCCATGAAATCCATGGATAGCACTCATAGGCAAAAAAAAAGAGCTCTTACAGAGAAAGGTAATAGGTGATAATTTTAAGAATACCTTTTTACATAAAAAATTATTTAATCCATCTGAAAGGCATGTTACTATAATATGCTTTTCAAGAAAGATGGAGTTTGTCAGCTTCGTCCACAGAACAAACATCATCTTTTGAAATGCTTAATTCTAAAGATTATTGTTCTTTCTTTTTCTTAAACTACCCCAACATTTATTAAGTGAACCAAGAGGTTTTTTTTAATTTCTTATAAATACAAGGGGCTGTCCAGAGAAAATATGTTATTATTACCTATCCATTGTATAAGTTGGATGATCAGTGCAGCTGGGAGCTTCACTTATCGTCGGTTCAGAGAATTTTTATCCACAGCATATTAAACAACAGTCCACTACTAAATTCATTTTCTATAGAGCTGTCGGAAAAAGTGCTTGGCAGTGGCAAAGAGAATGAATGGAGCCACTGTTAAACATTCGAACTGCCATTTCATTCTCATAGGGATGAAGGTGCCCCATTCAACCAATCAAGGCAGGTCCTGGTGGTTAGATCCCCACTGATCAATAAGTTATCATCTAGTCTGTGGAAAAGTGATAACTTGTTTTCACTGAACAACACCTTTAAGAAGATATTAAGTGTTTGTTTGTTCTTGTTTGGTATATATGATAAGAGCTAAAAAAGAATGGCATTCATTTCTTTGTATTTCATGCTGATGGTTTATTTGAAAAAGAAAATATAATTTTTGTATATTTCTTAAACAATATTTTTATTAGAGTTTTCAAGAAAACAGAAATATAAAACATACATTCATATGGTGTGAGTCATTTCCATATAACATTTGAACATTGTATATCAATGCAATACAGTATAGTAATATTTCTTTCATGTATCAAAAACACGGACACTAGAGATGAATGTGAACAACAATAAACAAATCAAACCAATAGGCAAATGTAGAAGCACCGGTGGGCATCTGGAGATATGAAGTTTTTGAGCATGATATGAGTGAGAAAAAGGAAGAAAAAGGGTTCAAGATATGAAAACATTTTCTAGTTTAGATTTAAGTTCAATCCATTTATTTCATCTATCTCCAAATAATTTTATTGATAGATTATTAATATAATGAATTTTTTCATATGTGTAATGTTTATCGACCAACATAATCAATGTAACAACGTCAGGTGGTTGCATGTTGTTCCAACCTTTCGCTATTAGATACACAGCAGACATAAGAATATGAGCGACCAAAAATTTTTCTTTTTTAAACCTGTAGATTCCAATGAGTAACAAGGCTAGAGCTGGGTTTGGGTGGACACCCCAGATACATATAATCGAGATTAATTGAAAAACCTTGAGCCAATATACTTTTAAAATTGGACATCCGCAAAACACATGAAGCAAGTCAGCTTGTAATCCACATCCGCGCCAACATAGACCAGATCCCCCTCCTCCAAAGTGTCTGAGTCTATTTGGAGTGAGATAGTATCTATGGACCAGCTTATAATGAGTCTCAATAATATTCATACATTTTGTGGCTTTTGCCGCTATTTTGAATGATGTTGTTGTTACGGTGTGGGAAATAAAGGAGGAACCTGGAGGTGGACCCTCTGGATCACGGCTCCAGAGCCCCCGAGGGCGAGCTGACCAGGTGAAACCCACCCCCTATACAGGGAGCGTTAGGAGCAGGCCCCCGAGGGATGGAACCGTAACAGCCGGAGCCAAAGGGACGACCAGGGCTAGAAATATGAGAGTCTGTGGCGAGGAGGGACAGAGTCCAGGCGCACAGAGGGACTGTCGGAACTAGGGAGACATAGAGACAAGCAGAACCGGGAGCATTAGCGGCAGACGGAAGCTAGTGACTGTGGGCGAGAGAGGAAGGAAAGCCAAGTACGGACAACACACAGAGAGGCAGAACGGATAGCAAAGGGTAACGGACCAGAGAGGCACTAAGGACAAGACAGACACTGGGCAGGGCAGGTGGGGCCATGGAGCAGAGAAGCTACCGGAGGCAGCGCAAAGAGAACAGCAGGATAGCGCAGAGGATACAGGGACCTGAGAGGAGCGTAAACGCTAGCGCAGGAACAGCGTCACCGCAGAAGATAATCAGGCATCTTACCTGACAAGACGCCTTGCTGAAATAGCCGGTGGGCGCCGCCATGTTGTGGGCGGAGCCACAGCGTCACTGCTCCCAGTGGTCCGAGCGCCCAGGGAATAGACCGGCGCAGGCGTGCAGGAATGACGACGTGGAGTCCGGATGTCTGGAGCGGGGACGCGACGTGGAGCAGGAGCGCGCCGGGAGGCGTGCAGGAGAGCAGCGGGGCCGCGCTTGTAAGTATGGCCCGTAGGGGGCATGACACCGGTAGGGGGCATGACAGTACCCCCCCTTTACTCCCCCTCTTTCTGACGCCGGAGAGAAATCTTTTCATAATACGAGGAGCATCAATATTCTCTCGGGGTTCCCAAGATCTCTCCTCAGGACCAAAACCCCTCCAATCGACCAAAAACAAAGTTTTTCCCCTAACCGTCTTCATAGCAAGTATATCCTTCACCTCAAAGGTGTTGTCAGCACTATTTGGCAGGGGGGTGAGGGAAGGAGCTGAGTGGAAACAATTAAACACTGCTGGTTTGAGGAGTGATACATGAAAGACGTCAGGAATACGCAGAGTGGCAGGCAATTTCAATTTGTAGGCCACGTCGTTGATGCGTTTTACAATTTCCAAGGGGCCAATGTAACGTGGACCTAACTTATAGGACGGGATTTTTAGTCTGATGTATCGTGAGGACAGCCAAACCTTATCTCCTGGGCGGTACGGAGGAGCGTCTAAACGTTTTTTGTCGGCATACTGCTTCATTTTGCAACTGGCAGCCTCAAGAGCCCCCTTAGTCTCTCTCCAAATCTGAGAGAAGTCCACGGTCACGGAGTCCGCCGCCGGCAAGCCAGAGGTGGGGGAAACGGGAAGAGGAATGCCGGGAAGTTGTCCAAAAACTATAAAAAAAGGAGACTTGGAAGAGGCTTCACTGGGATGATTATTGTAGGCGAATTCGGCCCAGGGCAGAAGAGAAACCCAGTCGTCCTGGTGGGTGTTGGAAAAATGCCGGAGATAGGAAGTTAGAGTTTGGTTGACTCGTTCAACTTGCCCATTCGACTGCAGATGATAAGCCGAGGAGAAATCTAGAGTGATCTTCATTAATCTGCAGAGAGCTCGCCAAAAGCGGGAGGTAAACTGGACTCCTCGGTCCGAGACAATATGTTGAGGAAAACCATGGAGGCGGAAGATATGGAGCAAGAAAATCTTCGCCAACTCGGGGGCCGTAGGCAGACCAGGTAAGGGAATGAAATGGGCCATTTTAGAAAACCGATCTACGACCACCAGGATCACAGAGCACTTAGAGGACGAAGGTAAATCGGTAATAAAGTCCATAGCAATGTGGGTCCATGGGACCGAAGGCACAGGCAACGGGTGTAGGAGACCAGAAGGACGTTGTCTAGGGACTTTGTTTCTAGCGCAGGAGGGACAGGAGGCGATGAAGTCCACTACGTCTTGGTGAAGCGAGGGCCACCAATAGTGGCGGGAGACGAGAGAGAGGGTCTTCTTGGTTCCAGCATGCCCGGAAAACTTCGAGGAATGGCTCCATCGTAGGTTTTGCCCAGTGGTGGAGTGGCTAGGCTTAGCGGGGCCACGGTGAGAATCTTGGCCGGGTTAATAATATGTGTAGGTTCATCCTCGCTGTCCATGGGCAAAAATGACCGGGATAGGGCGTCAGCCTTGATGTTCTTGTCCCCCGGTCGGAAGTGGAGTTCAAAATCGAATCGCCCGAAGAACAAAGACCACCTGGCCTGCCGTGGATTGAGTCTTTGGGCGGACTGAACATACTCCAAATTTTTGTGATCCGTGAAGATGATGAACGGATGAACTGCCCCTTCGAGGAGATAGCGCCACTCCTCGAGGGCTAGCTTAATGGCCAGCAACTCATTATCCCCAATGGAGTAATTTCGTTCCGGAGCGGAAAAGGCTTTAGAGAAGAATCCGCAGGTGACTAAGCGGCCAGAGGAGGATTTCTGCAAAAGAACCGCTCCTGCTCCAACTGAAGATGCGTCTACCTCGATGATGAACGACCTATTGGCATCAGGGCGGTGGAGCACAGGAGATTTTGCGAATTCTTGTTTCAGAGCCTCGAAGGCGACCTCAGCGTCCGTGGGCCAGTGGTTGGGATTGGCCCCCTTGCAGACAAGAGCAGAAATGGGCTTAGTCAGAGTCGAAAAATGGGGGATAAATTGCCTATAATAATTGGCAAATCCCAAAAAACGCTGGATTGCCTTCACCCCAAGTGGACGTGGCCAATCGAGAACCGCAGAAACCTTCTCAGGATCCATCTCCAACCCGGAGCTCGAGACGATGTACCCAAGAAAGGGCAGTGATGATTGCTCAAAAATGCACTTCTCCAATTTGGCAAAAAGGAGATTTTCCCTGAGGCGTTGGAGAACCTGGCAGACATCTCGGCGATGACTGGATAGATCTGGGGAGAAGATCAAAATGTCGTCTAGGTAGACTACGACACAGGAGTATAGGAGGTCTCGGAAGATATCGTTAACGAGCTCCTGGAAGACTGCTGGCGCGTTACAGAGGCCAAAAGGCATGACTAAATATTCGTAGTGGCCGTCTCGCGTGTTGAATGCGGTCTTCCACTCGTCTCCTGATCGTATGCGAACAAGGTTGCAGGCTCCTCGCAGGTCCAGCTTGGTAAAGACTCTTGCTCCCCTCAAGCGGTCAAAAAGCTCCGAGATAAGCGGCAGTGGATATTTGTTCTTCACTGTAATGCGGTTCAGGCCACGATAATCGATACATGGACGAAGAGACCCATCCTTCTTTTTTACAAAGAAGAAGCCTGCTCCCGCAGGGGACGAGGATTTCCGAATGAAGCCTCGGGCTAGGTTTTCTTGAACATATTCGGACATGGCCAGAGACTCCGCAGGAGAGAGAGGGTAAATCCTACCACGAGGAGGCATAGTACCAGGAATGAGCTCAATGGGGCAATCGTAGGAACGGTGAGGAGGAAGGACTTCCGCTTCTTTCTTGCTGAAGACATCCGAGAAGGAACTGTACGCGGACGGCAGCCCGGAGAGGACAGGGAGGGAAAGGGGAATACCTACTGGACGAACCGGCAGCAGACACCGAGCACGACAAGACTCCCCCCAGCGAAGAACATTGCCATTATGCCAATCCAAGGTGGACTCGTGGAGCTGCAGCCAAGGAAGGCCGAGAAGGACGGGATGCGAAATACCAGCCAAAACATAGAACGAAATTCTCTCCTTGTGCAAGGCCCCTACCTGTAACTCTACCTCTTGTGTTACCAACGTAACGGTCTCTAGCAAAGGTCTGCCATCCACAGAGGCGAGGACCTGAGGCTTTTCGAGGGTCCTAACGGGGATAGACAATTTGGTGACCTCATCGAGCCTGATAAAATTTCCAGCCGCACCCGAATCCACATAGGCCATCAAAGAAACCCGCTTACCACCGACATGCAGGAGGACCGACAAAGTAAGGGGTTGAGCGGTATCTTGACCACCTAGGGAGGCCTCCCTTACCTGACCTAGGCGGAGAAGCTCCAGAACGGGATTGGAAGTAGAAGCCCTGGGTCGGGGACTGGGTGATCTGCGGGCGGATGGCATTGGACGAGAAAGTCGTCTCTCGCGGGACCGCTCTTGAAACCGGAGGTCAACCCGCGTGGCTAGAGAAATTAGATCCTCCAGAGCGGTGGGGTTATCGTGACCAGCGAGTTTGTCCTTTATACGACCCGAGAGCCCCCGCCAAAAGGCTCCTACCAAAGCCTCATTGTTCCACCCTAAGTCGGACGACAGGGTCCGAAATTGGATGGCATACTGACTCACGGTTTGTGAACCCTGAGAAAGGCTGAACAGGGACTCCGTAGTGGAGGCTAGACGACCTGGTTCGTCGAACACTCGCCGAAAAGTGTCCAGAAAGAGGGCCAGCTGGGAAACTACGGGATCGTCACGCTCTCAAAGGGGATTCACCCACGCCAAAGCATCCTCCTCTAAATGAGAAACAATAAAGGCCACCTTGGACCGGTCAGTGGGATACTGTTGGGGCAACAGTTCAAAATGGAGACTACATTGGTTCAGGAAACCCCGGCATAGTTTAGCATCACCACCATACCGGTGCGGTTTGGCCAAGCGAGGCAGAGGGTGAGAAAGCGTAATGGGAGGAGACGCTGAGGCAGCCGACTGCAAGGAGAGCAATCGAGTGTCCACAGAGGCCATGTAGCTAAGAAAATGCGTTTGGTTGTCTCGCTGCTGGGCCAACTCCTGCTGTAAACCCACCAGCTGAGAAGCATTCCCTGGATCAGCGGATTGGAGAGCAGAAAAGCGCGAGTCCAAAGATTTCATTAAGGACATTATGCGTACTTGATTCTCCCGTAAAGACACTAACTCCTTCTGAGTAACCAAGGCTCCAGCGGGATCCATGGCCTGATTATGCTGTTACGGTGTGGGAAATAAAGGAGGAACCTGGAGGTGGACCCTCTGGATCACGGCTCCAGAGCCCCCGAGGGCGAGCTGACCAGGTGAAACCCACCCCCTATACAGGGAGCGTTAGGAGCAGGCCCCCGAGGGATG
The DNA here is from genome assembly GCF_039654945.1 of Dendrobates tinctorius. Classification (NCBI taxonomy): domain Eukaryota; kingdom Metazoa; phylum Chordata; class Amphibia; order Anura; family Dendrobatidae; genus Dendrobates; species Dendrobates tinctorius. The sequence continues at coordinate 2,455,844 of NW_027361833.1, forward strand.
GAACCGTAACAGCCGGAGCCAAAGGGACGACCAGGGCTAGAAATATGAGAGTCTGTGGCGAGGAGGGACAGAGTCCAGGCGCACAGAGGGACTGCCGGAACTAGGGAGACATAGAGACAAGCAGAACCGGGAGCATTAGCGGCAGACGGAGGCTGGTGACTGTGGGCGAGAGAGGAAGGAAAGCCAGGTACGGACAACACACAGAGAGGCAGAACGGATAGCAAAGGGTAACGGACCAGAGAGGCACTAAGGACAAGACAGACACTGGGCAGGGCAGGTGGGGCCACGGAGCAGAGAAGCTACCGGAGGCAGCGCAAAGAGAACAGCAGGATAGCGCAGAGGATACAGGGACCTGAGAGGAGTGTAAACGCTAGCGCAGGAACAGCGTCACCGCAGAAGATAATCAGGCATCTTACCTGACAAGACGCCTTGCTGAAATAGTCGGTGGGCGCCGCCATGTTGTGGGCGGAGCCACAGCGTCACTGCTCCCAGAGGTCCGAGCGCCCAGGGAATAGACCGGCGCAGGCGCGCAGGAACGACGACTTGGAGTCCGGATGTCTGGAGCGGGGACGCGACGTGGAGCAGGAGCGTGCCTGGAGGCGTGCAGGAGAGCAGCGGGGCCGCGCTGGTAAGTATGGCCCGTAGGGGGCATGACACCGGTAGGGGGCATGACAGTTGTCTATTGGGGAATTTGTATTTGTCTCTGTAAAGTGGTTTCCCACTTTTCGAAACATCCTTTATTGGAAAAGGTATATTTGTTGGTTAGAATAGTGTATAAGGGTTTTAAGGAACTCTTGTGGCTGGGAGGTGTGTTGATTAAAAAATTGTAAATAGTATGATTAATCATGACCACTCCACAGAAGTTTTTCTTATACCTGTTATATTCCTCCTTGAGCAGGAGATATGTCATGTACTCAGTATTGGGGACTCCAAACTTGGTTTTAACCAGTTCAAAGGTATGACTCTATTGCTATCAAGTAAATCATCAACAAACATAATGGAGAATTTTGTCCAGCTGTCAAACAATGGTCTCAAAGAGATTCTGACAGGCGACAAAAAAGGAATTCTCAACTTTTTAGTCGAATGAGGGTAAGCATTAAATTTCCTCCTGCACAAATGTGCCCAGCAAATCACAGAAGCCCTAAGTATTGGGTTATCTATATTTGTAATCTCTTTCCTGTGCAGGAGAAAATAAGATATGTATAGTAGTAAAAAAAAAAAAGAGAGGAGCCAGCGCCGCTTAAGGATAGAATGCATAGCAAAAAGTGCATATGCACATAATATCTAACTGTATTCAAAATGAGATATTTGGCAAAAAAATTGATCAATTTAAATGAGCCACCCTGCCGCGCCAAGGCAATCTCATGTGGGGGGTCCTACTCTACGTTTTTAATAAATACTGTGCCATATGGCCTCCTAAATACATTAAAAGCAAGACCACATTAAGTGCAATCCGTACCTGAGCATATCTTGATCGCTCCCATGAAGCCAGATAAAGCAAGTGCAGATGAAGGCCAACCAGGTCTGAATGTGGACATGTCAGGTTTAGCCTCCACACATTGTCCAACCAGGAAACATAGATGAAGGGCGATGCAGGCTCAAACACAGATGCACAATTAAATAAAGCTTAGGGCAGGGTGGGGCTGCTGTGTGTGTGCACAGCAGCCTAGATCCATCACAGTGAACACAGAAAAAATGGCGAACATAACCCAGCGCGCATGGCAAAAGTGGTGGTCAGCCACATACCAACATACAAAAAAAAAAAGAGAGGAGCCAGCGCCGCTTAAGGATAGAACGCATAGCATAAAGTGCATATGCACATAATATCTAACTGTATTCAAAATGAGATATTTGGCAAAAAAATTGATCAGTAGTGGCTCTTTGTTAGGCATCAGATTTCTCTCAATTTCTGGCCATCTCATCCCGGTCTGTCCTGTAAACCACATTTTTGTTAGCTCAGCCATAGTCGCAAAGTAGTATGCCTCTAGGTCTGGGAGGGCTATCCCACCATTTTCTTTGGATTTGAGCAGAGTATGTTTCCTCACCCTAGATTTTTGGTTGTTCCAAATAAATTTATTCATTTGAAAGGTGATTTCTGTATAGACTGCATTCAGAGAGGTAAAGGTACATTTCTATAGAAGAACAATACCTTTGGGAGGCAGAACATTTTATACAGAACTATTCTACCCATCCAAGTGGCTGGGGTCTTTGACAGTTCTCCCAACTTGAGCTTGAGAGACTGCAAAAGATATTTAGTGTTCACCTCGCCCATGTGTGTGAGATTACCTGTGAGCCATATTCCGAGATATGGGATCTTAGTACAGTCCCAATTAAAAGGGTATCTTTCTCTTAGTTGCTGCTTAATGGGTGCTGGAATGAAAAGTGACAAAACATTAGTTTTCTTTATGTTAAGCTTGTAATATGAAACCGATCCAAACAGGTCTATGATGTCCCAAGTCTGTTTCAAAGAGTCAACAGGGTCTGTCAATGTGAGGATGATGTCATCTGCGTATAAATTTATTTTATGCTCTGAATCTCCCAGCCGGATACCCCGTATCCTCTCCGAGTCCCTTATCATTTGAGCCAGTGGCTCCAGACTCAGAATGAAAATAATTGGGGACAGGGGGCAACCCTGTCTTGTCCCATTTGTTATGCAGAATTTTTCAGACATGGTGCTATTGACCAGTACAGAGGCAGACGGCGGAGAGTAGAGAGCTCGGGTTCCCTTTATCATTTCCCAATTATCATTTATTCAATTGCTCAGCTATAGATTATTACATGCTCCATGGGCAACAAAGATGGCAGAATCACCCAAGACTTCTGAGCAAATGACTGGAGGAATATCTGAGCCAGAGGAAGCTGGCACAACAGTGAAGGTGGCCAGACCCTATGGTCTAGAACCAGCAGTTTTTCCAGAACCACCAAGGCTTGAACCTAGGCTTGAACCAAGGTTTCTGCCTTCATAGCTGGGGTTGCTGCGGACAAGAGAGCCAGGATCCAGGAACTGTCATGTGGACTACGAGGCCTAGTTTGGTTGGATGACACAAGGAGATGAGCCAGGAACAGGCCTGGAAAAATGCTAGCAGACCTGTAAGTCGCAAGGTACCGACAGTTGGCATCTTGGTGGATGGATGTTATGCAAGACTGGCAGCGGAGAAAGGGTTCAATCAAAAGATTTGAGGCTCTTCATCAGATCCCATTCAACAAGAGCTGATGGCTGGAATGAGGTTCATAGTCCTCAAAATGGAGGGGCATCATTGCTGGTATGCTGGGGTGTGATCTGAGAAGTGAGGAAGCACGAAGAACCCTTCTTGAGAAATTAGCGGGAATGGAAGGGGTTCCTCACGACGGCTTGAGATTCGGCTACCAAATCCAAGAAATCAGACTGTTGGTGGGGTTTTCTACCTCCTTTGTGGAAGCATGTGATGGTGCAGGTGACAGAAGGGGCGGTTTCACATTTCTATATGATGTGGGCTCCTGTATTACCTGAAGCCGGGTCACTTACAGCCCAGGAACCTGGGAATTGGCCTCCAGGATGAAGGCAGTCCCTCCATTCTCCTGAGGAAGGAAAAGAGGAAGCGGATAACTGAAGGGGATTACTGTATTACCCTCTTTATAATATTTTCCTGGTTTTGAACTTTGGGCAAAGCCTTAAAGGGAACCTGTCACCCCAGGCGTTTTTAACTAAAAGAGCCACCTTCAGCAGCACTAAGGCTGCATTCTGTGAAGGTGGCTCTTCCGTTTCTGACCCCCAGTAATGCCGAAATACTAACTTTTACAAATAGGTCCTCATACCTGTAATGCGTCCAACAGGTATGGTGTGTTCCCCTGAAACAGCTGCCTCCCCGCCGTCAATCATGTCTCTGTAGCATTTGGGCCTCCCATAGCTGTCCATCATGCCCCTGCTCTGCCGTCTGGGCCCCGCCTCCTTCTGTCTCTTTTGCCAGAGCCTGCTCTGTGAAAACAGTTCTCGGGCATGCGGAGTGCGCGCTGCCCATGAACTGACATCAGGCGATCACGCCTGCGTGTTGTGTAGGCCCCAGATCCTGCCCCGCAGTGTGTGTTATGATGTATTCACACCACTGGGCAGGATCTGGGGCCACCATAACACGCAGGCGTGATCGCCTGATGTCAGTTCATGGGCAGCGTGCATTGCACATGCCCGAGAACTGTATTCACAGAACAGGTGCCGGCATAGAAGACAGCATTGAAAAATTTTTCTGTATTCAATTACTCATCCATATACTGTCAAGTGCTCTGTGGTAAATTTTGGTGGCATATGACACTCCAAAAAAGCATTGAAGCATTGAAGCATTCATCTGAATTCAATTACTCATCCTTAAGAGTATTACGTGCTCTGCAGTAGATTTCGGTGTCATATAACACTAAAAAAGCATTTAATTTTTTTGTATTCCATTACTCATCCATTGTATAACCTTCTCTGTGGTGACAAAGATGGCAGGATCACGCGAGACTCCCAAGGGAGTGACCGGAGGAATATCGGAGCCAGAGGGAGCTGGCACAACAGTGGCAGGAGCCTGTGGTCCAGAACTGTCTGCTTTCCTGGAACCACCAAGGCCTTAAAGCAGGTCTGAACCTTGGCCACAGTCTTCACCACTGGGGTTCTTGCATTCTGTGGACAAAAGAGCCGGGATCCAAGAACTGGTAGGAGGCCTAGGGTGGTCAGAAAAGGCAAGGAGGCAAGTTAGAACAGTGGATGGAGAAATGCTGGCTGAAAGAGGGCAGTATAGACAGAACACTTGTATCGAAGGCTGCAAGAGCTGTTGGCTAGAACGAGGGTCACGTTCCTCAAAATGGAGGGGCAACATTGCTGGTATGTGGTGGGTTTGTTCTGAGAAGGAGGAAAGCAGGAAGAACCCTTCTGGAGAAATGAATGGGCCTATGAGAGCTCCTCAAAGTGGCTCAAGATGAGGCTATCACCCCCAAGAGATCGGACAGTCCTTAGGGTTCTCCACCACCTATCCTGGAGCAGAAAATGGAGCAGGTGATGCAGGGGGCTGTCGCATATTTTTATATGTCGGTGGCTCCAACACTACCTGAAGCCAAGTGACTAACAGCCCAGGCACCTGCGAATCAGGCACCAGGAAGCAGGTGGAGGTAGTCCCCCCAGCTTCCCGAGGAAGGAGAAGAAGTGCACACCTGAAGAGGATTACTGTATTACCCTCCTTATAATTTCTTATAATCTTTCCTGGCTTTGAACTTTTTGCAAAGCTTTAATGAGTGTAACAGTACAGCAAGAACACTTTAAAAATATTTGAATGAGGCCCACCAGTTGTTGTGTTTTAGGGGTCTATGGATGACTGGATGACCCTACTTATAATTTTTTCCTGGCTTTGCACTTTGTGCAAAGACTTCATGAGAGTAGCAGTGCAGCAACTACACTTTAAAAATATTTGAATGAGGCCCACCAGTTGTTGCCTTTGAGGTGTGTATGAATCATAGAATCGTAGAGTTGGAAGGGAGCTCCTGGGCCATCTGGTCCAACTCCCTGCTCAAAGCAGGATTCACTAAATCATCCCAGTCAGATGTCTGTCCAGCCTCTGTTTGAAGACTTCCATTGAAGGAGAACTCACCACTTCTCGTGGCAGCTTGTTCCACTCATTGATCACTCTAACTGTCAAAAAGTTTTTTCTAATATCTAATCTGTGTCTCCTCCCATTCAGTTTCATCCCATTGCTTCTAATCTTTCCTTGTGCAAATGAGAATAAAGTTAATCCTTCTACAATATGACAGCCCTTGAGATATTTGTAGACAGCTATTAAGTCTTCTCTCAGTCTTCTTTTTGCAAACTAAACATTCCCAAATCTTGCAACCTTTCCTCATAAGACAGGGTTTGCAGACCGGTCACCATTCTGGTCGCTCTTTTCTGAACTTGCTCCAGTTTGTTGATGTCTTTTTTAAAATGTGGTGCCCAAAACTGGACACAATATTCCAGATGAGGTCTGACCAAAGAGGAGTAGAGGGAAATAATGACTTCACGTGATCTAGACTGTATGCTTCTGTTAATACATCCTAGAATTGCATTTGCCTTTTTTGCTGCTGCATCACACTGTTGACTCATATTCAGTCTGTGATCTATTACTATACCCAAGTCTTTTTCACATGTGCTGTTGCTTAGCCCTATTCCTCCCATTCTGTATATGCTTTTTTCATTTTTATTGCCCAGATGTAGTACTTTGCATTTTTCCCTGTTAAAAAACATTCTGTTAGTTGCTGCCCACTTCTCCAGTTTATTTAAATCTTTTTGAATCCTCTCTCTCTCTTCTCTAGTATTAGCTATCCCTCCTAGCTTTGTGTCATCAGCAAATTTAATCAGTTTACCCTCAATTCCTTCATCTAAATCGTTGATAAAGATGTTGAACAATACAGGGCCCAGGACAGAGCCCTGTGGTACCCCACTTGAGACATTCTTCCAACTGGATGTGCAGCCATTTACGACCACTCTTTGGGTCTGATCACTAAGCTAGTTATGAATCCACCTAACAGTTGCCTTGTCCATTCCATACTTAGTCATCTTTTCAATAAGGATTGTATGAGATACTTTGGATGACATGGATGACCTACTTTTAATTTTTCCTGGCTTTTCACTATCTGCAAAGCCATTATGAGTCTAGAAGTACAAAAATGTTTTTTTAAATATTTAAATAGCAATCCACACAGTGTAAAGAGTTTAGTGGGCGACAAGGTGACAAAGATCGCAGAATCCCACAAGTCTCCCAAGGGATCAACAAGAGGAATATCAGAGCCATATCAAGCTCGGGGCAATAGTGGAGGTGGCAGTAGCCTGTGGTTCAGAACTGTCTGCTTTACCAGAACCAATAAGTTCTGAACCCAGACCACAGCCTTCGCCGCTAGGGTTCTTGCGGACTGTAGATTAGAGAGCCAGGATCCATCAGCTAGTGAGCAGACTGCAGGCCCTAGACCAGTCAGAATAGAGAAGGAAGCAAGCCAGGACAAGGACTGAAGAAATGCTAGCAGCCCCTTTAGCCATTCTGGCATCCCTGGGTGAGGTCGTTACATACAACCAGCAGTGGAGATGTGGGTGCATAGAAAAGTTGGAACCTCATTCAACCAGCAGGCAGTAGAGCCGTAACCCTTGTCACAAAGGCTGCAAGAGATAACAGCTGAGACCAATGTTACTGTCACTATCCATTTTTTGATCTGTGTCAGAGTCTGGATTCTCTTATATTTTTTTTCCTTTTAGGCCATCGAGGGTTAATATTAGATTTTGCCGCTGGTGTTACAAGTTTAGGGTCTGCTGGTGGGTATTTCCCCCCGGTGGCCTCTGGTGTTACTACATGTTTAGTTAGTCAGCAGGTGGTAACCACTTCGTCCTTCCTGTAAAAGGTCACCAGGTGCTGCAGCTCACAGTTGGTAATACTCTTCCTCTTTGGAGACCAACCAAGCTGGAGTCAGGAGCTGGCTGTGTGCGATGAACTTCAGCTATAACCTTCATCTGATGCCTAACTCTGCTGTTCGGTGCATTACAGCAGAGAAAGCTAAGTTTTGTTGTTGTCATGATCCAGGTTGGATCTGACAGATTAAATGCACAAAGTAACCTTTTTTTTCCTTTGGCTGTGTGCCAAAGGTGGTTTTGCCCCGATGGCCATTAGGGTCATTGCACTGTGGTGATTTCAGTTGTAGTTTTCCCCCCGGTGGCCAATAGGGTCATTGCACTCTGGTTACCTTAGTTTGTGCACGTGATTATGGAACAGGTGTGATTGCTCTATAAAAGAGTATCAGGTGTGTTAATCACTGTTGGTGATAGTTTCTCATTTGCAAGCAAGCCTGGGTGAAGAATGGAGCTGAAGGAGAGTCACGGGCAGCCCAGTCAGAGTGCTGGAGTAGCAGCTATGGTGCCTGCAAGGAGGGCTGGCATGGATTGGTGGAGTGTCAGCTATGGTGTCTGCAAGAAGGGCTGGCATTGCTTGGTGGAGTGGCAGCTATGGTGTAGAGCTGCACTCAGAATGCTGGACTCGGTTGTGGAAAGCTGGACTCAAAATGTTGGACTCTTTGGCAGAAAAGCTGGACTCATTTGCTGGACTCTGTTTCTGGACAGCTGCACGCAGGTGTGGACTCTGTTTGCTCCAAGGCTGCACTATGGTGCTGAGAAGATCCGTTGCTGGACAGTGCACCCAGATGTTGGACTCAGTGGAGGAAAAGATGCATACAGGTGGTGGGCTCTGTTGCTGGGAGCGAAAGCAACTGAGCGAAGCTAAGTGGTGTTCCCCTGTTATGTCACTTTTCCTTATGTGTGTTTAGTGCAGTGGTAGGATTAGTTTCCGCACCGACCAATTCCCTAGTGAGGGTTTAGGTGCAGGGCGAGTCATGGTTTTTTAGGTTCCTGATCGGCGCCCGGTGTGGAACCGGCCTAGGGAATGTTAGGAGAGTAGAGACACTGACTCAGGGGAGTGCAGGAGGTCTCCACGTCCCGCATTCCCTATCACAGGGCCACCTGTTGTGAGTTCATTCTCTGGTTCACCAGTTGTGCGTTCTCCTTCCAGACTCCCTCTGATGGTAATAGGAGGTAGAGAGGCTGATTGGAGATCTGCCACCTGAGAATGAGGATGACAATTGAATCTCAGGAGTCTCAGATTGGATTTAAGACAGCCGACGCCCTATTCAGTTGCTGGTGATTCCTTTTGGCTTGTCAGCTCTTGGTTTTCAGCTCTGCTCCAGTCATCTAAAGCTAAGTTTTTCTGCTAATGTTCACACTTGTTTTGTTGGTCTATTCAGTTTTTTGGTGTGGTCAGCCAGCCCCTGCTGGGGGCTGTGCTGAATTTGCACTCTTATTTATCAGTATTTTGCCAATTGGCTTTTCGTCCCTTACTAGTTCGGTCTCTTTTTGCTCTGTCTCAGAATATTTCAGAGTGCTGATATAGTGGGAGCAGTCTAGTGACTTCAGGGTTAATTTTGCTATCAGAAGTGTTGGACATGATTTTTGTAGGGTTTTTTGCAGGTTGCAGACAGTCTTTCCTTTCCTTTCCTGTCTAGTTAGTTTGGGCCCCATCATTTGCTCAGCCTATTTTCCTGCCTGTTTTTGTGCCTTCATCTTGTTTCACCGTCAATACATATGTGGGGGCTATCTATTCATTTGGGGTCTGCTCTGGGGCAGTTAGTTTTTCCCTTTTCTTGCTTTAGGCTTATTTAGTCCTCCGGCCGTGACGAGGCGTCTAGGAACATCGTAGGCATGCTCCACGGCTACTGCTAGTTGTTGTGGTAAGATCAGGGATCTGCAATCTGCATAGTTACCAACCTCTCTGGTTTTCTGTGACTTAGCTTGTTCTGCTTTTTTCTCCTCGGTGACCCATTCATAACAGCCACCATTGTTATTGTTACCCAGGTTTTCCCTATTCCCTTTGTCCTGTTGCATTAGTTACTGGCCTGCGGGCCGCGTCACATAGGACAATTACACATGCCGCATCCTGTTGTATCAGTTACCGGCCTGCTGGCCATGTCACTCAGGATGGGGCACATGACATTTGTTTAGTTGTTTTAACCCCGAGGTGTCTGTTTTATCTTTCCTTTTGTGTCATTGGTGCAGTACATTTTTTTCCCTGTCTCACCTCCTGGGGAGGGGGATGAGGGTTTAGCTCAGGGCTAAACAGTAGATAGGGACAGGTCGGAGACTTGGGCCTCACTACCATCAAGTGTACCCCCAAGTTAAGGAAAGTCAGGGCACCCCTTTAGCCTCAGATGCAGTGCAGGGGCCCAGGTTCCTCGTCCCCTGTTTTCCCACACCTGCCCCGTGACAGTCACGTTCTTCAAAATGGAGGGTCAATATCACTGGTATGTGGTGGATGTGATCCGAGGGGAAGGGGAGCAGGATGAAGACTTCTTAGAAAATGAACGGGCCAGAGAGAGGCTCCTCGGGGTGGCTTAAGATAGGGCTACCACACCTGAGAGATTGTACTGTCCTTGGGGTTCCACACCTACAATGCTGCAGCAGGCAGTAGCGCAGGTGACAAAGGCAGCTGTCACCTATTTCTTCTTGTCGGGAGCTCTGGCACTAACTGAAGCTGGGTCACTTAAAGCTCAAGCAACAGGTAATCAGGCTCCAAAAAGCAGATGGAGACAGTCCCTCCAGGCTCCTGAGGAAGGAGAAAAAGAAATGGTCATCTGAAGAGGATTACTGTATTACACTACTTATACATTTTTTCTTGTTTTGCATTTTCTGCAAAGCATTTATGAGTGTAGGAATACATTAACATCACTTTCAAAATAATTAAGTTCAAATTTTTTTTTCTGGATTGAATTTGTCATCCATACAGTTTAACATGCTTTGCGTAAAATTACTATGGGTTAACATTTTTAAAACCGCTTGGTCTGGTACAGTTCACAAAATATTTTTATTCCAAAAATTTGGCTATTGTCATATGTACTGTAGAACCTGCTTTGTGTGAAATTTCGTTCATTTGAAATATAAACAAAAATGGACTACTACATATTTACAAATTTGGTTGTTCAAAAACTGACTATTGTTATATATATTGTAGAACTTGGTTTGTGAAAAATATTGTTGGTTTGAAATAAAAAACAGAATTGGTTTGCTACTGGTGCACACATTTTGTTTTGGTTTTAAATTAAATATTGTCATAATACTGTAGAACTCGGTTTGTGTGAAATTTCATTGGTTTCAAATAAAACAAAAAATTGTGCTGCTACACTTGCAGAAATTTGGTTGTTCTAAAATTGTCATATACATTTTTGAACTTGGTGTGTGTGAAATTTTGTTGGTTTGAAATAAAAAACAAAATTGGCCTGCTACACATGTAGAAATTTGGTTGTTCAAACAACGGCTATTGTCATACATACTGTTGAACTTGGTTTGTGTGAAATGTTGGTTTGAAATAGAAAACAGAATTGGCCTGCTACAGGTGTACACATTTTTTTAAAATTGACTATTGTCATATATACTGTAGAACTCGGTTTGTGTGAAATTTCGTTGGTTTGAAATAAACCAAAAATGGTCCTGCTACAGGTGTAGAAATTTGGTTTTTCTAAAATTGTCATATATAGTTCTGGCAAAAATTAAGAGACCACATTCAAATATTCAGTTAGTCTGATTTTTCTCCTTATAGGTATATTTTTGAGTAAAATGTAAATTGTTCTTTTAGTCTATAAACTTCTGACACGTCTCCGAATTTTCAAGCAATATATTTAGTTTTTTTTTCTGACAAAGAAAAATGGTCAAAATGTAAAAAAAACCCCAGTGCTTCCAGACCTCAAATAATGCAAAGAAAAAGTTCATAATCATTTAGAAAAAACAGTACTAATTTTTTAACTCAGGAAGAGTTCTGAAATCAATATTTTGTGGAATAACCAAGATTTTTAACAACAGTTTTCATGTGTCTTGGCATGCTTGCCACACGTCTTTCACACTGCTTATGGGGCAAAAATTTAAGTAGTTTTTCTTTGTTTGATGGCTTGTGACATCCTCTTGATTACATTCCAGAGGTTTTCAATGGGGTTCAGGTCTGGAGAATGGGCTGCCCATAACAGGGTTTTGATGTGGTGGTCCCTTAATTTTTGCCAGAGCTGTATACTGCAGAACTTTGTGAGTGTGACATTTTGATGGTTTGAAATAAAAAAGAAATTGGCCTGCTACAGATGTAGAAATTTGATTGTTCAAAAAATGCTTCTTAAGCATCTCCACACACCAAGAGGTCGAAGCACAGAGAGCGAACACTAAGGCAAGAGGGGTGGCAGGGGAAGGAAGTCATGGGGTCAGAGTATATGGGCAGAGGATAAAACATGGTATCAAGGGTTCAGCTGCTCTAGCCTGGAAGCATGAACTATCACTGACATTGGTCTGAAGGCCACAGCAGACTGAAATAGTTCCACAGAACCCAAAATGAGGCAGGGAAGGTTAACTCCCTCACGACCAGACTGAGGAGAGAATAACAAGAAACAAAACCCGGCCTGGATTATGACAGTGAGCAGCAGAGGCCAGTTGTGGAATACCAGCTCCAACACGCCTGCCGGTATTTTGGTCAGCCTCCATACATTACAACTGAAGAGTGGGCATGGATGACTGATATTTGAGCGGTCCTCCAAGACTTTGAGGACTCCACAAAGATGATGAGGGGTGATAACTAGAGATGAGCAAACCTTTCAAGGCTTGGTTTGGATTGGCCCAATGGACCTTTGTTCGAAGAACCGTCCACTGAACGTTTCGACAAACGTACCCAAACCTCATTAGATTAAATGGGAGGCAAAACCAAATGCATAGACAACACTTTAAGGGGTGACAAAAAGCTTCCCAGACAGCTAAAATTAGGGAAAGACACCATGAAAAGTGGCATCAATTGATCCACAGTAGAAATTTGCAAATGAAACAGCAGCAGTCAGCCAAGGACCAGGCATGAGGTATCAAGGCCTGGCTGCGCATTTACAGATTTTTTCTATTCCAGCCACTCTCAGATGGCACACACATCAGTTTTATAGATGTCACGCGGGGCTTAGTTCAACTAAGGCTGAAATACCCGGGGCCCCTGTGATGTCCCTGTAACTAGGGGAAACCCTGTCTGACCCTCAACCCAGGGTTTTTGTTGATGGTGCAAATGCCTGAGCCTCCAACCTTTCCTTGTCTCCTGCTCAGCCCTGAACTTAACCCTCCACCCTCCACCCAGTGAGGAGTCGCACCACCAAAGCCCCCACACAAATTATGACAGACAGGGAGAACTTAAACTGCACTGCGCCGCACACACACAGGAATATACAGTAATGTGAACAGGGCACAACTAAACACAAATATGGGAAGGAGAAAGGATAACAACGGATCATACGCCACCAGATACGAATCTCTCTCTCTTCAACACCTCCACTCCAGACCGGAACCACTTGGTATGAAACACAAGCTATAATCGGCGACGCCCATAGGTCAGCATGACTATTTAAAGACCGTGGGCGTGACTAACCATCCAACCTGGTCTCCAGCAAGATTAACCCCCGAGAGCCTGAAGATCAAGCCGGCGCCACTGAGGCTATAGTGGATGGAGGTGGAACTACCTCTGCCTGCCGGACGCTGTGGTGTGAACAGCGTCCGACATGACAATAAACTACTATTGATAGAAAAATGTAAGAATAGTAACACAGGTAGTTGACGGATCAATTGACCCACAGTAGAACATGTTATAATGGCACACAAGCAGTCAGCCATGGGCCATGCATGAGGTATCAGTGTCTGGCCCAGCATTTAAAGCTTGCAAAAGTTTCAATGAGGACCTGGTGGTTAAGGAAGCTGTGTAAGCCTTCTTAGCTGGAAGACCTCACAAATCATGCAACACGTCCAATTTATTTATTTTTTATTCCAGACACACTCAGATGGCACAAATATCAGTTTCATTCAATAATGTTGGTAGAAAAATGTAATGAAAGTAACATAGGTAGTTGACTGAAAGACCTACTTACATGGGCAACCCCCAGATAGAGTGCGAACTTGGAGTCTCCACATTTCAAAAAATAATTGTCGCACACCACTAAAGTGGCATTAATTTCCTCAGAGAAGAAATATTATAATAGGCCTATGACACCTTCAATCAGAGGTAACCCACCAGATGGCATCCAACTTCGCATCTCTCCACTTAAAAAAAGAAATGTCACTCACCACAAAAGTGGCATCAATTTATACAGAGTATAAACAATATATTAGGCCTCTGACACACCTCCCACCACAGGCAACCCATCAGATGGAGACTCAATTTGGAGTCTCCACATTTCAAAAAATTGTTTGTAATATCTGCAGCAGTAGCAACAGTAGGCACAGGAGACAAGACAAATATAGCACAGACTGCAATAACATGAGATCAATACATGACACTAAAAACTACACTATCGCCAGTCTGTCCAGTCTGCAACTGGGGTGCAAAAGTCATCGGAGATCCATGACTTGTTCATTTTAATGAAAGTTAGGTGGTCTACACTTAGAAGAGACAGCCAGATGTGCTTATCCATCAGGATACCACCAGCAGTGCTGAAGACATGTTCTGAGAGAATGCAGGCTGCTGGGCATGAATAAACCTCCAAGGCAAGACAGGCAAGCTCAGGTCACTCTTCCATTTTTGAAGACCAAAATGTAAAAAGGTCCAAGCCCCCGATAACATTGATATTTAGCTCCAGATACTCCTGCACCAACCTCTCCAGTTGTTCACAGCTTAACAGACCTGTACTCTGTTCTGCTGGTGCACAGGCTGGTCTAAAAAATTTGTTAAACAACTCACAGAAATTGCTTTTGCCACTTACACTGCTGCTGATAATGTTTTGGCGGTAATGCCTTGACGTTCCCGGGGTTGGACATCTACAACTGGGAAGCACACTGTGTGCCTCACTGGTGTCTTGGGGAAAATCACTCCTAAGATTGTCTACAAGCGTATTTCGATACTCCAGCATGCACGCATCCTTTTCCAGGGGGGAAGCATCTGGCAAAATTTACTTTTGTACCGTGGATGTAACAGAGTGAGAACCCAGTAGTCAGTATTTGTTTCTAACCCTAAGAATACGGCATTGTGTTGAAAATAGTGCAGCAAGAAGTCACTCACTTGTCGGGCGCTTCCATAAGGTTCGAAGTCCATGATGTGTTGGTGGCGGGGTAAAACTCAAGGTTGCTTCCTCCGTCCCCTCATGCCAACCACGGAAATCAGAGATCATATCATTATCCTCTTCATCGCCTGACTGTTGCACATCTATCACCTCATCCTTCTCAATTTGTTCCTCGGCTCCTACATCTTTACTAATAGTTTGTCTGGTAAACTGAGCCCCCCTTGATCACTGTAAGCCACCCTCCCATGGCCCTAAACTGTATGACAACAGTCCAGAAATGTGAGCTGTTGTTATCCCTTCCGCATCCTACTCTGCTTCCAACTGTTCCTCTGGGACATCACCTCATCATGCAGACTATTCAAATGTGCTGAAGCATGTAGATGACCGGAATGGTGATGCTGATGATTGCATCGTCAGTGCTAACAATCTTAGTAGACATTTCAAAACTATGCAGAAGGGTGCAGAGGTCCTTCACCTGTGTCCACTCCACAAACGTGATTTGCACCACATCCGGACTGCGTTGGCCCAGGCTATGCAAAAGGACTCATGGCGGCTGCCACAGCCGTTGCAACATATACAGAGTACAATTTCACCATGTCAGAACATCTCTAATCAAATGATTAACCGGTAGGCCGAAAGACCTCTGTAGCAATGCAAGTCGATGACCAGCGGGATGTGATCATCGGAAGTAAGCACGCTGTGACCATGCTTTCTGTTGCAGCGCATCTAGGCCAGGAAAGTGGTGGAGAAATTGTTGTAGCATCAGGTTGAGGAAGTGAGCCATTCAAGTCACATGTGTGAGGTTGCCATGGAATAGGGCTGCCAGTAGGTTTGCATCATTATCGCACATGGCCTTCCCTGGCTCCATGTATAGTGGAGAAAGCAATTGCTCTGATTCGGCCTTGATCCACAACTCTTGAGCTGTGTAACTTCATTAAACACTGCGTGATTGTGATGAACCATGGCTGCACAGTATGGAGGTGGCGGAGATTCTATCTGCAATGTTGGAACACGTGTCTGAATAAGGGAGGGGTTGAGTACACAGGTAGAATTCCTAGAAGAGGCAGAAAAGGCAGAAGCAGTGGAGGAACTATTAGATATAGAGGTTTGTCCCCCAAGCCTTGGGGATTCAAAGACTTGTGGAGCAGCCCCTTGACCGGCTTCCCCCGCAGCCTCCAGAGTCAATCAGCAAGTTATAATGCCACTGCCCATGTTTGCTTGTCCAGGTGTCAGTAGTGAAATGAATCCTGGCAGACATAGTTTTTCAGGGAATGGGTGATGTTTTCGGTGGCATGCTGGTGAAGCCCAGGCACAGCTTTCTTTGGGAAGTAATGGCGACTGGGCAACAGGTACTGGGGGACTGTGACAGCCATCAACTTTTGGAAACTTAATATATCCACCAGGCAGAAAGACAGCATTTCTTTGGTCTCAAAAAATGCCCAGGCTAGGCAACCCTTGCCGCACTTGCGATCTGCACACTCGCGACTGGTGCTGCCCACAGTCAGAGTCTGGCTGAGGATGCAATACTTGTCGTGGTTGCATTACTTCGTGTCTGTGTGGGTAGCCATAACGTAACCTACTCATCTTCTTCCTCCTCTGCCTCCTCTGCTGAGCTACTCAGCTGCTTATCTCTGGGATCACACCAAGTGAGATTTACAACCTCATCTTCATCCTCATTGTACTCCAACTCCTCTCCCTGAGAGTCACCCTCCTCCTCTTTCTTCCCTGACACCACGGTAAAGTCCACATATGCCTCTGGTATCTGAGACTCATTAGGATTACGTCCACCCTTGGTGGTTAATGTCTGGTGATGAGGGTCTGGATTCTGCTCAGACCCTACTTCGTCAGGCCCCAGATCCAACATGAAAATATTTTAGACATTGGTGCAGATGCTTTCTTCCTCTGCATTCTGTGATTCTTCTGAGCAGACCTCTTATGCCCATGGAATACAATGTGTGAATAGCTCTTCAGAATGGCCCATCTGAGATTCTTCACAATCAGTTGGGCATTTGGAAATGTTTGATGCTGGGGGAAAGAAAGGTGATTGAGGTGCCACTTTTGAGGATTTTACTGTGTGATGTTAAAGTGGAAGACGAGGAGGAGAGGCCACTTAATGCAGTGCTTGCCATCCATATGAGCACATACTCTTTCTGAGCCTCATCTACAAGGCGTGCCGCTGTGTGGCTGCCAAAGAAAGGGAGCCTAGTAGGCTGGTCAATAACAGATATTGTCAGTGGTCTTTAGATAGGACGAGATGGTGTTTGTTCAGTTAAACTTTCATTCAAATTAACACCTAACCCACATACACTTCGAACATCAAACTTATACTCCCTTCAACCATGACCTCGCTTTTTCCCACTCATGTACTTACCTTCGCCTCTTGTACCCTGCTGTTTCATAAACTAAAGGCCCCTTTACATTTAGCGATGCACCAGCAATCCCGACAATGATACGATCCTGTCAGGATCGCTGGTGCATCGCTAAATGGTCACTAGTGAGCTGCCACACAGGCAGATCTCATAGCGACATAGCAGCGATTTAGCGGACGATACCTTACCTTTCAGACGCGGCGATCTTGACGTCCTCCCGTCCGCGTCCACGCGTCGCTCGTCGGCGCCAGCAGGAAGCCCAGCAGGAAGAGCCCGATGAGAAATGGAGCTGCGCGATCTTGCGCGATCAGCGATGGACAGCGGGGGAGCCGGTCGGAGGTAAGTATTAGACATAGCGATATCGCTAGCAATATCGCTGCTGCGTCACCAAATCGGTGATGCTTTGGCGATATTGTTAACGATATCGCTATGTGTAAAACCCCCTTTAGGCCCACAGCTGTCAGTCCCCTGTCACTTAATAAACAATCACTATTTATTTTCTTAGATAGTGTGAGTGAACAACACTGTGATGCCTAGCGATTTTTAAGTGGAAATATAGCCTTCTGATTTGCCACTGAAACACAGTTTTAGCACAAATGATTTGGAGTAGCTAATTTGGCCTCATGGCTGCAACACTGTAGTAGGTCAAATGATTTTTACGTGGAAATCTGGCCTTCTGATTTGTCACTGAAACACAGTTTTAGCACAAACGATTTGAAATAGCTAATTGGACCTCATGGCTGCAACACTATATTAGACCTAGTAATTTTTAAGTGGAAATCTGGCCTTCTGATTTGCCACTGTAAGGGTGGTTTCACATTAGCGCTTTTTAAGCGCACGCACGGCCGGGGGTAGCTCTGCCCCCGAGCCGGCTCTCTGCCCGGCGTGCCCGCCCCTTGCTTGTAGCGCCGCCTCCTAGCGCACAGCGGCGCCTGCGATCGGCGCACCCTATCTTTAGCATAGGGTGCGCAGATCGTGCGCAGGCCGTGCGCTAGTTGCGCTTTGACCTGCGCTGCGCACTTTTGACGGTGCGCCGTGCTCGCCAAAATCCAAAAAGTTTGATTTTGGCGCGCACGGCGCACCGTCAAAAGTGCGCAGCGCAGGTCAAAGCGCAACTAGCGCACGGCCTGCGCAGATCTGCGCACCCTATGCTAAAGATAGGGTGCGCCGATCGCAGGCGCCGCTGTGCGCTAGGAGGCGGCGCTACAAGCAAGGGGCGGGCACGCCGGGCAGAGAGCCGGCTCGGGGGCGGAGCTACCCCCGGCCGTGCGTGCGCTTAAAAAGCGCTAATGTGAAACCACCCTAACACAGTTTTAGCACAAACGATTTGGAGTAGCTAATTGCACCAAATAGCTGCACCACTATATTAGGCCAAAGATTTTTAAGTGGAAATCTGGCCTTATGATTTGCCACTGAACACACACTTTTAGCACAAACGATTTGTAGTAGCAAAAGGGGTTGCCACACAGTATTTGTACAACCTATTTTGATTCTGGAAGATCGATTTCACACAGGACAGGATTCTATTTATTTCACTGACAAGTTCACTTTTGGTAGCAGATGTAGCGCAGGAGCAACCGCTCTGCTCTGTGACACTTAGCAATTGGCACCAGCAAAAGAAGATGGCTGCTTTTTATATGGCCATGGACATGATTTCGGCAACCAATCACAGAAGACCTTGTGTCATGAAGTTTTGGATGGTTTCTGTGTTCTGATTGGTTTCCGGAATCAGCACACATAAAGGTAAAAAAATTGCGTCCGTCCTGTAATCTCTTCAGACGCTCCTTTAACCCATCCACACCTACTTTCCTCATCAAACACATCCCCCCGTCCACCCGCTCATCATACCACTATCCTAGCCAAAGTAATACAAAAGCATTAGTGGAAATGCGATGATTTACCGAACTGAGACTGACTTTTGGCGACTTTGAGTAAAAATGCTTGTGAAAGAGAACACGAATCCGAATGTGCTACGTTTATTCCGAACTTGAGATTGGCGAATGTTTTCTGAACACGTTCACTCATCCCTAGTGATAACATCATTATTTATGCAATGATCCCGCTTTTGTGCCTACTTAAACAGTGTCTGCTGACATTTAGACTTGAAGCTTTGCATGCGGACCAGGTGTAGACAGAGAAATACATGAGACAGGGCGATACTACGTAGCCAAGGCTCATCTCATCTGCTTAGCGCAGATTTGGTAACAATAAGGAGGTGGACGCTGAGCAAGATGAGGAGGAACAAGAGCTGGATGTGCAAAAGAGGCTAGTTCCCACACAAACTTCATCCCGTCTTTCATACGTGGATAGGATGAGGAGGGGAATGAGGAGGAAGAGATGGAGATGAAATGGAGAGTCATCATCATGGTGGAGAAAGGAAAGTGTTGGCTGTAGGGAGCTTGGCACATATGGTCAACTTTATATACCACTGCCTTTTCCATGACCCCCGAGTTACATTTATCTTGCCCAAAAAAGAGTACTAGTTGTTTACCCTGCAAGACCTATGCTACAGGGAGAAATTTGCATCTCTTCTTCCTGAGGCGAAAAGGTCTTCTAAAATGGTGTTATACCAAAGGGCCATATGTTGAAAAATTCCTATCAGACAGCGCCAGCTGCAGGGGACAAGCTTTATTGCCCAACGAAAAAGGAGGGGTGGGAGAGACACACACCGCATACAGCAGAGGCAAGGGGATAACTGTTAAAGGACTGGGACAATTTCATTACACTCTCCCAGCATCCATGCCTGATGATCAGGTATTTTTGACAAGGTGGGAAAAGTTTTTAAAAATGGTTAAGAAATACCTGATCAACCCTCTGCAACCCTCAGCTATTTGGTCTCCAAGCTGGACACCTGTTATGAGCTGTCCCTCTATTCCTTGGAGGTTATGTGCTGCCTTACTGCTATTGTTTTGCCTGAGTGGGTTTTTAGTGCCACCGGGAGAATCATAACATACAGGCGTTTTCACCTGTCAACAGGAAGTTGACAACAATGATAACAATGATAACAGTGAACAATACTTATCTTAGACCAGACTTTTCCACACCACCTGAAGACAGAAGAACATAAAGTGCTTTTAATGCTTAATATTCGAAGGCTGTCCAGTTGTTGCCTTCTAGGGTCTATGGCTGACTCGATGATCCTTACTTATAATATCGAAGTACCACAATTACACATTCTTAATTTTTTTATGAGGCACTTCAGTTTGAGTCTTCAAGGGTGTAGGGATGACCCTTCTTGTAATTATGTGTTTCATTTCTGGCCCCATGTGTCTCATTTCTAGCCCCCATGTGTAGAGATGAACGACTGCGTTTTTTTGGGTCGAGTCGGGTTTCATGAAACTCGACTTCCGCAAAAGTCGGGTCGAACGAAATCGGCCGACTATAGGGAAAAGTCGGAGGCTGACTGAAACACGAAGCCCAATGCAAGTCAATGGGGAAGCAAAGTCGACAGGGAGTGGAAGACAGTAAACACATCTACAGTGCCCATTTCAATGCCAAAAACATCAATTCTTATAACTGAAGCTTGTCAGCCTTAATTTACTTCCTAATAATAGTTACGCATTGAAAACTGGGGGTTATTTGGCTAAAGTTGTGGGGGGGTTGGGCTGGCTCCAGGTTTTCATGTGCCCAGGGCCAAAGAGTGTCAGTGCACCCCTTTAACCTCTTTGCGACCGCCCACAGTAGATAAACGTTGGCGCTTGCTGGGCTTTGTGCAGCGCCGACGTTTATCTACTGTCGGCGGTTTTGTGCCCCCCGGGACCCCCTCATACCTTATAACGCGGGGATCCCGGTGCACAATGCATGCTGGGACCCCCGACGTCATCGAGACCTGATTGGTTCAAGTCCTGATGACATCGCGTCACTGCAGCCAATGAGAGAGCTCGCTGGGAAAGCTGCTTGTTTCCCGGCGATCTCCCTCATTATAACGCGACTTCTCCTCTGAGCTCATGCTGACAGATGAGCAGAGGTGAAGCAGCGTTGCAGTGTGACTAGATCTCTGCCTGGCACAGCTGATCGCTGCCTGGCACAGCTGTGCCAGGCAGCGATCTTGTCACACAGTAACGCTGCTTCACCTCTGCTCATCTGTCAGTGTGAGATCAGAGGAGAAGTGGCGTTACTATGTGCCGAGCAGCGATCATGTCACATAGTAATGCTGCTTCTCCTCTGATCATCTGCCAGTGTGAGATCAGAGGAGAAGTGGCGTTACTATGAGTCAAAAATACAAAAAATAAAAAACACAAAAATAAAAAAAGTAAAGAAAAAAAAAGCAGGTAGGCAGGCTAGGGCTAGGGCTAGGGTTAGGGTTAGGGCTAGGGTTAGGGCTAGGGTTAGGGCTAGGGTTAGGGCTAGGGTTAGGGCTAGAGTTAGGGGTGTGTTGGGGTTAGGGTTGGAATTCGAATTGGGGGTTTCCACTGTTTAGGTACATCAGGGGCTCTGCAAACGCAACATGACGCCTGCAGACCATTCCATCAAAGTCTGCATTCCAGAACGTCACTACTTCCCTTCCGAGCCCCACCGTGTGCCCAAACAGTGGTCCCCCCCACATGTGGGGTACCAGCGTACTCAGGACAAATTGGACAACAACTCTTAGGGTCCAATTTCTCCTGTTACCCTTGTGAAAATAAAAATTGGGAGCTAAAAGATCATTTTTGTGGAAAAAAAATGATTTTTTTATTTTCACGGCTCTACATTATAAACTTTAGTGAAACACTTGGAGGTTCAAAGTGCTCACCACACATCTAGATAAGTTCCTTGGGGGGTCTAGTTTCCAAAAAGGGGTCACTTGTGGAGGATTTCCACTGTTTAGGCACATCAGGGGCTCTGCAAACGCGACATGACACCCGCAGACCATTCCATCAAAGTCTGCATTCCAAAACGTCACTACTTCCCTTCCGATCCCCACCGTGTGCCCAAACAGTAGTTTTCTTCCACATATGGGGTACCAGTGTACTCAGGACAAATTGGACAACAACTTTTGGGGTCCAATTTCTCCTGTTACCCTTGTGAAAATAAAAAATTGGGGGCTAAAAGATCATGTTTGTGGAACAAAAATGATTTTTTATTTTCATGGCTCTACGTTATAAACTTCTGTGAAGCACTTGGGGGTTCAAAGTGCTCACGACACATCTAGATAAGTTCTTTAAGGGGTCTAGTTTCCAAAATGGGGTCACTTGTGGGGGTTTCCACTGTTTAGGCACATTAGGGGCTCTCCAAATGCGACATGGCGTCCTATCTCAATTCCAGCCAATTCTGCATTGAAAAAGTCAAACGGCACTCCTTCCTTTCTGAGCTCTGCCGTGTGCTCAAACAGTGGTTTAGCCCCACATACGGGGTATCGGCATATTTGGGAGAAATTGCACAAAAAATTTTGTGGTTCATTTTCTGTTTTTACACTTGTGAAAATAAAAAAAATGGTTCTGAAGTAAAATGTTTGTGAAAAAAAGTTAAATGTTTATTTTTTCCTTCCACGTTCCATTCATTCATGTGAAGCACCTGAAGGGTTAATAAACTTCTTGAATGTGGTTTTGAGTACATTGAGAGGTGCAGTTTTTAGAATGGTGTCACTTTTGGGTATTTTCTGTCATATTGACCCCCCAAACTCACTTCAAATGTGAGGTGGTCCCTAAAAAAAATGGTGTTGTAAATTTTGTTGTAAAAATGAGAAATCGCTGGTCAACTTTTAACCCTTAGAACTTCCTAAAAAAAAAAAATTATGTTTCCAAAATTGTGCAGATGTAAAGTAGACATGTGGGAAATGTTATTTATTAACTATTTTGTGCGATATCACACTCTGATTTAAGGGCATAAAAATTAAAAGTTTGAAAATTGCAAAATTTTCAAAATTTTTACCAAATTTCGATTTTTTTAACATATAAGCGCAGTTCATATCTAAGAAATTTTACCACTATCCTGAAGTACAATATGTCATGAGAAAACAATGTCAGAATCAGCAGGATCCGTTGAAGCATTCTAGAGTTATGGCCTCATAAAGTGACACTGGTCAGAATTGAAAAAATTGGCCTGGTCACGAAGGCAAAAACAGGCTCAGGCGCGAAAGGGTTTACACATACCACAACTCATGATGGTCCGATACGCCACAGAAATATAGGTATAGTGCAATGACACATACTTCACTGCTTACATTACATGACTGATCTAATTTAAATTGTACAATAGCTCAAAAATAGGACAGTTTATTACTCCATACAGTGTTATGGCCACCACATTGTGCGCCATGCAGAATAATGAGCCCCATATATTTCTCCATACCAAATAATTAGTCACATATAATGTTCGATAAAGTATCTGATGAGCTCCACATAATGCTCCATATATAATGGGCCCCATTTGTAGTGTTCCAGTGTATAATATGCCCCTTAGATGCTGCTCCAGTGTCTGATCTGCCCCATTTACATTGCTCCAGTACATGATGGGATTCATGGATGATGCTCCAGTGCATGATGGGCTCCAATAATGCTCCATATATAATGGGCCCCATTTGTAATGCTCCAGTGTATAATGGGCCCCTTAGATGCTGTTCCAGTGTCTGATCTGCCCCATGTACATTGCTCCAGTACATGATGGGCCTCATGGATGATGCTCCAGTGTATGATGGGCTCCAATAATGCTCCATATATAATGGGCCCCATTTGTAATGCTCCAGTTTATAATGGGCCCCTTAGATGCTGCTCCAATGTCTGATCTGCCCCATTATAATTAGTCACATATAATGTTCGATAAAGTATCTTATGAGCTCCACATAATGCTCCATATATAATGGGCCCCATTTGTAGTGCTCCAGTGTATAATATGCCCCTTAGATGCTGCTCCAGTGTCTGATCTGCCCCATGTACATTGCTCCAGTACATGATGGGCCTCATGGATGATGCTCCAGTGTATGATGGGCTCCAATAATGCTCCATATATAATGGGCCCCATTTGTAATGCTCCAGTGTATAATGGGCCCCTTAGATGCTGCTCCAGTGTCTGATCTGCCCCATTTACATTGCTCCAGTACATGATGGTCCTCATGGATGATGCTCCAGTGTATGATGGGCTCCAATAATGCTCCATATATAATGGGCCCCATTTGTAATGCTCTATTGTATAATGTGCCTCTTAGATGCTGCTCCAGTGTCTGATCTGCCCCATTTACAATGCTCCAGTATATGATGGGCCTCATGGATGATGCACCAGTGTATCATGGGCCCTAATAATGCTCCATATATAATGCTCCCCATTTGTAATGCTCCAGTGTACAATGGACCTCTTAGATGCTGCTCCAGTGTCTGATCTGCCCCATTTACATTGCTCCAATACATGATGGGCCTCATGGATGATGCTCCAGTGTATGATGGGCTCCAATAATGCTCCATATATAATGGGCCACATTTGTAATTCTCCAGTGTATAATGGGCCCCTTAGATGCTGCTCCAGTGTCTGATCTGCCCCATTTACATTGCTCCAATACATGATGGGCCTCATGGATGATGCTCCTGTGTATGATGGGCTCCAATAATGCTCCATATATAATGGGCCCCATTTGTAATGCTCCAGTGTATAATGTGCCCTTTAGATGCTGCTTCAGTGTCTGATCTGACCCATTTACATTGCTCCAGTACATGATGGGCCCTATTTTTAATTAACCCAGGCATGGTATGTGAAAAGAGCTCCATGGAGTAATCTGAGGTGTGTGCTTCCACATCCTTCACTTTTGGTGTGAGTGAAGGACACAAGGAAAGGGGTTGCTCCTGACCAGAAGCCTGCATTTACGACTCAGTGCTTGCATTTTTTACAACTTCAGAAGAGGTGGTGATAGAGCTAAAGGCTGTTTCAGCAATGTAAGCCACAAACAGTTCCCGATACTCCAGCTTTAACCCCTTCATGACAACAGATGTACTATCCCGTCTATGGGACCCGGGCCCCTATGCCCATGGACGGGATAGTATGTCTCTGCAATAAGCGGTGCCCACGTGGTGAGCGCCGCTGATCGCGGCCGGGTGTCAGCTAATTATCACATCTGACACCTGGCACAATGTGTCAGGGGCGGTCACAGAACGCCCCCGACACTTTAACCCCTTGCACACCACGATCAAACATGATCGCGGTGTACCGGGGGTTGAAGGGAAGCATCAGCAGGGAGGGGGCTCCCTCCGTGCTTCCCTGAGCCCCCCTTGGCAGCGCAATGTGCAGCGTTGCTGCGGGGGGCTCCTTCCCTGCATGCCCCGAATCCAAGATGGCGACAGGGGCCTTCAGGGGCCTGCAGGGAGCCGGCTTCCTTAGTGCCTGCAAAGTGCAGGCATGAGGAAGTCTGCAGCAGTGCCTGTGACAGATCGCTGATCTGTCACAGTGATCTGTGATGTGACAGATCAGCGATCTGTCACAGGACTGTGATGTCCCACCTGGGACTATGTAATAAAGTTAAAAAAAAAAATGTTAAAATAATTTAAAAAAAATCGGCAAATAAATAAGAAAAAAAAAAAAAAAATTCCCCCAATAAATCCATTTTTTGGAAATAAAAAAAAACAAAACAATAAAAGTACACATATTAGGTATCGCCGCATCTGTAACGACCTGCCCTATAAAACTGTCCCATTAGTTAACCCCTTTAGAGAACCCCTTAAAAAATAAAAAGCGAAGCAAAAAATAATGATTTATTATTATACCGCCAAACAAAAAGTGCAATAATGCGCGATCAAAAAGACGCATATTAATATACATGGTACCACTGAAAACGTCATCTTGTCCCACAAAAAACGAGCCACAAAACAGCATCATCAGCGAAAAAATAGAAAAGTTATAGCTCGCAGAATAAAGTGATGCAAAAATAACTATTTTTTATATAAAATAGTTTTCATTGCATAAAACCGACAAAACATTAAAAAAAGACCTAATTGAGGTATCGCTGTAACCGCTTTATCAATTTAACCGCACCCGGAACGGTGTAAACGCACCCCCCCAAAAGAAATTCATGAAACGCTGCTTTTTGTTCATTCTGCGTCCCAAAAATCAGAATAAAAAGCTATCAAAATATGTCACATGCCCGAAAATGGTACCAATAAAACGTCAACTCGTCCCGCAAAAAATAAGACCTCACATGACTCAGTGGGTCAAAATACGGAAAAATTATAGCTCTCAATATGTGGTGATGCAAAAATTATTTTTACAATAAAAAGCGTCTTTTAGCGTATGACAGCTGCCAAATATAAAAACCGCCATAAATAGTTAACCAAACTCCCCGTTATCACCCCCTTAGTAAGGGAAAAATAATAAAATTAAAAGAAAATTTAACTCCCTCCTGAAACCTAAAGTACAGGCCCCCATCACCAACCTCAGCGGTGAGGATCTGGCCACTTATTTCCTAGAAAAAATCAACCACATCCATCAGGATATCTCAGCCCTATCTCCTCAGTGCCTGGATCCCCTTCCCTGCCGCACCTCAAGCTCACTAGACATCTTTGAGCCTGTTTCAGAAGAAGAAGTTTCCAAGCTCCTCGCTTCTGCTCGGCCTACAACCTGCAACAGTGACCCTATTCCTTCACAGCTCCTGCAGTCTCTCTCACCAGTGGTCACCACTCACCTGACTAAAATATTTAACCTCTCTCTTTCTTCAGGTATATTTCCCTCCTCATTTAAACATGCCATCATAACCCCTTTACTTAAAAAGCCATCCCTGGACCAGAACTGCACTGCTAACTACAGACCTGTCTCTAACCTTCCCTTCATCTCTAAACTCCTGGAACGCCTGGTCCACTCCCGTCTAATCCGCTATCTCTCGGATAACTCTCTTCTCGACCCCTTACAATCTGGTTTCCGCTCTTTACACTCTACTGAAACTGCCCTCACTAAAGTCTCTAATGATTTAATAACAGCTAAATCGAAAGGTCATTGCTCCCTGCTGATTCTCCTGGATCTCTCTGCCGCATTTGACACTGTGGATCACCAGCTCCTCCTCACTATGCTCCGCTCTATAGGCCTCAAGGACACAGCCCTCTCCTGGTTCTCCTCCTACCTCTCTGACCGCTCCTTCACTGTATCTTTTTCCGGCTCCTCTTCCTCTTCTCGTCCCCTTACTATCGGGGTCCCGCAGGGCTCAGTCCTAGGCCCCCTCCTCTTCTCTTTATACACTGCCCCTATTGGACAAACAATCAGCAGATTTGGGTTCCAGTATCATCTCTATGCTGATGACACCCAATTATACACTTCTTCCCCTGACATCACCCCTACCCTAATTCAAAATACCAAGGATTGTCTGTCTGCTGTCTCTAGCATCATGTCCTCCCTCTATCTGAAACTAAATCTCTCTAAAACTGAACTTCTTGTGTTTCTCCCCTCTACTAACCTCACTCTACCTAACATCGAAATAACCCTGGAGGGTTCAACCATAACTCCCAAGCAGCATGCCCGCTGTCTTGGGGTCATATTCGACACTGAACTTTCCTTTACTCCGTACATCCGATCACTCAGTCGCTCTTGTCACCTGCATCTTAAAAACATCTCCAGAATCCGACCTTTTCTCACCTTTGAAACTGCTAAGACTCTTACTGTCGCTCTTATTCATTCTCGTCTGGACTACTGCAACTCTCTTCTGATCGGTCTCCCTCTTACCAAACTTTCTCCTCTCCAATCCATCTTGAATGCGGCAGCCAGGGTCATATTTCTGTCCAGCCGCTTCACCGATGCCTCCATCTTGTGCCAGTCATTACACTGGCTACCTATTCGCTACAGGGTCCAGTATAAACTCATCTCTCTCACCCACAAAGCTCTCCACTGTTCTGCACCGCCTTATATCTCCTCTCTCATCTCTGTCTATCGCCCTACACGTGCCCTCCGTTCTACAAATGACCTAAGACTAACATCCCCCGTAATCCGAACCTCGCACCTCCGTCTCCAAGACTTCTCTCGTGCTGCTCCAGCTCTCTGGAATGCACTTCCCCAGACGATCAGACTGATACCTAGCCCTGACCTATTCAAGCGCGCTTTGAAAACCCATCTCTTCAAAGAAGCCTATCACATCAACTACTCAGCAAGCTAACTTTGCCCTGTTCCCTCCTTCCAAATATTATTCTGAATCTGCACCCTACTATTCATCTGTCTCCACACCCTTCATGCACATGATAACTGCACTTGATACTTGTCTATTGCGCTTAAACACACGGGCTGATGACCGGATCATGCAGCTTTATATGAAAATCCCTATTATAATTGCCAGACCTGAATTAACAAGCATTTCTCACCTACTGTGTCCCCCCATTTCCTTGTAGATTGTAAGCTTGCGAGCAGGGACCTCACTCCTAATGTCATTGTTTGAATTGTCTTAACTTGTATTGAATTTATTGTCTGTACATGTCCCCGCTTAATTGTAAAGTGCTGCGGAATATGTTGGCGCTATATAAATAAAAATTATTATTATTATTATTATTATTATTATTATTTATTTCCATTTTCCCATTAGGGTTAGGGTTAAGGCTAGGGCTAGGGCCAGGGCTAGGGTTAGGGTTAGGACTATGGTTAGGGCAAGGGTAAGGGTGAGGGCTAGGGTTAGGGCTGAGATTAGGGTTAGGGGTGTGTTGGCGTTAGGGTTGGAGTTAGAATTGGAGGTTTCCACTGTTTGGGCACATCAGGTGCTCTCCAAATGCAACATGGCGTCTGATCTCAATTCCAGCCAATTCTGAGTTGAAAAAGTCAAATGATTCTTCTTCCCTTCAAAGCTCTGCCATGCGCCCAAACAGTGTCTTACCCCCACATGTAGGGTATCAGCCTACTCAGGACAAATTGCAAAAAAACTTTTGTGGTCCAATTTCTCCTGATACCGTTAGGAAAATAAAAAATTGGGGGCAAAAATATCATTTTTGTGGAAAAAAATGTTTTTTTTATTTTCACGCCCTGGCGTTATAAACTTCTGTGAAGCACTTGGGGGTTCAAAGTGCTCACCACACATCTAGATAAGTTCCGTGGGGGGTCTAGTGTCCAAAATGGGGTCACTTGTGGGGAGTTTCGATAGTTTAGGTACATCAGAGGCTCTCCAAATGCACATGACACCCGCAGACCATTCCATCAAAGTCTGCATTCCAAAACGTCACTACATCCCTTCCGAGCCCCGACGTGTGCCCATACAGTAGTTTTCTCCCACATATGGGGTGTAAGCATACTCAGGACAAATTGGACAACAACTTTTTGGGTTCAATTTCTCCTGTTACCCTTGGGAAAATAAAAAAATTGGGGACTAATTGATCATTTTTTTTGGAAAAAATACGATTTTTTTATTTTCATGCCCGGGCATTATAAACTTCTGTGAAGCCCTTTGGGGCTAAAAGTACTCACCACACACCTAGATAAGTTCCTTAGGGGGCTTAGTTTCCAAAATGGGGTCATTTGTGGGGGGTTTCCACTGTTTAGGTACATTAGGGGCTCTCCAAAGGCAACATGACACCCGCAGACCATTCCATCAAAGTCTGCATTCCAAAACGTCACTACTTCCCTTCCGAGCCCCGACATGTGCCCATACAGTAGTTTTCTCCCACATATGGGGTATCAGCATACTCAGGACAAATTGGACAACAAATTTTGGGGTCCAATTTCTCCTGATAACCTTGGGAAAATAAAAAAATTAGTGACTAAAAGATCATGTTTGTGGAAAAAATGCGAATTTTTTATGTTCACGCCCGGGCATTATAAACTTCTATGAAGCCCTTGGGAGTTCAAAGTTCTCACCACACATCTAGATAAGTTCCTTGGGGGGGTATAATTTCCAAAATGGGGTCATTTGTGGGGGGTTTCCACTGTTTTGGTACATCAGGGGTTTTCCAATCGCGACATGGTGTCCGATCTCAATTCCAGCCAAAAACGTCCAATGGCGCTGCTTCCCTTCCGAGCTCTGCCATGCGCCCAAATAGTGGTTTACCCCACATGTGGGGTATCAGCGTACTCAGGACAAATTGCACAATAACTTTTAGAGTCCTGTTACCCTTGGGAAAATAAAAATTGGGGGTGAAAAGATCATTTTTGTGGAAAAAATATGATTTTTTTAATAAAACCGCTGTACATTATAAACTTCTGTGAAGCCCTTGTGGGTTCAAAGTTCTCACCACATATCTAGATAAGTTCCTTTGGGGGGTCTAGTTTCCAAAATGGGGTCACTTGTGGGGGGTTTCCACTGTTTAGGTACATCAGGGGTTCTCCAAATGTGACATGGCGTCCGATCTGAATTCCAGCCAATTTTGCATTGAAAAAGTCAAACGGAGCTCCTTCCCTTCTGAGCTCTGCCATGCGCCGAAACAGTGGTTCCCCCCACATATCAGGTATCAGCATACTCAATACAAATTGCACAATAACTTTTGCAGTCCAATTTCTCCTGTTACCCTTGGTAAAATAAAAAAAAAATTGAACCTGAAGTTTGTTTGTTTTTTTAAATTTAGATGTTCATTTTTTTTAAATATTCAAAAAATTCGTGTGACGCACCTAAAGGGTTAATAAACTTCTTGAATGTGGTTTTGAGCACCTTAAGGGGTGCCGTTTTTAGAATGGTGTCACTTTTGGGTATTTTCTATCATATAGACTCCTCAAAGTGACTTCAAATGTGATGTGGTCCGTAAAAATAAAATGGTGTTGCAAAAATGAGAAATCGCAGGTCAATTTTTAACCCTTATAACTTCCTAACTAAAAAAAAAATTTGGTTCCAAAATTGTGCTGATGTAAAGTAAACATGTGGAAAATGGTACTTATCAAGTTTTTTGTGTGCCGTATCTCTGTGATTTAAGGGCATAAAAATTCAAAGTTGGAAAATTGCGAAATTTTCAAAATTTTTGCCAAATTTCCATTTTTTTCACAAATAAACGCAAGTTATTTGAATGAAATTTTATCACTCCCATTAAGTACAATATATCACGAGAAAACAATGTCAGAATCACCAGGATCCATGGAAGCGTTTCAGAGTTATTACCTCATAAAGGGACAGTGGTCAGAATTGTAAAAATTGGCCCGGTCATGAACGTGCAAACCACCCTTGGGGGTGAAGGGGATAAAAGAAGTCTACCTACTCCCAGAAAAGGGAACCTTACAGTCCTTCCAGAGCTACACCATGACGCTGGCTCAACACCTCCTGCCTTAGCTGCTATTGTGTTATTGGCACTACCAGCCGATGCACCACCACCACCATCAGTACCAGGTGGCCCTCCATGCCCACATCCACGTCCTCTTCCTCCATGCTTCCTCATGTTTTTGAAAATGGACCCAAAATACCAGCAGATATATGGTACTGTATCAGAAGCGTGCAGCTCTATACAGTCTATGGATAGCAGTAAATCTCTGTATATATTTCATGAGGCATACACAGACACTCAGGCTCAGTATGGATTACCCAATAAAATAAGAAGTTGAAAAAGGGTACAGTATGACCAGATACAAGGTATATATAGTATAGTGTAAACATTCTGATTCTCCGTATACATTTCAGGAGGCAGACACAAACGCTCTAAGGCCCAGTATGGATTACACACGAATATGAAAAGCTGTAAATGGGTTATGTAACACTAGCGTACAACTGTATACAGTGTTGGGGTAATCTTAAAGTTCCAAATATATTGCCGGAGTAACAGACAGACATTTACAGGCTCATTATGAATTACACCAGAATCTAAATAGCTAAAAAGGTTACTGTATCAGAAGCGTTCTGCTGTATACAGTGTTGGCCAAATTGAAAATATCGGTATATATTTGCGTAGTCACCCTCAGACGCTCACTCAGTTTGGTTTTGACCATAATAAAAAATGTTGTAAAAAAGGTCCTGGATAACAAGATAGCAAGTAGATATTTTTTAGGGTACAGTTGAAATCTCCGTATAAATAGTCCCGCAGTCACTCTCAGACGCATACACAGTATGGATTTGACCGTAATGCTAAATGTCGAACAAAGGTACTGTATAACAAGATATCAGCTGTATCGGGGATAGTGTAAAAATGTGTTTCTCCGATTCACCGTATATATAGAAGGTGTAACCCACACACGCTCACGCACTATGGATGATGTAGGGAAGGTGGACTGACAGACAGACCAGCCTGTAGTGAGAAGCAGAGGTGTAGCGCAGTCTAGGTGTGAAGCCGCTAAGATAAAGAGGAAAGGTGCAGTGTTTTAGCTTGCCTATTGGAGGGCAGTGGAGAGTGTAGTAGGAGTGTGACTGAATAACTGCCATTGGTCAGAGAAACTGTTAGGTGATGGTGGGCGGAGTTACCAGAACTGGAAATATAAAAGGCTGAGGGAAGGTTCTGGAAGAGTCAGTCAGCGAAAGGAGCACAGTAAAGAGGAAGTTCTGCTGAGGAAAAAGAGACAGTGGAAAGGCTCCAGAGAGGACTGACAGTTGAGGTGGTCACGGGGGGGTGGCCCAGAGGACGGTAGCCGCAGACGAAGACGGCCTGGGGCTATCATACGGACGGTGTGCTCAGACTGGTGCAGCGCTGTGGTGGTTGGGCCTAGGCCAGTCACAGTGGAAGGGCCACAGAGGATGCCACGATTATAGTTACAAAGGAAGTGAAGGTACCGGGGCCTGTGTACAGAGAAATGTGAAACGGCTGTGGTGAATTGCTGTTGTCCACAGAAGGATGGGCACTAAAACGGACCTGTTCAATACAAACTCTGTCTCAGTCTTGTGTTTGTCTGCGGCAAAAAGAGGGTCCCCCCACAGTTGGTTATCCTACAGATGATACCTTAATACAAATTTTTGAAACAAGGTACTGTATCAGCACATACCAGGTGTGTCCAGTCTAGGGTTAAATTTCTGTCTATACTTCCAGAGTCAGACACAGACACTCACAGGCTCACTATGTATTACACCAGAATTAAAAAAGTAGAAAAAGGGAAAGGTATTCATAGCGTACACCAGTATACACTGTTGTGGTACTTTTAAATCTTCGTATATATTTCAATCTCAGTAAGCCAGTCAAGAATCTCTGCTACTGGAAACTACATGGATACAAGTATGAACGCAAAGTCGAGTGTTAGCAGAAATTTTGGAATTACTCAACGTGGGAAAACATCCCGGTAGATGTTGCAGAGGCGATGCAGACCCTCAATTACTGTGTCTGTGGAGAAAGCGAAAAAGGTTCTTTGTGAAGAAAGGATTGCTTTATCGTAGTAGCGTGGATCACTTTTTGGAAGTGCATTGAGCAGCAAGGTGGTGTGCTGGTAAAAGGGGGAAAAAAAACAAAAAAACAAAACTCTTTTAAATCTTCTTCCTGAGCGAGTGTGAACGAGCTGAGTGTGACCTGAGCGTAAGTGCGAACTGTGGTAAGTGTGTGACTTGAAATTCAGTGACTTTAGATTCAGGGAGTTTCCAAGGGAGGTCTTACTGAATTGCTGTTATATTAATACTTTTTTTTTTTTTTTTTAATTTATTTTTGCTTATCTTATTGTCTGGTGCAATCTCCATTAGGATGTGCTCCACTATTGCCAATGCCATCCAGTGCACGTCTTGCCGCATGTATGAAATCCTTGAACAGCCGGTCGAGGGTGCATACTGCTGTGCAAGATGTGAGCACGTTGTGCATTTGGATGCCCAGATACCGGATCTAAATGTGCAGCTGGCAACACTGAGATCCATAGACAATATGGAAAGGAGTCTTCTGCTCACTGAGCAGACGCTCAATGGGATAGATGAGGGGGGGATGCTAGGTTGGAGCTGCAGGACAATGAAGCAGCTAGCTGGGTGACAGTTAGAAGGCGGGGTAGAGGGAAGAGCACCAGGGAGGCTAGTCCTGATCTGGCACACCCCAATAAGTTTGCTAAGTTGGCAGATGAGGGGAGTGTTAGTGCAGGAGTAGCACTGCTGCAGCAAGGCATGTCCTCTGAAAGCCGGAGGAGTGTCTGCTCCAGTAAGGGGGGAAATAGGAGAGCAGGGCAGGCCAGACAGGTTCTGGTAGTGGGAGACTCAATTATTAGGGGAACAGATAGGGCAATCTGTCACAAAGACAGGGATCGTCGAACGGTGTGCTGCCTACCTGGCGCTCGAGTCCGACACATCGCTGATCGGGTTGACAGATTACTGGGAGGGGCTGGAGAGGATCCAGCGGTCATGGTGCACATTGGCACAAATGACAAAGTTAGAGGTAGGTGGAAGGTCCTTAAAGATGATTTCAGGGAATTAGGCTGTAAGCTTAAAGCAAGGACCTCCAAGGTGGTATTTTCGGAAATACTTCCTGTACCACGTGCCACGCCAGAGAGGCAACGGGAGATTAGGGAGGTTAATAAGTGGCTCAGGAATTGGTGTAGGAAGGAGGGGTTTGGGTTCCTGCAGAACTGGGCCGACTTCTCAGTTGGCTACAGGTTCTACGCTAGGGACGGGCTGCACCTCAATGGGGAGGGTGCATCTGTGCTGGGGGAGAAAATGGCTAGAAGGTTGGAGGAGTGTTTAAACTAGGGACGGGGGGGAGGGTATTCCTTTTATAGGAGGGGAAGACAGTGCAGATAGAGACGTGGGCACAAATAATGACATTGGGGGTGGAGGTGACATGGGGGGATGGGGGGATGGGGGGTGGGGTTAGAACAGTTAATAATTTAAGAAAGAATAGAGGTACAGAGAGATACATAAAGTGCATGTATACTAATGCCAGAAGTCTCGCCAACAAAATGGAGGAATTGGAGTTAATGTTGTTGGAACATAATTATGACATGGTGGGGATATCTGAGACATGGCTGGATGAGAGCCAGGACTGGGCTGTTAATTTACAGGGCTATAGTCTGTTCAGAAATGACCGTACAAATAAGCGAGGGGGAGGCGTGTGTTTATATGTAAAATCATCCTTAAAACCCATCCTTCGTGATAATATATATGAATCTAATGAAAATGTAGAGTCCCTGTGGGTAGAGATAAGGGGAGGGGGGAAAAATAATAAATTACTGATAGGGGTTTGTTATAAATCTCCAAAAATAATGGAAGCTACAGAGAATATCCTTATAAAGCAAATAGATGAAGCAGTGACTCAAGGAGAAGTCATTATTATGGGGGACTTCAACTACCCTGAAATACATTGGGGAACCGAAACCTGCAGTTCCAGCAAGGGTATTAGGTTTCTGACAACGATGAGAGACAATTACCTTTCACAACTGGTTCAGGACCCAACAAGAGGGGGGGCACTGCTAGACCTAATATTAACCAACAGGCCAGACCGCATATCAAATGTAAGGGTTGAGGGTCACTTGGGTAATAGTGATCACAAATTAATAAGTTTTCATGTATCCTTTAATAAGATGTGTAGTAGAGGGGTTACAAGGACACTAAACTTCAGGAAGGCAAATTTCCAACGGATGAGAGATGATCTTGGTGCAATTAACTGGGACGATATCCTGAGACATAAAAATACACAAAGAAAATGGGAGACGTTTATTAGCATCCTGAATAGGACCTGTGCACAATATATACCGTATGGGAATAAACATGCGAGAAATAGGAGGAAACCACTATGGCTAAATAGAGCTGTAAGGGGCGCAATAAGAGATAAAAATAAAGCATTTAGAGAATTAAAGCAAGTAGGTAGTGATGAGGCATTAAATAAATACAGAAGATTAAATAAATTCTGTAAAAAGCAAATCAAGACAGCAAAGATTGAGACAGAGAGACTCATTGCCAGAGAAAGTAAAAATAATCCCAAAATATTCTTTAACTACATAAATAGTAAGAAGCTAAAAAATGATAGTGTTGGTCCCCTTAAAAATAGTCTGGGTGAAATGGTGGATGAGGATGAGGAAAAAGCCAATATGCTAAATTACTTTTTTTCAACAGTATTTACACAAGAAAATCCCATGACAGATAACATGATCAGGGATAAAAATTCTCCATTAAATGTCACCTGCTTAACCCAGCAGGAAGTACGGCGGCGTCTACAAATCACTAAAATTGACAAATCCCCGGGCCCGGATGGGATACATCCCCGAGTACTGCAGGAATTAAGCACAGTCATAGATAGACCACTATTTTTAATCTTTAAAGATTCCATAATAACAGGGTCTGTACCACAGGACTGGCGTATAGCATATGTGGTGCCAATATTCAAAAAGGGGACAAAAACTGAACTTGGAAATTATAGGCCAGTAAGTTTAACCTCAACTGTGGGTAAAATCCTGGAGGGTTTTCTAAGAGATGCTATACTGGAGTATCTGGAGAAGAATAACCTTATGACCCAATATCAACATGGGTTTACAAGAGACCGTTCCTGTCAGAATAATCTGATAAGCTTTTATGAAGAGGTAAGTTCTGGACTGGACCAAGGGAATGCAGTGGACGTGGTGTACATGGACTTTTCAAAAGCTTTTGATACGGTGCCACACAAAAGGTTGATACATAAAATGAGAACAATGGGGATAGGGGAAAATATGTGTAGGTGGGTTAAGAGCTGGCTCAGGGATAGGAAACAAAGGGTGGTTATTAATGGAGCACACTCGGACTGGGTCACGGTTAGCAGTGGGGTACCACAGGGGTCAGTTTTGGGCCCGCTTCTTTTTAACATATTTATTAATGACCTTGTAGGGGGCATAGAGAGTAGAATTTCAATATTTGCAGATGACACTAAACTCTGCAGGGTAATTAATACAGAGGAGGACAATTTTATATTACAGGAGGATTTATGTAAACTAGAAGCTTGGGCTGATAAATGGAAAATGAGCTTTAATGGGGATAAATGTAAGGTCATGCACTTGGGTAGAACGAACAAGTTGTATAATTATGTGCTTAATTGTAAAACACTGGGCAAAACAGTCACTGAAAAAGACCTGGGTGTATGGGTGGACGACAAACTCACATTTAGTGGCCAGAGTCAAGCAGCTGCCGCAAAGGCAAATAAAATAATGGGATGCATTAAAAGAGGCATAGATGCTCATGAGGAGAACATAATTTTACCTCTATATAAGTCACTAGTGCGACCACAATTAGAATACTGTGTACAGTTCTGGTCTCCGGTGTATAAGAAAGACATAGCTGAACTGGAGCGGGTGCAGAGAAGAGCGACCAAGGTTATTAGGGAACTAGGGGGTCTGCAATACCAAGACAGGTTATTACACTTGGGGTTATTTAGTTTGGAGAATCGAAGGCTTAGGGGTGATCTTATTACAATGTATAAATATATGTGGGGACAATACAAAGACCTTTCTAATGATCTTTTTACTCTTAGACCTGTGACGGGGACAAGGGGGCATCCTCTACGTCTGGAGGAATGAAGGTTTAAGCATACTCACAGACGCGGATTCTTTACTGTAAGAGCAGTGAGACTATGGAACTCTCTGCCATATGATGTTGTAATGAGTGATTCACTACTAAAATTTAAGAAGGGACTGGATGCCTTTCTTGAAAAGTATAATATTACAGGGTATATACACTAGTTTCCTTAATATTGCGTTGATCCAGGGAGCTAGTCTGATTGCCGTATGTGGAGTCGGGAAGGAATTTTTTTCCCCAATGTGAAGCTTACTGTTGCCACATGGGGTTTTTTTGCCTTCCTCTGGATCAACATGTTAGGGCAAGTTAGGATAGGATATGGGTTGAACTAGATGGACTTAAAGTCTCCCTTCAACCTTAATAACTATGTTACTATGTTACTTCACCGTTACTCGTCTCCATCAAATTGTGATCACAGGGAGAGATGTACCCATGGTCCTCACTGCCTATCATGATGTGTCTGGTCATTTTGGAGTGCAAAAGACAAAAGCCACAGGCCGTAGGCGATTTTATTGGATTGGCATGAGAGGAGACATTGAAAAATGGTGGCAGGAATGTCACACGTCTGTGACTATCACAACTGTGAAAGGTGATCATAAACCAACCACCACAGCATCCGCTTGTAAGCTGACGTCCATTTCAAACGGTAGCCATTGATCATCTGAAGGTAGAGGCCAGCAGGACAGGCCATAGCTACATCTTAACCATCATTGATCAATACACCAAATTTCTAGTGGCCGTCAGTGTGAAGGATTTAACTGCCCAGACTACACAGCGGTGGAGCAGGGAGAGGTAAGTATTGCAACTTGCAAGTGCTGTGGCCATGACCAAGCAGGGGGGGCACAATTGTGGTCGACGTTACTGGCACAGGGCCCCTCATAGTACGCTGGTGTGTCTGACGGCGAGTGAGTCCTCCCACCATCTGAGTCAATGTATTGTACTATGAGGGGCCCAGTGCCATTGCCGTCGGCCATCAGTGGGCCCATCCACCTATTCAGAGCAATGGCACTTGCCCGGGTGCGCCAGGTCTTTACCCCAGACGTTGGGGGAGGGGTGGGCAGCTCAGTTAGGGAGGTTTAAAAATTGGCATATGTAGATGTGTTGGCTGGACATTCAGCTGCTGCAAAGGGTGTAATTGGGCAAGTCCGAGGAAGAGGAGGAAAAAAACCGAGGCACTTTTCTGGTAACCTATGTGTCATCAGGGGAAGGTGGGACAAAATCCTTTGAAACCCATGCATGGTTCATTTTAATGAAGGTTAGATCATCAACATTTTGGGTTAACAGACGGGTCCATTTTTCTGTCAGGATTGATCCAGCAGCTCTGAAGACTCTTTCAGATAACACACTAACAGCAGGGCAAGCGAGTTCCTGTAAGGCATATTGTTCCAATTTAGGCCAGGCGTCCAGTTTAGAGGCCCAATAGTCAAAGGGGAATGACCTGTGAGGGAGAACATCGATATGGGAGGAAAAGTAGTTTGTAACCATAGTTGACAACTGCTGGCTCCTGTCACTTTTAATCGATGCAGTATTAGCAGTCCTTGAGAAATCATTTCACAACATGGTCATTAAACCCCTGTCTCCAACGCCACTATGGCTCGTGGGAGAACCAGCACCCCTGCTGTGTGCAGGGAAAGTCTCAAACAAACAGTTTACCAGAGTTGCTTGTTTGTTTGCCAATATTATCTCTAGGTTCTCCTGTGAGATGATGTTGTGTAATTTGCCTTTATAGCATGGATTGAGGATGCTGGCCAGGCAGTAATCGTCATCCCTCATCATTTTGGCAATGCGGGGGGCCATTTTTAGGATCCGCAAGGCATAATCGCACATGTGGGCCAATGTTCCAGGTGTCAATTCAGCACTGCCCGTGGTGGGTGGAGGAGCCCTTTCTGCCAAATCCACATCACCACAGTCAAGCACAAACACTGTGTTAGGCGTTGGATTTCTGTCGCTGCACAGCGAGAATCCCAAGCGTTACTTCCAGCAGTCTCCTACTCCTCTCCAGCCGCAGAGGAGGTTGCTCAGCAAACTCGTCAGTCCAGGCGCTCTGCACAGACCAGCTCCATGGGTTTGCTTGCTGGTGCCACCTCTGGCACATCTATGGCAATACATGCTGCTCAGCAGCGAGATTCTCTAGGGACTAAGTCGCCATGTCAGGCCACTGAGCATGCCCGTGGAGTGATCTCCCATTGGAGATCGAAGATCAAGTGCTCAGGTCCTGCTCGTGTTCGGATTGGCCCATCCGAGAAGCCAGGAAGGTCCCGAATGCTCGTGGCTATTAAAGGTTCGCATGGCCGCTCGGCCATGCACTAGGTTACAGACTATGTGGAGTGAGTGATGTATGCACGTATGAATGTCTCTGGTGAATGACTCATTAAGAAACCCCTACCCTTGGTACGCATGTGTTGTGCAGCTTAGCCTGCTAGTGCCCAGGCTTAGGTGTAGGTAGAACAGAGGTTGAGTCATGCATCAGTCCTCACCAGGGACTCGGCACGCCTCAGTGCACGTGCTCCACTTCATAGCCAGAGTCTATAGCGGTGCTCGCAGCAGCGACGCCGCGCGCTCAGTGGGCCTAGAAGGACTCTAACCCCGTGTCCTTGGGGTACAGTTCTGTGGCTGTACACTGTGTGCTCTTTTGGCCATGCTCTGTGAGCTAAACAGGCTCCGGCATCTACGTTCAGCAGTTGTGCGACTCTGTGCATTAACAGAGTTCGCACCTGTTCACATTGGGTGACATAACCCATGTGTGACTGTTTTTACGCCGCTCAATTCTTCCGCCATTACCTAGCAGCAGTGTACCACCTCTGCACAGTGGACCCCGGGCTGTGAACGCACCTACTATTATTTTAAAATTTGGTGCGTTCCGCCAGCCCTAACACACTGTCCCTGACCTTGGAACGCCAACATTTTCTCTTGCCCCCCTGAGAAACATCCTCCTGCACAAAATAATCATCCCCCTCATCCTCATCCTCCTCCTCTTCCTCTTCTTCCTCCACCTCATCCAGGACAGTTCCCTGACAAGAAAATGGCTGACTATCATCAAGGCTTCCCTCCTCCTCCACTGCAGATGCCTGATCCTTAATGTACATCAAACTTTGCTTGAGCAAAGTGGGATGCTCATGCTTATGTGGGATGCTCATGCTTATGATGGGGTCGTCTGCGCTTACCACCAGCCGTGTGCATTCCTCAAAACACTGAAGGACTTTACAGAGGTCTTTCAGCTTTGACCACTGCACACCCGACAATTCCATTTCTTCCCACAAACTGCCTGCCCATGTATCCTCCCACAAATGCATTACAGCCTGCCTCTGTTCGCACAGCCTCTCAACCATGTGCAGGGTGGAGTTCCACCTTGTTGCAACGTCTATGATTAGGCGGTGCTTTGGGAGGTGGAGCAATCACTGCAGCTTCTATATACGACTGGAGTGTACGGCCGAACAACGAATGTGCGAGCACAGTCTTCGCACCTTATGGAGCAGGGATGTTAACTCCGGATAATTATTATGGAAGCACTGCACCACCAGGTTCAAAGTGTGAGCAAGGCAAGGTATGTGTGTGAGTTTTGCACGGGCTATGGCTGCCACAAAATTACGGCCGTTATCACTGACTACCTTGCCTGCCTCAAGATGTAGACTGCCCAGCCATGACTCTGTCGCTGCAAGTAGTCAGCCAGTACCTCCGCGGTGTGTCTGTTGTCGCCCAAAGACATCATCTTTAACACAGCCTGCTGACGCTTACCACTAGCTGTTCAATAGTGGGACACCTCGTGTGCAACACTGCTAGCTGAGGATATAGTGCTCTTGCGACTGCGCTCTGTGGATGAGCTTGTGCTGATAGATGAGGAGGAGCGGAAGCCTACAGCTAACTGTTTCCTATACCGTGGGCTAGGCAGCACTGTTACACCGCCGCTGTCCCCAGTGGAGCCTGCATCCACCACATTAACTCAGTGCGCAGTGATGGACACGTAACGGCCCTGGTCATGCCTACTGGTCAATGCATCCGTTGTGAGGTGCACTTTTCCACTCACTGACTGTTTTAGTGCATGGACAATGCGGTCTTTCACATGCCGGTGGAGGGCAGGGATGGCTTTTCGAGAAAAGAAGTGCCGACTGGGTAGGTCATAGCGTGGGACAGCGTAGGCCATGAGGTCACGGAAAGCTTCGCTTTCAACCAAACGGTAGGGTATCATCTCTATTGAGTTTGGCAATGTAGGCGTTCAAACACAGTGTACGCGGATGAGAGGATGAGTACCTTCTTGTCCTACTCAGAGTGTCTCGTAGGGTGAGCTGGACTGGAGTGCTGCATATGGGGTAAGTAGCGGTGGACCAGATGGAGTGACAGGGGGTTGGTGATGGCATTGGTGGCGATGGCCTAGATTTAGTGTTGTGTTGCAAAACCATTGTGATTCCATGAGTGCTTTGGCCTTGCGACGACACTTCCACATTTAGTGCTGGTGGTGTGCTTAATGGTGGCGGTGGTCTTACAGTGGGGGTAGCGATGGAGCATTGTTGGCTACCTTCAGTTGAAGCAGGTGCACATGTGCTACCTGAGGTTTTGTAGTCCGTCCACACTTGCAAGTGCATATTGATTAAAATTCAAATTTCTGAGTTGATTACCTCGGCTAAAGGTCCTTCCGCACTTCCTACAGGAAACCTTTGCCTCATCAGTAGGATTTTGGACAAAGAAGTGCCACACTGCACTCTTCCTACTATGGTAAACATTTTCTGGCCTTGCACGCTGTGCTAAGTTGACCGTCTGGTCAAGCTGTCCTGCAGCTCTTTTAGTTTTTATTCCACGTTTTAGGACAGCTACGGGCCTGCTAGATAACCCATGTTGCGATGTCAATGCCTGCTGCGGATCCTTCTCCTTATCTGAACTATTGCCAGCGTCACCCTCCTCCCCCAATGGATGCCAATCCGGGTCCAGAACTGGGTCATCCATCACCTCCTCTTCAAAGTCATATGCACCTTCCTCTTTACCTTCCTCTGTGTCACCGTGTAAGGTGATATAGTATGCGGGAAAGGGCACCTGGGTTTCAGGGTCAGATTCTGGCTCAATAGACTGCGAGGGCAATGTATTGCTGTTTGGTCAATGTACCAGCAGAATCATCTAGCAGTGGCTGTGCATCAGTGCACTCCATGTAAGATTCATCTTGGACTGGGGAATTCAGGATTTGACTGGATAACCCAGGCATGGTATGTGAAAAGAGCTCCATAGAGTAATCTGAAGTGTGGGCTGCTGCATCCTTAACTTTTGGTGGGGGTGAAGGACACAAGGAAAGGGTTTTTTTATGACCAGAACCCTGCACTGACGAAGCCGTGCTTGCAGGTTTCGACCGTTTAGAAGAGGAGGCAACAGAGCTGGTGGCTGTTTCGGCAATTTACGTCAAAACCTGTTCCTGATGCTCCGGCTTTAAAAACGCTTTTCCTACTCCAAGAAAAGGAAACCTTACAGGCCTTCTTGGGCCAGAGGATGACGCAGGCTCAACACCTCCTGCCTTAGCTGCTATTGTGCTTTTGCCAGAACCAGCCAATGCACCACCACCATCAGTACCAGCTGCGCCCCCCTGCCCATGTCCGCGGCCTCTTCCACCATACTTCTTCTTGTTTGGGAAAATGTACCAAAAATACCAGCAGAGAGATGGTACTGTATGAGGAGCGTCCAGCTGTGTAAGGTGTATTAGAAAAATTAAATCATCGCATATATTATGTTAGTCACAGACGCTCTCACAGTATGTTTTGGACCATAATCCAACAAGCAGATATACAGAACTGTATCAGAAGCGTACAGCTGTATACGATTTTTGTGCAACTAGCAATCTCTGTATATGTATTTATGGAGTGTCACACACACACGCTGACTAGGTATAAAAGTGACTGTAATGCAAACGGCAGATATACAATACTGTTGGAGAATCGGACAGCTCCATACGATGTGTGTAAGGAAAATTGTCAAGCTCCATGTATTTGTATACGGACTGACACACACTGTCTCTGTCTAGTTTTGACCGTTATCAAACAACAGATATACGAAACTGTTTGAAAAACAGACACGACTCTAAGGTGTAGGTCTGGAAAAATGGAAAAACTCCTCGGCTTTTTTTTCCAGAGTCACACACAGGTAGCTTCTATTTGTCCATGCTAGAAGGCGGTACATGGTAGTGTGTGGGGAGCGTACACCGCTGTACGGTGTGTGTATGTAAAATTGTCAAGCTCCGTGTATTTGCATACGGACTGACACACGCTGTCTCTGTCTAGTTTTGACCGTTATCAAACAGCAGATATACGAAACTGTTTGAAAAACGGACACGACTCTAAGGTGTAGGTCTGGAAAAACGGAAAAACTCCTAGTTTTATTTTCTCCAGAGTCACACACAGGTAGCTTCTATTTGTCCATGCTAGAAGGCGGTACACGGTCATGTGTGAGGAGCGTACACCGCTGTATGGTGTGTGTATGTAAAATTGTCAAGCTCCGTGTATTTGTATACGGACTGACACATGCTGTCTCTGTCTTGTTTTGACCGTGAT
This sequence comes from Dendrobates tinctorius, assembly GCF_039654945.1. Lineage (NCBI taxonomy): Eukaryota > Metazoa > Chordata > Amphibia > Anura > Dendrobatidae > Dendrobates > Dendrobates tinctorius. The sequence continues at coordinate 2,499,499 of NW_027361833.1, forward strand.
CAAGCAGCAGATATACGAAACTGTTTGAAAGACAGACACGACTCTAATGTGTAGGTCTGGAAAAACGGACAAACTCCTCGGCTTTTTCTTCCAGAGTCACACCCAGATAGCTTCTATTTGTCCGTGATACCAGCCGGTACACGGTAGTGTGTGAGGAGCGTACACCGCTAGACGGTGTCTGTATGGAAAATTGTCAAGCTCCGTGTATTTGTATATGGACTGACACACGCTGTCTCTGTCTAGTTTTGACTGTAATCAAACAGCAGATATACAAAACTATTTGAAAAACGGACACAACTCTAAGGTGTATTTCTGGAAAAATGGACAAACTCCTTGGTTTTTTCACACCCAGATAGCATCTATTTGTCCATGATACCAGCTGGTACATGGTTGTGTGTGAGGAGCCTACACAGGTAGACGGTGTGTGAAAAAATGAACGCTCAGTAACTCACCAGGACAAAATAATAAAATTTGGAGTGCTTTGAAAAAAGCAGTTTGAACAGCAGTGTGCACACAGCATTGCAGCTAGCAGGTAGCCTTAAAAGGCAGCCTAATCACCACCAGTGCTGCTGCACACAACAAAAATCCTCCCCTTTCACTGCACACTAACTGTACAGTGAAAAGCGCTATCAGCAGAAGCAGTTTTTTTCTTCTTCCCTGCCTAACGCTCTCCCTGTTCAGAATCAGCAGCAGCACCTCTCCCTATTGTAAGATCAGCAGAAGTAAGATGGCGGTCTGCATTCACAGCCTTTTATACCAACTGTGACGCCACACAAAGCCAGCCAATCACTTCAATGCCCTTCTCTAAGATGGTGCTGGCCGCTGCGCATGTCATCGCGTTGCCCACAGTGTGTGTCCTCCATCATTGGGTGAGAAAAGGCGCTGAAACCATCATTTGAAATGCGACTTTGGCTCGCTGATCGGCGAACTCATGGCCGACCTCACGCTAGGGTCAGGTTTCGATCGGCGAAACCCCACTTTGGCGAAAGTCGGCGATTTTTGAATCTGACCGACCTGTTTCGCTCAACTCCACCCATGTGGCTTCCTTTACCTTGATGTGTTCCAGTGGCAACCTCTTCCATCTTGATATGCAACTTGGCTGCACTGGCACATGGCAGTGACTCCATGCGCCAGCGATGTGTGCACTGACATCAGCTGCTGGTCTCTGATTGGCTGGTGGCGGTTAACTATTGTCATGCAGGAAGCTGGTGCCTTCCTACACAGCAATATATTTCTACCTAATGTGCATCTGAACAGGTCCAACTCACCCCTGCACCTGGGGTCTGGGGAGCAGACACAAAAGAGGAGGGACCCAGACTGGGTGAGACACACTGGAAGCATGTTTAACCCAGTCCGGTCCCCCTCTTTTTATTTCTGCTCACCGGGCTCCATATTCCAGTAAGGGTAGTAATTCTCTGGTGGTGGCCCTGCCACTGGGCAATGACTGGGGTGAAACGTTCACCTATAAATGTGAATGATTTTTTGGGCACTTACTGCCAATTCGAAAGTCCCTTTACTAATATTTCCATTATCCATGGAACAGCCTAGGACTGTTTAAGAGGTAGTTGAATATACAGTCATGGCCAAATGTGTTGGCACCCTCAAAATTGTTCCAGAAAATGAAAATATTGCAATTACACATGTTTTGCTATTCACTTGTTTATTAATTTGTGCGTTTTGGAACAATACAAAAACAACAGAAAAGAAGGATGGATCTTCTCCCAACAGCAATTTTAAGAACTCTCCACAGGTGTTCAATGGGATTTAGATCCGGACTCATTAGTGACCCCTTCAGACCTCACCAGCTTTTTGTTTTCATACATTTCTGGGTGCTTCTTGAAGTATCTTTGGGGTTATTGTCCTGCTGGAAGACTCATGACCTTTGACACAAACCTAGCTTTCTGATACTGGGTACTATATTGCAACCCAAAATCTTTTGGTAATCTTCAGGTTTCATGGTGCCTTGCACACAGTAAATGCTCTCAGTACCAGAGGCAGCACAACAACTACAAAACATCTGTGATCCTCCACCATATTTGACTGTAAGTTCTGTGTTCTTTTCTAGGCCTCATTCCATTTTCTGTAAGCAGTAAAATAATGTGCTTTACCATAAAGTACTATCTTGGTCTCATCTGTCTACAAGATACTTTCCCACAAGGATTTTAACTTAGTCACGTACATTTTGGCAAACTGCAGTCTAGGTTTTTTATGTCTCTGTGTTAGCAGTGGGGTCCTCCTGGGTCTCCTGCCATAGCATTTCATTTTATTTAAATGTTGACAGATAGTCCATTCTGACACTGATGTACACGGAGCCTGCAAGAAAGCTTGAATTTCTTTGGAACTTGATTGGGGCTGCTTATCCACCATCCAAACTATCATGCGTGGCAACCTTTCATCAATTTTTCTCTGTCGTCCATGTCCAGGGAGATTAACTACAGTGCAATGGGTTGTAATTTTTTTGCTTACTTGCCACAAGTGAGTTTGATCAATCATCACTTGTTTACTCATATTTTTAGAAAGGCGTCAACAATTTTACTGGACCATTTTGGGGGATTAATTTGAAATTATGTCCAATTTGCCTTATTGTTATTTTTTTGGGGGGTTGTTTCCATACACAGAAAGGAAATAAGCATGTGTATAACAAACTGTGAAATTACAATGATTTTCTGGAAGAAATACTTCATTTTCTGGAACAATTTCAAGGGTGCCAACACTTTCAACCATGACAGTAAATACTATTGATAAGTACTTAGTTAGATTGATAAACTGGTATTGTTGGTAGCAGTACAAATATTAGTAATTACACAAACAGATGTATTTAGTGATTTGCATAATTTATGGTATGAGAATCTGTTTGTATTTGTTAAATAGCAATGCAGCTTTCAAATATAACCTTTAAAAAAACACCTAATAACTCAAGTAAATCTGTATTTTGGTCTAAGAATGACCCTGACTTTGGCGCTCACTACTTTCTATTTAGCACATTATGGAAAAATGCTGTAAATGTCTTTGTATTGTTAGCACTTAGCTTTAATTCCTTAATGTCATTGATTTGGATGAAATAAATGTAAAAGTTGCAGTAAGAAAATGAAATAAAAGTTAAATCACCACGACTTTCACATAAGCCTTTTCGGGCAGCTGGCCAGACCCATCACATTATCTGTTTGACTTACTGAGGCACTCTAGCTAATAGAATTTTGCCCCATGTTTGTTGTTGCCATGGTGATGCACTATTATCAGGCATGTCATGTTCACAGATCAGTAACAGCAGCACTGCTGCAGTCACACAACAGCTTCCAGCCTTTGACCACAACCAGCCATTCTCTCCACAGTCTGTCAGAAGATAATATAGTTGCAGAGAATATGTGGAGTTTTCTCTTATGTATTTTCATTGCTTTTTTTTGTTTTTAAACATCCATTCCATTGATTCTTGAATGTCAGGAGGTAGCCTTTAATATATAATTTCTCAAATGATGTTAATATAAATAGATTCATGTATTCAAGTCCAAAAGTACAGGTGCGTCTCACAAAATTAGAATATCATCAAAAAGTTAATTCATTTAATTTCTTCAATACAAAAAGTGAAACTCTTATATTATATAGAGTCATTACCAAACAGTGCACTCTCAAGTAACTTACAAATTTCACCCAAACTTTAAGAATTTTTAGAATTGGTACAGCATCAAGGGAAGAAGGTTCTTTAGAACTTGAGATGTTGAGATCCATGGACAGAAGCATTTCCTGTTGCTCCAGTGCATGTCATTACAAGTTAAAGGTGACCGGATCATCCTCTCTGATCTCTGTCTTAAGCAAAGGTCCAGTTGACATGAATGCAAGAAAGATTTAAATAATGAATCCAGTAAAGACTCAAAACATATTTTTAAGAACGATTATTCCAATGTGTTATTTAAAAAAAACAGTCGTAAGGAGGTGGTGTGGAAATAGTAGCTGTCAAGTGTTCTGTGAAAACAGAAAAGCCATAACCTATAAAGTTATTACAATGCCTACATACACACAGATGTGCTGAAAGAGACTTTTTTTATTAAGTTCATCCTTTATTTCTTTATCAGAACTAGATATCTTGGCAAAGCAATGCGCCAGGACAACTGCGCCTTGTGTCTTGTAATTGTTTTCAACACAGCAAGTGCCTTATGACAAGCAAAGTGGATAAACTAGCTACAGTATATGTTTCACATATTAAATACTAAAATTAACCCCTTAATGGCCACGGATATACCTTTTAATGGCGGCAGTTAAGAGTACATATGCCTTAGCTCCGCTTTTTAACGACGCTGAGAAATAAGTTTATAGGGCCCCCCAGAGTTGGAATTTCTATGGGCTAACGTTAGGGATGGGCTAAAGTTAGAGTTGGGCAATGATCTTAACCTTTTACCTTTGTTCCAGTAAAAGTTATTCATATTCATATTCTTTTTCTTCTAGTTTTGATACAATTTGAAGTGGTATACATGAAATGTGAAGAAGACAAGAAAACAATAGAAAAAAAATCTTCAGGGCACTTTTAATCACAAAAATATCGTTAATAACACGCACACTGTGTGAGCTAGACAGTTGCATATAAATTTCTCATCAAATGCCTCCATATCACTTCCATCACTTGAATCTTTGTATTATTATCCACATACCAAGACTGCCACTTCCATTTTCAGTAGGCTTCAGCACTGCAGTGAAACACCACATTCAGGTTTAGGCTTTTTTCTTTGCGTGTAATGAGCTTTGGACTGTGATCTCCTATCCCTAAGTTGTAAAATACTAAAAGGGCTGTTTGCCCTGCCATCATCTTTACTTGTTCCTGCAAGACCTTATTAAATCATATGAACATCATAAGGTACAATCATTTTGGCTATAGCTTCTCTGCACTGACTTGCTCAAAATTCTGTCTGAAAAAGTGTACAAATTTTGTAGAGAACAGGAGATAAAGTGAGAAAGAACTGCTGCTGCTTATTTCTAGTATTAAGCCTATCATACACGACAGACAACTAAGGAAAGTATTACTGTGGTATTTGATCTCACAAACTGTTAAAAGCTTCTTACTACAGTATATTGATGATAGAAAAGCCACCCAACTGATCATAGGAGTTTACATTCTACAGGAGAGAGAGAAGTCCCCTCTGACCATAATAATAGACACTTTATAAGAGAGAAGAGCCTACTGACCATAAGTGCTTTGACTCTACAGAAGGGAGAGGGGACCTGCTGATCATAAGAGCTTACATTCTGCAGGAGAGAGATTTACTTATTGTCTCTGGACATAGAGAACAACTCTTCCTGGCAAACTGTGATCCACTGGGAACTGCTAATCTGTGATGACACAGGTACTGACACCACTGTAAAAGGTATGATTATCCATAAGATGTCATATCTACAGGGCACTAAGTGGAGGCCTGTGCTGCAATGCAAAATTATATTAGCCCACTCTCTGATGCACCGGCAGTGTGGGAAATGGGGTAGATTAAGTATTTTTTTTGTATTTTGCAAACAGCAAATTCAATCTCAAAATGTTCAAACCGCAAGTTTCAAGAAATTTGACTCAAACTTGATCCTCTGCGGATCGATCCACTCACCTCTAGTTGGATGTAAAACTTTCTAATATTCCTTTACATAATAATTAATGTTATAATAAGTGTTTATCCATGATGAAAATATTTCCAGAATTTTTTGTGTTAGAATTTTTTTTTCACATTGTTGAATCTAATTCTGGAGTATAAATATGATTTGTGGTCCCATTGATAGGGAGTATTCATCAGACAATAAATGGGGCACCCTGTGTAACTCAAGACTGTTTGATAGGCATCGAGTTTCTTCCACTGCACAGGGGGAATCTCAAGCCATGTCCTCTGCGGTCTCCCATTCCTCTGCGGCCACAGAGATTCCTGATCAGCAAAGACATCGGTCCAGGCATATTGCCCAGGCTAATGCTAGGCGTCTGGTTGCTCCTTCAGGCTCTGCTGTAACACCATGGGACGACCTCTCATTGGAGGTCGGGGGTCACATGTGCAGGTCCCATTCCTGCTCTGATTGGTCCACTACTGGGAAGGTCCCGGAAGGACGCTGCTATAAAAGAGCTGCATGGCCGCACGGCCATGCGCTAGTATAGACTCTTATGGTATTGTGCGTGAGTGATGATGGATGCATGTATCTGGTGACTGACTCATTAAGCCTCCCCTCCCTTGGATACATATGGTTTAGGGTTTTAGAGTCAGAGTCAGCGCCTTGTAGTGGCTGAGTCTAGTGCTACAGTGCTCCCAATTCACAGCACCTCTCTGAGCGCCATATTGTGCCATCCAGCTAGGCACATAAGTACCGCATCTACTGTGGTGCCGAGTCCTGGTGAGTCTAGAGTGACTCCGACCTTGTGTTTTGGGGCAGAATCCTGTGGCTTTACACCAGCGCTCACTTGACTGAGCTCTGTGAGCTTAACAGGCGTCGGCGTTTATTATTAGTGGTAGTGTGGCTCTGTGAGGCAACAGAGTCCGCCTTGTACACAGCTACAATTTATGATTTGTAGATATGTATCACTTATGTTCTTAATAATTTATTATGGTCATGTAATATGTCCATAAAAAAGTTGGCTATCCATGATTTTTTGAGAAGCTATACAAAAAAAATAAAAAATCAAGTTGGCAACCCTGAATGGAAGGGTATACAAGATGCATTTACAATTGTCCAAATGGACAGAAAAAAATTACCTCTATTCCACCATATCACTGACATTATTAAAGCATTGCTTTATTAGGTATTGTTTTAAATAATATGTTTTTCCCAACACTAACTTAAATTATTTAAATTACAAAAGGTAAATTAAGTCCCTTATATGTCAATTGTCCAATATTGCTTTCTAATTGAGATAACTAATTTTCAAAACTCCACCTTCTCCCATTGTGTTTCAATGTTACTTCAGTTTTGTCTAGACTTGTATGTCCCCACAATCAGGCAAGGAATTCAGCAGCTTCTCACTGGATCAGGGGAACAGATTGTTAAATTTGAAGCTGGTTCCCCAAACCAGTACTGGGGGGAACCAGTAATGAATGTGCTTTGTCAGATGCACATTCAGTTAAAATTTATTGTGGTTCAGAAAGTTACTGGCTTTCTGCACCACAATAGTTAAAATAACCACCGGCCTATCAGAGGCTGGCAGTCGACATCACTGCCATGCACAAGACTGTCCAAGCCAAATAAGGAGCGAGAAGAGGACGCTGCTTGATCGTGGACAGTTATAAAGCATCTTTTTTATTTTGTTACAGAAAATCTGCAATATGTAGGAGATATGTAGACCAGTATGGAGGGGCATATGGGTTCCAAGATGAGGAACATAAGGGGGGACATACAAGGTCTAGGATGAGGAACGTATGTGAGACACATGGGAATCAGTATGGAAGACATATTGGGGACATTTGGGGAACATATGGGGACTGGGATGGAGGACATATGAGGACAAGGATATAGGAAATATGGGGACCAGGATGGAGGACATATGGGGACCAGGATGGAGGAGAAATTGGGGACATATGGGGATCAGGATGGAGGATGTATGGAGGACATGTGTTGACTAGAATGGAAGACATATAGGGACCAGGATGGAGGACATTTGGGTACCAGGATGGAGGACATATGAGGAGCAGGATGGGGAACATATAGAAACCAGGAAAGGGGACATATGTGATCATGATGGGAAATATATGGGGACCAGATGGAGGACATATGGGAACCAGACTGGGGGACATATGGGACCAGGAATGGAGGGCATATGGGACGAGGAAGGGGGACATATAGGGGACCAGGATGGAGAATATGTGGGAACCAGGATAGGGGATATACAGGGTACTTTTGAGGACAAGGATGGGAGATCGGGATGGAGGACATTATTACAGTAAGGGCAAGGATGTAAGACATTATTACTGGAATGGGCCAGGATGACTGACATAATTACTATATGGGGGCCAGAATGAGGAACATAGATTATTAGCTTATGTTGGCACATGGGGGACATAATTACTGTAGCGGTCAACTAAGGGACATTATTACTGCTTTTGAGGATTTTGTTTTCAATAGGGAGAAAAAAGGGAGGCCCTGTTACTGTGCAGGGCAGCACTGTTTTCTTCAACTGGTGCAGTATGGAAATCAGAAAAGAGTGGGAAACATGTTCTAGAAATGATCAGCTGTAGATGACTCTTTGTTACTTTCTACTGAGACAAGTACTGGCTGGAAGAAGTGGTGGCAGTCTGACCCAGATGAAGAAAAGATGTGAAGATGAATTACTTCAACTAGAGACATTATTTTAAGTCATTTTATTTCTTGTACCCTTACACTATATAGTTTATACAGAGTTCCTGTGTATAATGTGGTCACTGTATTACATGTACACTTACACTATACTGTATACAGAGCTCCACTGTATACTGGTGGTCACTGTATTACCTGTACATTATTGAACTATATACAGAGTTCCTGTGGGTAATGTCACTGATGATCGCTGTGTTACCTGTACACTTATACCATACTATACACTATATACAGAGCTCCTATGCATAATGTCACCGGTGATCACTGTATTATTACCTGTACATTGATTCCATGTTGCTGTACACGAGAAGGGTTTATACACAAAACACAAATATAAACTAGAATGAACAAAAAAACAATGACAGACTGGTGCACAAATGAGATGGCACTGCCCTTGTAGACTTACAGTTAACAGGATAAAGGGAAAGAGGTATTTCTCCCTTGCATGTGTTATTATTTGGTCACTACGTGTTGGTAATATCTCGTCTGGTCATGGTCTAGTGGTATTTTCCCTTGAATGTGGTGTTATTCGGGCACTATGTGATTGTAATAAGTCACCTGGTCATGGTGTGGCAGTATTTGTCCTTTGCATGTATGTAGTATTATTTGGTCATAATATGGTGATAATATGTGGTCTTGTAATGGTTTGGTAGTATTTTGCAAGTATTTGGCCTTTGGTTCCCGAGGCTAGAGATTAGATGCAGCATACAGTTGAGGTGACAGGTAGACAGGAGGTCATTTTCTTCAACTTGAATAAGTTTAATTTAGTACTAAATTTCCAAACTTGTAGAAACCCTTTAATACTATTCATCATACTAAGAAGTGATTGATAGTGACTGCAACAATGTGTACTGGAGAGGAGGCAATGAGACTATAAATAAAGGCAGAGGTGCGGTAAGAAAAGTAAAGCGCTTTTACTTTTAGCTTCTGTTACTTGTGTTTTGTGCTTGAGAAAAATGTGTGAAAATGGGTGTGGCTAACAAGATGGGTGTGGCATTCAAATGAGCATGTGTTTTAAATAAGTTTAGTTTCCTAATACAAACATGGATCCTGTTGTTAGAAATATTAATCCAACCACTGCCTATATACCTGATTAACCCCTTAGCGACCAGAGCTATTTTTGGTTTAGCATTTTCATTTTTTGCTGCTCATCTTCCCAGAGCCATAACTTTTTTATTTTTTGGTCAAAATGTCCATATTAGGGCTTGTTTTTTACGGGATGAGTTGTACTTTTGAATGATACCATTGGTTTTACCATGTTGTGTACTACAAAACAAGAAAAAAATTTAAGTGCAGTAAAATTGCAAAAAAGTGCAATTCCACAGTTTTTTTGTTTGTATTTTTTACTAGGTTCACTAAATGCCCAAACTGACCTGACATTATCATTCTCCAGGTCATTACAAGTTCAAACACACCAAACATGTCTAGGTTCTTTTTTTTTAAGTGGTGAAAAAAATTCCAAACTTTGTTAAAAAAATTTGCACCATTTTACGATACCCGTAGTGTCTCCATTTTTCATGATCTTGGGTTGGGTGAGGGCTTTGTTTTTGCACGCCGAGCTGATGTTTTTAATTATACCATTTTGGTTCAGATATGATCTTTTGATCGCCCGTTATTGCATTTTAATGCAATGTTGTGGCGACATAAAAAAGTAATTCTTGCGTTTTGACTTTTTTCCTCGCTATGACATATAGCGATTAGGTTAATCATTTTTTTATTGATACATTGGGTGATTTGGAATGTGGCGATACCAAATATGTGTATGGTTTTTTTATTGTTTTATTTTGAATGGAGCGAAAGAGGGTTATTTGAACTTTTATATATTTTTTATTTTTTTATATTTTTAAAACTTTTATTTTTACTTTTAGCATGCTTCAGTTGTCTCCATGCTGTAATCAGATCAGCTCTGCTACATAAAGGCGATGATCAGATTACTCACTTGCTATGAGCGCCGACCACCGGGTGGTGCTCACAGCAAACCGGAACTGACAACCATAGAGGTCTCCAGGAGACCTCTGGTTGTCTTGCCAGCAAACCGGTGACTCGTGACCACGTGGGCAGATTTCCAGCCAGATGGATAGAAGTGCGAGTTAAATGCCGCTGTCAGCATTTCACAGTGGCATTTAACGGGATAAAAGCCACAGGTGGATCGCATTTCCACCCGCAGCTATACCAGGCACATGTCAGCTGTTCAAATCAACTGACTTTTTCCAGGAAAGATGTGGACTTAGCACCGGAGCCCACATCAAAGGGAAGGAGTCCGACGTCAGCATAAATTTATGCCCAACATTGGAAAGGGGTTAACTGGATTAAAGATTAAAAATATTGCATGTTAAATAAATGAAGTTTGTGTTGGGTAAAACATATTAATTTTCAGTAATACCTAACAAAGTTGATTTTTTAAATAATTCCAGTAGATATGGTGGAAGAATGGTCATTTTATTTACATTTGGACAATTGTATGCCCATCTTAAAGAAGTACACTCAATTACTTATAGATTATTTTCATGTTTCGATCGCAGCTCTCAACCTGCTAATCATACCTTGTTGCCTCTGTGTTATTGTTTCCTCTGTGTTATTGTTGCCATCCACCTGCAACATTACAGGTTATTCAAGTAGCATTAATTATATCAGTATAAAAAAACTCAGTAAATTGCATCCATATATTGTATAAATTGTTACTCTTAATTTGTTTACACAACAAAATAATATCTTATAGATTGCATAATTACATTTAACAGGTATTTGCATATTTAAGGTAAAGGTTAAACAAACTTTCAAACACAGAATTATGCGTATGGCAGTGGAATAGCAACTGGAAGAAAGCCAGATGCGTTGCTACCCTACTTAGTACAAAGGCTAGGCAATTCTATATTAAAGTGATGAAAGATGTGCTAATTGGCCATGAAATTTACTCTTTGATTTTCTTAATAAACACAGATTAGGTAAGAGACACATAGTTCTTCTTTCTTACTACTGTATAGTCTGGAATATTGTTCAAAACAAGTACTTTTTCTTTTGCATTTGTGGGCACTATATAGATAAATATTAATATTATTTAAAACAAATACATCTTTAAAGGATTATTCCCTTTTAAGACTTTAATGGATGAGATGGAAATAACTCCTTCTAGCTTGCTGTGATATGCAATTTCTGTAGCTCCCATTTGTTTTAATAATAACAGGTGAATTTAAGTGCTTGGATATGGGAGGTTCTTCTTTCAGTGTCCTGTCATCTGCACCCCTTCCCCACACTTTATGGGGTGCTGATAGTGTCATGGCAGTGGGAGGTCTAATGTCTACTACGTTTATACTTCTGTGAAACCCGCAGCATTATCTCATAGGAAAATGTCAGTTTTCCAATAGACAATATCGTACAAGTGACATCAGGTACAAGTCTCCTAGGGAAACTAACCATTTTTTTTTTAAAATATGCAGTCAGAGTAAAAAGTTTGGCTAAACCCCTTAGTCAAATGATGCATAGACATCAAGTAGAGACACACCTCTACATCAACTGTTCAAAGGACTCTATGTAAAACAATAAAAATGTCAATTGTCACCCTTTTCCAAAAATGTAAATGAAAAAAATCTATAAAAGCAAAGAAAAACATATTTGTTATTGCTTTGTCTGTATTGTAACTCCAAAGAGAAAAAAACATTGAAATTGTAGAACAGAGAGATAAGAAAGATGTATATACCTCAAAATGATATCAAGAAAAAGTGTAGCTCATCGTTCAATAAACAAGCCATTTTACAATCAGCCAAAATATAAAAAGTTATCTCTCAGAAAATGGCAACAAATCAATTTTATTTTCAGTTAAGTTTTTAAAATTTGTAAAACATTGACCCATTACCAACATCCGCTCTTCCTGCAAACTGCTGTACATGTATGGCACAATGATTTTGAGCAAAGAGCGAGCAAACTCCAAAAAATTATTAGCGGCTGACAGATCTAAATTATGTAAAAAAGTGAGGACAGCGCTTCCCAGGTTGGTGAAATTCAATCACATTATTCTGCCATCTGTTGCAATGTTTCAATCTATGCAGATCTTTATCAAGCACAATACAACACACTTTAATCCCATTTAAATAGTATATGCAACACCCCTTCATAAAAAAACAATGAGTAACATGCAAAAATAATTGTGTGAATAAATCACAAACAACATACATCCCATCTCATCATCAATTGAGAGTGTACCTTAATCACATTCTAAACATCACCTCTGATCGCTCTTATCATGTCTCTTACAGGGAGATCAAAGTACTAGAAGGTCATGGCATATTAAGACCATAACAAAGCATTAACCAATCATAGCAAGGCATTCTCATAGTCATAGAAAGTCTCAGTTCTCCTCAGCAATCCAATCTAAATTATCATTATTACTCCAAGAAACTGGGCCTCAAAAGCAAAACGGCTCTTCTTCTCTTCTGACCCTTCCATTTGTGTAAAACAGAAGTGTATGACAACATATGGGGTATTGAAAACCTACTCAACAAATGAATAAACCAAATTAAATTAAAGTCCAGATTATGAAGACTTTAAAAAATATTTTATTAATTACACAATAAAAGTAAAACCAGACAAAAAAGACATAATGCAATACCATAAAATGTCATAATGTATGAAGGTAGTTACATAGTAAACACATAAGCCATAAGTAAAATTAGTGATCATAAAAATTCCATCCGCAACAAAGTGCATATAATGAGCAGGTAAAGAGTATAAAAACTCAAATAAAGTGCATAGGAAATGTAATAAGATCATAGATAACCGTGATCAATGGCTACATGCGTCTCCAGCTCCCTCCAGAGGGAGGGAGCTGGAGAAGCATGTAGCCATTGATCACGGGTATCTATGATCTTATTACATTTCCTATGCACTTTATTTGAGTTTTTATACTCTTTACCTGCTCATTATATGCACTTTGTTGCGGATGGAATTTTTATGATCACTATATTTACTTATGGCTTATGTGTTTACTATGTAACTACCTTCATACATTACGACATTTTATGGTATTGCATTATGTCTTTTTTGTCTGGTTTTACTTTTATTGTGTAATTAATAAAATATTTTTTAAAGTCTTCATAATCTGGACTTTAATTTAATTTGGTTTATTCATTTGTTGAGTAGGTTTTCATTGTCCTTCATGAATATCCGTATATGCTATATATATAGGTTGTTGGCTTTGAACATATGGGGTATTGTTGCATTTCGGAGAAAAAGTGAATTACACTACAGAGTGATATTTTTCTTATTAGCTAATTAGCCATAGTAAAGAAGAAACATTTTGGTGGTGACTCATGAAGAATGACGTAGGGCCAGTAATGTCAAATTTTCCCAAAAGATTTGACTGGCGACAAGTAAATTCATACAAATCGCATAATTAAAGTGACTGATTGTATAGAAAACATGGAGAATACTGTGAATGCCCCTAAGAGTTAGCTGAACATATATTTTAAATTGTCCTGCCATAACAAAAAAAATCTTAACGCTAAATAAAAAAGTCGCTACTTACTATAAATATGAAAAATATTCAAAATTTAGAGTCCTCAGTGGTTGATACCTTTTAATAGCTAACTGAAAAGATGGTAACAAATTGTAAACTTTTGAGACTACTCAGGTCTCTTCATCATACATTGACTAATACAAAATCTGAAGAATCATATTTTTATACACAACACAGCACAGAAAGAAATAATGCAATAGATAAGACAAGTGACATGAAGCAGAATTATCATTATGGAGGAGTGATAGACAGTTTTGGCCACAAATATTGGAACAATTCATAGATAGGAGTGTGAATGTTTTATTGTCCTCTGATTTGGGTTTGGTTGTGTGTTGTGTTGCCCCCACAAGGACTTAAGAGCAAATTCCTTAACTGATGTAAAAAGACATAAATCTATGAGACACTACTGCTCTGAGTGTGTCAAAAGTCATCATGAGTTTATACTCCCAGACCCTTCTGTCTCTCTGAGACTTGAAATTATCTTTCAAAACAAGTAATTTCATGTCTATGGTGCTGTGATTTATTTAAAAAAAATGAAGTTTAATGCAAATGAAAAGTAATTTAATGAAACCTAAAATTTGAGATGCACAGAATGACCCATATAGAATCGATTCTGATAGAATTTTAGGAAATTTGCGGTTTCACAAGAATTCAAACATTTTGAGATTGGAATCTACTATCAGAAAAAAATCTTTCTAGACACTCCTTTCCCCCACTGCCGAAGCATGAGATCTAATGTAATTTTGCAATGCCAAGTGAGCTTCCCCATAATGCCCTGCAGCTATGATATCATAGCCAACACAGATCAGTGGTTTCTAGTGAAGCATAGGTTGTACTGCACCGACACTTTCCATCTCCAGAGTCACTGCATAAGGCTCTCTCTCTTTTGGGATATAGTAAGCTCTTACGGTCAGCAAGGTCATCTCTCTTCTTTAGAGTAGAGTGTAAGCTATTATGATCAGTGGGGTACTCTCTCCAGTAGAGTGTAATCTCTTTTGGTCAACAAGGTCCTCTCTTTCTTCTCTAGAGGGAAGCTCTTAGGGTCTTCAGGGCTTTTGCTCCCTCTCTCTCCTTGCCCCACAAGTATTTTCTTAGCAATTGCAAGTATTGAGAATCGCACAAGTTAATTTGCCGCAAGTCGATTTTTTTGGGGAAAAATTAGTTCAAATCAGTGAAACTTAATTTCAAAACAACCATTTATCACTACCTAAAATGTGGCATTTTGAACTTGCTACATGTAGGTTCACAATCGATAGCAAACTCCCAGCAACAAGAGCAGTATGGTCGTGGAATATAGGGTATATAGAGTAGACAACTGAAACAGGTGCTCCAAAAATAAAGACGCCTTTTATTTTAAAGGTGAACAAAGAAAAAAGGTCCTGCGCCTTTAAAAAATAGGAAGGGACAACAAAATATACGTAGAATTACTTCCAACAAGCATGCACGCACTACTGACCACTGTACCACTGTACCTAGGTGGTGTGTGTATACATCTAATATTAGACAATTGAAGAATTAAAGAGAGTTGAAAAAATTATTTAAAATAACGTGCACAATCTACTAGGCAAACACTTGTGCTTAAGTTTCAGGAATATGTCATTTCCTCTTCAAAATAAAAATTAAATCAAAAGAATTACATAAAAAAGCCAAAATAGAATGGAACCAGAAAATCTAGGTAAAATCATATCCCTACAGCAAGCATGTGAGACTGGCTGCTTCATTCATGTGTACTGTGTACGAGTCGAGTATTAAAAAAAAAGTTTAACAATGTGTACCCTTTGGTCCGTAGACACTTGTGTTTCAGAAATTTCAGAATCATAGAGATTTATCTTTAAAAAAATGACATGCCCCAAGATACAGGGATCACACATTCATTTATAAATACAAGCAAGGCTTTAATTCAAATTTTCAATTTCATTGCAAAATCATCAATAAGCAGTTTAGTATTAGCCTTGCTTGCTTACACAATGAGAAAAATAATTTAAAAAAGCAGCTATTAGGGTACTATTGCTGCAGTTTATCACAATTGTATTAGTTCACAGTTATAAACTTAGTGATGATGATGAAACTGTTACAAGAGTTCATTTTACTGTATCTCGCTCTTCATTCTTGGATTTCTTATCACAGTGTAGAGGTAAGCTTTCTCATTTTCAATCCGGTACATCAACAATGGTACGTCACCATCTGATTTTGAAGTTTTCTATCCCTATGCTGTGTGCTTTGAATGCTTCTATACCTACATAGTAAAGGCATAAAATGGTGTTCCTTGGTGGACCTTTATGTCTTATTCTGCAAGTGATACCTCCCTTGATTGGTTGCGGTACACCATGTGATTGGATTAATGTAGGGCATTATAAGGAAGCCCGTGATGCCATGCCTTATACCATTAGTCTGCTCACTTTGTGTGCAGCATGTGTGAAATAGCACCTGGTCTTTTTGTTCCGTCAGTCTTATCGAATCACAAATTGTTCATATTAGTGTAGAATCGCGGATTTCAGGAAATTCGACTCAAATTTGATCCTACACTGATTGATCGATGTTATCAGGATCTGAAGACTTTAATGTAATATGTATGGGGACCTTAACAGTTTCCATCAAATCCTAATTATCTATGAAAGATTGTTTTATAAATGAAGAAAGTAAAATTTAATTATACTTATTATAAGATCTTCAATCAGCAGTTTAGAATGCTTAGAGGAGCCCAAAGCAAAATACACATGGATTCTGAAATAATCACAAAATTCATTTTCAATGGGTGCCAATACATTTGCATAAGATATTATAGTTTAAAATTTTCATATAAACTCTGTATTAAATCCTAAAATGCTGTCAATTAAAAGACAATATGTTAACTTTCAAAGAATATTTAAAACTTCAGAATGATTTGTTTTTCCTTCAATTCTTATTTATTCCAATACCCAAATAGTGGAGCAATGAAATCATTTAAATAATAGGAACACTTAAATCAGCCATTACATTAGTGAGAAGGATTTAGATCACTTTCATCATGTTGAATTTGGATTTGTAAGAAAAAACAGGAGTGGAAAATTCACAGAAAAAAACAGTAATGGTCCCATAGAAGCGCAAATTCAGAGCAAAATGTCCGTCGTCTGGTGCGTCTTCCACTTGAAAGTCTCCCCTGCCTGTGTTTTATCTGTATCTACAATAAAGGACATTTTTGTGACTGTGAGTGTCATGCTCTTTTTTTCTACATGGTGAATTTGGATGTTGGCCCTATCCATGCTGATCGGCACCTGTGTCCCTGGAGTTTTAATGATCCTTGTATCCCCGGAGCTGCGCAGCTGTGCCATCCACATTCCTTTATCTACATGTTTGTGATTTATAAAGTATTATAATTTACTGAGATAATGACTTTTGGGTTTTCATTATAACACTGCACAAGAAATTTCAGGGAAGTTCTTGTCTCCTTAGAAATTTTTATTGTATCTTATAGATTTTGATATGCTGAACACAAATATATGCTCTAAAAGTCTGTATCACATAAGGTTTTTAACCTCTTCATGATCTAACTTTTAGATCACCACATACACTCACTGGCCACTTTATTAGGTACACCTGTCCAACTGTGTGTTAAGACTTAATTTCTAATCAGCCAATCACATGGCGGCAACTCAGTGCATTTAGGCATGTAGACATGGTCAAGACAATCTCCTGCAGTTCAAACCGAGCATCAGTATGGGGAAGAAAGGTGATTTGAGTGCCTTTGAACGTGGCATGATTGTTGGTGCCAGAAGGGCTGGTCTGAGTATTTCAGAAACTGCTGATCTCCTGGGATTTTCACGCACAACCATCTCTAGGGTTTACAGAGAATGGTCCAAAAAAGAAAAAAAATCCAGTGAGCGGCAGTTCTGTGGCCGGAAATGCCTTGTTGATGCCAGAGGTCAGAGGAGAATGGGCAGACTGGTTCGAGCTGATAGAAAGGCAACAGTGACTCAAATTGCCACCCGTTACAACCAAGGTAGGCAGAAGAGCATCTCTGAACGCACAGTGCGTCGAACTTTGAGGCAGATGGGCTACAGCAGCAGAAGACCACACTGGGTACCACTCCTCTCAGCTATGAACAGGAAACTGAGGCTACAATTTGCACAAGCTCATCGAAATTGGACAGTAGAAGATTGGAAAAACGTTGCCTGGTCTGATGAGTCTCGATTTCTGCTGCGACATTCGGATGGTAGGGTCAGAATTTGGCGTAAACAACATGAAAGCATGGATCCATCCTGCCTTGTATCAACGGTTCAGGCTGGTGGTGGTGGTGTCATGGTGTGGGGAATTTTTTCTTGGCACTCTTTGGGCCCCTTGGTACCAATTAAGCATCGTTGCAACGCCACAGCCTACCTGAGTATTGTTGCTGACCATGTCCATCCCTTTATGACCACAATGTACCCAACATCTGATGGCTACTTTCAGCAGGATAATGCGCCATGTCATAAAGCTCGAATCATCTCAGATTGGTTTCTTGAACATGACAATGAGTTCACTGTACTCAAATGGCCTCCTCAGTCACCAGATCTCAATCCAATAGAGCATCTTTGGGATGTGGTGGAACGGGAGATTCGCATCAGGGATGTGCAGCCGACAAATCTGCTCCAACTGTGTGATGCCATCATGTCAATATGGTCCAAAATCTCTGAGGAATGCTTCCAGCACCTTGTTGAATCTCTGCCACGAAGAATTGAGGCAGTTCTGAAGGCAAAAGGGGGTCCAACCCGTTACTAGCATGGTGTACCTAATAAAGTGGCCAGTGAGTGTATGTTCCAGTTCTAATTTTTATAATTAATGTGGGTTAACAGTAACTCCATATTCTCATACGTTTCTTTCATGTGTAGGGCATGTTCAATAGGTATAGAAGGGTAGATATTTCCGTTGTGTAGTAAAACAGCCTTCAGACTTAAAACTGATGAGTCAGTGAACAGTCGCCATTCCTCGGGTCATGTTCGCATCCAAGAGCACCAAACAACCCCAAGACGTCGTTGCAAAAGGTTAAACTGTCGACATGGTTGAAAAATTGATTAAGGTCTTCTTGACGACTGCAAAAACAGAAATTCTTATTCCTGGTAATAAGAGATTCTGTTCTTGTAGCCTTGATCCCAATAATTCTGCCGGCCTCTTTGACAATTTCAAATCTCTCACCAAGTCACTCAGATCAACTTGACTGAACAGATGTGGATTAGATGTTGAAGGCTCAAAGTCTGGGTTTGCAGCAGTTTCATTTTCCACTGACATTGTTAGTTCATCTTCGTCGACAACCATTGTCCATACTTTGGGCAGCTTTGGAACACGAAGACTTTCATCATATGGCACTGGCCTTATGGCTGAAGGAAGATTAGGATATTCTATTGATTTCTTGTTCTTTGCTGATTATCCTGTTACATTTGTAAGGCTAAAGTAGCAATCTGCTACATGATCTCTCTGCTCTCTCCATATCATTGGGACAGCGAACAGCATTGAAGGTCGTGATCCATTCAGCCATGCTCTAAGTATGTCAGTATTGTCTTTTGTTTCATCCCCTGCCCAGGAGATGTGGTATGCTCCGTACACGGTCAGCCGAATGAATCATTGCGCCTGCGTGAAATTCGCATAATAAGTGCTTGCATATGTATAGAAAAGCAATTTATGTTATTTCAGTGGAAAATTCCAAGCATACTGTTTCAGAAAAAGTTCATATATGAGTTTTTAGAATTATAATAGAATATTATAATGTTTCTTATCATTTCTCAAAAACCTTACGTGACAGGAAAAATCTGAAGTCATGTCTGAAATCAGCATGAAAAAATCTATCAGGAACACTCAAAATTGGGACAAACCCTTGGTAACACAGTGTAATCATCAACATTATTAGAAATAAACACTTGAAATAGATCACTCTGTTTGTAATGACTGTATAATATATTAATACATGAGTTTATGAATTTCACTTTTTGTATTGAAGAACTGAAATTAGAGTTGAGCGACTTTTGGTTTTTTAGGGTCGCGTTTCGTTTCGTGAAACCCGACTTTTCCAAAAGTCGGGTCGAGCAAGATCGTCCGATTATAGGGAAAAGTCGGGGTCGTCCCGAAACACGAAACCCAATGTAAGTCAATGGGGAATAAAAGTCAGCAGTGAGAGGAGGACAGGAAACACACCAACAGTGCCCATTTGAATGCCAAAAGCATCAATTCTTCTTACTTAAGCTTGTCAACCTTAATTAACTTCATAATACAAGTTACTCACTGAAAAATGGGGGTTATTTGGCTACAGACTGTGGGGGGGGAGGGCTGGCTCCAGGTTTTCATGTGCCCTGGGCGAAAGAGCGCCCCTTTAACACATACCACAACTCATCATGCTCCGATACGGCAGAGAAATAGCGGTATAGTACAATGAAAAATACCTCACTTTTTACATCTCATGACGAGGCCCATCTATTTCTCCATACAGAATCATTGGTCCCATATAATGTTTGAAACAGTATATGATGAGCTCCACATAATGCTACAGTATATGTTGGTCCCCATGGATGAAGCTCTACTGTCTTATGGGCCCAAATAATGCTCCAAACATAATGGGCCCCATTTCTAATGCTCTAGTGTATAATGGGCCCTGTAAATGCTGCTCCAGTGTCTGATGTCCACCTTTGGAATGTTCCAGTGTATGGTGGGCACCATCTATCATTCTCAGACGGTGTTAGGACCAGTATGGATTGCACGTGATTGCACAAAGGTTAGAAAGGGTACCGTATCCCCAGATAACATGTATGGATAGCGTACACATTCAAAATATATGTCTCAGGAGGCAGGCTCAGACGGTGTTAGGCCCAGTATGGATTGCACGTGATTGCACAAAGGTTAGAAAGGGTACCGTATCCCCAGATAACATGTATGGATAGCGTACACATTCAAAATATATGTCTCAGGAGGCAGGCTCAGACGGTGTTAGGCCCAGTATGGATTGCACGTGATTGCACAAAGGTTAGAATGGGTACCGTATCCCCAGATAACATGTATGGATAGCGTACACATTCAAAATATATGTCTATACATCAGGAGGCAGGCTCAGACGGTGTTAGGCCCAGTATGGATTGCACGTGATTGCACAAAGGTTAGAAAGGGTACCGTATCCCCGGATAACATGTATGGATAGCGTACACATTCAAAATATATGTCTATACATCAGGAGGCAGGCTCAGACGGTGTTAGGCCCAGTATGGATTGCACGTGATTGCACAAAGGTTAGAAAGGGTACCGTATCCCCGGATAACATGTATGGATAGCGTACACATTCAAAATATATGTCTATACATCAGGAGGCAGGCTCAGACGGTGTTAGGCCCAGTATGGATTGCACGTGATTGCACAAAGGTTAGAAAGGGTACCGTATCCCCGGATAACATGTATGGATAGCGTACACATTCAAAATATATGTCTATACATCAGGAGGCAGGCTCAGACGGTGTTAGGCCCAGTATGGATTGCACGTGATTGCACAAAGGTTAGAAAGGGTACCGTATCCCCGGATAACATGTATGGATAGCGTACACATTCAAAATATATGTCTCAGGAGGCAGGCTCAGACGGTGTTAGGCCCAGTATGGATTGCACGTGATTGCACAAAGGTTAGAAAGGGTACCGTATCCCCAGATAACATGTATGGATAGCGTACACATTCAAAATATATGTCTCATGAGGCAGGCTCAGATGGTGTTAGGCCCAGTATGGATTGCACGTGATTGCACAAAGGTTAGAAAGGGTACCGTATCCCCGGATAACATGTATGGATAGCGTACACATTCAAAATATATGTCTATACATCAGGAGGCAGGCTCAGACGGTGTCAGGCACAGTATGGATTTGACGGCCCAGATTACACAGCGGAGGAGCAGGGAGAGGTAAAGATTGCAAATGCTGGGGCCCTGCCCAAGCAAGGGGGGCCCACTCATGGGCGTCGGTACTGGCACTGGGCCCCTCATAGTACAGCGGTGTGTCTGACGGCGGGTGTGCACCACCACCGTCAGAGACACTTGATTGCACTATGAGGGACCCTGTGCCAGTGCCCGCGCCCAAGAGTCGGCCTACCCACCTGTCCAGGGCAATGGCACTCGCACGGTGTCGTGCGCTAGGTGGTGACCCCGGCCATGGGGGGGAGGCAGCACAGTTAGGGAGTTTTAGAAAGTGGCATATGTTGATGTTGGACATTCAGCTGATGCAAAAGGCGAAATAGGTGAAGTACCAGGAAGAGGTGGACCAAAGCAAGCCATTTTTCTGTCACCCTATGTGTCATCAGGGGAAGGTGGGACAAAATCCTTGGAAACCCATGCGTGGTTCATTTTAATGAAGGTTAGATCATCCACATTTTGGGTTGACAGACGGGTCCTTTTTTCTGTCAGGATTGATCCAGCTGCACTGAAGACTCTTTCCGATAGCACACTTGCAGCTGGGCAAGCGAGCTCCTGTAAGGCATATTGGGCCAATTCAGGCCAGGTGTCCAGTTTAGCGGCCCAATAGTCAAAGGGGAATGACCTGTGTGGGAGAACAATGATATGGGAGGAAAAGTAGTTTGTAACCATAGTTGACAACTGGTGTCTCCTGTCACTTTCCATCGATGCAGTATTACCAGTTGTGTGAGCGGTATTTGAAAAATCAGTCCACAACATTGTCATGAAACCCCTGTCTCCAACGCCACTTCTGCTGTGTGCACCACAAACACCTCTGCCAAGCTGCCCCCGGCCCGTACGGCTCGTGTGAGAACCATCACCGCTGCTGTGTGCTGGGAATGCCTCAAGCAACTGATTTACCAGAGTTGCTTGTTTATTAGCCAATATTAGGTCAAGGTTCTCCTGTGGCATGATGTTTTGTAATTTGCCTTTATAGCGTGGATCCAGGATGCTGGCCAACCAGTAGTCGTCATCGTTCATCATTTTGGCAATGCGGGGGTCCCTTTTTAGGATCCGCAAGGCATAATCTGACATGTGGGCCAATGTTCCCGGTGTCAATGATGCACTGCGAGTGCTGGGTGGAGGAGCACTTTCTGGCAAATCCACATCCCTCCAGTCACGCACAAACCCTGTACCAGACCTTGCCACGCCAACATTTTCACTTGCCCCACGAGATGCATCCTCCTCCCCTAAGTAATCATCCCCATCATCCTCCTCCTCCTCCTCTTCTTCCTCCACCTCGTCCAGGAGAGGTCCGTGAGCAGACAATGGCTGAATGTCATCAAGGATTCCCTCCTCCTCTTCCTCCTCATCAACATTGGCTGCAGACGCCTGCTCCTTAAGGTGCGTCAAAGTTTGCATGAGCAGACGCATAAGTGGGATGCTCATGCTTAGGATGGCGTCGTCTGCGCTTACCAGCCGTGTGCATTCCTCAAAACACTGAAGGACTTTACAAAGGTCTTTCAGCTTCGACCACTGCACACCTGTCAACTCCATGTCTGCTCTCAAAGTGCCTGGCCGTGTATCCTCCCACAAATGCATTATGGCCTGCCTCTGCTCGCACAGCCGCTCCACCATGTGCAGCGTGGAGTTCCACCTTGTTGCAATGTCGATAATGAGGCGGTGGTTGGGAAGGTGGAGCAATCGCTGCAGCTTCTGCATACGAACGGAGTGTACAGGTGACCGGTGGATGTGCGCGCACAGTCTTCGCACCTTCTGGAGCAGGGCTGTTAACTCCGGATAATTTTTGAGGAAGCACTGCACCACCAGGTTCAAGGTGTGAGCCAAGCAAGGTATGTGGCTGATTTTTGAAAGGGCTATGGCTGTCACAAAATTACGGCCGTTATCACTAACTACCTTGCCTGCCTCAAGATGTACACTGCCCAGCCATGACTCAGTTTGTCTCTTCAAGTACTCGGCCAGCACCTCGGCGGTGTGTCTGTCGCCCAAACACATCATCTGCAACACAGCCTGCTGACGCTTTCCACTAGCTGCTCGATAGGGGGACACATCGTGTGCAACAGTGGCAGCTGCAGATGGAGTGCTCGTACGACTGCGCTCTGTGGACGAGCTTTCGCTTCTGGAGGAGGAGGAGGAGGAGGGTCGAACGCCTACAGCCAACTGTTTCCTATACCGTGAGCTAGGCAGCACTGTCCCACCACCGCTGTCCCCTGTGGACCCTGCATCCACCACATTAACCCAGTGCGCAGTGATGGACACGTAACGGCCCTGGCCATGCCGACTGGACCATGCATCAGTTGTGAGGTGCACCTTTCCGCTCACTGACTGCTTGAGTGCATGGACAATGTGGTCTTTCACATGATGGTGGAGGGCTGGGATGGCTTTGCGAGAGAAGAAGTGGCGACTGGGTAGGTCATAGCGTGGTACTGCATAGGCCATGAGTTCGCGGAAAGCTGTGCTTTCCACCAACCGAAAGGGCATCATCTCAAACGAGATTAGTTTGGCAATGTGGGCATTCAAACCCAGTGTACGTGGATGAGAGACTGAGTACTTTCTTGACCTACTCATAGTGTCTGGGAGGGTGAGCTGGACTTGAGAGCTGCATATGGTGGAAGTAGCGGTGGACAGGGCGGACTGAGAGAGGGTTGATGATGGTGATGGAGTTGGTGTTCTTTCTGATGGCCTAGAATCAGTCTTTCGTTGATATAACAGTGGGATTCCCTGACTGCTGTGGTCTTGCAACGACACCCCAACATTTGCTGCTGTGCTAACCGGTGGGCTTACAGTGGGGGAAACAATGTAGCGTTGCTGACTACCTTCGTTGTGATCAGTTGCACATGTGGCACTTGAGGTTTGGTGTTGTGTCCACGCTTGCAAGTGCATGCTGGTTAAATGTCTAAGCATGCAAATGGTATTCAAATTTTTCAGATTTTTCCCTCGGCTAAAGGTCTTTGCGCACTTCTTACAGATAACCTTGGCCTGATCATGAGGATTTTGTTCAAAAAAGTGCCACACTGCACTCTTCCTACTTTGGCAGACATTTTTCGGCCTAGCACGCTGTGATCTTTTGACCCTCTGGACAAGCTGTCCAGCAACTCTTTTGATGTTTGGAACCTGTCTTTGGAGTGCTCCGGGCCTGCCAGATAACAGCTGTTGCGATGTCGATGTCTGCTGTGGATGCTCCTCATCTGAGCTATTGGAAGCAGCACCCTCTTCCCCCAATGGATGCCAATCTGGGTCAACAACTGGGTCATCCATCACCTCCTCTTCTATGTCATGTGCACCTTCCTCTGTGTCACCGTGTATGGTGGTATAGTGTGCGGGAAGGGGCACCTGAGTCTCATCAGGGTCAGAATCTGGCTCTGTACACTGCGAGGACAATGTAGTGCTCTGAGTGAATGTACCAGCAGAATCATCCATCAGCGGCTGTGCATCAGTGCACTCCATGTCAGATTCATCTTCGCCTGGGTAATTCACCATTTCACTTGATAATCCAGGCATGGTATGTGAAAACAGCTCCATGGAGTAATCAGTAGTATGGCCTGCGTCATCCTTCAATCTTGGTTGGGGTGAAGGACACAAGGAAAGGTGTGGTTCATGAACATGAGCCTCCAATGACGACTCAGTGCTTTTACTTTTTACAACTGAAGAAGAGGAGGCGATAGAGCTGGAGGCTGAGTCAGCAATGTAAGACAAAACTTTTTCCTGATGCTCTGGCTTTAAAAGCGGTTTGCCAACTCCTAGAAAACTAAGCGTTCGAGGCCTTATGTAGCCAGACGATGACGCAGGGTCAGCACCTCCTGCATTCGGTCCTATTTTGCTCTTGCCACTACCATCAGATCCACCACCAACACGATCATTACCAGCTGCCAACCCCCGCCCAATTCCACGGCCTCTTCCACCAGCCTTCCTCATTTTTGGTAGAAATGTAGACAAAATCCAACAAACTATATAGTAATGTAAAACAAGGTACAAGGTGTCTATAGGACAGGGGAGATTTTGAATTTCTGCAGACACTTGTGGACACTGGACACTTTTGGATTGTGTGAGGCCCACTGATATCTGAGCGCTATGTGACAGGCTCGATGGCACAGCTGTGACCAAAGTGACTAGAGGATAAGGGAGATTTTGAATCTCTGCACACCCTTTTGGACACTGGATGGACACTTTTGGATTGTGTGAGGCCCACTGATATCTGAGCGCTATGTGACAGGCTCGATGGCATAGCTGTGACCAAAGTGACTAGAGGATAAGGGAGATTTTGAATCTCTGCACACACTTTTGGACACTGGATGGACACTTTTGGATTGTGTGAGGCCCACTGATATCTGAGCGCTATGTGACAGGCTCGATGGCACAGCTGTGACCAAAGTGACTAGAGGATAAGGGAGATTTTGAATCTCTGCACACACTTTTGGACACTGGATGGACACTTTTGGATTGTGTGAGGCCCACTGATATCTGAGCGCTATGTGACAGGCTCGATGGCACAGCTGTGACCAAAGTGACTAGAGGATAAGGGAGATTTTGAATCTCTGCACACACTTTTGGACACTGGATGGACACTTTTGGATTGTGTGAGGCCCACTGATATCTGAGCGCTATGTGACAGGCTCGATGGCACAGCTGTGACCAAAGTGACTAGAGGATAAGGGAGATTTTGAATCTCTGCACACACTTTTGGACACTGGATGGACACTTTTGGATTGTGTGAGGCCCACTGATATCTGAGCGCTGTGTGACAGGCTCGATGGCACAGCTGTGACCAAAGTGACTAGAGGATAAGGGAGATTTTGAATATCTGCACACACTTTTGGACACTGGATGGACACTTTTGGATTGTGTGAGGCCCACTGATATCTGAGCGCTATGTGACAGGCTCGATGGCACAGCTGTGACCAAAGTGACTAGAGGATAAGGGAGATTTTGAATCTCTGCACACCCTTTTGGACACTGGATGGACACTTTTGGATTGTGTGAGGCCCACTGATATCTGAGCGCTATGTGACAGGCTCGATGGCACAGCTGTGACCAAAGTGACTAGAGGATAAGGGAGATTTTGAATCTCTGCACACACTTTTGGACACTGGATGGACACTTTTGGATTGTGTGAGGCCCACTGATATCTGAGCGCTATGTGACAGGCTCGATGGCACAGCTGTGACCAAAGTGACTAGAGGATAAGGGAGATTTTGAATCTCTGCACACACTTTTGGACACTGGATGGACACTTTTGGATTGTGTGAGGCCCACTGATATCTGAGCGCTATGTGACAGGCTCGATGGCACAGCTGTGACCAAAGTGACTAGAGGATAAGGGAGATTTTGAATCTCTGCACACACTTTTGGACACTGGATGGACACTTTTGGATTGTGTGAGGCCCACTGATATCTGAGCGCTATGTGACAGGCTCGATGGCACAGCTGTGACCAAAGTGACTAGAGGATAAGGGAGATTTTGAATCTCTGCACACACTTTTGGACACTGGATGGACACTTTTGGATTGTGTGAGGCCCACTGATATCTGAGCGCTATGTGACAGGCTCGATGGCACAGCTGTGACCAAAGTGACTAGAGGATAAGGGAGATTTTGAATCTCTGCACACACTTTTGGACACTGGACACTTTTGGATTGTGTGAGGCCCAATGAATATCTGAGCGCTATGTGACAGGCTCGATGGCACAGCTGTGACAAAAGTGACTAGAGGATAAGGGAGATTGGATTGCTTTTAAAAAAGCAGTTTGCGGAGCAGTGGGTAAACAGCAATGCAGGAATGTCAGGAAGCCTTAGAAGGCAGCCCAACAACCAACACCACTGATACACCACTATATAGCCTCCCCTTGCACTGCACACACAGTGACTGGTGTGTTGTGCAGGCCAAATCGCTAGCAGCAGAAGCAGTTTTTTTGTCTTCTTCCCAGCCTAACGCTCTCCCTACAGAATCAGCAGCAACCTCTCCCTATACTAAGATCGGCAGAAGTAAGATGGCGGTCAGCGTGCACGCCCTTTTATACCCCCTGTGACGCCCACCAAAGCAAGCCAATCACTTGCATGCCCTTCTGAAAGATGGTGGTGACCCGTGCCTATGTCATCACGTTGCCCACAGTGTCCGTGGATCCTGATTGGCTGAAAAAGAGCGCAAAACAAACTTTTGAAACGCGACTTTGGCGCGTAAGTCGCCGACCTCGTGGCCGACCTCATCCTAGGGTCGGGTTTCGTTTCATGAAACCCGACTTTGCCAAAAGTCGGCGACTTTTGAATTTTTTCGACTTGTTTTGCTCAACTCTAACTGAAATAAATTAACTTTTTGATGATATTCTAGTTTTGTGAGAAGCCCCTGTATATATATATATATACACTCACTGGCCACTTTATTAGGTACACCTGTCCAACTGTGTGTTAAGACTTAATTTCTAATCAGCCAATCACATGGCGGCAACTCAGTGCATTTAGGCATGTAGACATGGTCAAGACAATCTCCTGCAGTTCAAACCGAGCATCAGTATGGGGAAGAAAGGTGATTTGAGTGCCTTTGAACGTAGGCATGATTGTTGGTGCCAGAAGGGCTGGTCTGAGAATTTCAGAAACTGCTGATCTACTGGGATTTTCACGCACAACCATCTCTAGGGTTTACAGAGAATGGTCCGAAAAAGAAAAAAAATCCAGTGAGCGGCAGTTCTGTGGCCGGAAATGCCATGTTGATGCCAGAGGTCAGAGGAGAATGGGCAGACTGGTTCGAGCTGATAGAAAGGCAACAGTGACTCAAATTGCCACCCGTTACAACCAAGGTAGGCAGAAGAGCATCTCTGAACGCACAGTGCGTCGAACTTTGAGGCAGATGGGCTACAGCAGCAGAAGACCACACTGGGTACCACTCCTCTCAGCTAAGAACAGGAAACTGAGGCTACAATTTGCACAAGCTCATCGAAATTGGACAGTAGAAGATTGGAAAAACGTTGCCTGGTCTGATGAGTCTCGATTTCTGCTGCGACATTCGGATGGTAGGGTCAGAATTTGGCGTAAACAACATGAAAGCATGGATCCATCCTGCCTTGTATCAACGGTTCAGGCTGGTGGTGGTGGTGTCATGGTGTGGGGAATTTTTTCTGGGCACTCTTTGGGCCCCTTGGTACCAATTGAGCATCGTTGCAATGCCACAGCCTACCTGAGTATTGTTGCTGACCATGTCCATCCCTTTATGACCACAATGTACCCAACATCTGATGGCTACTTTCAGCAGGATAATGCGCCATGTCATAAAGCTCGAATCATCTCAGATTGGTTTCTTGAACATGACAATGAGTTTACTGTACTCAAATGGCCTCCTCAGTCACCAGATCTCAATCCAATAGAGCATCTTTGGGATGTGGTGGAACGGGAGATTCGCATCAGGGATGTGCAGCCGACAAATCTGCGCCAACTGTGTGATGCCATCATGTCAATATGGTCCAAAATCTCTGAGGAATGCTTCCAGCACCTTGTTGAATCTCTGCCACGAAGAATTGAGGCAGTTCTGAAGGCAAAAGGGGGTCCAACCCCTTACTAGCATGGTGTACCTAATAAAGTGGCCAGTGAGTGTATATATATATATATATATATGTATACATATATATATATTATATATACATAATAAGACGTACCCCCAAATTTGGTGAAGAAAAAGAGAAATTTTTTTTTATGTTAAATGGAGGTGTGTCTTATAATGCCAGTGTCCGTCTTTCAAATCATATATGTGTCCCTCATCCTGGTATCTATATAACCCCCATCCTGGTACATGGCCCCCATCAAATATAAATACCAAAAAATCATAGAATGATATATACACACTACAAATGTTTTTTTAATAATATAAATACATATATAATATTAATATATATATATATATATTATATCATAAATATATTTATTAATATTATATATGTATTTATATTATTAAAAAAACATTTATAGTGTGTATTTATCATTCTATAATTTTTTTAGTATTTCTATTTCAGCAATGCATTTTTAATAATATTAAAGCTATTTTTTATATATGATGGCAATATAATTTTTATGTTTTGAGTAATATTTTCTGAAACATCTGCAGAAAAAATTGCAATCACAACTACATATGATAATTCTGTCATATTTAACTCATGGGAAGTACTACTAGTAACACTTACATATTGACAGATGGAGGCCCAGAAGGTAACTCAAAGTTGAAACACAGTACAAAACATTGAAATGCTGCTGATTTAATTTATGAAATTAAATTATGTTTATTGAAAATGTCATTCTGGCGCACATTTCTTCTTTTAATCCCTGAAAGAGAAAAGCCTTTATTTGCTACTCCATAACCAGTTAGTTAACCTTTGTCCTGTGATTGTGCATTGAGTTGTCATGAGGCTGACAGCTTCAGAATCCACTGCACCGGCAGCTCTTTGTCACACTGTGGCAAAGAATGATCCTCAGGACAACGCTGTTTGAAGAAGAGACAAAATAACTAGAGGATGTAATTACAAATAACCTTGAACCGTTGAACAGTACACAGTCAATTCTAACAAAGAAGCTGTAAACAGAGGTAGTCAACACACACTCCAGAGGGATGGCGGAGCAGACATAAAGACATTAACCGCTGTTTTATATTCCACAGAAAGCATCCCATTGGCTCATGTAGCACTAGTACATTATACCATGTTCATGTTTATCTTACAGTATTGCCATTTTATGAATTTGGAGCAAATCCATCTTATTCCTTTAATTGTTAGCTATTTTTTTTAATTGATGGCAAATACTTTGCACTGTGTGCATGGACTTTGACCAGTGACACAGAATTCCTGCTTCTAGGAAAAATACCTCTCTAATATTACTCTTGAAATCAGAAGCAAATGGAGGTATTGAATGGCACCACAGAGTTATTTGGGTGCCATTTTATGGCTTTCCACAAATTGAAGGATCTACAAAAATAACATAAAAATTTGCAGAGAATAAAATGTATCTTAACTTAAAACAAGCCTCTACGACTCTCCAAAAGGTAGCACAGAACAAACTGAGCAATACTATGTCTTATAGGCTTGGAGAAGGTGTTGGCAAATATATTTATCTGTAGTTAACCATAGTACATCTCTCGTAATAATAGTCTTTGTTTTCTAGTCTCCAATTGTCCTCACTTGTCGAGAACAGTTCTTTTGACATTAGCCTTGTATCTGCAATGCAACTGCGGAGCAGTTGCACGCAGCCTTCACCAGGGGGCACTGTTATGGGTAAAAAAGGGTCACACTTACACTTATTGTGTAGCACCTTGGTGCAGAAGTGCAGGCCGCCACCAAGAGGCTGCAAAGTAGTCAGACAGGCCAGAGTCAGCAACAAACAGGAAAATGAAGCACCAGAGGTCACAGCAATGCATGAGGTCAGGGACGAGTCAAAGGTCAGAGCCAGATGGGAGCACGGTATCCAAAATGTGAGACGGAAAGAGGAGTCAAGGTACAAGCCAGTGGGTTAAAAGCCGGTCGGAGAACGAAATACCAGAGACAGAAAAACCAGAGGCGGAGTTTAGAGTTCAAGCCGAGTCATACACTGTAGGGAAATCACCAAACATACACAAAGTCAGGGATAGGGAACGAGTCAGACACACACACGGTAAGTCAGAGGCAGAAGGATCACTAGGGTATACGGATCAGCTGCTCAAGCCAAGGACCAGAACTACTACAGACTAAGGCTACCAAAGATAGCACCAATATATAGCCACCCAAGAACCAAAGAGAGGCAGGAAAAGTTAACCCCTCCTTTACCAGGCAGGGTAAAGAAAAGCAAGAAACAAACCATTACCTGCATCATGACAGTATCTTCACCTTCCATGCTGTTTTAGACAGAAAATAATACTTCATTTCTGCCAAATGGAAACACGCTTATCTCCAAATCACTTCTATGGAGGCTCCTTTGTTTCAAAATTCGTTGGCTCTCACAACAGTAATGAACCTACTCCAAAGCACTGTTGCAGCCTAATATTCAATAGCTCATTTAAAAGACCATACTAATAAAAAGGAAAACAGAAAGTAATATGCGGTGTATACCCTGCTTAAAAGTTACACCACTACTAACTAACTTTAATGTTAGGCTATGTGCACATGTTCGGAATTCCCGCGGAAATTTCCATTGGAATTCCGGAATTCCATGCCATGGGAAATACGCGAGAAATCCACATTTTTAATTTCCGCGTATTTCCTACGAAAAAATAGATTTTTGCAAGTGTAATTAGCTTGCAGAATACTAGCGTTTTCCAAGCGATCTGTAGCATCACTTGGAAAACTGATTGACAGGTTGGTCATACTCGTTAAACACAGTGTTTGACAAGTGTGACCAACTTTTTACTATAGAGGCTGCCTATGCGGCATCAGCAGTAAAAAGATATAAAGTTTAAAATAATAAAAAAATTAAAAAATCGTGTTTTTCTCACCATTCAGGTGACATCAAGCCGAAGGCTTAGTAGTGTCAAGTTCTATAAGACACCCATCCATTACCAATCCTATAGTTGTATTGTAAATAAACACAGACAACCAGAATAAAGTCCTTTACTTGAAAAAATGACACAGACTCGTTTATCAATCTCAATTAAACCATATCTTTCTTTCATTGTGTCCCGCACCATGATCCATATCTGAGGGATATACAGTTTTCAACCTGGTCGTTGCCAAGATACAACTGTCCCGGCTGAAAACCACTGGCGAATGAGATGCTGGGGAATGGAGCATCAGTAACCGGAGGTGACAATATAGTGGTTACCTCTGGTCACTGAGCTCTTTTCCCAGCCGAGCTGAGTGCTCACTGTGTTAACGGGGATCTCACCGAAATCACCGCAGCTCAGCCCGACAGGGAATGAAGCTCAGTGACCGAAGGTAACCTCTATGACATCACCCCCGGTTACTGATACTACATTCCCTGCCGGCTGAACTGCGATGATTTCAGTGAGATCACCACTAGCACTGTCAGCCATGAGCGCTCACTGTACTAGCAGGTATCTGATTGCAGTTGAGCCCAGTTGGGAAAGGAGCTCATTGACTGAAGATAACCTCTATGATGTCACCGCCAGTTACTGATGCTGCATTCCCCAGCATCTCACTCACCAGTGATTTTCAGCTGGGACGGTCACATCTTGGCGCTGTCCAGGTTGAAAACTGTATATCCCCCAGACATGGATTACGGCGTGGGACACAACAATGGACAGGTATGGTATATTGTTACTTTTTTATTTTATTTTTATTACAGGAGATAGAGGGCTTTGCTTGGATTAGGCGTGGTTGTAAGTATGGTTTAATTGAGATTAATAAAGGAGTCTACGTAAACGCGCATCGGGGCATGCATCCGCACATTTCCGGGACCTCCACCTGCACCTTCACCTGCATTAGGTAACATTTCATGCTGTACATGTTTACACAATATTGGAGCCTTATTGGTGCTGACCATTTAATCTTATGCCTTATAGGCTAATCACTTGGTTTAGCTGCTGGGAGAAAGTAAAACTATTTATTTGTGCATTTTTACATGTTTTATTTTTCACTTTTTTCTGTCATATCTATTGTATATTATTTATTACTATTTTTATGCACTTATTTTAATAACTTAATAATAATTGTTTGGCTCATTGGTATTTATTAGAGGGAAATATGTATTTATAATACAATTTTCTTATAACTTATCAGCATATAATTTAATTTAAGGGCATTTATTCAGGGTGAAATAATTTATTTATGTGGGTATAATGTGACACACATATATATATATATATATATATATATTGTAAGGTAGCGCTTGTTACTAAGGTTGGGGATACTCGCTGTGCAGCCAAATAACCAGGTCTGGCACGGGTTTTTCATAAAAATATCAACATAGTCCATGCGGTTTATTAGGCATCGTAAACCAAAGCAGCAAGCAATAGTCTTACAGCAGACAACAGGGTATCTTCATAGTGGAGCTCTGCTCCACTTAGCCCTCTGATTACACAGACTGTGCTTCATCCAGCCAATAAGCTATACAGTCTCTCAGTTATGCTCCCCGTGTCCGGGTTACCTCTTAGCTGCTTCACACTGCAGACGTCTGTTCCCTCCAGGGAACTGTCAGACACACATCGCCATTACACACAGTGTCCACACGTGCTCACAGGAAGGCAGCCACATCATCCAGCATGTCGGCCTCACGAGACTTTCCATACGGACCAACTAGGTAAAGGCATTCCCTCATGTGACCTACCCTGGTCAACTTATATGGTCCGTAGCCAAGCCCACTGGATCACATGGCTATGACCTCATCGCAGGTCCTTCAAATATTCACACACATACTGTTTACTATGGGTGATTTAGACACATGCCCCTGGGTGGGTTTGTAGGTGGCTGGTTCCACCCGTCTCACCAACCACCTGAAGGCGTTCCCTGACACATTGTACCAGAAACCTCAGCAGTACCTCTGCTGATCAACACATAATCAAGCCTTCATCCCAAGGCCACCCACCCAGGGATACATATTGGTCATTTAGCATCCTACTCCTATTACCACACTGGATATGCCTGTACACCCATCCTGGGACACCCGAACAGCACCCCCTAGCAGATACAGTGGTCACTCTACCACTATATATATATATATATATGTTATTTATATTATTTTTTTATTTTTTATTTTGGTCTTATACTGTCTCCTGGATTTAGGTTTACTATTTTGAGTGGTATCCATTCCTTTTTCTTTTTTTAGGTTGGGCGTACAAATTTAATTTCTATATTTACCCTACTTTACACATATATATATATACACCGTATATATTCATGTATAAGCTGACCCCCCTAATTTTGTCACAAAAAACTGGGAAAACTTATTGACTCGCGTATAAGCCGAGGGTGCACAGTGAGAGGTCCCAGATAATGCTGCACAGTGAGTGGCCCCAGATAATGCTGCACAGTGAGTGGCCCCAGATAATGCTGCACAGTGAGTGGCCCCAGTTATGCTGCACAGTGAGTGGCCTCAGTTATGCTGCACAGTGAGTGGCCCGAGATAATGCTACACAGTGAGTGGCCCCAGATAATGCTGCACAGTGAGTGGCCCCAGATAATGCTGCACAGTGAGTGGCCCCAGATAATGCTGCACAGTGAGTGGCCCCAGTTATCTGCACAGGGAGTGGCCCCAGTTATCTGCACAGTGAGTGGCCCCAGATAAAGATGCACGGTGAGTGGCCCCAGATAATGCTGCACAGTGAGTGGCCCCAGATAATGCTGCACAGTGAGTGGCCCCAGGTATGCTGCACAGTGAGTGGTCCCAGAAAATGCTACACAGTGAGTGGCCCCAGATAATGCTGCACAGTGAGTGGCCCTAGATAATGCTGCACAGTGAGTGGCCCCAGATAATGATGCACAGTGAGTGGCCCCAGTTATCTGCACAGGGAGTGGCCCCAGATAATGCTGCACAGTGAGTGGCCCCAGATAATGCTGCACAGTGAGTGGCCCCAGATAATGCTGCACAGTGAGTGGCCCCAGATAATGCTGCACAGTGAGTGGCCCTAGTTATCTGCACAGTGAGTGGCCCCAGTTATCTGCACAGTGAGTGGTCCCAGTTATGCTGCACAGTGAGTGGCCCCAGTTATGCTGCACAGTGAGTGGCCCCAGTTATCTGCACAGTGTGCCAGGAGCTGCCAGCACGCAGGTTTCTAAGGTGAAGGAAAGTTCAGCTCCAGCTGCTTTAAAATCTTCTTTAATGAAAAATACTTATAATATACAATGCTCGAAGCTCTCCAGATAACCACGTCACAGTAGAGAAACAGGCTACGCGTTTCGACCTAGTGGTCTTTGTCAAAGCCATATATTATATTGCTAGAATTGCAATTGATATAGTTCTTTATTTTAAAATGAGAAGTGTGATTATTGTTGGTGAATTCCTGGGATACCTGAACATATTTACACATCTTACAAATATTGGCACCACACTTCTAAAAGCCTTTGATATTAAGCCAATTATCTTTGTTTTTTTGATGTTTTAACGAAAACATGCTGGGCGATAATATATTTCCCAAAGAAGGTGCCTTCCTGGACACCACGTTAATGCCTGAAGATAGAATTTTAGCCAATTTTTCATCTTGGTGCAAAATAGGTAAAAACTTGCAGATAATATTTTTAATAGATGAAAATTGTGGACTATATTGGAAACATATGTAGGGTTTTGTCCCCATATTGGCTAACTAATTTTTCCTATTCATATTACTTGCCAATAATTCATTTTGATTTTTTGTCTGCACTATTTTCCTCGCTCTAGTTAAAGTCCAATTGGGATAGCTGCGGTTTTTTAATTTATTGGTGACATGTCTAAATTCTTGTTCTAAAACCTCCCCAGAACTGCAATTTCATTTAACACTAGTGTATTCCCCCACAGGAATGGACCTGATTGTGTGCTTGTTATGACTGCTTGCTGCATGCAAGACCGTGTTTCCACTATACGGTTTGTGGTGCATTTTAGTATATATTACCGCACCATCTATGCCCTCCAAATCCAAATCCAGAAATGAAATATTTCTAGAATTGGAATTGTAAGTGAATTGAATATTATATCTATTTGAATTCATGTATCCCACAAAATCCGGTATAGCAGATATATCTCCACCCCAAATGATAAGGGTGTCATCGATATATCTGCCATACCAGATCAGCTGCTCCAGGAAAGGGTTGACGGTGGAGTATATGAACTCCATCTCCCAGAAGGACATCACCAAATTTGCTAGGAAAGGTGAAAACTTTGCTCCCATCGCCACTCCTCTTAATTGCAAAAAAGATTCCCCATTGAACATAAAAAAATTATGTGACATAAAAAGGATACCACTTTCAAAATAAAATTTTGCAATTTGGATGAAAAATTGCTATATTCTGTGAAATGAAATTGTAATGCCCGTATAGCTACATCTTGTATAATGCACGTGTATAGAGAAATTACGTCGCACGTAAGCCATGTAAACTTTGATGACCAGATTTTTTTAGAAAATACACTCAGAACCTGTTTAGAATCCCTAATGTACCCAGGAGTGCGTTGCACCAAGGGTTGTAACAATGAGTCCACCCACTGGCAAGAGTGCTCATTATTTGAGCCTATGTCCGATACTATGGGGCGCATTGGTGGAATACCATTGGATTTATGGATTTTAGGGACCCCATGTATGATCGGTAACACCGGATTTTTAACCTCTAAATAATCAGCTTGATTAGTTGTCAAAATTCCCAAGCTTAGACCTTCCCTTATTAAAATTTTACTGATTTCTT
Organism: Dendrobates tinctorius; assembly: GCF_039654945.1. Classification (NCBI taxonomy): domain Eukaryota; kingdom Metazoa; phylum Chordata; class Amphibia; order Anura; family Dendrobatidae; genus Dendrobates; species Dendrobates tinctorius. The sequence continues at coordinate 2,536,469 of NW_027361833.1, forward strand.
TAAATCTTTGAGATGGGTTATGTGGTATTTTTTTATATGTTGAACCGTCAGACAATTATTCCATCATTTTACAGTGATAATCTGTGGCATTCAAAACCACCACCACACCACCTTTGTCTGACATCTTTATGACCAAATCAGAATTTTCTTTTAATTCCTGAAGAATTTTATGCTGATGACTAGAAAAATTATTTTTATTTAATTTGTTTTGCAATTTCATTTGGTCACAAAGATGGAGCAAATCTCTCTCAACCATTTCCTGAAATTGTTCCATACAATTAGGTCTTGTTTGTACTGGGTAAAAATACGGATTTTTAGTTTCAAATGCTTGAGACTGTTCACATTCGTTATTGTTAGAGGATGACTGCTTTTCCAACTCCTGCAAAGTGATAAGTGCAAGCTGCTCATCAAAGTTCATGTCCACATATTCATTGCCAGCACCTGGAAAGTCTGACGAGTGACTAGACGAAAGGACACGGTCTGGGTTTTCAGTGTCAAAAAAATGCTTCTTAACTGTTAGGTTACGCATAAATTTGTTAATATCCAGGATGGTAGAAAACAAATCAAAATCTCGGTCAGGGACGAAATTGAGATACAAAGATAAAATCTGGGTTTGTTCATCAGTTAGAATGGTTAAGGATAAATTGAGGACATTATTGTAATCATCTGCTAATTTAGATGTTTCCTTCTCCGAGTAGTAATTCCTTGTATTCCTGCGGTGTTTTCTGCCCCCACGCCTTTGGCGTTTTTTGGAAGTTGATAGTCCTGTTTAGAGGGACCAGGAACATTATCATTAATCGAGAGAGATGTCAGATGTGCTCAGAGGGTTGTCGGAGGAATCAAGATCAGATGAAGTAAAATACATGCGATTTAAAAGTCTTTCTCGAGTTTCTGCGTTTGCTATGAGCATGGCTTCGCTTCAAAATGGACTTCGGGGTTCTATAGCTGCTACTCCAGTCACCCCATTCGTAGACCTTGTTGGTAGAGTAATCGTTAAGATCTCTCGAAAACTTCTTTTTCTTTCTGTTCATAATTTCTTCTTCCAATGTCGACACCTTTTGATTCACTGTGGCTATGTGGGAGTCAAATTGTGGCAATGATTTGTATTCCACCATTGCTGTATTTAATAAACTCATTTCCTTTTGTATTTCTTTTAATTTTTGTTCCTCGTATTTAATTATTAATTTCATAAGACTTGCTGAGCAATTGCTCAGTATCACATTCCATTCATTTTTAAAATCTTCTGAATAAATGATTGTAGGTAATTTTTTTATGCGGAGACCTCTCGGTACCATATCTTTTGCCACATAATTATTTAAAGTGGCATGGTCCCACCAGATTTTAGTCTCTGATATAAGTAACTTTTCAAACTTTCTCAAGCGTTCTTCGAAATCTGCCATTCTCTGATCAAGTGAATGAGAAAACACCTGAGCGATTTTTTTAGACCGGTCTTTGGAAACATCCATGGCCATGTTGCACTCTCAATGTGAGAAATAAAACATAAATTCTATATGTGGTGGGTTATAAAATACTACTCCTTTAGAGTGGAGAGAATTAATGGGAGCACGGCAGTACAAATGATACAACAAGGAAATAGAGAACGAAGCCAGCTCACCAGAAATCAGAAGCAGAAACTCGGAGCTCCGTGTAGACTCACGTTAGTGATCAGGAGAAGGAAAGTTCAGCTCCAGTTGCTTTAAAATCTTCTTTAATGAAAAATACTTAAAATATACAATGCTCGAAGCTCTCCAGATAACCACGTCACAGTAGAGAGAAACAGGCTACGCGTTTCGACCTAGTGGTCTTTGTCAAAGCCATGCTGGAAAATCTACCTTGGGACGGATATGTATATGTGGTCAACGAATAGGACAGCATGCAATTTTGGTGATGTCCTTCTGGGAGATGGAGTTCATATACTCCACCGCCAACCCTTTCCTGGAGCAGCTGATCTGGTATGGCAGATATATCGATGACACCCTTATCATTTGTGTTGGAGATATATCTGCCATACCGTATTTTGTGGGATACTTGAATTCAAATAAATATAATATTCAATTCACTTACAATTCCAATTCTAGAAATATTTCATTTCTGGATTTGGATTTGGAGGGCATAGATGGTGCGGTAATATATACCAAAACGCACCACAAACCGTATAGTGGAAACACGGTCTTGCATGCAGCAAGCAGTCATAACAAGCACACAATCAGGTCCATTCCTGTGGGGGAATACACTAGTGTTAAATGAAATTGCAGTTCTGGGGAGGTTTTAGAACAAGAATTTAGACATGTCACCAATAAATTAAAAAACCGCAGCTATCCCAATTGGACTTTAACTAGAGCGAGGAAAATAGTGCAGACAAAAAATCAAAATGAATTATTGGCAAGTAATATGAATAGGAAAAATAAGTTAGCCAATTTGGGGACAAAACCCTACATATGTTTCCAATATAGTCCACAATTTTCATCTATTAAAAATATTATCTGCAAGTTTTTACCTATTTTGTATCAAGATGATAAATTGGCTAAAATTCTATCTTCAGGCATTAACGTGGTATCCAGGAAGGCACCTTCTTTGGGAAATATATTATCCCCCAGCATGTTTTCGTTAAAACATCAAAAAACCAAAGATAATTGGCTTAATATCAAAGGCTTTTAGAAGTGTGGTGCCAATATTTGTAAGATGTGTAAATATGTTCAGGTATCCCAGGAATTCACCAACAATAATCACACTTCTCATTTTAAAATAAAGAACTATATCAATTGCAATTCTAGCAATATAATATATAAAATCAATTGTGACCAATGTGATCTGTCCTATGTCGGCTGCACCTCTAGGCAGCTTAAGGTCAGAATAAGGGAACATTTACATGATATAGACAGTACAAATAATTGCACACGCAATATCTCGGCAGCTTCCAAACATTTTATTGAGTGTCATGCCCGCAATATATCGCATTTCAGGGTCCAGGGTATTGAACGAGTTAACCTATCATCTCGGGGGGAGACATCAGGCGATGTCTCCTCACCCGAGAAGCGTTTTGGATATACTATTTAAACACAAGACATCCTAATGGTCTTAATAAGAGGCATGATTTATTGTTGCACTATTGTTGATTTTAGTGTGTATACATATATCGGAATATGTGTGTTTTATTTGATTGGTCTGTAATGTCATGTGATATTTGTATGCTGTCCTATTCGTTGACCACATATACATATCCGTCCCAAGGTAGATTTTCCAGCATGGCTTTGACGAAGATCACTAGGTCGAAACGCATAGCCTGTTTCTCTACTGTGACGTGGTTATCTGGAGCGCTTCGAGCATTGTATATTTTAAGTATTTTTCATTAAAGAAGATTTCAAAGCAGCTGGAGCTGAACTTTCCTGCTCCTGATCACTGACGTGAGTCTACACGGAGCTACGAGTTTCTTCTTCTGATTTCTGGTGAGCTGGCTTCATTCTCTATTTCCTTATTGTATCATTTGGACTGCCGTGCTCCCATTAATTCTCTCCACTCTAAAGGAGTAGTATTTTATAACCCGCCACATATAGAATTTATGTTTTATTTCTCACATTGAGAGTGCAACATGGCCATGGATGTTTCCAAAGACCGGTCTAAAAAAATCGCTCAGGTGTTTTCTCATTCACTTGATCAGGGAATGGCAGATTTCGAAGAAAGTCTGAGAAAGTTTGAAAAGTTACTTATATCAGAGACTAAAATCTGGTGGGACCATGCCACTTTAAATAATTATATGGCTAAAGATATGGTACCGAGACGTCTCCGCATAAAAAAATTACCTACAACCATTTATTCGGAAGATTTTAAAAATGAATGCAATGTGATACTGAGCAATTGCTCAGCAAGTCTTATGAAATTAATAATTAAATACGAGGACCAAAAATTAAAAGAAATACAAAAGGAAATGAGTTTAATGGTGGAATACAAATCATTGCCACAATTTGACTCCCACATAGCCACAGTGAATCAAAAGGTGTCGACATTGGAAGAAGAAATTATGAACAGAAAGAAAAAGAAGTTTTCAAGAGATCTTAACGATTACTCTATCAACAAGGTCTACGAATGGGGTGACTGGAGTAGCAGTTATAGAACCCCGAAGTCCATTTTGAAGGAAAGCCATGCTCATAGCAAACGCAGAAACTCGAGAAAGACTTTTAAATCGCATGTACCTTTCACTTCATCTGATCTTGATTCCTCCGACAACCCTCTGAGCACATCTGACATCTCGATTAATGATAATGTTCCTGGCCCCACTAAACAGGACTATCAATGTCCAAAAAACGCCAAAGGCGTGGGGGCAGAAAACACCGCAGGAATACAAGGAACTACTACTCGGAGAAGGAAACATCTAAATTAGCAGATGATTACAATGATGTCCTCAATTTATCCTCAACCATTCTAACTAAGGAACAAACCCAGATTTTATCTTTGTGTCTCAATTTCGTCCCTGACCGAGATTTTGATTTGTTTTCTACCATCCTGTATATTAACAAATTTATGCGTAACCTAACAGTTAAGAAGCATTTTTTTGACACTGAAAACCCAGACCGTGTCCTTTCGTCTAGTCACTCGTCAGACTTTCCAGGTGCTGGCAGTGAATATGTGGACATGAACTTTGATGAGCAGCTTGCACTTATCACTTTGCAGGAGTTGGAAAAGCAGTCATCCTCTAACAATAACGAATGTGAACAGTCTCAAGCATTTGAAACTAAAAGCCCGTATTTTTACCCAGTACAAACAAGACCTAATTGTATGGAACAATTTCAGGAAATGGTTGAGAGAGATTTGCTCCATCTTTGTGACCAAATGAAATTGCAAAACAAATTAAATAGAAAGAATGTTTCTAGTCATCAGCATAAAATTCTTCAGGAATTAAAAGAAAATTCTGATTTGGTCATAAAGATGTCAGACAAAGGTGGTGTGGTGGTGGTGTTGAATGCCACAGATTATCACTCTAAAATGATGGAATTATTGTCTGACGGTTCAACATATAAAAAATTACCACATAACCCATCTCAAAGATTTAAAGAAATCAGTAAAGTTTTAATAAGGGAAGGTCTAAGCTTGGAATTTTGATAACTAATCAAGCTGATTATTTAGAGGTTAAAAATCCGGTGTTACCGATCATACATGGGGTCCCTAAAATCCATAAATTCAATGGTATTCCACCAATGCGCCCCATAGTATCGGGCATAGGCTCAAATAATGAGCACTTGTGGCAGAGGGTGGACTCATTGTTACAACCCTTGGTGCAACGCACTCCTGGGTACATTAGGGATTCTAAACAGGTTCTGAGTGTATTTTCTAAAAAAATCTGGTCATCAAAGTTTACATGGCTTACGTGCGACGTAATTTCTCTATACACGTGCATTATACATGATGTAGCTATACGGGCATTACAATTTCATTTCACAGAATATAGCAATTTTCGTCCAAATTGCAAAATTATATTTTGGAAGTGGTATCCTTTTTGATGTCACATAATTTTTTTAAGTTCAATGGGGAATTTTTTTTGCAATTAAAAGGAGTGGCGATGGGAGCCAAGTTTTCACCTTCCCTAGCAAATTTGGTCATGTCCTTCTGGGAGATGGAGTTCATATACTCCACCGTCAACCCTTTCCTGGAGCAGCTGATCTGGTATGGCAGATATATCGATGACACCCTTATCATTTGGGGTGGAGATATATCTGCCATACCGGATTTTGTGGGATACATGAATTCAAATAGATATAATATTCAATTCACTTACAATTCCAATTCTAGAAATATTTCATTTCTGGATTTGGATTTGGAGGGCATAGATGGTGTGGTAATATATACCAAAACACACCACAAACCGTATAGTGGAAACACGGTCTTGCATGCAGCAAGCAGTCATAACAAGCACACAATCAGGTCCATTCCTGAGGGGGAATACACTTGGGTTAAACAAAATTGCAGTTCTGGTGAGGTTTTAGAACAAGAATTTAGACATGTCACCAATAAATTAAAAAACCGCAGCTATCCCAATTGGACTTTAACTAGAGCGAGGAAAATAGTGCAGACAAAAAATCAAAATGAATTATTGGCAAGTAATATGAATAGGAAAAATTAGTTAGCCAATATGGGGACAAAACCCTACATATGTTTCCAATATAGTCCACAATTTTCATCTATTAAAAATATTATCTGCAAGTTTTTACCTATTTTGCACCAAGATGAAAAATTGGCTAAAATTCTATCTTCAGGCATTAACGTGGTGTCCAGGAAGGCACCTTCTTTGGGAAATATATTATCGCCCAGCATGTTTTCGTTAAAACATCAAAAAAACAAAGATAATTGGCTTAATATCAAAGGCTTTTACAAGTGTGGTGCCAATATTTGTAAGATGTGTAAATATGTTCAGGTATCCCAGGAATTCACCAACAATAATCACACTTCTCATTTTAAAATAAAGAACAATTCTAGCAATATAATATATAAAATCAATTGTGACCAATGTGATCTGTCCTATGTCGGCTGCACCTCTAGGCAGCTTAAAGTCAGAATAAGGGAACATTTACATGATATAGACAATGCAAATAATTGCACACGCAATATCTCGGCAGCTTCCAAACATTTTATTGAGTGTCATGCCCGCAATACATCGCATTTCAGGGTCCAGGGTATTGAACGAGTTAACCTGTCATCTCGGGGGGAGACATCAGGCGATATCTCCTCACCCGAGAAGCGTTTTGGATATACCATTTAAACACAAGACATCCTAATGGTCTTAATAAGAGACATGATTTATTGTTGCACTATTGTTGATTTTAGTGTGTATACATATATCGGAATATGTGTGTTTTATTTGATTGGTCTGTAATGTCATGTGATATTTGTATGCTGTCCTATTCGTTGACCACATATACATATCCGTCCCAAGGTAGATTTTCCAGCATGGCTTTGACAAAGACCACTAGGTCGAAACGCGTAGCCTATTTCTCTCTACTGACGTGGTTATCTGGAGAGCTTCGAGCATTGTATATTTTAAGTATTTTTCATTAAAGAAGATTTTAAAGCAGCTGGAGCTGAACTTTCCTTCTCCTGATCACTGACGTGAGTCTACACGGAGCTCCGAGTTTCTGCTTCTGATTTCTGGTGAGCTGGCTTCGTTCTCTATTTCCTTAAGGTTTCTAATGTACACATCGGGTAACTAAGTGACACGCGCCGCTTAGTAACCAGATAATTAGCCTAGATACCAGCTCCCAGCTCCTGCTTAGAGCGCTGGGAGACTCGCTGATCGTTGGCTCCCGCTGCCACACGCAGCGATGCGCGCTGGCCAGTGGGAGAGCAACAATGAAAAAATGGCCCAGGATGATGCTGCACGATCAGCGATACCCAGCGAGGGAGGGGCGGTCGCTGATCCCCGTCACACACAGCGATATCGCTGGCGAGATCGCTGTGGTATCACAAAATCAGCGATCTCGCTAGCGAGATCGCTGTGTGTGACGGGGCCTTTAGAACATCTTTTGAATCCTTTAAATAGCTAGGTACCCATTGTACCAGTGGTTGTAACACAGTGTCAAGCCATTGGCCCAGGCGTTCACTTAGTGAATCTATCCCAAACACAATGGCACGCATGGGTGTTGGGAAAATGTTTTTATGTGTTTTTGGTAATGCATGTAAAATGGAGATTGCAGGATTGTCAACATAAATATATTCTGATTGCTTTTTTGAAAAAAAGACTCTGCGCCAAACCATCGTCAATAATCGATTTACAATACATGCTTTCAAGAATGAAGTAGTAAGATCACATTTCAGGATAGTATAGATTTCATCCTTGGAAACCATATCATCAATTGCTGCAACATAGTTAGTTTTGTTCATAACTACCACAAAGCCTCCCTTATCTGACATCTTCATAATAATATTAGAATATGATTTTAAATTTTTAAATGCTTCTTTTTCAGCAAATGTTAGATTAGGTTTACATGGATGAGAATAAGGGTTAGCCAACAATTTCTTAATGTGAAAAAATAATATAGGTGAGACAACCTGATGGAGCGCCAGGCTGGCAGGTCAGGAAGCGCCAATTGAGAATGGTCCGATGCAGCTCCTGCCAGGTGCCTCAGGTGATGATATGTTCAATAGTGCAGGATGTCCCGGTCGCAGGGGAGCGCAAAGGACACGGAGAGGGTCAATAGATTTAAAGATTTCTTTAGTTTATTGAATTTCACAACGCGTTTCGACAGATAGCTTCTTCTGTGGAATTCAATAAACTAAAGAAATCTTTTAATCTACTGACCCTCTCCATGTCCTTTGCGCTCCCCTGCGACCAGGACATCCTGCACTATTGAACAATTTCTTAATGTCTCTTTCCACATTATCCTGAAAAGTTCCATTGCATCTATTCTAATCTGAACAGGATAGCACATAAGATTTTTTGTTTTAAGAGGAAAATAGGTAGTGACATTATTCAGGGAAGTTTCAGTAGTGTCCAAATCCATAAGACATAAAAGACTGCTTTTTTCCAAAAAAATTTTTCCCGAGAATTGATTCTCAGGAAAAGTTTGAAGTACCGTATTTTTCGCTTTATAAGACGCTCCAGATTATAAGACGCACTACAAATTTTGAGGAGAAAAATAAGAAAAAAATATTTTTTAATAAAATGGTGGTGCTTCTTATAATCCTTGCATCTTATTGCTTACCGGGGTTGGTGGCTGCGGTGTAGCAGGGTCCCAGGCTTGCTGCTGGAGGAGGCAGGCGTGGAGTGATGCTGCAGGCCGCATTCAGGGATGAGGGGGGCTCCGATGTGTGCTGTTGCTGTGGGGGTCTTGTGCTGCTGCCGGGTTTCTCTGGGTGTCCGGCGGTTGCTGCCGGTGCTGCGGGTGTCTCCGGTGCCCAGTGGTGCTGCGTGTGTGCCCGGTGCTGCCCGGGGCTCTGCCGACATTGTGCGTCAGGCCAGAGCCCCAGCATTTCCACGGTTCCCCTGTGCGTGCGGTGGTGCAAGTAAAAAATGGCCGCCGGTGCTTGCGCAGATGGGATCTCGGGACCCAGCTCTCAAGAGATGAGATTTCAGGGCTTTAGGACTGCCCCAGTTAGTGTCACCGTGAAGTGGTGCGATGGCTTTTGATTTTTTTTTTTATCAAAAAACACATATTAACTAAGTTCCCTATATTATTTTCATGAACTATGCAATTTATTTATTTACTGCAGGATATTTAATAATTATGTTTCTGTCTTTATTTTTTCTGTTCAGTGGCCAAAATGAAAATGCACTTACATGCTGCATGCATACCAGTCTGTATCCCAGTTCAGAACTTCAGGTTTTTTTCGAACTGCATAAAGACACTGCAGTTGACAACTGAGTTTCGTCATCATCTCAAATATGTTGTGGTGGTCCACTGGCCATGTGCACTAGCCCTCTCACATTCTCATTATTCAACCTAACAAGTGGTTGGGCATCAGTGCACTCATTTTCTTCCACTTCTGGAGCAGGGTCAGGTGAATGGACAATGGAACCCCAGCCAACATTATCAAAAGCAGTCATAAAAAGCAGAAGAGACTACTGCATGACTAGGGACTCAAACTGCTTTACTGATTTGAAGCTATAATATGCTAAGTATGAGTAATATAAGGCCAATACATTTTTTAAAGCAATGAAATGTACCCAAGAAGATATAATACACTATGGATAAGCATTATGAAACTGATAATTTTATGAGCAATATTTTGAGGCTTATATAGCAATGAAATGTACCCAATAAGATGTAATACCCTATAGATGAGCAACCTAATACCAATACATTTTCAAACAAGCTTTTATAGAGTTATATACCAATGAAATTGACTTCAGACCACAGAATAGCCATTGGGTAAACAATATAATACTGATACATTTATGAACAAGTTTTTTGAGGATTACATAGCAACAAAATATACCCAAGAACATGCAATATCATATAGATGAGCAATATAACACCGATAAAGTTTGAACACGTTTTTTGAGGGTCATATAACAAGGAACAGTACTCCAGAAATTGGAATAGTCTATGCCTGATCAATTGAATACCAATAAAATTTTGAACAAGTTTTTTGAGGCTAATATACCACTGAAATCTACCCGAGAAAATGTAAATGTCCATGGATGAGCAATATACACACGTGGTCAAAATTGTTGGTAACCCTCGTTTAATGACAGAAAAACCTACAATGGTGACAGAAATCACTTGAATCTGACAAAAGTAATAATAAATCAAAAATCTATGAAAATGAACAAATGAAAGTCAGACATTGCTTTTCAACCGTGCTTCCACAGATTTAAAAAAAAAAAATAAAAACTTGTGGAATAGGCCTGGACAGAAATAATGGTACTCCTGAAAATAATGTGACAAAAGGGACATGATAAATCAAGTTGTGTCCACTAATTAGCATCACAGATGTCTACAATCTTGGAATCAGTTAGTGAGCCTGTACAGAGGGCTACAGATACTCACTGTGCTATTTGGGGACATGGTGAGTCCTTTGACAGTGTACACCTGCCGCTGCAGTGTCTCTCCCTGGCCTCTCCTCCTTAGTTGGGCAAGTAAGCTTGACCTCTACCGCTAGCACTATCTGGTTTGCATTTTTCAACATGTTTTCATTAATGGCCTTCTGGTTTAGCACCATCCTAGAAGACCTCTCCACCTCAGAAAGTAAAGATGCAACGTACTCCTTGTATCATAGGTTTATCTTGGTGACCAACCAGTACTCTCTTTTGACCAAGATGAATGTAACGAGAGGGTCATGGGAAAGGCAACGGTATATAAAGTCGGCCATATGTGCCAAGCTCCATGCAGCCAACACTTCCCTGTCTACTCCATGATAACAATTCTCCATCTCCTCCTCCTCCTACTCCTCCTCTCTTCTTCCTTATACCTTTCCACATAGGACAGACAGGATGAAGTTTGTGTGGCTAGTAGCCTCCGTAGCACTAGCCCCCAGCTCCTGTTCCTCCTCCTCAGCGTCCACTTTCTCATTGATACCCAATACGTGCTGAGCAGATGAGGTGAGGTTTGGCTTTAATCTCTCTGTGTTATGTCTTATGTCATCCTCAGCTGCTCTGCATTCAAAGCTTTATGCTTAATTGCGAGTAGTTATTATTTAAATCGGCAAAGAAACTGGACAGTTGCACTGACTATGGCGTCATCACCTCTCACCATCTTTAAGGAGTCATCAAACTCTTGTAGATAAACATATACAGTATGTCAGACATCCATGCACACTCTTACATTGTTATATGCGGAGACTTACCAGAATGCTGACAGGCATGTTGGAGCTGGTGTTAAACCCCGGGCCTCTTCTGCTCACAAAGCTTTTGTCAGCTTGTGCAGTGTGCAGTTTGTGTTGTCGCACTCCAGTTGATGAGCTCACATTTGCATGTGCTGCTGCAGCACTGCCAGAGCAGCGGCTGCTGTTGCCAACTTGAGAAATTGGGTGCTGACGTGTAGGGGCCCGGGTGGCAGGCTGGGGCGGAGGGTAGAGTGCTGTGGTATTTAGGAGATGTGGCTGGTAGGCGGCGGAGGTGTGCTGTACTCACAGGAAAGGGGGGGTGACCCGCTTCTTGACGTCGACAAGCAAGAGACAGAGGCAGGAAATGTATTCAACAGGGTTTGCTTTTATTGGCCGCCCTTACGACGACCAACACCATATATGACAGATGGTTTACACTGTTTTACCACTGCAGACAGACCCGGGCACCTTCACTTGTTCACTTTCTCCGTCAGGCGTACTTTGTGGCTCTATCCACCGTGGCTGCACTAGGCCAATCCACCACGGCGTTTCACCTTACAAAGTCCAACGTACACCAGGCCCTCACAGGCCGTCTCTTCCTGTGATCAATGTGCTGTAGGGTCACCCCCGTGACCGTTTTCTACCGTCAGAAAGTCTCTGAGGGGTCTCCTCTGTGTGACAGACCCTGCTTCTTTGTGAGCTCCCCTGGCTGACTGAAGCTTCTAGAAGCTTACCACAGTATTTATTCAGCCAGTCCAGGTAGCCCCACCCTCTGTCACCTGACAGTCACTTTCGCCCAATCTGAGTCACCTTGACCTCTGGCAGTTATGTAACCCTCATATGACAGTTACACAACCATTGCCATCGGTGCTCTCCAGTGACCTCTGATGGCGGACTGCCAAATGACACCTACTGTCAATCACTCTGTCTCCTATTACAGACAGAACCATACCCAGCTCAACCTCCCCACAGACGCAGCATACCTTGACCAGAAACTCTGGCAAATCTGGGTTTGTTTTTAGAAACCACTGAACTACTAAGTTCATATATGCCAAGCATGATACATGTGTGAGCTTGCCAAGCTTCACAGCCGCCATCAAGTAATGACCATTATCACACATAATCATGCCTGGTTGGAATATCAGTGGATATAAACCACAGATCTGTCTGGTCTGTTGTTCTTTTAAGTAACTCTGCCGCCTGTTGCCGCTTTGCTGAGGCAGTGCAGAAGAGCTTCCAGATTCCGGCTCATGTTGATGACATGCTCAGAGACAGCACTTTAGAGATGGAGGATCAGGAGGGGGTGCAGGAAATGATGTGGGAGGTGGAAGAAACTCTGATAGAAGTAGGGCCTGCAATTCTCAGTGTCAGCTTTTCTAAAGTTTTAGAGAGCACAACAATGTTCATAGATGAAGTAACACTGTATGGCTGACAGATGGTTGCCTACAACATTTTTAAAAGCTTTTTATCAGTTTTAGAGATTACAAAAATGTTCTCAGAACACTTAACACTGTATGGATGACAAATCGAAGCTTACAACATTTTTAAATGCTTTTTTTCCAGTTTTAGAGATCACAGAAATTTTCACAGATCATGCAACACTGTATGACTTACAAATGGAAGCCTCCAAAATGTTTGAAAGATCTTAACTTTTAGAGATCACAGAAATTTTCCAGACCACGTACCAGTGTATGGCTGAGAAATGGAAGTCTATAAACTTTTTAAAAGCTTTTTTTTTAACTTTAGTGATCACAAAAATGTTCACAGATGACGTAACATTGTATGGCTGATAAATGGAAGCCTACAACATTTTTAAAAGCTTTTTCTCAATTTTAGAGATCACAGAAATGTTCACAAACCACATAACACTATAAGGCTGAGAAATGTAGGCCTGCAAAATGTATAAAAGCTTCTTTTCAGTTTTAAAGATAACAGAAATGTTCTCAGACCATGTTACAATGTATGGATGAGAAATAGAAGACTACAAAATTTTTACAAGCTTTTTTTTAGTTTTAGAGATCACAAAAATTTTCACTGATTACGTAACACTGTATGGCTGACAAATGGAAGCCTAAAACAGTTTCAAAAGCTTTTTCTCAGTTTTAGAGATCACAGAAATGTTCACAAAACATGTAACACTGCATGGCTGAGAAATGGATGCCTACAAAATTGTTGAAAGCATCTTTTCAGTTTTAAAGATGACAGAAATGTTCACAGACCACATAACAATGTATGGATGAGATACAGTAGAGAAGCCTACACAATTTTTGAAAGCTTTTTTCAGTTTTAGAGATCACAAAAATGTTCACAGATGATGTAACACTGTATGGCTGACAAATGGAACCCTACAACATTTGTAAAAGCTTTTTATCAGTTTTAGAGATCACAGAAATGTTCACAAAACATGTAACACTGTATGGCTGAGAAATGGAGGCCTACAAAATGTTTAAAAAGTTTTTTTTTGTTTTAGAGATAACAGAAATTTTCACAGACTATTTATCGCTGTATGGCTGAGAAATAGAAGCATGCAAATTTTTTAAAAGCTTTTTTGAAGTTTTAGAGATTTCAGAAATGTTTACAGACAATAAAATACTCTATGGCTGAGAAATGGAAGCCAACAAAGTTTTAAAACTTTTTCTTACTTTTAGAGGTCAAAGAAATGTTCACAGACCACGTAAGAGTATGTAGCTCAGAACTGGAAGCCTACAAAATGTTCAAAAGCTTTTTCAATTTTAGAGATCACAAAAATATTTACAGACCATTTGATAGGCACCAAGATTCTCCCCCTGCACAGGATGGACCCCAAGCCTTATCTTCTCCTGTGGTCTCCCATTCAGTCTCAACCACAGTAGATGCTGCTCAGCAAAGACATTAGCCTCAGCATCTCACTCAGACTCAAGCTGTGCACATTGTTACTGCTGCCTCTCCAGGTTCAGCTATGTTAACTAACAATAGACAGCAGCCGGCAGTCATTCATGAGACTAAATCCAGGATTCTCTCTACTGAGCATACTCGTGAGGTGACGACTAGTGTTGAGCGATACCACCTGATATTGAAAAATATCGGATCGGAATGGATCGGCCGATCTAAAAAAAAGGTATCGGGTATCGCCGATTCCGATCCCGGAAGTCCCATTCAAGTCAATGGAACAGAAATATCGGAATTAAAAAAAACCTTTTTTTCCCTGTAGGTTAATTCTACATGAAGAAAAACAACTAATAATAATGTAGAATATATTGTGGGAGGTGTAGGAGACATTAAAGCCATAGAGGTTTAGCCCAATCAAATGGAATAGCAGTAATTTTTTTGTTAAAGACGTTCGTAGTTACAAACATATTGACTATGTTAAAGTCTTTAATATTTTGTCAGATATGTATGTTTCACTACTTCCATGCTCTTCACCTTCTTTTTTACTTCTCCCACACTTTCTCCTTCATCATCCTCAGCAGCATCTTTTTCATCAACTTCTTCTTCACCTTATTCATCATCTTCTTCTTCTTCTTCTTCTTCTTCTTCTTCTCCTTCTTCCTATTTTTTTTTTTTACATTCTTCATATTCTTCTTATTCAACTATTATTCTTCTTCATATTCTACTTCTTCATCTTCTTCCTATTCTTCTTCTTCATCATATTCTTATTTGTGTCAGGCATTCCTGTAGTTGTAATCTATAAAAGTTTGAAGATTACACCTTCCGTTCAGCCTGTCACAAAAGATTTACAACAGGATTTGTCGGCGTTCAGTTTGGCCTGCAGCAGCAGGCCTTTTCCAGGGGCACCACGAGGAGGAACGGACTCACCCCAATACATTGCTTAGTCTTCTTCTGCTTATAAATTAGATAATATCATTTGCTCAGATTTTTAGTCTTATGCTTAATGTTCTTCTGCTTTTAGCTTTTATGCTTCTTGTTCTTCTGTCTCTTGTTGTTCTGCATCTTGGTGGTTGTCTTCATGCTCTTTGTCCTCTTGGTCATCTTCTTCAGGGTCATCTTTTAGGTATTCTTCTGTGTGGTCTTCAGGGTCGTCATCTTCAGGGTCATTGTCAGGGAGATCCAGAGTGAGAATCAAAAACCATTTCCACAAACTTGAACTTGGAAAAGTAGCAGAAGGTACAAGAAGGCTGAGGAACTGCCGAGAACCAGCTGACGGTACTGGAACCTGGATGGGTAGCAGAAGGAACAATAGCAAATGGAACTAGCGAGGACCAGCTGACGGTGCTGGAACCCGGAGGGGCAGCAGAAGGAACAAGAGCCAATGGCACAACTGTGGACCAGCTGACGGTGCTGTAACACGGTTACTAAGCAGGAGGTACCTGTGCTAGAAAGCACTACAAAGTAACAGCAGACATTTCTGGAACTCAGATACCGAGAAGGAGGCACCTAGGCCAAAGGCTCTGCCTGGAACCAGCTGATGGTGCTGGAACCCGTAAGGGCAGCAGAAGGAACAAGAGCCAATGGCACTACCGAGGACCAGCCGACGGTGCTGGAACTCGGTTACTAAGCAGGAGGTACCTGTGCTAGAAAGCACTACCAAGGACCAGCAGACGTTGCTGGAACTCGGATACCGAGAAGGAGGCACCTAGGCCAAAGGCTCTGCCTGGAACCAGCTGATGGTGCTGGAACCCGGAAGGGCAGCAGAAGCTGCAAGAGCAAATGGTACTAGCGAGAACCAGCTGACGGTGCTGGAACCCGGAAGGGCAGCAGAAGGAACAAGAGCCAATGGCACTACCGAGGACCAGCTGACGGTGCTGGAAGCCGGTTACTAAGCAGGAGGTACCTGTGCTAGAAAGCACTACCAAGGACCAGCAGACATTGCTGGAACTCGGATACCGAGAAGGAGGCACCTAGGCCAAAGGCTCTGCCTGGAACCAGCTGACGGTGCTGGAACCCGGATGGGTAGCAGAAGGTACCCATGAAAAACAAAGTTGCAAGGCCGAGAGCCGGCCGCAGTTACCGAAACCCACAGTCCTTACAGGGGGGCTTGTCCTATTGGCACTACGGAACCAGCCTTTTTTACCAGAACTCGCAGCCCACATAGGAAGCACCTAAACTGCAAGCACCATAGATTCGGCTAACCCGACCGCAACACAACAGGACAACGTATTGGTGACAAAGTGACGTTGACACTTCCCGGAAACAGCTGGCGTGCTGTAACCAGGCTGGGCCGGAGGGAGTACCCATGCCAAAGACACAGCCGAGAACCAGCTGACGGTGCTGGAACCCAGAGGGGCAGCAGAAGGAACAAGAGCCAATGGCAGTACCGAGAACCAGCTGATGGTGCTGGATCACGGTTACTAAGCAGGAGGTACCTGTGCTAGAAAGCACTACCAAGGACCAGCAGACGTTGCTGGAACTCGGATACCGAGAAGGAGGCACCTAGGCCAAAGGCTCTGCCTAGAACCAGCTGACGGTGCTGGAACCCGGAGGGGTAGCAGAAGGAACAAGAGCCAATGGCACTACTGAGGACCAGCTGACGGTGCTCGAACATGGTTACTAAGCAGGAGGTACCTGTGCTAGAAAGCACTACCAAGGACCAGCAGACGTTGCTGGAACTCGGATACCGAGAAGGAGGCACCTAGGCCAAAGGCTTTGCCTGGAACCAGCTGACGGTGCTGGAACCCGGATGTGTAGCAGAAGGTACCCATGAAAAACAAAGTTGCAAGGCCGCGAGCCGGCCGCAGTAACCGAAGCCCTCAGTCCTTACAGGGGGTGCTTGTCCTATTGGCACTACGGAACCTGCCTTTATTACCAGAATCTGCAGCCCACATAGGAAGCACCTAAACTGCAGGCACCATAGACTCGGCTAACCCGGCCGCAACTCGACAGGACAACGTTTTGTCGGCAAAGTGACGTTGACACTACCCGGAAACAGCAGGCGTACTGGAACCAGGATGGGCAGGAGGTAGTACCCGTGCCAAAGACACAGCCAAGAACCAGCTGACGGTGCTGGAACCTGGTTACTAAGCCGGAGGTACCTGTGCTAGAAAGCACTACCAAGGACCAGCAGATGTTGCTGGAACTCAGATACCGAGAAGGAGGCACCTAGGCCAAAGGCTCTGCCTGGAACCAGCTGACGTGCTGGAACCCGGTTACTAAGCCGGAGGTACCTGTGCTAGAAAGCACTACCAAGGACAAGCAGACGTTGCTGGAACTCAGATACAGAGAAGGAGGCACCTCGGCCAAAGGCTCTGCCTGGAAACAGCGGTGATGGAACCCGGAGGGGCAGCAGAAGGAAGAAGAGCCAATGGGACAACCGTGGACCAGCTGACGATGCTGGAACACGGTTTCTAAGCAGGAGGTACCGGAGCTACAAAGCACTACCAAGGACCAGCAGACGTTGCTGGAACTTGGATACCGAGAAGGAGGCACCTAGGCCCAAGGCTCTGCCGAAAACCAGCTGACGATGCTGGAACCCAGATGGGTAGCAGAAGGTACCCATAATCAACAAAGTTGCAAGGCCGCGAGCAGGACGCAGTTACCGAATCCCACAGTCCAACAGGGGGTGCTTGTCCTATTGGCACTACAGAACCAGCCTTTAGTACCAGAAACCGCAGCCCACATAGGAATCACGGAAACTGCAGGCACCATAGACTCGGCTAACCCGACCGCAACACGACAGGACAACGTATTGGTGGCAAAGTGACGTTGAAACTACCCAGAAACAGCAGGCGTGCTGGAACCAGGCTGGGCAGGAGGGAGTACCCGTGCCAAAGACACTGCCGAGAACCAGCTGACGGTGCTGGAACCCGGATGGGTAGCAGAAGAAACAAGAGCCAATGGCACAACTGTGGACCAGCTGACGATGCTGGAACACGGTTTCTAAGCAGGAGGTACCTGTGCTAAAAAGCACTACCAAGAACCAGCAGACGTTGCTGGAACTCGGACACCGAGAAGGAGGCACCTTGGCAAAAGGCTCTGCCGAGAAACAGCTGACGGTGCTGGAACCCGGCTGGGCAGGAGGGAGTACCCGTGCCAAAGACACTGCCGAGAACCAGCTGACGGTGCTGGAACCCGGATGGGTAGAAGAAGGTACCCATAATCAACAAAGTTGCAAGGCCGCGAGCAGGACGCAGTTACCGAATCCCACAGTCCAACAGGGGGTGCTTGTCCTATTGGCACTATGGAACCAGCCTTTAGTACCAGAACCCGCAGCCCACATAGGAATCACGGAAACTGCAGGCACTATAGACTCGGCTAACCCGACCGCAACACGACAGGACAACGTATTGGTGGCAAAGTGACGTTGACACTACCCGGAAACAGCAGGTGTGCTGGAACCTGGCTGGGCAGGAGGGAGTACCCATGCCAAAGACACTTCTGAGCAGCAACTGGCGATGTTGGAGCCCAGGGGTCAATCATGCAGCTGGATGAGGCCTACTTGGAGCGAGTTTTATATTGGTTGTACACAACTACTGATTGTAACCGTGCTCCACTTCGGCCTCTGCCTCTACTGTCTCTAGTATTTCCCCTGGCCTCGAACCCCGCCAGTTGCTGCTCTGAAGTGTCGTCTGCACAATCCACACTAGTTCCTGGGTTAAAGGGGTTCTGTCACGTCAGTTGATCCCATGATGTGTGTCCGGCAAGGTCTCCTGCTCTGTCCACATTCCCACTACTAGTAATGGGAATGGGGACAGAGCAGGAGACATTGCCGGACACACATCAGGGGATCAACTGACGTGACTGAGCCCGAGTAACACAGGAACAAGTGTGGATTGTGCAGACGACACTTCAGAGCAGCGACTGGTGGGGTGGAGGCCAGGGGAAATACTAGAGATAGAAGAGTCAGAGGCCGAAGTGGACCACGGTTAAAAATCAGTAGTAGTGTGACGGTGTAGGCAGCAGGAGACTTTGCCATTCACACAGCAGGGGAGCAGCTGGCATTACTGAACCCCACAGACACAGAAGCAAGTGTTTCTATCTGTGCGGATGGCACTTCCAAGCTACAACTGGCTGTGTTGGAGCCCAGGATCAATGCTCCGAGCAGGCTGAGGCCTACTTGGAGCAAGTAGAAAATAAGATGTTGCGTGATTTTGGAGGCAGCAGGAGACTTTGCCATCCGCACAGCAGGGGAACAGCTGGCGTTACTGAACCCAACAGACACAGGAGCGAGTGTTTCAATCTGTGCGGACGGCACTTCCAAGCTAAAACTGGCTGTGTTGGAGCCCAGGATGAAGCATGCAGCAGGCGTAGGCCAACTTTCAGCTGGTTTTATAGAGGTTGTATACTACTACTGATTGTAACCTTGCTCCACTATGGCCTCCGGCTCCACTGTCTCTAGTATTTCCCCTTGCCTCCAACCCCGCCAGTTACAGCTCTGAAGTGGCGTCTGCACAAGCCACACTTGTTCCTGTGTTACTGTGGCTCAGTCACGTCAGTTGATCCCCTGATGAGTGTCTGGCAAGGTTTCCTGCTCAGTCCTCATTCACACTACTAGTAATGGGAATGTGGACAGAGCAGGAGACATTGCCGGACACACATCAGGGGATCAACTGACGTGACTGAGCCCCAGTAACTCAGGAACTAGTGTGGATTGTGCAGATGCCACTTCAGAGCAGCAACTGGCAGGGTTTGAGGCCAGGGGAAAAACTAGAGACAGTGGAGCCAGAGGCCTAAGTGGAGCACGGTTAAAAATCAGTAGTAGTTTGAATGTGGATGGAGCAGGAGACTTTGCCATCTACACAGCAGGGGAACAGCTGGCGTTTCTGAACCCCACTAACACAGGAGCTAGTGTGTTTTTCTCTGGAAAGACGACACTTCTGAACACCAACTGGCATTGTTGGCGCCCAGGTTGAGGCATGGAGCAGGCTGAGGCCTGATGTTTTGGGCATGTGGAGGCAGCAGGAGACTTTGCCATCTACACAGCAGGGGAACAGCTGGCGTTACTGAACCCCACTAACACAGGAGCTAGTGTGTTTTTTTCTGTGAAGACGGCACTTCTGAACACCAACTGGCATTGTTGGAGCCCAGGATGAGGCATGGAGCAGGCTGAGGCCTGATGTTGTTGGCATGTGGAGGCAGCAGGAGACTTTGCCGTCTACACAGCAGGGGAACAGCTGGCTGTTGTGAGTTCATTTTCCCCTCCGTCACTGAGGCCTGGTGAACTCCCTATTCTAGTGAAGGAAGGTAGTGAGCCTGATTATCAGGCACCTGGGACTAATGAAGACGATTGGCTGAGTGGAGTCACTGACTGGATTTAAGGCAGCCTACGCCCTTTCTGCCCTGCGGGTGATTTCTCTGTGGACTCTTGGACTCCAGTCTGATTCCTGCTCTCCTAAACCTAAGTTTTCTGTTTTGCCTTTTTGCATTTAAGATTTGTTTTTGTTTTGCTTGCTTTTTGGATTCTGCCACAACAGCTGGCATTACTGAACCCCACTAACACAGGAGCTAGTGTGTTTTGCTCTGTGAAGACGGCACTTCTGAACACCAACTGGCGTTGTTGGAGCCCAGGATGAGGCATGCAGCAGGCGGAGGCCAACTTGCAGCTGGTTTTATAGAGGTTGTAGACTACAACTGATTGTAACCGTGCTCCACTTTGGCGTCTGGCTCCACCGTCTCTAGTATTTCCCCTGGCCTCCAACCCCACTAGTTACAGCTCTGAAGTGGCATCAGCACAATCCACACTTGTTCCTGTGTTACTGGGGCTCAGTCCCGTCAGTTGATCCACTGATGTGTGTCCGGCAAGGTCTCCTGCTCTGTCCTCATTTACACTACTAGCAATGGGAATGCCTCCTCCCACCTTGTACGAATTCATGACATCATATGCCTTTGATTGCAATTCTCTAGTGTACGATGTGATTCATATTGTATGCAGTTGAAATTTTCAACTTTGCCGCTATATATATTACTGCTCAACTTTCTAAATCTTTATTAATCATACAGTTCTCTCTATATTAATAATCTTTAGAATTCTCTCCTTATATCTCATCAATAGATATTCACCTATGTATATTGTATGGTTTAATGGTGAAAATTTTGGAAACATGTATTTCTGTATATATAATCTGACAGGACGCTACTTAAGTCTATCATCTATTTATAAATGATGCATTTGAGCAACATGATTTCAAGACTCTTTATTATACCTTAATCTCTATGCATCTCCCAGAGCACCGTGCACACTCTGTGCGGATACGTCTGTTGGATGGGTTAAGCCTGCCTCTCTTCCCTGACACGTCGGGTGGAGGAGTGGCTTACCTATCTGCAGCGTTATCCTGCAGCGTGGTGCGTCGCCGTGGCAACGCGCTCACCCTGGCCTCATTCAGCCGTCTCCACATCATGACGTGTATGATGGGGAGTGGCTGTGCGGCCGGGGGACGCACGCCATGATGACGTCACACGCCGGGCACCGGATGATTTCTCAGCGGTGAATGATTTGCAATCATGTTGCTATATATACTCTAATACACCCCACAGCCATACTCACTTACCTCCCAGGACGAAGCTAAGGCGAAACGCGCGTCGGGGACCGCGGTATCTCAGGTCATATGTGCTTTAAATTAAGGGGGCTTATCAGCACTTCTATGGGGACTTATATGCTATGCACACTTTGTGTCATTCCTTGTACCATGTCTGTGATATGACTATGTGGGTATATACCACTTTATGCTACCTGGCATTTTAATTACCTAAAATAGCGCATTTACAATCATTGAACATTCTGGCCTATTCTTTTTGCACGTTTTTCGGCTGTGACAGCAGACTTACATTTTGCACTATTAGCACTTTTTTAGGACTGGGTTGTCCAAATTATAGCAGTGTTATATTATAATAGTATATGTGTCTATGCAGTGTCATAGCGGTGACAGGGGGTGAATACATGTATCATTACCTCTCTATTTGGACATGAATTTCTGTCCTAAGTATTATAGTAATGTCGTGCATTTAACTTGGCCTTATTAATGTATTAGCTGCTAAGAGCTCTTTTTGGCCATTTGGGTCATATATATTGGGTGGTGGCCATATTACTGCCATGGATGCCTATAGCTCTCTTTCTTGATATTAATATTACTATAGCATTTTACAATCCAGTCGCCTAAGAATGCACATACGTTATATACTTCTTATACCTCTTATTGATACACTTGGTTACGATATCTTTGACATCGGATTATTAGGTATATTATTTTTTGTGTATCTGTACATGTTTAGCACATTTGTACCAGTGATATCCACTGATATATCCATCTCTTTTTATGTCTATTTTTTATGTCTATCTTTGTTATACGTCATTCAATAAAGTAAATTACATTTTATGGCATTATGCTTCCTTGATCTTTTTGGTACAGCAGGGGAACAGCTGGCATTTCTGAACCCCACTAACACAGGATCTAGTGTGTTTTTCTCTGTGAAGACGACACTTCTGAACACCAACTGGTGTTGTTGGAGCCCAGGTTGAGGCATGGAGCAGGCTGAGGCATGATGTTTTGGGCATGTGGAGTCAGCAGGAGACATTGCCGTCTACACAGCAGGGGAACAGCAGGCGTTTCTGAACCCCACTAACACAGGAGCTAGTGGGTTGTTCTCTGGGAAGACGACACTTCTGAACACCAACTGGCATTGTTGGAGCCCAGGTTGAGGCATGGAGCAGGCTGAGGCCTGATGTTTTGGGCATGTGGAGTCAGCAGGAGACATTGCCGTCTACACAGCAGGGGAACAGCTGGCGTTACTGAACCCCACTAACACAGGAGCTATTGCGTTTTTCTCTGTGAAGACGGCACTTCTGAACACCAACTAGCGTTGTTTGAGCCCAGGTTGAGGCCTGGAGCAGGCTGAGGTCTGATGTTTTCGGCATGTGGAGTCAGCAGGAGACTTTGCCATCTACACAGCAGGGGAACAGCTGGCGTTACTGAACCCCACTAACACAGGAGCTAGTGTGTTTTTCTCTGTGAAGACGGCACTTCTGAACACCAGCTAGCGTTGTTGGAGCCCAGGTTGAGGCATGGAGCAGGCTGAGGCCTGATGTTTTGGGCATGTGGCGTCAGCAGGAGACATTGCCGTCTACACAGCAGGGGAACAGCAGGCGTTACTGAACCCCACTAACACAGGAGCTAGTGTGTTGTTCTCTGGGAAGATGACACTTCTGAACACCAACTGGCGTTGTTGGAGCCCAGGTTGAGGCATGGAGCAGGCTGAGGACTGATGTTTTAGGCATGTGGAGTCAGCAGGAGACATTGCCGTCTACACAGCAGGGGAACAGCTGGCGTTACTGAACCCCACTAACACAGGAGCTAGTGTGTTTTTCTCTGTGAAGACGGCACTTCTGAACACCAGCTAGTGTTGTTGGAGCCCAGGTTGAGGCATGGAGCAGGCTGAGGCCTGATGTTTTGGGCATGTGGCGTCAGCAGGAGACATTGCCGTCTACACAGCAGGGGAACAGCTGGCGTTACTGAACCACACTAACACAGGAGCTAGTATGTTGTTCTCTGGGAAGACGACACTTCTGAACACCAACTGGCGTTGTTGGAGCCCAGGTTGAGGCATGGAGCAGGCTGAGGACTGATGTCTTAGGCATGTGGAGTCAGCAGGAGACATTGCCGTCTACACAGCAGGGGAACAGCTGGCGTTACTGAACCAAACTAACACAGGAGCTATTGCGTTTTTCTCTGTGAAGATGGCACTTCTGAACACCAACTAGCGTTGTTTGAGCCCAGGTTGAGGCCTGGAGCAGGCTGAGGTCTGATGTTTTCGGCATGTGGAGTCAGCAGGAGACTTTGCCGTCTACACAGCAGGGGAACAGCTGGCGTTACTGAACCCCACTAACACAGGAGCTAGTGTGTTTTTCTCTGTGAAGACGGCACTTCTGAACACCAGCTAGCGTTGTTGGAGCCCAGGTTGAGGCATGGAGCAGGCTGAGGCCTGATGTTTTGGGCATGTGGCGTCAGCAGGAGACATTGCCGTCTACACAGCAGGGGAACAGCAGGCGTTACTGAACCCCACTAACACAGGAGCTAGTGTGTTGTTCTCTGGGAAGACGACACTTCTGAACACCAACTGGCGTTGTTGGAGCCCAGGTTGAGGCATGGAGCAGGCTGAGGCCTGATGTTTTGGGCATGTGGCGTCAGCAGGAGACATTGCCGTCTACACAGCAGGGGAACAGCTGGCGTTACTGAACCACACTAACACAGGAGCTAGTGTGTTTTTCTCTGTGAAGACGGCACTTCTGAACACCAACTAGCGTTGTTGGAGCCCAGGTTGAGGCATGGAGCAGGCTGAGGCCTGATGTTTTGGGCATGTGGAGTCAGCAGGAGACATTGCCGTCTACACAGCAGGGGAACAGCTGGCGTTACTGAACCCCACTAACACAGGAGCTAGTGTGTTTTTCTCTGTGAAGACGACACTTCTGAACACCAACTAGCGTTGTTGGAGCCCAGGTTGAGGCATGGAGCAGGCTGAGGCCTGATGTTTTGGGCATGTGGAGTCAGCAGGAGACATTGCCGTCTACACAGCAGGGGAACAGCTGGCGTTTCTGAACCCCACTAACACAGGAGCTAGTGTGTTGTTCTCTGGGAAGACGACACTTCTGAACACCAACTGGCATTGTTGGAGCCCAGGATGACGCATGCAGCAGGCGGAGGCCAACTTGCAGCTGGTTTTATAGAGGTTGCAGACTACAACTGATTGTAACCGTGCTCCACTTAGGCCTCTGGCTCCACTTTCTGTAGTATTTCCCCTGGCCTCCAACCCCGCCAGTTACAGCTCTGAAGTGGCGTCAGCACAATCAACACTTGTTCCTGTGTTACTGGGGCTCAGTCCCGTCAGTTGATCCCCTGATGTGTGTCTGGCAAGGTCTCCTGCTCTGTCCTCATTTACACTACTAGTAATGGGAATGTGGACAGAGCAGGAGACCTTGCCGGACACACATCAGGGGATCAACTGACGTGACTGAGCCCAAGTAACACAGGAACAAGTGTGGATTGTGCAGACGCCACTTCAGAGCTGTAACAGGCGGGGTTGGAGGCCAGGGGAAATACTAGAGACAGTGGAGCCAGAGACCTAAGTGGAGCACGGTTAAAAATTAGTAGGAGTTTGAATGTGGATGGAGCAGGAGACTTTGCCGTCCACACAGCAGGGGAGCAGCTGGCTTTACTGAACCCCACTAACACAGGAGCTAGTGTGTTTTTCTCTGTGCAGATGACACATCTGAGCGAAAACTGGCTGTGTTGAAGCCCAGGGATTATAGCTCAGGTGGTAGAAACATGAACACAACAGGAGACCTGGATACAGTTGCCAACCAATTATTTAGTCTGGAAGAGGACTGGCAAATTCTGGAGAGATCCAGGCCTTGTTCATTTTCAGAAAAGTAAGCCGGTCAACGTTATCGGAAGATAGTCGCGTGCGACGGTCTGTTAGTACACCACCTGCGGCACTAAAGACGCGTTCCGATAATACACTGGCAGCAGGGCAAGCCAGCACCTCCAATGCATACTGGCTAAGCTCTGGCCATTTATCCAGCTTAGAGACCCAAAACTTGAAGGGGGAAGAGCCATCTGGGAGTACACTGACAGGGCAAGACATGTAGTCTGTCACCATCTGACGTAAACGTTGCCTCCTGCTGACTGGAGCCGTCAGTGATGGTGCAGACAATTGTGGCGGACACACAAAACTTTGCCACATTTGGGTCATAGTGGTCTTGGCTTGTGCTGAGGCGCTGCCTTTGCTGCCTCTTTGTGCCGAGTTTCCTCCACTGCCTCGACGCACAGAGCTGCTTTGTAAAGCACTAGCACCACTGCTGTCGGGTGGAATGGAAAACATGATGGACTGCACCAGTGTGTCTTGGTACTCCCGCATTTTACACTCCCGGTTCAACGTTGGTATGAGGCTTTTTAGGTTGTCCCAGTAGCAAGGATCTAGGAGGGTGTACACCCAATAATCAGCCGTGTAGAGAATGTGGGCAATGCGGCGGTCGTTTCTCAGGCACTGCAGCATGAAATGAACCATGTGCTGCAGACTCCCAACTGCCAAAGAACCACTGTCCCCTGCTTGAGGCGTGATCTCTGCCTGCTCTGCATCACCCCACCCTCGCTGTACATACTGACTAGAGCTTTGTGTACCTCCCTCCTCTGGAGAGATGTCTTCCTCCTCCATCGACTTCTCCTCATCCTCCTCACAAAGTGTCCCCTGCCTAAGCCTTTGTGAGGAACCACGTAGCGCAGACTGTCCAGAAGCAGATGGCATTTGGGACTCCTCATCCTCCACCTCTTCCAAAACCTCATCCCTTAGTGCTTGCAGTGTTTTTTGAAGCAGGCAGATAAGGGGGACAGTCATGCTGACAAGTGCATCATCTGCACTCACCATCCGCGTGGAATCATCGAAGGCACGCAAAACGAGGCAGATGTCCTTCATAGAGGCCCACTCAGTGGTGCTGAAGTGTGACCGGCGCACAGTGCGACTTGTTTGCGCCTAATGCAGCTGGTACTCCATGACTGCTGCCTGCTGCTCACACAACCACTCCAACATATGTAACGTTGAATTCCACCTGGTGGGTAGGTCCCATATGATGCGATGTTCCGGAAGGCGTAATCGGCGCCGCAGAGCAGCAAGGCGCGATCTTGCCGTGCTGGAACGCCGCAAGTGAGCGCACTCTATGCGGACCTTGTGCAGCAGTGCATCAAGATCCGGTAGTCCCTCAGAAAGCTCTGCACGACCAAGTTCAGCACATGTGCCAGACATGGGATGTGAGTGAGGTTGCCTAGGCCAAGAGCTTCCACCAGATTTCGGCCATTGTCACACACTACCAAGCCCGGCTGGAGATTCGCTGGCACAAACCACATGTCGCTCTCCTGCTTGATGGCATTCCAGAGCTCCTGTGCTGTGTGGCTTCGATTCCCCAAAGAAATTAATTTGAGTACGGCCTGTTGACGTTTGGCCACGGCTGTGCTCATATCGGTCGTAACAGGCTCCTGCTGCGCTGTTTCTGAGGAACTTGAGTAGGAGGAGGAGTCAATGTATACAGACTGGATTCCTGCAATCCGTGGAGTTGGCAGAACACGTACAGCGCCACTCTCCAGATCTGTACCCGGCTCCACAACGTTGACCCAATGGGCAGTGAGGGAAAGGTATCGTCCCTGTCCATGGTTATTTTTCCACGCATCGGTGGCCAGGTGGACCTTGCTACTAACGGCGTTTAGTAGCGCATGTTTTATTTTTCCCTCCACATGTTTCTGCAGGGCAGGGACGACTCGCCTGCTGAAATAAAAGCGGCTGGGCACGGGGTATTGTGGGACTGCCAATGCCATGAAGTCCCGGAAGGTGTCAGTCCCCACCAGCCTGAATGAGAGCATTTCAAGTGCCAGTAGTTTGGCAATGCCAGCATTCAGAGCCTGTGCTCACGGATGGTTTGCCGAGTATGGCCGCCTTTTATCCCATGCCTGTGCTACCGATGGCTGTCGAGTGGCTTGGGAGTGTGAGGATGACTGGGAACGTGGTGCTGTGGGTGGAAAGTCACAGGGTCTCCGAACAACAGTACCAGAGGTTCTTCCTTGGTGATCCTGTGAGGAAGCCGAACCAGCTGTGTGTGAGCTGGAGGAAGAGGCCCCAACACTAGCTGAAGAGGTGGTAGGGTGGTGCTGTACGTTGGCCTACGTCTTCAGTGTGTCTGTGTTACTCCACCTCGTGCTTGGTCCGCACATGTTTCCACATATTAGTGGTATTGAGGTTGCTGACATTTTTCCCTCTTTTGACTCTCTGATGACACAGCTTGCATTTGACAAAGCAAATGTCATCTGCAACTGTGTCAGAAAAGGACCACGCACTGCAACTCTTGGGAGCGCCCGTTTTGCCTTTTGAAAGAGGAATGCTCCTACCGGGTGCCGAAGTGGAGGCTACAGGAAACCAAGTCTGCCCCCTCCCTCTGTTTTGGCCGTTTGGGGAATCTCTTCCTCAGAGCTGCTCCCACCACCTTCCTTTTCCTCACGCCATGATGGGTCAAGGACCTCATCGTCTACACTCCCCTCTTCAAACACCTGCTTCTCCTGGGTTGTCTCGCCAGCACCGTACGCACCAGAAAGTGGCACCTGTGTCTTGTCATCATCTGATGCGTACTGAGGTGTGCTGACCATAGGCACTGGCCCACCCGCCTCTTCAGATTCAGAGGGACAAAGAAGTTGCGCATCACTGCATACTCCCTCTTCTTCACATTCTGGAATGCTGCTTGGCTGGCCCCCCTCTTTCCAAGCCAACAGATTCAGAGAACAGAAGAAGAGACTGTGATGGCTCCTGTCCAGGGCTCTCTGACTGCCTGGGCACTTTGCCAGGTGGTGAAGAGACAGATGGTTGCTCTTCGGTGCTCTGGCCCTGAGAGGATGTGGAAGTCATTGAAGTCGATGCATTAGCTGCCATCCATCCGAAAACGGCTTCATTTTGTTCCTCCCGCTGCAGTTGGGTACGGCAAGGTCCTACAAAGCTGCGCATAAATGACTGTTGCCTGCTAAAACTGGGTGCTGCTGACTCACTGGTGCCCACAACAGGCACAGAATCTCCACATTCTCTCCCTACAGAATCCCCACGTCCTCTCCCTGCAGAATCCCCACGTCCTCTCCCTGCTGAAACTCCACGCCCACGTGCCTTACTCCCTGACTTCTTCATCTTGCTAGACTGATAAAGATAGGCAGAAAAGTACAAAGGGGGGGCTTAGTGTGCTTATTCCTGAACAGCTGGTTACAGGTAGAAGAAACACTAATTTTATGAAGTGTGTGTGGACTACACTTTAATAGGAGCTAATGTGGCCTACACAACTTTCAAATGTAGTGTTTGGTGAACTTTATTGTTTTTTTGTGAAAAAAAGCTAAAAGGATGTGACCAAAGATTTGAAAGTGATAGTATCACCAACTTTTTGGAGCTATTACAATGCAGGCAGGTAACCTACAATGGAAAAGATGAGGCTCCAAAAAAATTGGGTAATAATAATCTGGCTGCAGCTGAAGGGCACAAGCCAGAAAAAAGGCTCCTCTATCTACTCCTATATAGTGTTTGCAACCAACCAATGTAGATGGATACGGATGGATGCACACTCATAGGAGAAGAAAAAATGAGCTGCAATTAAAGAAAAATATGTGTGAGGCAGTGACGCACGCTGAGCGGCCTACAACCAGACGTAGCTGCAGGACACACTACTCAGCGTGAGCTGCACTCACACACAGTCAGAGACCTCTCAGACAGCTGTGAACAGTGCAGGTAAGTGGGCACTAGCACTGAAAGGCTGCAGAAAGGCTCCGCTGTCTACTACTAGTGTTTGCAACCAACGTATATGGATACGGATGGAAGCACACTAGATATAATTTTTGAAAAATAAGCAGCTCAAAAAGAAAAATATGTATGAGGCAGCAATGAGGCACGCTGGGCAGCCTACAACCAGACGTGGCTGCAGGACCCACTCCACAGCGTGAGACTTTTCTTGTGGTCCTCACAGGCTCAGGAAGCCTTTGATTGTCTTAAGTCCCGGTTTACTTCTGCACCTGTATTGATTCACCCTAACCCAGTTTATGTAGCCTGGTTAAAGCACAATATGTTTTGTAGAATTGCTATTTCTAACTGTCCCTCACAGTCCTCAACAACAGCCTGTCCCTAACTGAATTCACAGCAGAGTGACCAGAAATGGCGGCGGCGGCTTTTATAGTGCATCATGACATCATTTCAGCAGCCAATCACAGCCATGCCATTAGTTAACATGCCTACATGCCTAACAGGATGTGCCCACACTTCTGAGGATTCCCATTGGCTGAATCAAAGCGAGCGGGCTCATAGCATTATGGGAACTTCCGATTCCGGTATCCGATATGAAAAAAGTATCAGAAGTCAGTATCGGAATTCCGATACAGCTAATATCGGCCGATACCCAATACTTGCGGTATCGGAATGCTCAACACTTGATGACCTCTCATTGGTGGTCAGTCGTCAGCTGCTCAGGTCCTGTGCCGGCTCTGGATTGACCCGCATGCAAGGTCCTGTCTAATTGGCACAGTCTATAAAAAGATCTTTGGCATGCCCGTCGGTGCGCTAAGATCATGCGCATTTGCTGTGTGTGTGTGGGTGAGATAGTTACCACCCTGTATGCACGTGTGCCGCTAATAGCACCATGAGTGCATTTCTAGACAGGCAGTGTAGGGTGGGAACTCCTGCTTGAATTTAGTGTCTGCACTGTGTGTCCTCAGGTGCAGTGCTCAAAAGTCATCATGTGTCAGAGCAGGTTCAATCACCAGCATAGTGGGGGAGAGTTGTAGGGACCCCAACTAGTGTCAATTCCTCAATGCTCCTGTGACGTCTTACAGGGCATAGCTTAGAGTGCTCTCAGTTTTTGTACTGCTCTGTGGAGTAACAGAGTCAGGCATGTTGCACTCTGTTCACACCGAGTAACGCTTAACTCGGTGTGTTTATGGTGCTTGCTCGCAGATACGCTCAGACATTGTCCTCTAGCTGCAGTCCTTCCTTCACCGCACAGTGGACCTGGGATGCTGTCACAGCTTCCCATAATTTACATTTGGTGCGATCCGCAAACCCTAACACCATGTAACACTGTATGGCCAACAAATGGAAGAGGACAAAATTTCTAAAAGCTTCTTTTCAGTTTCAGAAATATGGCTGAGAAATGGAAGCCTACAATATTTTTAAAAGATTTTTTTCAGTTTTAGAGATCACAGAAATGTTCACAGACCCCATAACACTATATGGCTGTAAGGATTCAGTACTTTCTTTTGTGCCTGTTTGACCTGATCCAAAATGGAGTCTTGTATCTTGCCCTGCCATGAAACTTCCTGTCTGTCCTGATTATTTAAGTCCAGGTCTTGTGCTCCTCTTTGCCTGAGTATTTTGTTGCTCCTGGTTCCTGAGCTCCTGCTGTTTTGCTGGTGGACTCCCTGCTGCTTGTTACTCGGTGCTCTGCCTCTCCTCGTTCTGTTGCCTACAGTCATCTGGGCATCTCCCTGATGCTGTCTGTGCTTAAGTACTGTTTGGACTTCTAGTTGGAGCTATTCACCCCTGGAACTGATGTGGCCTGTAAGGAATCCTGACATCATCTTCTCCTCTAGGTCTGTGTTTGTGTGGGCTGCTGTGCAGGACTTACAGTCCAAAAGATACATATAGTGGTGTTCTTTTGTTATTGCCACTCCTGTATAAAGCTGGACCTCCACCTTTAAATGCTGAGTGCATTCCCTCCTTTATGATTGTTGGACTTCTACACTTTAGTGCTGTGTGTGTGCTCATTCTTAATATCTCTGGACTGCCTCATTAAATGCGGTGTGCTTACTCACATACTTTCTGCTGGACTCCTACGTTTAATGCCTTGTACACACCAGCGTTATATTAATGGTGGACTGGTTATTTTAGCGGTCGCGCTCTGCACTTCAGTTACTCTGGACATTTCTTTATTGAGCTGTGTCTTTATTACAATTGCAGGAAGTGCTCTGTTAGTTTTGCTTTACTTGCATCATTCCATATTGTGCTGTTTTCGTTACAATTGCTGGAAGTGCCCTGTTAGTTTTGTTACACTTGTTAAATATACTTATTTGCATCAACGTTGGTCTCAGTGTCATATTATCCCATGCAACAGATTCCATAGTACCCATATAATTGTTACAGGATACTCAGGCCTTTAAGGAATCTGCTGGGATAATGTCGACTGAGACAAAGTTAGATCAGTTGTTCTCTATGATCCACTCTTTATAGGGGGATATAGAGACTCTGCAAAACAAGGTTGCTAACTGGGAGGCCCATTTTGGACAGGCACTTCAGGATTTAAGAAATCAGATCACAGCATGGGCGCCTCCACCCCTGGAGAAGCTACTGCCAACTAGTCCTCCCAAGTTACCACCATTTAAGTTCAGTGGAGACTGCTAAAAGTTTCATGGGTTTGTGAATCAATGCCTTTTGTATTTTGATGTGCATGCAGGGGGATGCTTTACAGCGGCATTAGAGTAACGAGTGCAGAGAGCATAGTTTTCGGGAAAGTCTGTGTTTTTACTGCAGGCAGTCAGATCACTTCTTTATCAACTGTCCCAAACAGCCTCACAAGGTACTGGCCAACGTAGGGGAATTTAAAAATCGGGATGCTGAATCTGTTACGTCAGAGTCTAGTTTTTCTGTGAATGCCATCTTTCATTCTCTGTCTGTGACCGCCTCTCCTAATACACAGAGGGAGAAAGAGACACATTTCTCCCTTCTCATTAACATCCATTTGTCGGGACAATGGATTCCCTGTGCAGCTATGGTGGATTCAGGGGCAGAAGGTAATTTTATGGACATAACCTTTGCCAAGGAACATGGCATTCAGACTCAACAGAAAGCCACCCTGGTAACTTTGGAAATAGTGGATGGTTCCCCTCTAGTTTCTGGACCAGTAGATCAGGAATCTGTACCTCTGGAAGTCTCCATTGAACGCTGTCATCAGGAAATGCTATCCTTTATTTTGATCTCCTCACCACCTTTCCCTTTAATTTTAGGAATTCCATAGCTGCAGTCGCAAAATCCTATCATCAACTGGGAGACCAAGGAGATCACATTTCCATCAACAGAAACATCAGTAACAAGCCAGGCAACTCCTCCGAACATGGAAAGTACCACTGAGGTATCTTTATTACCATCTATTTATAATTAATTTTTGGATATTTGTGAGAAGAAAATGGCAGACCAGCTTCCTCCTCACAGACCTTATGATTGTCCCATTGAACTGCTTCTGGGGGCAAATATTCCATTCAAGAATGACTACCCACTAGCAGCTCCAGAGCTGCAGCCTTTGAAGGAATACATTGATGAGAATTTGCCTCTCCTCATCACTGGCAGGAGCATCCATCATTTTCATTAAAAAGAATAATGGAACTATTAGACCTTGTATTGATTATCGGGAGCTCAATAAGGTAATCATCCGGAATCGCTACCCTTTACCGTTGATTCCTGAACTGCTGGAAAGAGTACAATATGCTAAGTTGGATCTTCGAGGAGTGTATAATTTGATTCGGTTTCTTTCTGGAGATGAATGGAAGACTGGATTTAGATGTCGATATGGGCATTTCGAATATCTGGTGATGCCTTTCGGTCTCTGCAATGCTCCGGCAACCTTCCAACATCTGGCTAATGATATTTTCAGAGATCTTTTAGACCATTTTGTCATGATCTATCTGGATGATATTTTGATTTTTTTCTATTTCATTGCAGGAATATCAGGAGCATGTAAAAATAGTCCTGAGACATCTGAAATAGAATCATCTCTACATTAAGCCAGAGAAATGTGAATTCCATCACACAGAGATTCAATTTCTAGGGTATGTCATCTCACTACAGGGGCTTAACATGGAGGCAAGTAAGATCTAGGCTATTCTTCATTGGCCCGAACCTAAAAATGTCAAGGAGGTACAGTGTTTCATTGGATTCAGAAATTTTTATAGACAAATTATTCATAATTAGAGTTGAGCGAAACGGGTCGAAAAAATTCAAAAGTCGCCGACTTTTGGCAAAGTCGGGTTTCATGAAACGAAACCCGACCCTAGGATGAGGTCGGCCACGAGGTCGGCGACTTACGCCCCAAAGTCGCGTTTCAAAAGTTTGTTTTGCGCTCTTTTTCAGCCAATCAGGATCCACGGACACTGTGGGCAACGTGATGACATAGGCACGGGTCACCACCATCTTTCAGAAGGGCATGCAAGTGATTGGCTTGCTTTGGTGGGTGTCACAGGGGGTATAAAGGGCGTGCACGCCGACCGCCATCTTACTTCTGCCGATCTTAGTATAGGGAGAGGTTGCTGCTGATTCTGTAGGGAGAGCGTTAGGCAGGGAAGAAGACAAAAAAACTGCTTCTGCTGCTAGCGATTTGGCCTGCACAACACACAAGTCACTGTGTGTGCAGTGCAAGGGGAGGCTATATAGTGGTGTATCAGTGGTGTTGGTTGTTGGGCTGCCTTTTAAGGCTTCCTGACACGCTGGCATTGCTGTTTACCCACTGCTCCGCAAACTGCTTTTTTAAAAGCAATCCAATCTCCCTTATCCTCTAGTCACTTTTGTCACAGCTGTGCCATCGAGCCTGTCACATAGCGCTCAGATATCAGTGGGCCTCACACAATCCACAAGTGTCCAGTGTCCAAAAGTGTGCGCAGAGATTCAAAATCTCCATTATCCTCTCGTCACTTTTGTCACAGGCAGCTGTGCCATCGAGCCTGTCACATAGCGCTCAGATATCAGTGGGCCTCACACAATCCACAAGTGTCCAGTGTCCAAAAGTGTGCGCAGAGATTCAAAATCTCCATTATCCTCTCGTCACTTTTGTCACAGGCAGCTGTGCCATCGAGCCTGTCACATAGCGCTCAGATATCAGTGGGCCTCACACAATCCACAAGTGTCCAGTGTCCAAAAGTGTGCGCAGAGATTCAAAATCTCCATTATCCTCTCGTCACTTTTGTCACAGGCAGCTGTGCCATCGAGCCTGTCACATAGCGCTCAGATATCAGTGGGCCTCACACAATCCACAAGTGTCCAGTGTCCAAAAGTATGCGCAGAGATTCAAAATCTCCATTATCCTCTCGTCACTTTTGTCACAGGCAGCTGTGCCATCGAGCCTGTCACATAGCGCTCAGGTATCAGTGGGCCTCACACAATCCACAAGTGTCCAGTGTCCAAAAGTGTGCGCAGAGATTCAAAATCTCCATTATCCTCTCGTCACTTTTGTCACAGGCAGCTGTGCCATCGAGCCTGTCACATAGCGCTCAGATATCAGTGGGCCTCACACAATCCACAAGTGTCCAGTGTCCAAAAGTGTGCGCAGAGATTCAAAATCTCCATTATCCTCTCGTCACTTTTGTCACAGGCAGCTGTGCCATCGAGCCTGTCACATAGCGCTCAGATATCAGTGGGCCTCACACAATCCACAAGTGTCCAGTGTCCAAAAGTGTGCGCAGAGATTCAAAATCTCCATTATCCTCTCGTCACTTTTGTCACAGGCAGCTGTGCCATTGAGCCTGTCACATAGCGCTCAGATATCAGTGGGCCTCACACAATCCACAAGTGTCCAGTGTCCAAAAGTGTGCGCAGAGATTCAAAATCTCCATTATCCTCTCCTCACTTTTGTCACAGGCAGCTGTGCCATCGAGCCTGTCACATAGCGCTCAGATATCAGTGGGCCTCACACAATCCACAAGTGTCCAGTGTCCAAAAGTGTGCGCAGAGATTCAAAATCTCCCTTATCCTCTCGTCACTTTGGTCACAGCTGTGCCATCGAGCCTGTCACATAGCGCTCAGATATCAGTGGGCCTCACACAATCCAAAAGTGTCCACTGTCCACAAGTGTGTGCAGAAATTCAAAATCTCCCCTGTCCTATAGACACCTTGTACCTTGTTTTACATTACTATATAGTTTGTTGGATTTTGTCTACATTTCTACCAAAAATGAGGAAGGCTGGTGGAAGAGGCCGTGGAATTGGGCGGGGGTTGGCAGCTGGTAATGATGGTGTTGGTGGTGGATCTGATGGTAGTGGCAAGAGCAAAATAGGACCGAATGCAGGAGGTGCTGACCCTGCGTCATCGTCTGGCTACATAAGGCCTCGAACGCTTAGTTTTCTAGGAGTTGGCAAACCGCTTTTAAAGCCAGAGCATCAGGAAAAAGTTTTGTCTTACATTGCTGACTCAGCCTCCAGCTCTATCGCCTCCTCTTCTTCAGTTGTAAAAAGTAAAAGCACTGAGTCGTCATTGGAGGCTCATGTTCATGAACCACACCTTTCCTTGTGTCCTTCACCCCAACCAAGATTGAAGGATGATGCAGGCCATACTACTGATTACTCCATGGAGCTGTTTTCACATACCATGCCTGGATTATCAAGTGAAATGGTGAATTACCCAGGCCAAGATGAATCTGACATGGAGTGCACTGATGCACAGCCGCTGATGGATGATTCTGCTGGTACATTCACTCAGAGCACTACATTGTCCTCGCAGTGTACAGAGCCAGATTCTGACCCTGATGAGACTCAGGTGCCCCTTCCCGCACACTATACCACCATACACGGTGACACAGAGGAAGGTGCACATGACATAGAAGAGGAGGTGATGGATGACCCAGTTGTTGACCCAGATTGGCATCCATTGGGGGAAGAGGGTGCTGCTTCCAATAGCTCAGATGAGGAGCATCCACAGCAGACATCGACATCGCAACAGCTGTTATCTGGCAGGCCCGGAGCACTCCAAAGACAGGTTCCAAACATCAAAAGAGTTGCTGGACAGCTTGTCCAGAGGGTCAAAAGATCACAGCGTGCTAGGTCGCAAAATGTCTGCCAAAGTAGGAAGAGTGCAGTGTGGCACTTTTTTGAACAAAATCCTCATGATCAGGCCAAGGTTATCTGTAAGAAGTGCGCAAAGACCTTTAGCCGAGGAAAAAATCTGAAAAATTTGAATACCAGTTGCATGCTTAGACATTTAACCAGCATGCACTTGCAAGCGTGGACACAACACCAAACCTCAAGTGCCACATGTGCAACTGATCACAACGAAGGTAGTCAGCAACGCTACATTGTTTCCCCCACTGTAAGCCCACCGGTTAGCACAGCAGCAAATGTTGAGGTGTCGTTGCAAGACCACAGCAGTCAGGGAATCCCACTGTTATATCAACGAAAGACTGATTCTAGGCCATCAGAAAGAACACCAACTCCATCACCATCATCAACCCTCTCTCAGTCCGCCCTGTCCACCGCTACTTCCACCATATGCAGCTCTCAAGTCCAGCTCACCCTCCCAGACACTATGAGTAGGTCAAGAAAGTACTCAGTCTCTCATCCGCGTACACTGGGTTTGAACGCCCACATTGCCAAACTAATCTCGTTTGAGATGATGCCCTTTCGGTTGGTGGAAAGCACAGCTTTCCGCGAACTCATGGCCTATGCAGTACCACGCTATGACCTACCCAGTCGCCACTTCTTCTCTCGCAAAGCCATCCCAGCCCTCCACCATCATGTGAAAGACCGCATTGTCCATGCACTCAAGCAGTCAGTGGGCGGAAAGGTGCACCTCACAACTGATGCATGGTCCAGTCGGCATGGCCAGTGCCGTTACGTGTCCATCACTGCGCACTGGGTTAATGTGGTGGATGCAGGGTCCACAGGGGACAGCGGTGGTGGGACAGTGCTGCCTAGCCCATGGTATAGGAAACAGTTGGCTGTAGGCATTCGACCCTCCTCCTCCTTCTCCTCCTCCTCCTCCAGAAGCGAAAGCTCGTCCACAGAGCGCAGTCGTACGAGCACTCCATCTGCAGCTGCCACTGTTGCACACGATGTGTCCCCCTATCGAGCAGCTAGTGGAAAGCGTCAGCAGGCTGTGTTGCAGATGATGTGTTTGGGCGACAGACACACCGCCGAGGTGCTGGCCGAGTACTTGAAGCGACAAACTGAGTCATGGCTGGGCAGTGTACATCTTGAGGCAGGCAAGGTAGTTAGTGATAACGGCCGTAATTTTGTGGCAGCCATAGCCCTTTCAAAACTCAGCCACATACCTTGCTTGGCTCACACCTTGAACCTGGTGGTGCAGTGCTTCCTCAAAAATTATCCGGAGTTAACAGCCCTGCTCCAGAAGGTGCGAAGACTGTGCGCGCACATCCGCCGGTCGCCTGTACACTCCGTTCGTATGCAGAAGCTGCAGCGATTGCTCCACCTTCCCAACCACCGCCTCATTATCGACATTGCAACAAGGTGGAACTCCACCCTGCACATGGTGGAGTGGCTGTGCGAGCAGAGGCAGGCCATAATGCAT
Organism: Dendrobates tinctorius; assembly: GCF_039654945.1. NCBI lineage: Eukaryota > Metazoa > Chordata > Amphibia > Anura > Dendrobatidae > Dendrobates > Dendrobates tinctorius. The sequence goes on from NW_027361833.1 coordinate 2,574,428, forward strand.
TTGTGGGAGGATACACGGCCAGGCACTTTGAGAGCAGACATGGAGTTGACAGGCGTGCAGTGGTTGAAGCTGAAAGACCTTTGTAAAGTCCTTCAGTGTTTTGAGGAATGCACACGGCTGGTAAGCGCAGACGACGCCATCCTAAGCATGAGCATCCCACTTATGCGTCTGCTCATGCAAACTTTGACACACCTTAAGGAGCAGGCGTCTGCAGCCAATGTTGATGAGGAGGAAGAGGAGGAGGGAATCCTTGATGACATTCAGCCATTGTCTGCTCAGGGACCTCTCCTGGACGAGGTGGAGGAAGAAGAGGAGGAGGAGGAGGATGATGGGGATGATTACTTAGGGGAGGAGGATGCATCTCGTGGGGCAAGTGAAAATGTTGGCGTGGCAAGGTCTGGTACAGGGTTTGTGCGTGACTGGAGGGATGTGGATTTGCCAGAAAGTGCTCCTCCACCCAGCACTCGCAGTGCATCATTGACACCGGGAACATTGGCCCACATGTCAGATTATGCCTTGCGGATCCTAAAAAGGGACCCCCGCATTGCCAAAATGATGAACGATGACGACTACTGGTTGGCCAGCATCCTGGATCCACGCTATAAAGGCAAATTACAAAACATCATGCCACAGGAGAACCTTGACCTAATATTGGCTAATAAACAAGCAACTCTGGTAAATCGGTTGCTTGAGGCATTCCCAGCACACAGCAGCGGTGATGGTTCTCACACGAGCCGTACGGGCCGGGGGCAGCATGGCAGAGGTGTTCGTGGTGCACACAGCAGAAGTGGCGTTGGAGACAGGGGTTTCATGACAATGTTGTGGACTGATTTTTCAAATACCGCTCACACAACTGGTAATACTGCATCGATGGAAAGTGACAGGAGACAGCAGTTGTCAACTATGGTTACAAACTACTTTTCCTCCCATATCGATGTTCTCCCACACAGGTCATTCCCCTTTGACTATTGGGCCGCTAAACTGGACACCTGGCCTGAATTGGCCCAATATGCCTTACAGGAGCTCGCTTGCCCAGCTGCAAGTGTGCTATCGGAAAGAGTCTTCAGTGCAGCTGGATCAATCCTGACAGAAAAAAGGACCCGTCTGTCAACCCAAAATGTGGATGATCTAACCTTCATTAAAATGAACCACGCATGGGTTTCCAAGGATTTTGTCCCACCTTCCCCTGATGACACATAGGGTGACAGAAAAATGGCTTGCTTTGGTCCACCTCTGCCTGGTACTTCACTTATTTCGCCTTTTGCATCAGCTGAATGTCCAACATCAACATATGCCACTTTCTAAAACTCCCTAACTGTGCTGCCTCCCCCCCATGGCCGGGGTCACCACCTAGCGCACGACACCGTGTGAGTGCCGTTGCCCTGGACAGGTGGGTAGGCCGACTCTTGGGCGCGGGCACTGGCACAGGGTCCCTCATAGTGCAATCAAGTGTCTCTGATGGTGGTGGTGCACACCCGCCGTCAGACACACCGCTGTACTATGAGGGGCCCAGTGCCAGTACCGACGCCCACGAGTGGGCCCCCCTTGCTTGGGCAGGGCCCCAGCATTTGCAATCTTTACCTCTCCCTGCTCCTCCGCTGTGTAATCTGGGCCGTCAAATCCATACTGGGCCTAACACCGTCTGAGCCTGCCTCCTGAGACATATATTTTAAATGTGTACGCTATCCATACATGTTATCCAGGGATACGGTACCCTTTCTAACCTTTGTGCAATCACGTGCAATCCATACTGGGCCTAACACCGTCTGAGCCTGCCTCATGCTGTATAGACATATATTTTGAATGTGTACGCTATCCATACATGTTATCCAGGGATACGGTACCCTTTCTAACCTTTGTGCAATCACGTGCAATCCATACTGGGCCTAACACCGTCTGAGCCTGCCTCATGCTGTATAGACATATATTTTGAATGTGTACGCTATCCATACATGTTATCCAGGGATACGGTACCCTTTCTAACCTTTGTGCAATCTCGTGCAATCCATACTGGGCCTAACACCGTCTGAGCCTGCCTCATGCTGTATAGACATATATTTTGAATGTGTACACTATCCATACATGTTATCCAGGGATACGGTACCCTTTCTAACCTTTGTGCAATCACGTGCAATCCATACTGGGCCTAACACCGTCTGAGCCTGCCTCATGCTGTATAGACATATATTTTGAATGTGTACGCTATCCATACATGTTATCCAGGGATACGGTACCCTTTCTAACCTTTGTGCAATCACGTGCAATCCATACTGGGCCTAACACCGTCTGAGCCTGCCTCCTGAGACATATATTTTGAATGTGTACGCTATCCATACATGTTATCCAGGGATACGGTACCCTTTCTAACCTTTGTGCAATCACGTGCAATCCATACTGGGCCTAACACCGTCTGAGCCTGCCTCCTGAGACATATATTTTGAATGTGTACGCTATCCATACATGTTATCCAGGGAAACGGTACCCTTTCTAACCTTTGTGCAATCACGTGCAATCCATACTGGGCGAGAGAACGGCTGGCGAGCTGTTAAGCAAGCTACAGCACCTGTCCAGACAAGTACAGGGATTCCCTAGCGAGGAGACTTATTTGATTGTTTTCAATGTTGGGACAGCAATTTTTGGGGAGCACTATACTCTGGAGAATGATAGATGGGGCCCACCATACACTGGAACATTCCAAAGGTGGACATCAGACACTGGAGCAGCATTTACAGGGCCCATTATACACTAGAGCATTAGAAATGGGGCCCATTATGTTTGGAGCATTATTTGGGCCCATAAGACAGTGGAGCTTCATCCATGGGGACCAACATATACTGTAGCATTATGTGGAGCTCATCATATACTGTTTCAAACATTATATGGGACCAATGATTCTGTATGGAGAAATAGATGGGCCTCGTCATGAGATGTAAAAAGTGATGTATTTTTCATTGTACTATACCGCTATTTATCTGCTGTATCGGAGCATGATGAGTTGTGGTATGTGTTAAAGGGGCGCTTTTTCGCCCAGGGCACATGAAAACCTGCAGCCAGCCCTCCCCCCCCACAACTTTAGCCAAATAACCCCCATTTTTCAGTGCGTAACTTGTATTATGAAGTTAATTAAGGTTGATAAGCTTAAGTAAGAAGAATTGATGCTTTTGGCATTCAAATGGGCACTGTAGGTGTGTTTCCTGTCCTCCTCTCACTGCCGACTTTTATTCCCCATTGACTTACATTGGGTTTCGTGTTTCGGGACGACCCCGACTTTTCCCTATAATCGGACGATCTTGCTCGACCCGACTTTTGGAAAAGTCGGGTTTCACGAAACGAAACGCGACCCTATAAAACCAAAAGTCGCTCAACTCTATTCATAATTTCTCTGAGATTGTTCGACCCATTACACAGCTAACCAAGAAGGAAAAGACTTTCTTGTGGTCCTCACAGGCTCAGGAAGCCTTTGATTGTCTTAAGTCCCGGTTTACTTCTGCACCTGTATTGATTCACCCTAACCCAGCACATCCTTTCATCTTGGAAGTGGACGTTTCAGACTGTGCTTTGGGGGCCATCTTCTCCCAAAGAATGGGAGACAAGGGTCTGTTATATCCATGGGCTTTTTTTTCTCGCAGACTTTCTGCTGCAGAGAAGATCTATGATGTGGGAGATAAAGAGCTTCTAGCCATTAACGCTGCATTTAAGGAGTGGAGGTACTCTCTGCAGATGGCAGCAAAACAAGTTATTGTGCTCACGGATCATCACAATCTGGAATTTAGATCTGCTAGATGTCTTTCTCCATGGCAGGCTCGTTGGAGTCTATTTTTGAACCAATTTTAGAGTTGAGCGAAACAGGTCGGTCAGATTCAAAAGTCGCCAACTTTCGCCAAAGTCAGGTTTCATGAAACGAAACCCGACCACAGTGTGAAGTTGGCCATGCGGTCGGCGACCCAAGCGTCAAAGTCGGGTTTCGCCGAATGCTTGCACGTGACTTTTTTCAGCCAATGAGAGAAGCGTAGCGTAGTGGGAGCGTAGAGCGAGTGTAGCTGGAGTGGGAGTTGGAGAGAGAGAGAGAGAGGGAGAGAGAGAAGAGAGAGAGAGATTTTGCCGCCTCTAGGGTTAAAATTCATGCCAGGTGTGTTTACAGTCCTCCACTCACTGCCGACTTTTCTCCCCATTGACTTGCATTGGGTTTCGTGTTTCACGACTGTTCCCCACTTTTCCCTATAGTCGGCCTATTTCGTTCGACTCGACTTTTGAGAATGTCAGGTTTCATGAAACCCGACTCGACCCTAAAAAAGGCAAAGTTGTTCATCTCTAACCAATTTAATTTTGGCATTTCGTACCACCCAGGGTCACATAATGGGAAAGCGGATTCTTTGTCTCGAATCCATGCCACGGATTCCGTACATGGGACTCTGTCCAAGACCATCTTGTCTGATGCCAACTTTGTTGGAGTCATTTAGAATAATGACTTATGGAAGACCATCAAGGAAGCCTATGATGCAAACCCATTTCTCACCAACTCAACTGCTGATGTGAACTTAGTTCTCAAAAATGGTATGTTCCGGAGGCCATAAAGCTGCAGGTCATCATGTTTGTCCATGACTTCAAGTTGGCTGGTCATCGGGGGGTACAGAAGACACAGGATTTCCTCAGCCATTTTTTTTGGTGGCCTACCTGTTTGAAAGATGTGAAGAGCTACATTCTCTCTTGTGAGGCATGTGCACGCTTTAAGATTCCTCATTTATCACCTACTGGATTGCTACAACCACTACCCATCCTCTCTCATCCATGGGGGTCTATTTCTATGGACTTTATAGTAGAATTGCACACCTGTTGGGGGAAAGAAATTTTATTCTGGTGGTTATAGATGCCTTACTAAAGCTGCTGACTTCATCGCTTGTACTGGTTTTCCCTCAGCCAAGGAGACGGTAGATCTGGTCATCCAGAATGTGTTCCGGCTGCATGGCGTTTCGGACTAAATCATCTCCGTTCGGGGAGTGCAGTTTACGTCCAGGTTCTGGAAGGGATTCTGTTCTGTGCTTGGTGTTAATGTTTACAGTATCTGTCTTCTGCGGACTAATAAGACTCTGGAACAATATCTTTGATGCTACATCAGCCATTTACAGGATGACAGGTTGGAGTTGCTTCCGCTAGCAGAATTTTGTTACAGCAACTCTCAGATTTCATCCACTAAGGTAACACCCTTCTTTGCCAACTTGGGTTATCATCCCAGTATTCATCCCAGATCCCCGATTGATGCACCGGTGCCTGCAGTTAATGAGAGGTTGGCGGCAATGAGACAGAATCTGAAAACCTTGAAGGAATCACTATGTACTGCACAGGAGAGATATAAAAGATCTGTCTATAGGTTTCAGAGGCCTGCACCTATGTTCAAGGTAGGGGACCCTGTGTGGTTATCCACCAAAAACTTGAGATTGAGTGTTCCATCATAGAAACTGGGACAAAAATTCATCAGCCCGTTCAAGATCTCTGAGATCGTGAGTTCCGTTGCCTGTCATCTGAAGTTACCAAGGATCTTGAAGGTACATCCTGTGTTTCATGTCTCCCTATTAAAACCAGTGTCTCTAAATACTTTTCAGGGTCATATTACGCCTCCTCCTCAGCCTGTGTTGGTGGACGGACCAGAACAGTTTGTTGTGAAGAAGATGCTGTACTCTTGGATCCACAGGAATCAACTTCAGTACCTCATCAAGTGGCAAGGATATCCGTCTGAGGAAAACTCCTGGGAGCCGGTGAGCAATATCTATGCTCCTCAAAAGATTACACTATTCCAACAGAAACATCCTGAAAAAGCCTGGTCCTGGATCATCCTGAGGCCGATTCTGAGGTGGAAGTAATGTAACGATTCCGGATTTTCCTTTGTGCCTGTTTGACCTGGAGTCTTGTATCTCGCCCTGCCATGGAACTTCCTGTCTGTCCTGATTATTTAAGTCCAGGTCATGTGCTCCTCTTTGTCTGAGTATTTTGTCGCTGTTGGCTCCTGAGCTCCTGCTGTTCTGCTGGTGGACTCCCTGTTGCTCGTTACTATGTGCTCTGCCTCTCCTCGTTCAGCTGCCTACAGTCCTCTGGGCATATTCCAGATGCTGTCTGTGCTTAACTACTGTCTGGAATTCTAGTTGGAGCTATTCAGCCCTGGAACTGATGTGGCCTGTAAGGAATCCTGACATCATCTTCTCCTCTAGGTCTGTGTTTGTGTGGGCTGCTGTGCGTGACTTTCAGCCCAAAAGGTACACATAGTGACCTTCTCTTGTTAATGCCATTCCTGTATAAAGCTGGACTTCCATCTTTAAATGCTGAGTGCATTCCCACCTTTATGATTGTTGGACTTCTACACTTTAGTGCTGTGTGCATGCTCATTCTTAATATCTCTGGACTGCCTCATTAAATGCAGTGTGCTCACTCACATACTTTCTGCTGGACTCCTACATTTAGTACCTTGTACACACCTGCATTATATTACTGTTGGACTGGTTATTGTCATGCCGCTCTCACCAGGAGGCGGGGCTTTGGTCCCGACATCACTCCCTCCGGGGCCTCCGTCGGGTGCGCACGCGCAGCTCTCATCCTCGGGGCTCCTCCTCCATGTCACGTTTGCATTTGCGCGCTCCTGTCATTGCTGTCTCCGGGTCAGTCTCCTCTATGGTAATGGAGGACCTGACCCAGAAGCTGTAGTGGTCATGTGCTTTCTAGCTAGGTTCTGACCAGGAACCTGTCATGGTCATGTGCTATATCAGGCTGTCCTCCCCTATCGGAGGTGCCTGATTATTGTTGTGCTTCCTGGCTGGGTCTGCTTAGTCCCAGCCGGGCGGTGCGCTGTTCTCATGTCCTCTGCCCTGTCTGGTATTCTATTGTGCTTCTAGCACTCACTCTGAGCTTTCACGTTGCTTCATGCTCAGTAGTGCCTCTTGGCACACTCTAGTATCCTGTCCTCTATCCCTTGCTCTGTCATACCTCCTGGTACTCTCTGTCTCTGTGCTCTGTAACACCTCCTGGCACGACTGCGAATCCATTCAGTACTCTGTCGTGCTCCTGGCACGCATCCTGCTTTGTTTACCTCCGGACGTATTACTCACTATATGCCATATGTGCTCACGGCTACCTGTCTCGCACTATCTGTAGTTTGCGCACTTCCATGTACACTCTTTGTGTTCCTGGTACCCAGTTCCGATATACTCATCTGTGTCTCCTGTGAGCCGCCCCTCTTGGTACCGGCTGTCGCGGTTCTGACCTCTGCGGTCCTGCCCCTAACGATCCCTGTATAGGGGTCAGTCATCACCTGGCGTGCTCGGCCCAGGGGCTCCAGATCCACGACCCAGAGGGTCCACTCTTAGCTGTTGTCTGCTCCTGAACGTCACAGTCATATTAGCGGTCATGCCCCGCTCTTCAGTTACTCTGGACATTTCTATATTGAGCTGTGTCTTCATCACAATTGCAGGAAGTGCTCTATTAGTTTTGCTTTACTTGAATCATTCCATATTGTGCTGTGTTTTCATTACAATTGCAGGAAGTGCTCTGTTAGTGTTGTTATACTTGTTAAATATACTTATTTGCATCAACTTTGGTCTCAATGTCATATTATCCCACCAATCAAATTCCGTAGTACCCATACGTATAATTGCTACAATGGCTGAGATATGGAAGCCTAAAGATTTTTTAAAAGCTTTTTCTCAGTTTTAGAGATGACAGAATCCGGACTAGTGTATTGCTGATTGATGTAGCCCTGGAAAATGTTTCAATGATTTTTGGGTGTGTAATATAACAGAAAAAAGGACCTCAAATGATGTAATACTTGATAGATCAAAGTATATTCAGTTTTTACAGCCCCCATAAAAAAAGCCGCAGCTATGTATTTTCCAATGGACTGCACAGGCCTAATCCCTGTCTACACACTGGATTCTGTCACTCTCCCTGCTTCTTTGATTCTCTCCCCATCCCTAGGCTAAATGCAGAATGTATGTGATACAAACAGCAACGCAAACGATTAGCCCTTAGAAGGGCTTTTAGTATGATGGCTCAGCTTCATCACCAGTATCAACACTACAGGCCTCTGATTCATTATACTGTGTACACAGGCATAGACAAGCACTCTCTCTCTCCAATACGAAGTTTCACAAAATAGTGAAATGGGATCAGTGTGCTGAGTCGGACGGCACCTATCCGATTATAATCCCTGACGAGGTCAGACGGCCAGCCAATTACAGTAATGTCACAACCAAGTTGGCTATGGTATTACAATGACTCACAGGCAATCCCTGTATGCTTATTGGCTGCGTTACACGCACCAATCATGTGTGACGGGGATTCGAGTTTTACATTGACCACTGCTCATTGCTCACCGAGTAACGTGCATATCCGAGCACCTTGACACTTGAGTGATGACTGACTATCACTGAGCACCTAACCATAGTCCTATCCCTACACTAACTAAGGCATAATAGCAGCGGCATCCACTCATGATATTTTATACAGGCCAGGTCACATTCAGCGGTGCATTGGCGTGGCTGTGATGGCTCCTGAATCACCCACAGTGTAAAACCTGGTTTATTGGCTGTGCTGCAGTCTTTCAACAAGCTTTATTAGACTGGAGAACCTGAAAAGAAAACCGGACATTCAGTAAAAAGGCTTCTGTTACGAATTTGACTATTTGAGTTCTCTCATCTCTACCTAACTGGCTTTCTCTTAGAGCTGCAGAAGCAGGTAGAGGGAAATGATCTGGACAAAGTGTCAGTCAGGGGTCTTGCTTGCATAAGCAGAAAGACCAAATCCAGACCCAATGATACTTGACGTAGCATTTCAGAAGAAAGAGGAAGCACTCAGGAGCAGTTAGACCAGGCAGAGGGATATAAGCCTTTATAGTTTTTTGCAATCACAGCCTAAAAATTCCACTTGACATCAGTACTCATTCTGGCATCTAATCTGATAATTTAGGGTTAAAGCAGGTGATAGCAGATATGTATTTCCTAAATGATTAATTGGATTTGACGATGAAATGCAAAATGTATCTGGGTAACAATATTCGTGCTTCTTTGCTGCCTCAGACAATTAACTAGATGGCATGTATGGCTTGTCATGCTTTTAATATGCATTCTGCTCCACTGGAAATTTTTCAAGGCTGAAAATATCATCCAAATATGAATATTCTACATCATAACTTTTTTTTTCAGAATATAAGACCACATTGTTATCATTATTTATTACCATTCCAAAATGTATGTCCATTCATTTTGCTGCAGTCATAATCTTAAAAGATATCAACAACAGAAGACCTGGAGGCTGGAACACTGAAAGTGTTTGAAGTGGCAGCACCACAAGCATCAGCAAGAACAGCCTCTGTTGAGACAGCTCTCCCACACTATACAGCGAGACCAACCTGTTCCTCCCACTGCACACTGGCATAGTCTACATCTTTGTTGATGAATGAGGTGAAGCGTCTGCAGTTGGCATTGTGATATTCAATGTTCTTTTTTATGATTAAAATATTAATAAGAAATACTAATTATAATTAAAATTCACATTCAAAGCCAATGTCTGTTACACTTTTCTCATATATGTCAGGAATATTGCCAATTCTTTTTTCATTTTATTCTCATGACAGCAACTGGTAATTGGATAGTACTATCATTATTTTCATATTGAAACAACTGATTTTAAACATTTTTTTCTCTCCTATGCATTCTATAATGTTTTAAAATAACCACCACGTTTAACTCTTTGAAAGATCTATTTGCTTCTTAAAGGGAACCTGAAAAAACGCTATTAATCTGCAAATATGGGATTAATCTGCAGGATGATAGCATTCTGAACTTGCTCGGCACCACCACTGAGGCCCTCGCTGCTTGGATGAAATTAGCGCTATTCCTCATGGTAGCATTCAGGTTTCAGTCATAAGGGGTGGCGCTGGTGCAGGTTCAGTCACCACTCTGCATATAGAGAATAGCGGCTGAAAGAACGCCCCAGGCACTGATTGAAGCTGATCCAGTGCTGAGCGGCTGTCAGTCAGTGCTGGATATGCAGTAACAGACGCCATTATTTAAAAACAGAGAGGTTACTGAAACACTACCAGCACCACTCATATTACTGACACCCAAATGCTACCGAGCAGAATAAAGTTCATTTCCTCCAGACAGTAGAGGAAACTTACTCATGGTCAGTAAGGCATGGGCCATGGACTCGTACACCATTTTTAAGGCATTTTGCCAAAACATGTGAGTCTTTTTAATCTGTGATTCCTTCTTTGTCTAATTTGTTTATTTTTGGACCTATACGGAGGTTTTATTCAATGGAATAAATGTTAAGCTTTCTTTAAAAAAAAATGTTGACAATTTTTGTGATTGTTTTACTATGCTGGATTTTTCCCTTACTTCCTTATAAATTATTATTATCACAATATTGATGATCACTAATTTATATATTTCCCTTTAAAGAATGGTTGACTGGCTGGGACACCTCTGAAAAAATTAGGTGAAATTGGGAGAGTAATTATTTGGAATATCTCTCGGGATTTGGTAGCACAGAAAATTCCTTAAGGTATTTATTTCATGCCAACCAATATTTACTGAACAACAGGCCGCTCTGAATTGGAGAACACCCAGTCTACATGATGCCAACAAAAAAAATGGTGAAAGACAATTTAAAAATCATTACATTATTCTGAAGATCTCTTGACGGCAGCCTAACTACAATCATCTGTTTCACCAAGAGGTCTTTTAACCAGCTGACCATGCTACCAGTAAGGCTGGTTTTACACTTACCTCATTTTTTGCGGTCCGTTATTGCTGCCCGATTTTGCGGGCTGTATCGCAGCATTTTTTGTGTTTTACCACACTAACGGGCTGCAAAAAATACGGCATTCCGCAAAAGCAGAAGTGATGGCGCGCAGCTAGAACAAACTTCCATTTTGTTTTTGCGGCCCCATTGATTTAAATGGGGGCCGTGTCCGTACGCCATATAAAAGATCGAGCAAGCTCGATCTTTTATCACGGCTGCAAAAACGGCCCTCATGGCCGTATGACACACGGCACACCATTGCATTTTTGCGGGCTTATTTTGCGGCCCCATAGAAAGCTGTTGGGGCCACAAAATCGGCCCACAAAAATACAGTAAGTGTAAAACCAGCCTTACCAGTATGTCTCGCCCTAAAAGTAACAGAAACATAGACTTCTAATAACAGTATCTAATAAGGCCAGTAAGGATTAGTCCAATTCCAAAAATTTGGTCAGAAAATAAAATATTGAAAGGATGATTATTCCTGGACATAATTATTACTGCAGCACTTTAGATCAATAAGGCATAGAAAATATATAAATATGACTAATCATAAAATTCTTTATTTTTATACTGCATACTGTATGCTAGGGAATTCCACCAAAATCTCAAAAATAATGCCCCTTTACATCTGAATTTCCCACCCTGTTTGAGAGATTTAATCATCTGATCCATGGGTTTTCTGGAAAAATATTCCACCTCTGATATTTGTACAATATCATGGAAATGTCAAAATCTGAATGTCATCTTCAAAGACACTTTCAAGTTAGACTTTCCTTTTATAAGTAAAAAAAATAAATAAACAATTTTATGTATGTGTGCTTGATGCCAGTCCAATTAATAAAACCTTTTTTTTCTCCTCCTCTTTTCCTATGCTTTGCTTTTTTGGAAAATACCTTTTTGAAAATAAAAAATCAGAGACTGAATGAGATAAAAGGTCTATATTGTTTCCTTGCAAATTTTAGTTTCATTTTTAATTTGTGTTTGCATGTGAGGATCTGGGTGCAGATGGTGTGATAGTCCACAGTATGTTCTGAGAACCTGATATGATAACAAAGATATGCAAATGAAGGACATTATTTGGATGGAAGCCAAGATATCCAATTTTACAATAGCTGAAAACAAATTGATATGCCCAGCAAACTGCTCGGAGAACCACCAGGAAATGTAACATTGCCAAAACAAATTGAATTAATAACCTAAATTCTTTCTATTAATTTATTAGCTGTTTTTTCCACTCATTTGAACCTGGCATCCCCATTGATGCAAAAACATATACATATGTACCCTTTAAAAATTCTGCGTAATGTTTTAGGAAACAAAGAGACAACACGCCTTAAAAGTATGACCTCCTTTCAGAGTTTCATAACACAGCAGTAATTTAACAGATTTTGTGACCTGATGTCTTAATGGTCAAACCCTGACTTTGTGGCCAACTATTTAAGATACAAGCCAACTTTTCTTTTTTTATTTTCTTTAGCCATTTTGTTATATTCTTAATTTTAATATTTATATATACAGTATAGACTATGAAATATTAAATGGGTAGAGTACAATTTCTGTAAAACGGACATTTTTGTATAAAGCTGAGCTTCTAGAAATTTTATAGAATAAAATATAGATATATATTATGAAAATACAGTAATCACCAAACATAGACCTTTTTCAAGAAATTTCTCTCAAAAGTCTAAGAATTGTGTTAAGCTCAATAATTAATAACACAAGCGACAATACATATTTAAAATATTATTTTTTCACTCAAACTCTTAATATATTTTTATGAAATCTGACCAATTTAGAAAAAATAGGATAACACTGTTTTATAATACTTAGGCTTGTAGTAGGTATAAACAATATAAAGACATAAGACACATGAAGACAAAAGGCACAATCAGAGTATCGTTATATTACTGACTTGCCTTCCTTATAATTTACTGATACAATTGAATCATCCTCTGGAACCAGCCGAAAACATACTATCCATGTTTTCTGTTATAATTAACCTTGCACAGGTAGTTATAGTTAAATCGTAACTATTGTGCACATTTTTGAAAAAAATAAACAGAATATGAAAAAAGAGGAAACTTTGTAATATATCTTATTAACCCCTGGAAGCAGCTACATAGAAATAAATCCAAGACCATCAATTGAGTGGTAAAACACGTTAATATCAGGGTATAATATAAGGTAGTAAAAGTCTTAATTATGTAGCAGGGGTTGGGATAGCCCCTCATAGAATATAATGTAGCCCCCTCATAGAATATAAATTAGCCTCCCTCATAGAATATAATACAGCCCCCCACAGAAAATAATGTAGCTCCCATCATAGAATATAATGCAGCCCCCTCTCATAGAATATAATGCAGCACCCCATAAAATTTAATGCAACCCCCTCATAATGTATAATGCAGTCCCCACCATAGAATATAATGTAGCACCCTCATAGGGTATACCGCAGCTCCCCTCATATAGTATAATGCAGCCCTCAGTGTATACTGTAGTCCCCTCATAGGGCATGATGCCGCCCCCCTCATATAGTATGATGCAGCCCCCCAGAATATAATGTAGTACCCTGAGAGAATAATGCAGCCCCACCACAGAATATAAAACAGCCCCCCAGAGAGTATACTGTAGCCCCCCAGAATATAATGTAGTCCCCCGAGAGAATGCAGTCCCCCCACAGAATATAATTTAGCCCCCTTCATAGAGTATAATGCAGCCCCTCTCCACCTCCATCATTATTCCCCCCTCCACCCCTTAATTGTCCTCATCACCACCTCCATTATTGCCTTCCCCCTCACCACCCCTATCATTCTCCCCCACCACTCCTATCATTGCCCTTTCCACCACCTCCATCATTGCTTTCTCCCCCCAAAATCTCCATCATTGCCCATTCCACCACCTTCTCCCCCACCACCACCACTACTACCATTATTGTCCTTTACACCACAACCATCATTGCTCCCCCACCACCCCATCATTGGCCATTTCAACACCTCCATCATTGCCTTCTTCCCCACCACCCATCATTGCCAATCTCCAATACACACACAGCATCACTCACACACAAGCCACTGCACCACATACACACACACAGCACCACTCTCTCACACTCACACACAAAGCACTGCACCGCATACACACACATAGAGACATAGCACCACTCGCCTCTCCGCAAAGTTCCCCACAGCACATCCCGGCAGCCTCTTCCTCGCTAGCAGCTTTCTGTCTGAAACAGCCGCACGTTGAATGATGATGTCATCCTGCTGCGCTGTCTCAAACAGGAAGCACCGGGCAGGAAGCAGGAAGCCGGTATGTGCTGCAAGGAACTGTCACTCCCAAACACTGATCAAATGTGTCTTTAGATTTATCTTCACTAAGGTTTTAGATTACAGCTGCCAACTCTAGAAGTCTATGAAGTGAGGAGAGGAAATTTGCTGATGCTAGAGAGACACAAAGAGAAATTATTGCAGTTTCTAATATCTAGAGCCAAAAACTGCTAAGTAATAGAGGACATAAGTTATAGAAGGAATGGAAATAGTGTTATTCCTCATATACAATGTACATATTGTTAGGCATTGGGATTCTCCTGCTGTGCCGGATAGATCCCAAGCATTGCCTGATGCTTTGATCTCCCATTCTGGCGCGGCCGCTGTGAATGCTGCTCAGCACAGACATGAGTCCCAGCATCTTGCTCAGGCTTGTGGTATTCATTTGGTTACTGCTGGCTCCCCAGCCAAGTCTATGGTAATCAGCGATATGCAGGTGCAGGTGCAGCCTTACGCTTGGGAGTCTATGTCCAGAGATCATCTGATTGAGCATGTTAAGTTACAGAGCAAGTCCAACCCTCAGGTTATACTACTCCTGGAAAGCGACAGGGTCGTGCACCTAACGTCCCGTGTGTTCTCTTCCTTGACTCAGCATCTGCTCTATTACCCATGTGCGGTTAGCACAATCTACTTGCAGAGCTAGCTCAACCCTCATGCTAGTTCCCTGCGACATTTAACAGGGTTTAGTACTTTGCTTACTTTTTACAGTACCACTCTGTGCAGTAATGAGGCTGGGTACTCTGAGTTCCGTTCACACTGTATGGCATTTAACACAACACGTTTAAGTTGATCGCTTGCTGTTTGGTCCCGCCATTGTTCACTAGCAGCAGTTTTACATCTCTTCACAGAGGACCCCGGGTTGTGATTGTACTTTATTATTTATTTTTTTTACTGCAATACACCAACCCTAACACATATGAATGAAAACTTATTCTAAAAGTCACCTCAAAAAAAAACTGTTACACTTTAAAAAAATTGGTGCTAAATGTCCTATACCACCATACTAATAGATAGACAAGAAGCTTCTCTACCATAGAGAAAATAGAAAGTAGGAAAAGGGTGGAAAATACACTAAATGGATAGGATAAGCACAGGAATCTTTAGTAAATTAAAAAAATGAGGATGAAATTACAAAAGGACATAAGAGTTCTTTATCTGCTGCCATTTCCTATGGTGGCTTACAATTCTCTCATTCCCCGAGACTCACAAACAGACATGGTGGCGGAGTCGGCATACTTCTGTCCCCACAATGCACTTTCCGGGTCATCCCCCCAGACTTCAACATCCCCATTAACAGCCCTTCTTCCACATCTGCATCCCAGCATCTATCACTAACCACTTCTCTAGGCCTCTCGCAGCTTTCAACCTCTGAGACACACAAGGATGGTAACACCCTTGATCTGGTCTTTGTCCAGCTCTGTTCAATCTCCCACATAAATAACTCACCACTTCCACTCTCTGACCACAACATTCTCTCCTTCACGCTCACAAATCCTCACCCACCCCAGCTCACTCCTACCTTCCACACAGTCAGAAATCTACAAGCCATTAACCCTCAGACACCTTCAGACTCCTTACACTCATCACTTTCTCCAATCTCCTCTTTTTTCTGTCCTGATCTGGCTGTTCGTCACTACAACAACACTCTTAGAAGCATCCTTGACAAAGTAGCTCCCTGCACCCACAGAACCTCCAAGCACAGACTTAAACAGCCCTGGCTCACATCGCAAACTCGACTTCTCCAGCGATGCTCCAGGAGTGCTGAAGGCCTATGGAGAAAAACCCACACACCAGAAGACTTCATCCACTTCAAATTTATGTTAAGAACCTATAATGCTGCCATTCACCTCGCCAAACAGGCCTACTTCACCACCCTGATCTCACTAGCCAACAACCCCAAGAAACTTTTTGACACTTTTCACTCCCTCCTCAGGTCAAAAGCACAAGCCCCTATCACAGACATTTGTGCTGACGACCTGGCCTCCCACTTTACAGAAAAAATAGACAATATCCATCAGGAAATCTGCTCCCAACCACCAAGTGCTGTGACTCCCATCCCTTCCTGCATCTCCCCTGGCTCACTTTCCACATTTGATCCCATCACAGAAGAAGTCTCCAGACTCCTCTCTTCCTCTCGTCCGACCTCATGCACTACCGACCCCATTCCCTCACATCTCCTCCAGTCTCTCTCTCCAGTCGTCACAACTCACCTAACTGCAATCTTTAATCTCTCCCTCTCCTAGGGCATTTTCCCATCCACCTTCAAACACGCCATTGTTACTCCATTACTAAAGAAACCCGCTCTCGACCCATCCTGCACAAACAACTACAGACCAGTCTCCAATCTCCCCTTTATCTCTAAACTTTTGGAGCGCCTAGTTTACTCCTGCCTTACCCATTACCTCTCCACTCACTCCCTCCTAGACCCTTCACAGTCTGACTTCCGCCCCCTACATTCGACTGAAACTGCACTCATCAAAGTGACCAATGACCTTCTGACAGCAAAACGTAATGGTGACCACTCTCTGCTCATTCTTCTTAACCTATCTGCAGTTTTTGACACTGTTGACCACCATCTTCTGCTCCAGTCACTAGGCATTAAGGACACTGCTCTCTCCTGGTTCTCCTCCTATCTTTCTGACTGCAATGTTCCTTCAGTGTTTTGTTCTCTGGCTCCACATCATCTCCTCTTCCTCTCGCTGTCGGGGTACCTCAGGGCTCAGTCCTTGGCCCCCTTCTCTTCTTTCTCTACTACAATTGGACAGACCATCAGCAGATTTGGCTTTCAGTACCATCTTTATGCTGATGACACACAACTATATACGTCATTCCCCGACCTTACCCCCGCTGTACTAAAGAACGCCAGTGACTGTCTGTCCGCAGTCTCCAACATCATTTCCACTCTCTATCTGAAACTCAACCTCTCCAAAACTGAACTTCTTCGGCTCCCGCTGTCTACTAACCTCCCTAAATCTGACATTTCTCTCTCTGTGGGTGGCACCACAATAACACCCCGGCAGCAGACGCGCTGTCTGGGTGTTATGTTTGACACCAATCTCTCCTTCACATACCATATACAATCTCTTGCCCACTCTTGCCGCTTACACCTAAAGAACATCTCTAGAATCTGCCCGTTTCTCACCATGGAAACAAGAAAAACCCTCACTGTAGCATTGATCCACTCCCGCCTGGATTACTGCAATGCTCTATTAATTGGCCTCCCCGTTACTCGACTATCCCCTCTCCAGTCCATACTTAATGCAGCGGCCAGGATCGTCCATCTGGCTAATCGGTACTTGGACACGTCCACTCTTCGCCAGTCCTTACATTGGCTGCCCATTTATTATAGGATCCAATTCAAAGTACTTGTTCGCACCCACAAAGCTCTCCACAGTGCAGCACCCCCCTACATCTCCTCCCATATTTCTGTCTATCGGCCTAACCAACTGCTGCACTCTGCAAATGACTTTCGACTAACCTCTGCACTAATCTGTACCTCCCACTCCCGACTCCAGGACTTCTCCCGCACTGCGCCAATTCTCTGGAATGCTCTGCCCAAAGAAATTAGGACTATCCACAATTTGCATAGTTTCAGGCGCTCCCTCAAAACACATTTGTTCATAGCGGCCTATCAGGTTCACTAATCACAGTCATTCTATTTGTAAGTGTGCATGTGTAGCCCATTCACTATCTCCATCCATCCCTCAATCCCTCAAGATGGCTGGACCATCATTGTAAATACACCATTGTAAATACACACCAGTACTTTGTACCTCCCCCACTTCATTGTAGATTGTAAGCTCTCACGAGCAGGGTCATCTTATTTTGCTTTAATTATTGTATTGTTAACGTTGTTACTTATGACTTATGTTTGGAACTGTTAAACTGTAAAGCGCTGTGGAATATGTTGGCCCTATATAAAGATTATTATTATTATCTAAAGGTCAAAATAAGCTGTGTCAAACAATTCCCTGTTGATTGTTGGTTGATCCTGAACAGAAGAGATGACTTTATATCCACTTATTGCAATCATGTTATAGGTAGTTGACCAGTTGATTTGATATATTTTGACATATGCTACTATTAAAATGTAAGCATTTTTTTCTGTGAAAATGCAAGTGATTAATTATCTACTGACAAGCATGCCTGTACTCCTCTTAAAAATGCCAAATTTTTTATAGAATACAATTTGTAAATAGCATCAGCAAATTTTTCTTTATTGCTCTGATTTTCCTGTAAGGGCAGAGACACACTAGTGATTAAAAAATCGGTCCGATTTTGATGCAGGAGAGTTGGATGAGTGTAATGCAATTGTCATGCGAGTGTCATGCGGTTTTTATGTGAGTACAATCTGATTTTCCACACCTAGCATCCAATTTACATCAGAATGCAATGCGATTTTAACATGAGCTTTTACATAGAGAAATTTTCTTAGTCATTTACACATCATTTTAAAACAAAATATTCCTCAAAAAAAAAAAAATAATATATATATATACTGTATATTTTGGATAGGTTAAAAGCCTGCAAATGATCTGCCGGGTACAGTATAGAATAGAATAGGTTATAATAGAATAGATAGAATACAGATATACATATATATATATATATAATGATTCTATATATATATATATATATATATACACAAGCCCTGGTGTCCTCCATTCATTCCTGCGCCAACACACCTGGTACAGCTACATCTGGGTGCCAGCCTCTGCACTGCCTGCGCCTCTCAGCTACCCCTACATCTACACTGCCTTGGGACTACAGCTCCACCTGTGGGGAGCTTCACCATCTTGGCTGCAACACACCACCAGTCCCAGAGGATCTGCATGCAGCGTCGGCTTAACAACTCCTTTGCCGAACACCACAGGTGGCATCACAAACTATTCATCAATTCTATTTCATTGTTCTTTCACCCCCTTTTGCCTTGGTGCCCCAGGGCCACGGACCGGGTCACAGCTTCCGTGACAACTCCCATTGAGATCGACGGGCCCGGTGCAGAGTACCCCAATAGCCCTGGTCAGGTGCTCCATGTGCACTGCGGATTGTAAATCCCATAGATTTACATGGTACTGTACACTGTCTGTGGAACTGCTGCGGATCCGCAGAGGCCAAATCCGCTGCGGATCCGCAGCAGAATCCGCAGCGTGTGCACATACCCTTAAGCGGATCGTTTCCAAAGTCCTCCTCAAAAACTCTCGGAAAACTCTTCAACTAAAACTTCTCCAAATTAGTTACTGTCAAATCAAAGGCTGCAATGAACGCTTCAGGAAAAACTGTTCCAAAATCACTTCATTAAAAGTAAACCCTCACAAAAAATTATTCTTTCTTGAAGCAGTTTATTTGTGAAAAACTTGTGTTTTTTGACCATCCAAGAAACTGGCAATTTGCATATACCCTAAGAAGATGAGATACAAGTGGTCTGAAAATTACTAAGCTCATCTTTCTCAATGCAAGTGGATGAATACCATCTGGCCCATGGGCTTTGTCAGTACTGACCCCACAAAACCGCCACCATGTATGTATAGCAATGTTTCACTGCATTCTAACAAGGCTTTTTGTGTAGTTTAGTGACTCCTGAATTAATATTACATGTGCTTGCGCTATGCAAATAAACGGTTGAGTAGTTGAGGAGGTGGTGATTATCCGGACTCATTACCCAGGCTGATTACCAGGATTATAATGAACTAGCTGAAGAGCCCGGCGCTGCCCGGGCATAATAACTAACTGTGGTTAGTTATAGCAAATTATAATTATCGTCCATCCCATAGTCCCGTGCCCATATACCCATCATACATATCCACGATCCCATAGGCCCGTGCCCATATACCCATCATACATATCCTCCATCCCATAGTCGAGTGCCCATATACCCATCATACATCCTCCATCCCATAGTCCCAAGCCCATATACCCATCATACATATTCGCCATCCCATAGTCGAGTGCCCATATACCCATCACACATCCTTCATCTCATAGTCCCATGCCCATATACCCATCATACATATCCTCCATCCCATAGTCCCGTGCCCATATACCCATCATACATATCCGCCATCCCATAGTCCCGTGCCCATATACCAGTCATACATATCATCCATCCCATAGTCCAGTGCCCATATACCCATCACACATCCTCCATCCCATACTCCTCTGCCCATATACCCATCATACATATCCTCCATCCCATAGTCCTGCGCGTTCCAATTCACCAAACAATTTTGCCCCTATCTACATACTGGGGAAAAAGTGTGTGCGCGTCAAGCCCCCCCCTCACTTGATGTCACAATGGTTGCCATGGCGACGCTGATGTCATCATAGATTGCAAGCCCTGCCCACTCATTATGATGTCATAATGATTGACTATGGAATGGAGGATGTGTAATGGGTATATAGGCACTGGACTATGAGATGGAGGATGTGTGATGGGTATATGGGCACGGGACTATGGGATGGAGGATGTGTGATGGGTATATGGGCACTGGACTATGGGATGGAGGATATGTATGACGGGTATATGGGTACGGGACTATGGGATAGCGGATATGTATGATGGGTGTATGGGCATGGGACTATGGGATAGAGGATATCTATGATGGATATTTGGGCACGGGACTATGGGATGGAGGATATGTATGATGGGTATACGGGCATGGGACTATGGGATGGAGGATGTGTGATGGGTATATGGGCACTCGACTATGGGATGGCGAATATGTATGATGGGTATATGGGCATGGGACTATGGGATGGAGAATATGTATGATGGGTATATGGGCATGGGACTATGGGATGGAGGATATGTGTGATGGGTATATGGGCGCGGGCCTATGGGATGGTGGATATGTATGATGGTTATATGGGCATGGGACTATGGGATGGAGGATAATTATAATTTGTTATAACTAACCACAGTTAGTTACTATGCCCGCGCAGCGTCTGGCTCTTCAGCTAGTATATATATATATATCTTCATATTGCCTAGAGATATAGATAGAAGATTAACCCTTAATTCATTTGTCAGCTTCTGTAAAATCAATGCAGAAGCCAATAGGATAGGAGACATGGTTTACATGCAGTGAACCCATGCAGAACAGTTAGATTTATAGATGTCAGTGACTAATACTGTTAGTAGTATGTGTGTGTGTAAAATTTGGGACCTGTATGTATTTAATAAAAGATTCTTTTCACGGAAAACAATTGCATGAGCTCCCGCGCAATTTTCTGCACCAGAGAGGGAAAGCCAGTGACTGAGGGCAGATATTAATAACCTAGGAAGGGGCCATGGTTATTGCCCCCCGGCTAAAAACATCTACCCCAAGCCACCCCAGAAAAGGTGCATCTCTAAGATGCACCAATTCCGGTACTTAGCCTATCTCTTCCCATTGCCCTGTAGCAGAGGCATATGGGGTAATAAGTGGTTAATGTCACCTTTGTATTGTAAGGTGACATTAAGCCTGGCTTAGTAATGGAGAGTAGTCAATAAGACACCTGTCCAATATTAATCCTAAAGTTAATAAAGGATTAAATAAACACACACATGCAGAAGAAAGTATTTTAATGAAATGAAAAAACAGTTTTTCCATCTTTATTCTGCTAAACCAAACGGTGCCCGTGGTCTCCTGTAATAAATGAAAAAAAACAACAATATACCATACCTGTTTGGTGTAAAGTCCCACGCTGTAATTCATATCTGGGGCCTATACAGTTTACAATCGGGAGCAGTGCTAATGCGACCGCCCCGGCTGTAAACCACTGAAGAATGAATGAGATGGTGCTAGCGCTTGCTTCAGAGACAAGTACTGATGTCACTGAGTCTGCCCTCCCTGCTGGCCTGACCTGCGCTGAACTCTGCAGCATGGGAGGATGAACTGGCAATCTCCCATGCTCCAGAGTTCACCGTGGGTCAGGCTGTGAGGCAGTGCAGCATCAGTGACATCACGTAACTTCTGCAATCAAGATATGACTGACAAAATAGTAGCTAATATGGGTACATGCGAGCCATTCTTTCTTCATGTTCATGAGATTTTTGAAACATGCAATTCAGGTACAATATTTCTTCCAGTTTTTTCGTAGTTCCCTAGAAACTCTGTCAAACCTCTTCTTTTTGTAATGCATTAGAACATGTATGTATTTCCTCAGTTTCAACAGAAGACTCCAAATTTCTCAAAATCTGACATATTCAGGTCTGTTAAAGTGCCGCATTAGCAAATTTTGACTACTTGAAATACAATATTCTGCATGCTTCCCTTTACACTAAATTTGCCACTCAGCTCCCTCAACATATAAAGTTGGTTCTGATTCCTAGTGTTGTTGATCCAATCCTTAATATAATCCAGTGCTTATAATAAGACAATTTAGGATTCAAATTTAGTTTGCGATTATTTTTATGATTTGACCTGATGGATTAACATATTAAGTAGCAGTGATCCCAATTGAGCAAAAAAAAAAAAAAAGACTGTCCATCACCTGCACAGACAAGAACAATGATCATGAGCTGGAAGCCAAACACTGTCTCTATCTTTATGCATAATACATGCAAAATAGGTGAAATAGTATGTAAAGTGAATTTTAATTGGTTATAATTGTCATTTCATTTAATAAACTATTGTCTGGAGACAAGGATATCAATTATCACTCTATGGACTCTGTTCTCTATAAAAATAAGCATACAGAGAGATGTGCTCCAGTTGTAGAGATATGTTAATTAACAAAACATAACAGTAAATTAAAGACTTTTAACATATTAATTAATAGCTGTACAGGTTCTGACTATCCACTTGATAGAAGTAACATGACTGTATCTGATTGAACTGCTGGAGGAATTGTGGGCTGATTCCATTTGTTCTATGCTTTTGTTAATACATTTACAGGTAATGATAAATTAGCTCTGACACTGTTTAAGCACAGTTATCAGAGAAACAAGAAGGCCCATTCTTTGCGTATACGCTCTTGCCGCTCGCTCAATGTGAATTAAAGGAGAGGTTTAGCATCACTTTTTTCTTCCCTTCCGCTTTCCTCAGCTTCCACTTTTCCTGTGATTGACAGGTACTAATAACCTTCCCTGCTATAAGTGCCATGGAGACACTTTATTAGGACAAACAGCCAAGGAAATCTAGGAATGGAGCCAAGTCTGCAGTGAGTTATTATCGGACCTGTATTTATCTCAGCTTTGTAATATTTTTCAGTGATATGCAAATGATGAAATAGATCTTGTTCTGTTGAAGGACAGGTCCCTCTGTTAATTGATCCACTGAGATTCAGTCCAACCTCTTTTCGCTATCAGTAAGTGAAACATGTTACATGAAAGAAGCTCTGAGCTGTGTACGCTTCTCATAAATTTACTCTGCCTTTTCTCCAAGTGTCTTAATGGTAGACATTTTTTTCTTTTTAACATTTTATGCACATTTTCTTTTTTACTCAGTTGGAAACAGCTGTTTACATTATTATTTTCATATAGTACATAGGGTGAAAATGGAAAGTTAGGAAGAAATAGACCTTGCTTCTTAATACCCATGCAGCAAGAGATACTTTTCATGTACTGGTTTAGTTATGGATTATAGTGGAAATAATAATATGGAAGTAACTCTGGTATTGAGATAAGTCCCCTCCCCCCCTTTCATAGATACTTTGTTTTTAATTTTCAAGTTTACAGTCATTTTAGTGAGTTCATTACCGTCTTTAATATATAATTTAAAAGTATAACATTTATGATCCATATCATACAATTAAAGTCTTGTGAACATCATCAATTACATATCCAGTTATTGGAAGCAAGAGTTCTTTGCTAAATAAAACACAGACAAAACATGAAAAGTACACCCCGTCCTGTCTAATTCCTTGGAGAGTGCATACATGTAGCCTATTTCAGCACCTCTAGCACTCAGCAATGGAACGCAGGAGCATTTATGACTATGAGAATGGTCAGTGTACAGTGTCCATTTTAAGACAAGAATAGATATCAAGGTCAAACATAAAAATAATGTCAGTTTGAGGCTAAATACTCAGTATGAGAAATGACTTTGACATCAAGCTTTCATATCTGACTTTGTTATCTGAATTTGACTACTGAGTTTGATATGTGACTTCGACATTTGACTTTGACATCTGAATCTGAAATCTGACTTTAATATGTGACTTTGACATCTGACTTTGAAATGTGATTTTAACATTTTACTTTGATATCTGACACCTAAATTATTGTTTGCTTATTATATATTACTACTAGTGATGAGCGAACATGCTTGCCCCTACTCGGTACTCGGCGAGCACCGAGCATTTCAGGGAATATTCAACGGAATCTCGGGTCTCCGCCCTGCAAGTTTGGCGTTCTTTAGAGCACCAGTCAACATGCAGGGATTGTCTGCCACACACTGTAATGCCACAGCCATGTTTGTTGTGGTAGTACAGTGATTGGCTGGCTGCATAGCTTCATCAGGTCTATAAGAGACCTACCTGACACCCTGCTCATCACAGTCACATCCGTAGTCAGAAATCAGACAGTGTAGGGACTGGCGAATAGCAAATGTGGTACCAATATTCAAAAAGGGCTCTAAAAGTGAACCTGGAAATTATAGGCCAGTAAGTCTAACCTCTATTGTTGGTAAAATATTTGAAGGGTTTCTGAGGGATGTTATTCTGGATTACCTCAATGAGAATAACTGTTTAACGCCATATCAGCATGAGTTTATGAGGAATCGCTCCTATCAAACCAATCTAACTGTTTAACGCCATATCAGCATGAGTTTAAGGCCTCTTTCACACATCTGGTTTTTGTAATCCGGCACGATGCGGCAACATTTTTCATAACCGGATCCAGCATCAGATCCGGTTTTGTCCCATAAGCTTTCATGGTCGCCGCATCGTGCCGGATGGTTATGCGTCGTGTCTGGTTGCTGCTGGACACGGCAAAAATTAGCCGTCCGGCATCTGCAAAAAACGTTCTCTGCAACGTTTTTTGTCAGCGCCGGACCGGCTTTTTCCACAGCGCATGCCCGGACTCTGTGAATGTTAACCCCACAAGTGCCCGGCGAGAGAGAGAGAGATCTCTCTCTGTCACCCGGACACTTGTGAGAGAGCTCTCTCGCCGGGCACTTGTGGGGTTAACACTCACAGTGTCTGGGTGAGAGAGAGAGATCTCTCTGTGGGGTTAACCCCACAAGTGCCCGGCAAGAGAGAGAGATTCTCTCGCCTGGACACTAAGTGTTAACCCCCCATGTCTCTCTCTCCACCCCCCTCTCCTCTCCCCTCCCCTCCCCTCTCCTCTGTCTCCTCTCCTCCCCTCCCCTCCCTTTCAGCAGCTGTCTCTCAGCGGCTGCCTCTGTCCACCTCCTCCTGCGGCTCCTTTAAATAATGTCCAAGCCGTATGTCTCGCCGCATACACATCCGGTGTCACGGCTGCAGGCCGGATCCGGCGGCCCGGCTTTTCGCCGCACGCCGCCGGACCCCACACACCGGATGTGTGAAAGTAGCCTAAGAGGAATCGCTCCTGTCAAACCAATCTAATCATTTTTTTATGAACAGGACAGGTAAGCTATAGACTGGACCAAGATGAGTCAATGGATGTGGTATATCTTGATTTTTCCAAAGTGTTTGATACCGTGCCACACAAGAGGTTGGTACACAAAATGAGAATGCTGGGTCTGGGGGAAAATGTGTGTAAATGGGTAAGTAACTGGCTTAGTGATAGAAGGCAGAGGGTGGTTATAAATGGTATATTCTCTAACTGGGTCGGTGTGACCAGTGGGGTACCACAGGTGTCGGTGCTGGGACCTATTCTCTTCAACATATTTATTAACGATCTGGAAGAAGGTTTGCACAGCAAAATATCGATATTTGCAGATGATACAAAACTATGTAAAGCAGTCAATACAAGAGAAGATAGTATTCTGCTACAGATGGATCTGGATAAGTTGGGAACTTGGGTCAAAAGGTGGCAGATGCAGTTTAACAATGTTAAATGTAAGGTTATACACATGGGAAAAAGGAATCAATATCACCATTAGACACTGAATGGTAAACCACTGGGTAAATCTGACATAGAGAAGGACTTCGGGATCCTAGTTAATGATAAACTTACCTGGAGCAGCCAGTGCCAGGCAGCGGCTGCCAAGGCAAACAGGATCGTGGGGTGCATTAAAAGAGGTCTGGATACACATGATGAGAGCATTATACTGCCTCTGTAAAAATGTCTGGTTAGACCGCACATGGAGTACTGTGTACAGTTTTGGGCACCGGTGCTCAGGAAGGATATAATGGAACTAGAGCGGGTACAAAGGAGAACAGCAAAATTAACAAAGGGGATGGGGGAACTACAATACCCAGAGAGATTAGCAAAATTTGGATTATTTAGTCTAGAAAAAAGACGACTGAGGGGTGATCTAATAACCATGTATAAGTATATAAGGGGTCAATGCAGATATCTCCCAGAGGATCTGTTTATACCAAGGAAGGTGATGGTCACAAGGGGGCATTCTCTGCGTCTGGAGGAGAAACGGTTTTTCCACCAACATAGAAGAGGATTCTTTACTGTTAGGGCAGTGAGAATCTTGAATTCCCTGCCTGAGGAGATGGTGATGGCGAACTCAGTCGAAGGGTTCAAGAGAAGCCTGGATGTCTTCCTGGAGCGTAACAATATTGTATCTTACAGTTATTGTTAGGTTCTTTAGAAGGACGTAGATCTGGGGATTTATTCTGACAGAATTTTATAGGCTGAACTGGATGGACTAATGTCTTTTTTCGGCCTTACTAACTATGTTACTATGTTAGGGAGAGCAGCTGCAAATCCAGCTAGACCAACAGTGCTTCTAAGGGCTCTAACTCACTGGTGCGAAAATCGGATTGAGTGTAATCTGATTAAAAATCGGATTGCACTCTGACCAATGTTAGTCAATGGGTCACATCTCATTTGTGATTTTTTTTCTCAGCCGAAATCGGACTGAGAAAAAAATTGCAGCATGCTGCGATTTGCTGCGATTTTTCAGGTGAAAATCACCTATGCAAGTCAATGGGTGTGATAAAAAATCTGACAGCACTCGCACCTTGCGAGTGCTGTCAGATTGATACGCACCGGTGTCCTTTGAAAAAAGCCGACAATTCTTATGCGGCTACTGTACAATCACACTGACATGTTAGAATAGAAAAGATAGTATACAGTAGATATATACACATAGAATACACAGATATATATGTGAGTGTCGCTAACATGTATATACCGTATTTTTCGGACTATAAGATGCACCGGACCTTAAGACGCACCCCAATTTTCAGAAGGAAAATAGGGAAAAAAATAATAATGTGTCAAATGAGGGTCCGTCTTACAGTCCGAATTCAGCTTACCTGGGAAGGGATCCGGCACAGGTGGAGGAGTACTCACAGGGGTCATTCAGTGGTCCAGGCTCGTGTGGTGGCGGCTCTGTGCTGGGGCAGGTTGGTTGTGCTGGGGCAGCTGCGCTGGGGCTGGGGCAGGTGGGCTGTGCTGGGGCAGCTGTGATGGGGATGGGGCAGCTGTGCTGGGGCTGGGGCAGCTGTGCTGGGGCAGGTGGGCTGTGCTGAGCTGGGGCAGGTGAGCTCTGCTGGGTGAGGGTGGTGGCGGGCTGTGCTCCGGTGCAGGGGCGGTGGCTCAGCCGGCATTTCCTCGCAGTCCGGAGGCCCCCGCACATCCCTTGCTGGCTGCCGCCATGTTGCGGTGGCCTCCGGGAATATGGACGCCGGGAAGATGGCTGCCGGTCCGGGTACGGCGCATGCACAGGTTCAGATCTTGTCCCGAGATCTCGGGGGACGAGATTCAAATCTCGGCAACGAGATCTCGGGATGAGATCTGAACCTGCGCATGCGCCGTACCCGGACCGGCGGCCATCTTCCCGGCGTCCATGTTCCCAGAGGCCACCGCAACATGGCGGCGGCCAGCAAGGGATGTGCGGGAGCCTCCGGGCTGCGAGGAAATGCCGGCGGAGCCGCCGCCCCTGCACCGGAGCACAGCTTGCCGCCACCACCGCACCGCAGAGCCCCGCACGCTGCCACCACCGCACAGCAGAGCCCCGGAGGTTAGTATATTGCGACCATAAGAGGCATCCCCCACTTTCCCCCAAAATTTTTTGGGAAAAAAGTGCGTCTTATGGTCGGAAAAATATGGTATCTATGTATTCTATGTGTATATACAGTATCTATTCTATCTATTCTTTTTTGAGCTGTCAGTGTGATTTTACTGTCTAGTCGCATATGAATTGCTGGCTTATCTATCTAACTATTGATCTATCTAATATAAATACATATATATGTGTGTCACTGACATGTATATATGTAATTATATTAGAAAGATAAATAGATAGATAAATAGATAGATTGAAAGATAGATAAGCTGGCAATTCATATGCGGCTAGACAAAATTGCCAGCAAGTCAGGAGGAGGACCAGGGTACTGAAGTGGAATCCGAAGTGGTGGATGATATAGTATCCGATCCAACCAGGCAGGAGGACATGCATAGGACAGCAGCACACTGGGGAGGGAGGCGTAGCACCCCAACAGGCAGGAAGAAGCAGTGTGTTGGCTGCAGACAGAAGGCAGGCAACCGTTCCTCGTAACACTAGGTGACAAACTCCACAATGCTGAAGAGTTGTGGATAGCTCTGAAAGAGCAGGCAGATGTGTGGCTGACATCATAGAACCTACAACCAGGCCTGGTTATGTGTGACAATGGCCGAAACCTGGTCGCGGCTCTGAGGAGAGGCAAGCTCAAACAGGTACCATGTCTGGCCCATGTGCTTAACCTCGTTGTTCAACATTTTCTCAAAAGCTACCCAGAGCTGCCAAATCTGCTTGTGAAAGTACGCCACCTGTGTGCCCATTTCCGAAAGTCAGCTCCAGATTCTGTTGCTCTTGCCATGCTTCAGCAGTGTTTGCAGCTTTTGGCTCACCGACTGGTGTGTGATGTGCCCACACGTTGGAACTCTGCACTGCATATGTTGGAAAGGATTTGTGAGCAGAAGAGGGCAGTTGTTGACTACCAGCATCAACAAGGCTGTCATTATTCAGGTCAGACTCCACACATAAGACCTTAGGAGTGGACATGGATGTCAGACATATTTACCATCCTCCAAAACTTTGAGGAATCCACCAAGATGGCGAGAAGCGATGACACCATAATTAGCATCACTATCACGCTTCTCTGCATTCTGAAAAGCTCTCTGCTCACAATGAATGAGGATGCTTTGCAGGCGGAGCACAAGGACATGGAGCAAGGAAGCATACAGGGAAATTACACACAGCACAGTCTTATGCCATCCCAATGTGGATTGGTTGACAATGAGGAAGAGGAGGAGGAGGAGGAAGAACAGGAGTTACTTTCATGCGCTATAGACGGTACCACAAGTACAACTGTAATACCGTCTGTTCAGCGTGGATGACCTGAGGACAGGGAGGAGGTGGAGGAGCAGTACACCATGGTCAGTTGTCCAGTTGGTGAGGACACGGAAGACTTGCCTGTTAGCAGTCTGGCACACTTGGCTGCCTTTCCCGTGACCCTCGCATTATGAAACTTTATGGTGACACTCATTACTGGTTGGTGACACTTCTAGACCCACGCTACAAGGAGAACTTTCAATCTCTTCTTCCAGAGGCAGACAGGTCTATTAAAATGGTGCAGTACCAGAGGGCCCTTGTTGTGGAATTATTAAAAAAGTCCCATCTGAAAACACTGGCAGCAGACATCACAGTTTGTTGGACAACCAAGGAGTACAGGCGAAAGAGACACAACCCCAATCCAGCAGAGGCAGGGAAACACTGGCCAAGTTTGGGAGAGTTTTATCAGACCGTCCAATCGCCCTGGCCCAGAGGCGTGGGGTAATGTCACAAGGAACAAGGAATGGAATGTTTTGGAAGATGCTGAGTGAGTACCTTGCTGACTGTACCAACATCTTCCGTGATTCCTCTGTGCCTTTTAATTACTGGGTATCCAAGCTAAACATGTGGCATGAACTGGCTATCTATGCCTTGGAGGTGCTGGCCTGCCCTGCTACTAGCGTTTTGTCAGAGCGGGTTTTTAGTGCTGCTGGTTGAATTATAACTGATCAGCGCATTCACCTGTCAACTGAAAATGCAGACAGGCTGACTCTTATCAAAATGAACAAGGGCTGGGTTTGGCCAGACTTCTTTACACCACCGAATGATAACAGCGAAATATAACCTCCAATTCAGTGTCTTTTTTGGGAGGTGTATTTCCATGAATCTCTTGACACCCAGACATGGGTATAAGCTTCCTGATTTTTGCTATTTGGTGTCATCCTCCTCCTTCTCCTCATCCTCATCATCCACCAGACCAGCACCGCTAGAACACGAGGGTGACCGTGTTCATTGCGGCAACACCCACTCTAGTTTGTTGAAAGGGTCTTTAAGATGCCAGTCAAAAATATTTTAAAAATATGTACCCCACAGGGGGAAAAGTTTGTCAGCCCATACACTTAGTGTATGGCATTCCAAGTAAAGGAGACCCGCTCCTTTATAATGGGAAAAATTTTTAAGAGGCTTCCTACACATGCCTCCTAATTTTTGGCAGGCCTTGCATTCAATGCATGGGCAAACACTATGGGAGACCCACTTCCTAATAATGGGAAGGAGGCCCACCTCAACATCTGTTCCAAGGGTCTCCTCTCTCATCTCTGTCTATCGCCCTACACGTGCCCTCCGTTCTACAAATGACCTAAGACTAACATCCCCCGTAATCCGAACCTCGCACCTCCGTCTCCAAGACTTCTCTCGTGCTGCTCCAGCTCTCTGGAATGCACTTCCCCAGACGATCAGACTGAAACCTAGCCCTGACCTATTCAAGCGCGCTTTGAAAACCCATCTCTTCAAAGAAGCCTATCACATCAACTACTCAGCAAGCTAACTTTGCCCTGTTCCCTCCTTCCAAATATTATTCTGAATCTGCACCCTACTATTCATCTGTCTCCACACCCTTCATGCACATGATAACTGCACTTGATACTTGTCTATTGCGCTTAAACACACGGGCTGATGACCGGATCATGCAGCTTTATATGAAAATCCCTATTATAATTGCCAGACCTGAATTAACAAGCATTTCTCACCTACTGTGTCCCCCCATTTCCTTGTAGATTGTAAGCTTGCGAGCAGGGACCTCACTCCTAATGTCATTGTTTGAATTGTCTTAACTTGTATTGAATTTATTGTCTGTACATGTCCCCGCTTAATTGTAAAGTGCTGCGGAATATGTTGGCGCTATATAAATAAAAATTATTATTATTATTATTATTATTGTGATGTATGTAACTTTGATGCAGGGCAGGCCATGCATTCAATACATAGGCTAACAGTATGGCAGTACCAAAAGATTAATGTGAACTTGGTTTTCCTGTGGAAATCCAGTACATGTGTTCAAAGGCTTATTGGGGTGCGTGTAACTTTGGGGCAAGAGGCGCCTTGCATTCAATGCATAGGCTAACAGTATGGCTGGACCTAAAGAATAATGTGAACTTGGTTTTCTTGTGTCCATCCAGTCCGTGGGTTCAAAGGCTTATTGGGGTGTATGTAACTTTGTGGCAAGGCGGGCCTAGCATTCAATGCATAGGCTAACAGTATAGCAGTACCAAAAGAATAATGTGAACTTTGTTTTCCTGTGGCCATCCAGTACGTGGGTTCAAAGGCTTATTGGGGTGCATGTAACTTTGGGGCAGGATGAGCCTTGCATTCAATGCATAGGCTAACAGTATGGCTGAACCAAAAGAATAATGTGAACTTGGTTTTCCTGTGGACATCCAGTATGCGGTCTGGTCTGGCGCCTCCCATCTTCTAATGGTGAAGTCCCCTTCTTTGCAGCCTGTCATGGCTCCTGCGCAGGCGCACTGCTTTGCCCTGTTGAGGGCAGAGCAGAATACTGCAGTGTGCAGGCACCTGACCTCTCCCGGTGCCTGCGCACTGCAGGACTCTGCCCTTTAACAGATTTCCCTGTAAAATCAATTTTGGTTTAGTTTTTTTATGTTTTTGTGTGCACCTGTAAAAGTGGTGTCATACTCTGACAAAATTGGTCACCGGAGTGACCTAGGAGTCAGAAATGTTTCCAGGGGCGATCCTCATGATGTTCCCATGTCGTTTGTGCACTGTCCCCATACATTTCCGATGTTTTGATACCCTAGAAAGACCTCTGGGTGGGGGGCTCACTGCAAAAAAGCTCAGATTTCCCACAGACTAACATTGGGCTCGTTGCTAAGGTTGAGTACCCGAGTATTCCAATTTGCTCGACCCAAGCAATGAGCACCAAAGCATTTTAGTGCTCACTCATCACTAATTACTTCCTAAATATCTAATCAAATAAATAATGAACGTAATTTTCAGTGCAAATGTGTCTGAATTTCATTGGGACTTTCACCCTGGGGTCCTTCAAGCCAAATTTAAATTATGTTTGATTTTGATATGACTTTCTTCACACATCAGATTGAGAACCACAATGACTTTCAGACAACTTGGATATTTGCATGGTTAATGCCAAAAACAAAACAAAATATTAGCTTTATTATCTGAGCCTATGGCTTAATGGTAAGGCTTCTGTCTCATAAAGCAGAGCTTCTGGATTCACATCCCAGGAGCAGATCAACAGAGTTAATTTATATTTTTAAAATTATGCTGGCAGCAGACAACTCTAGTGTTGCTTGACTTTTAATATCTGATATTCTTATTGTCATCCTCATGATGTGTTCAGAAAGAGTTTTAGACACTTTATGCATTTACATGGTAAATTTCATAGTCAAACAAATTGGGCGGTGGGAGGCACTAATTAACTAAATATTTCTTCACAAGTGACTGTACTTTTGAAATTTCCAAAAGGAGCTCTGAAATATTAAAGACAGAATGTGATTTGTTGCTATGGGCAACTAAGATAGCTTTCCTTTATACCAGTTTTCATATGTCATCCTTCTAGTTTTTGGAGCAAGTTTATAATTTCAAATGCATTATATGGGTATTTAAAGGGGTTGGTTCTTGTATTACATTGATGGCATATCGCTAGCTTATGCGAGCAATGTACCTTATGGTCCAACCCCTTTGAAGCATAGTCTCTCTTGCAAATGGCATTTATCATGTACAGATGTAGAAAAAGTTATTACAATGCACAAGAGTTTGTGTGGTAGCCAGCACAATTTTAAAGCTTGTTCTTTGTTGCCTGGGATTCAAACCTAGAAGCTCAGCTCTATGAGACAAAAGCCTTACCACTCAGCTACAGGTTTATGCTATTCTGTTTGCTAATTTTTCTTTAACCATGTAAAGACCCAGGGTGTCTTAAAGTCATTATGATTCTCATTCTGATGTGTGAAGAAAGCCAGATATCGGGGTCAAACATCAAAGTCAAACATCATTTGAATTTAGCTTGCAGGAGGGCAGTGTCTCAGTCCAAATGAGTTTTCACTGAAAATCAGGTAACCAAATAGAATGTCTTTCTGTCTCCATCTGAGTGTATAGTTCAAATGTAAGTGTGCTGAATTACAGAAGGAGGTTTGTGGGTTCAAGTTTCAGTAGTGGACATTATTTTTTTTTTAAATGATTATTCTTCCAAAGATATTTAGGTAGTAATATAGAACAAACAAACAAGTTAGGTGTCAGAGTCAGATATCAAAGTAAGATGTCAGAGTCAGATATCAAAGTCAGTTTTCAGATGTCAGATTCAGATGTTAAAGTCACATATCAACATTAGATGTCAAAGTTACATGTCAAAGTCATATCATTTTCAGATGGTGAAGTCACATGTCAAAGTCAGGCATCGAAGTCAGATGTCACAGTCAGATATCAGATTCAGATGCTAAAGTCAGATATCAGTTCTCAGACAGGGTATTTAGCTTCAAACTCACATAATTCTGATGTTTGACTGATATATGATCATGTCCTAAAATGAAAATTGTACCAGTGAGCTCAAGAATATATCTTCATACATCATATAATCAGGAGCATTCTGCCAATAGTATTTTTGTCTATTTGCGTGCTGCATAAGATAAACAATCTGTAAACACAAAGCAGAAAAATTTAGTGATATTTGGGATGCTATTTCAAGTAATGGCCATGCACTAAATAGTTGAGCAACTGGAGACAGTACTTTAATTTGGCATTCACAGCGTTGTTAGGACAATGAGCATACGGAATTGTTTGATAGAGGTTGTTATTTCACTTATACATTGTTGCTTAATGATTGAAAATTATCAATCCATGTGCATGGATGATGGGTATTTATCTCATATTATTAGTCTGCATTGTGTTTCCTATGAGTATGTATCTTGCAAGTGTGTGAGATATGAATTAATCCAGAAGGATGTATACAGACTGTGCCCTGCCATCTGCCACCATTGCACTCTAACCAGCATGTCTATTTATCTGTTCTCCCTATAGGTACGTCATTCAGCTTTCCACACAGACTTCTTACCTCTGCTCCTAGAATTCACTCGGTACGTCACTCAGCTTTCCACACAGACTTCTTACCTCTGCTCCTAGTATTCACTCGGTATGTCTTTCAACTAACCCCCTGCTTTGCCCCAGTGTTATTTATGACCTTGATTACTTTGGTTTGATTATATGCATCTGGTCCACTCTTAATTGTCTGACCAAGATGAACACAGGCCACTCCTCTCTGCTTCACACCTGAATGCACTTTGTAACACATATATTGCATAGCACAAGTCTGCTAAGACTTTAGTCTGCAGTGTGTATCCTATAAGTGTGTATCTTACAAGTGTGTGAGATATGAATTAATCCAGAATTGAACCAGAAGGGAACTGAAGGTAACTGAATAGTCACTGTAAACAATGTTTCTGTTTGTTTCCACTCTGACCCCTTTAATCCTTCACTTTCTGATAACCCCCCCTAATTCCTACACCAAGCAAGGAACTGTTCATCTCTTCTTCAATTCTTCCCATACATCTCACCTCTTCCTTAGATCTGTTTCTCAACATACAATCCTCTGGCTCCAAACACAGACAGCCCCCTCGTGCCCTCACCTGCTCCCACCTGCTAACACTTTCTCTGCTACTCCTCACTGCCAGTGATATCTCTCCAAATCCTGGTCCTCCTCACCACATTTCCACAGTCATTTCTACCTCCCATCCACACTCTATCACAACTTTCCATAACCTCTCCAACCTTATACACATTCACCCGGCCCCAGCTCTCCCAGTCCCATTAACAGGAGCTCTGTGGAACGCTCGCTCTGTCTGCAACAAACTTTCCTTCATCCATGATCTTTTTATTACTAACAAACTCTCCTTCCTCACATCACTGAAACCTGGCTCACCCCCTCTGACACAGCCTCTCCTGCTGCACTCTCGTATGGTGGATTCCACCTTTCTCACACCCCCCACCCCAGCAGCAAGCATGGTGGAGGAGTTGGTTTTCTCCTGTCAGATAACTGCTCCTTCACCCCAATTTCACTGCCTCCCTCTGTTACCCTCCCTTCCTTTGAGGTGCACTCTGTGCGCATCTACTCCCCCTCCAACCTCCAACTAGCTGTCATTTACTGCCCCCCAGGGCCAGCCACCACCTTCTTTGACCACTTCACCACCTGGCTACTTCATTTCCTTTCCACTGACATCCCCACTATCATCTTGAGCGACTTCAACATCCCCATTCACACTTCCCTCTCAGCTGCCACTAAACTTCTATCCCTCTCTTCCTCCTTCGGCCTCATTAAATGGTCTTCTGCAGACACTCACAAAGATGGCCACACACTAGACCTCATCTTCACCCGCCTCTGCTCCCTATCTAGCCTCTCTAACTCAATTCTTCCTCTTTCTGACCACAGCCTACTTACATTCTCTTCCCTCTCCTCTCCAGGTCCACAGTCCCCACCCCACAAACTTGCACACCCTCGCAAAAATTTTCAACACCTTGATCTACACTCACTGTCTGAATCCCTCCTCCCTCTTAAAGACATAAGATCCCTACACAATGCGAATACCGCTGCCACTCTATATAACACCACAATAGCTGTAGCTTTGGAATCAGTTGCCCCTCTCACACATACCAAAGCTTGCAAAATCAACAGACAGCCCTAGCACACCAGCCTGACTAAAGAACTGAGGTGAGCTTCCAGGGCTGCTGAGCGGAGATGGAAAAGATTCCGCTCCAAAGAGGACTTCATCGCATTCAAACAGTCCCTCACTACTTTCAAGGCCACACTTGCTGCAGCAAAACAAACCTACTTCTCATCTCTCGCATCCTCCCTGTCTCACAATCCTAAACAGTTATTCAACACCTTCAATTCTCTCCTCCGCCCCCTAGCTCCTCCTGCCTCCCCTCTCATCTCAGCTGAAGACTTTGGTTTATTTTTCAAGGAGAAGATTGATAACATCAGACACAGTTTTGGTCAACAACCCCCAGAGCTCTTCCTACTAACTGCCCTGCCCTCCTCCAAAACCAACTTCTCCACCATTACAGAAGATTGACTCCCCACTCTACTCTCAAGATCACCTCTCACCACCTGTGCACTTGACCGATCCCATCCCACTTCATCCCAAACCTCACCACAGTCTTCATCCCAACCCAAACCCAACTCTTCAACCTATCACTAACAACTGTTGTTTTCACCTCAAGCTATCACACCTATGCTCAAAAAGCCCTCTCTTGACCCATCCTCTGTATCTATCTATTTCCCTATATCACTTCTCCACTATGCCTCAAAACTACTGGAACAACACATCCATCTTGAACTGCCATCCCACTTCTCTTCTTGCTCCCTCCTTGACCACTTACAATCTGGCTTCTGGCCACACCACTCCACTGAAACTGCTCTAACTATGGTCACCAATGACCTATTAACCACCAAGGCCAAGTGACACTATTCTGTCCTCCTCCTCCTGGACATGTCCTCTGCCTTTGACACAGTGGACCATTCCCTATTACTACAGACCCTCTCATCTCTTGGTATAACAGACATGGCCCTATCTTGAATTGCGTCATACCTAACAGACTGGACTTTCAGCATCTCCCACTCGCACACCACCTCCTCACTGCATCCCCTATCTGTCAGAGTCCCGCAAGGTTCAGTCATAGGGCCCCTGCTCTTCTCCATTTACACCTTCGGCCTCGGACAGTTCATAGAAACTCATGGCTTTCAGTATCACCTGTATGCTGTTGACACACAGATCTACATCTCTGGACCAGATATCACCTCCCTACTAAATAGAATCCCTCAATGTCTGCTATTTCATCTTTCTTCTCTGTTAGATTGCTAAAACATAATATGGACAAAACTGAATTAATCATCTTTCCTCCATCTCATGCGACCACCCCCAATGTACCTATCCATTAAATTGCCCACTCTCTCCAGTCCCACAAGCTCGCTGCCATGGGGTTATCTTTGACACTGATCTCTCTTTCAAACCACATATCCATACATTCCTCAACCAAGAATCTGCAAAAACCCTAGTCCATGCCTTCATCATCTCCCGCCTTGACTACTGCAACCTCCTGCTCTGTGGCCTCCTCTCTAACACAATCGCACCCCTCCAATCTATTCTAAACTCTGCTGCCTGACTAATCCACCTGTCCCCCCGCTATTCCCCGCCCTTTACCCTCTGTCAATCCCTGCACTGGCTCCCCATTACCCAAAGACTCCAGTTCAAAATCCTAACTATGATATACAAAACCATCCACAACCTGAGTCCTCCATACATCTGTGACCTTGTCTCCCGGTACTTACCTGCACGAAACCTCTGATCCTCACAAGATCTCCTTCTGTACTCCCCTCTTACCTCCTATTCCCACAATCGCATACAGGATTTCTCCCGTGCATTCCCCCTACTCTGGAACTCTCTACCACAACATATCAGACTCTCGCCTACCATGGAAACCTTAAAAAAGAACCTGAATACCTACATCTTCCGACAAGCCTACAACCTGCAGTTACCACCGACCCACCAATCCGCTGCACGACCAGCTCTACCGTCGCCTACTGTATCCTCACCCATCCCTAGTAGATTGTGAGCCCTTGCGGGCAGGGTCCTCTCTCTTCCTGTATTGTTTAAGATTACTGTACTTGTATGTATTATGTATACCCCTCCTCATATGTAAGGCGACATGGAATATATGGTGCTATAAAAATAAATAATAATAATAATAAGTAAACTACTAAACTGCAGTATGTCTGCCATAAAATACTGTCAAAATTGTGGTGTTGAAGATTAAACAGGAAACCAGTATTAGAGGCACATAGCACTTGGAGGTATTTCAAGACTGAATTGCACCCATTTTGAGCTCTTTAATGCAAATACAGCTTCATTAATAATCAAGTTACTTCAAACTATCTGGCTAGGTGAAAATGGATGGTGACCAATGGTAAAGCCCTTCCCTCCCCCCCAAATAAAAACAAGCAGGATATCACAGTACCAGACTTGGTAGGCTAATAAATTGTAGAAATGGTTTAACAATTATCTGTTTTTTGGAAAGATGCCTGCCTTGCTGGTGTTTATACACAGGTGTGCTAATAGTAGAAGCTGTCGCTTTATCACATGAGGGAGTGTGAAAAATCTTCCTTATTTGGGGAGTGTTGAATGATTTTTATTTGCTACATGAAGAACTGAAAGCTTTTTCATAAGGCTTCCAAAAATTATCACTTTATTTACACAACAAAAGCAGGTATTCTCAGCACTTTTAAAAATGAAGAATCATAGAATCATAGAATAGTAGAGTTGGAAGGGACCTCCTGGGCCAACTGGTGCAACACCCTGCTGAAAGCAAGATTCACTAAATCATCCCAGACAGATGTCTGTCCAGCCTCTGCTTGAAGACTTGAAGACTTCTATTGAAGGAGAACTCACCACTAGACATGAGCGACTTTGCCTTTTATCGGGTGGAGTCGTGTTTCATGAAACCCGACTTTCGCAAAAGTCGGGTCGAACGAAATCGGCCGACTATAGGGAAAAGTCGGAGGCCGACTGAATCACGAAACCCAATGCAAGTCAATGGGGAAGCAAAGTCGACAGGGAGTGCAGGACAGTAAACACACCTACAGTGCCCATTTTAATGCCAGAAACATCAATTCTTATTACTGAAGCTTGTCAACTTTAATTTACTTCCTAATAATAGTTACACATTGGGGGGTTGGGCTGGCTCCAGGTTTTCATCTGCCCTGGGCCAAAGAGTGTCAGTGCGCCCCTTTAACACATACCACAACTCATGATGCTCTAATTCGCCACAGAAATATAGGTATAGTACAATGACAAATACTTAACTGCTTACATGACATGACTGATCTATTTTAAATTGTACAATAGCTCAAAAACAGGACAGCATATTACTCCATACAGTGTTATGGCCACCACATTTTGCAATATACAGAATAATGAGCTCCATATATTTCTCCATACAGAATAATTGGTCACATATAATGTTCCATACAGTATATAATGAACTCCACATAATGCTACAGTATATGATGGTCCCTATGGATGATACTCCAGTGTGTTATGGGCCCAAATAATGCTCCATATATAATGGGCCCCATTTGTAATGCTCCAGTGCATAATGGGCCCCTTAGATGCTGCTCTGATCTGCCCATTTACAATGCTCCAGTACATGATGGGCCTCAAGTATGATGCTCCAGTGCATGATGGGCCCTAATAATGCTCCAAATATAATGGGCCCCATTTGTAATGCTCCAGTGTATAATGGGACCCTTAGATGCTTCTCTAGTGTCTGATCTGCCCCATTTACAATGCTCCAGTACATGATGGGCCTCATTGATGAGGCTCCAGTGTATGATGGGCTCTAATAATGCTCCATATATAATGGGCCCCATTTGTAATGGTCCAGTGTGTAATGGGCCCCTTAGATGCTGCTCCAGTGTCTGATCTGCCCAATTTATAATGCTCCAGTATCTGATGGGCTCCATTTTTAATTAACTCAGGCATGGTATGTGAAAAGAGCTCCATGGAGTAATCTGAAGTGTGTGCTGCCACATCCTTTACTTTTGGTGTGGGTGAAGGACACAAGGAAAGGGGTTGCTCCTGACCAGAAGCCTGCATTTACGACTCAGTGCTTGCATTTTTTACAACTTCAGAAGAGGAGGCGATAGAGTTTGAGGCTGTTTCAGCAATGCAAGCCACAAACAGTTCCTGATGCTCCGGCTTTAAAAGCAGACTACCTACTCCCAGAAAAGGGAGCCTTACAGGCCTTCCAAAGCTACACCATGACACAGGCTAAACACCTACTGCCTTAGCTGCTATTGTGTTTTTGGCACTACCAGCAGATGCATCACCACCACCATCAGTACCAGGTGGCCCCCCACGCCCACGTCCATGTCCTCTTCCACCATACTTCGTCATGTTTTGGAAAATGGACCCAAAATACAGCAGATGTATGGTACTGTATCAGAAGCGCACAGCTCTATACAGTCTATGGATAACAGTAAATCTCCATATATATTTCATAAGTCATACGGT
Source organism: Dendrobates tinctorius (assembly GCF_039654945.1). Lineage (NCBI taxonomy): Eukaryota > Metazoa > Chordata > Amphibia > Anura > Dendrobatidae > Dendrobates > Dendrobates tinctorius. Next base: position 2,614,979 of record NW_027361833.1, read on the forward strand.
GCTCACAGGCTCAGTATGGATTACACAATAAAATAACAAGCTGAAAAAGGGTACAGTATCACCAGATACAAGGTATATATAGTATAGCGTAAACATTCTGAATCTCCGTATACATTTCAGGAGGCAGACACAAATGCTCTCAGGCTCAGTATGGATTACACAAGAATATGAAAAGCTGTAAATGGGTAATGTAACACAAGCGTACAGCTATATACAGTGTTGGGGTAATCTTAAAGCTCCAAATATATTGCTAGAGTAATAAACAGACATTTACAGGCTCACTATGGATTACACCAGAATCTAAATAGCTAAAAAGGTTACTGTATCAGAAGCGTACAGCTGTATACAGTGTTGGCCAAGTTGAAAATCTCAGTATATATTTCCGGAGTCACCCTCAGACGCTCACTCAGTCTGGGTTTGATCATAATAATAAATGTTGTAAAAAAGGTACTGGATAACAAGATAGCAAGTATATATATTTTAGGATACAATTGAAATCTCTGTATAAATAGTCCCATAGTCACTCTCAGACGCTTACTCAGTATGGATTTGACAGTAATGCTAAATGTCGAACAAAGGTACTGTACAGTATAACAAGATACAAGCTGTATCGAGTATAGTGTAAAAACTGGTATCTCCGATTCACCGTATATATAGAAGGCGTAACCCACACACGCTCACTCACTATGGATGATGTAGGGAAGGTGGACTGACAGACAAACCTGCCTGTACAGTCATGGCCAAACGTTTAGAGAATGACACAAATATTAATTTTTACAAAGTCTACTGCTTCATTTTTTCTAGTGGCAATTTGCATATACTCCAGAATGTTATAAAGAGTGATCAGCTTAACAGCAATTACTTGCAAAGTCAATATTTGCCTAGAAAATGAACTTTATCCCCAAAACACATTTCAACATCATTGCAGCCCTGCCTTAAAAGGACCAGCTAACATCGTTTCAGTGATTGCTCCATTAACACAGGTGTGGGTGTTGATGAGGACAGGGCTGGAGATCAATCTGTCATGATTAAGTAAGAATGACACCACTGGACACTTTAAAAGGAGGCTGGTGCTTGGCATCATTGTTTCTCTTCTGTTAACCATGGTTATCTCTAAAGAAACACGTGCAGTCATCATTGCACTGCACAAAAATGGCCTAACAGGGAAGAGTATCGCAGCTAGAAAGATTGCACCTCAGTCAACAATCTATCGCATCATCAAGAACTTCAAGGAGAGAGGTTCCCTTGTTGCCAAAAAGGCTCCAGGGCGCCCAAGAAAGACCAGCAAGCGCCAGGACCGTCTCTTAAAAGTGTTTCAGCTGCGGGATCAGGCTACCAGCAGTGCACAGCTTGCTCAGGAATGGCAGCAGGCAGGGGTGAGTGCATCTGCACTCACTGTGAGGCGGAGACTCTTGGAGCAAGGCCTGGTCTCAAGGAGGGCAGCAAAGAAGTCACTTCTCTCCAGAAAAAACATCATGGACAGACTGATATTCTGCAAGAGGTACAGGGAGTGGACTGCTGAGGACTGGGGTAAAGACATTTTCTCTGATGAATCCCCTTTTCGATTGTTTGGGACATCTGGCAAACGTCTTATTCGGAGAAGACCAGGTGAGCGCTACCACCAGTCTTGTCTCATGCCAACTGTCAAGCATCCTGAAACCATTCATGTGTGGGGTGGCTTCTCAGCCAATGGAATGGGCTCTCTCTCAGTCTTGCCTAAAAACACAGCCATGAATAAAGAATGGTACCAGAATGTCCTCCAAGAGCAACTTCTCCCAACCGTCCAAGAGCAGTTTGGCGATCAACAATGCCTTTTTCAACATGATGGAGCACCTTGCCATAAAGCAAAGGTGATAACTAAATGGCTCAGGGAACAAAACATAGAGATTTTGGGACCATGGCCTGGAAACTCCCCAGATCTTAATCTCATTGAGAACTTGTGGTCAATCATCAAGAGATGGGTGGACAAACTAAAACCTTCAAATTCAGACAAAATAAAAGCATTGATTTTGCAAGAATGGACTGCTATCAGTCAGGATTTGATCCAGAAGTTGATTGAGAGAATGCCAGGGAGAATTGCTGAGGTCCTGAAGAAGAAGGGTCAACACTGCAAATATTGACTTGCTGCATTAACTCATTCTAACTGTCAATATAACCTTTTGTTACTCATAATATGATTTCAATTATATTTCTGTATGTGATAAAAACATCTGACAAACACACATAAAAACCAGAGGGCAGCAGATCATGTGAAAATATAATATTTGTGTCATTCTCTAAACTTTTGGCCATGACTGTAGTGAGAAGCAGACGTGTAGTGCAGTGTAGGTGTGAAACCGCTAAGATAAAGAGAAAGGGTGCAGTGTTTTAGCTTGCCCATTGGAGGGCAGTGGAGAGTGTAGGAGTGGGACTGAATAACTGCCATTGGTCAGAGAAACTGGTAGGTGACGGTGGGCGGAGCTACCAGAACTGGAAGTATAAAAGGCTGAGGGAAGGTTCTGGAAGAGTCACTCAGCAAAGGGAGCACAGTAAAGAGGAAGTTCTGCTGAGGAAATAGAGACAGTGGAAAGGCTCCAGAGAGGACTGACAGTTGAAGCAGTCACGGGGGGGTTGCCCAGAGGATGGTAGCCGCAGACGAAGACGGCCAGGGGCTATCATACGGACGGTGTGCTCAGACTGGTGAAGTGCTGTGGTGGATGGGCCTAGGGCAGCCCTAGTGGAAGAGCCACAGAGGATGCCACGATTATAGTAACAAAGGAAGTGAAGGTATCGGGGCCTGTGTACAGAGAAATGTGAAACGGCTGTGGTGAATTGCTGTGGTCGACAGAAGGATGGGCAATAACAACGGACCTGTTCAATACAAACTCTGATTCAGTTTCGTGTTTGTCTGCAGCAAGAAGAGGGTCCCCCCCAAGTTGGTTATCCTACAGATGATACCGTAATACAAATTTTTGAACCAAGGTACTGTATCAGCACATACCAGGTGTATCCAGTCTAGGGGTAAATTTCCGTCTATACTTCCGGAGTCAGACACAGACACTCACAGGCTCACTATGTATTACACCAGAATTAAAAAAGTAGAAAAAGGGAAAGGTATCTAAAGCGTACACCAGTATACAGTGTTGTGATACTTTTAAATCTTCGTATATATTTCAATCTCAGTAAGCCAGTCCAGACTCTCTGCTACTGGAAACTACATGGATACAAGTAGAGACGGAAAGTCGAGTGTTAGCAGAAAGTTTGGAATTACTCATCGCGGGATAACCTCCCAGTAGATGTTGCAGAGGTGATGCAGACCCTCAATTACTGTGTCTGTGGAGAAAGTGAAAAAGGTTCTTTGTGAAGAAAGGATTGCTTTATCGCAGTAGCGTGGATCACTTCACCGTTACTTGTCTCCATCAAATTGTGATCACAGGGAGAGATGTAGACATGGTCCTCACTGCCTATCATGATGTGTCTGGTCATTTTGGAGTGCAAAAGACAAAAGCCACAGGCCGTAGGTGATTCTATTGGATTGGCACGAGAGGAGACATTGAAAAATGGTGGCAGGAATGTCACACGTCTGTGACTATCACAACTGTGAAAGGTGATCATAAACCACGACTGCATCTGCTTGTAAGTTGACGTCCACTTCAAATGGTAGCCATTGATCATCTGAAGGTAGAGGCCAGCAGGACAGGCCATAGCTACATCTTAACCATCATCGATCAATACACCAGATTTCTAGTGGTCATCCCTGTGATGGATTTAACTGCCCAGACTACACAGCGGTGGAGCAGGGAGAGGTAAGTATTGCAACTTGAAAGTGCTGTGGCCGGTGAGGGGCCCTGTGCCAGTGCCGTCGGCCATCAGTGGGCCCATCCACCTGTTCAGAGCAACGGCACTTGCCCGGGTGCACCAGGTCTTGACCCCAGCCGTTGGGGGAGGGGTGGGAAGCCCAGTTAGGGAGGTTTAAAAAATGGCATATGTTGATGTGTTGGCTGAACATTCAGCTGCTGCAAAGGGCGGAATTGGGCAAGTCCGAGGAAGTGGAGGACAAAAGCGAGGCAGTTTTCCGGCAACCTATGTGTCATCAGGGGAAGGTGGAACAAAATCCTTTGAAACCTATGCTTTTTTCATTTTAATGAAGGTTAGATCATCAACATTTTGGGTCGACAGATGGGTCCTTTTTTCTGTCAGGATTGATCCAGCAGCACTGAAGACTCTTTTAGATAACACACTAGCAGCAGGGCAAGCAAGCTCCTGTAAGGCATATTGTGCCAATTCAGGCCAGGCGTCCAGTTTAGAGGCCCAATAGTCAAAGGGGAATGACCTGTGAGGGAGAACATCAATATGGGAAGAGAAGTAGTTTGTAACCATAGTTGACAACTGCTGCCTCCTGTCACTTTTAATCGATGCAGTATTAGCAGTCGTGTGAGCGGTACTTGAGAAATCATTCCACAACATGGTCATTAAACCTCTGTCTCCAATGCCACTTTGGCTGTGTGCACCACAAACACCTCTTCCATTGTGCCCACTACGGCTCGTGGGAGAACCAGCACCGCTGCTGTGTGCTGGGAAAGCCTCAAACAAACGGTTTACCAGAGTTGCTTGTTTGTTAACCAATATTATCTCTAGGTTCTCCTGTGGCATGATATTGTGTAATTTGCCTTTGTAGCGTGAATCGAGGATGCTGGCCAGCCAGTAGTCGTCATCCCTCATCATTTTGGCAATGCGGGGGACACTTTTTTGGATCCGCAAGGCATAATCACACATGTGGGCCAATGTTCCAGGTGTCAATGATGCACTGCCAGTGGTGGGTGGAGGAGCACTTTCTGGCAAATCCACATCCCTACAGTCACACACAAACACTGTACCTGACCTTGGAACGCCAACATTTTTTCTTGCCCCCTGAGAACCATCCTCCTGCCCAAAATAATCATCCCCCTCATCCTCCTCCTCCTCCTCTCCTCTTCTTCCTTCTCCTCGTCCAGGACAGTTCCCTTACCAGGCAATGGCTGACTGTCAGCAAGGCTTCCCTCCTCCTCCGCTGCAGACGCCTGATCCTTAATGTGCGTCAAACTTTGCGTGAGCAGACGCATAAGTGGGATGCTCATTCTTATGATGGCGTCCTCTGCGCTTACCAGCCGTGTGCATTCCTCAAAACACTGAAAGACTTTACAGAGGTCTTTCAGCTTTGACCACTGCACACCCGACAATTCCATGTCTTCCCTCAAACTTCCTGCCTATGTATCCTCCCACAAATGCATTAGAGCCTGCTTCTGTTCGCACAGCCTCTCAACCATGTGCAAGGTGGAGTTCCGCCTTGTTGCAACGTCTATGATTAGGTGGTGCTTTGGGAGGTGGAGCAATCGCTGCAGCTTCTGCATACAACTGGAGTAGACGGCCGAGCGACGGATGTGTGAGCACAGTCTTCACACCTTATGGAGCAGGGATGTTAACTCCAGATAATTATTAAGGAAGCACTCCACCACCAGGTTCAAAGTGTGAGCCAGGCAAGGTATGTGTGTGAGTTTTGCACGGGCTATGGTCACGGGCTATGGCTGCCACAAAATTACAGCCGTTATCACTGACTACCTTGCCTGCCTCAAGATGTAGACTACCCAGCCATGACTCTGTTGCTGCAAGTAGTCGGCCAGTACCTCCGCGGTGTGTCTGTTTTCGCCCAAAGACATCATCTATAGCACAGCCTGCTGACGCTTACCACTAGCTGTTCGATAGTGGGACACCTCGTGTGCAACACTGCCAGCTTCGGAGGGAGTGCTCGTGCGACTGCGCTCTGTGGATGAGCTTTCGCTGACAGAGGAGGAGGAGGAGTGAAAGCCTACAGCCATCTGTTTCCTATACTGTGGGCTAGGCAGCACTGTTCCACCGCCGCTGTCCCCTGTGGAGCCTGCATCCACCACATTAACCCAATGCGCAGTGATGGACACATATCGGCCCTGGCCATGCCTACTGGTCCATGCATCTGTTGTGAGGTGCACCTTTCCTCTCACTTACTGTTATAGTGCATGAACAATGCGGTCTTTCACATGCCGGTGGAGGGCAGGGATGGCTTTGCGAGAAAAGAAGTGCCGACTGGGTAGGTCATAGCGTGGGACTGCGTAGGCCATGAGGTCACGGAAAGCTTCGCTTTCAACCAAATGGTAGGGCATCATCTCTAATTAGATTAATTTGACAATGTAGGCGTTCAAACAAAGTGTGCGCGGATGAGAGGATGATTACTTTCTTTTCCTACTCAGTGTCTGGTAGGGTGAGCTGGACTGGAGAGCTGCATATGGGGGAAGTAGCGGTGGACCGGATGGAGTGAGAGGGGGTTGGTGATGGTATTGGTGGTGATGTCCTAGATTCAGTGTTATGTTGCAAAACCATTGTGATTCCCTGAGTGCTATGGCCTTAAGACGACACCTCCACATTTAGTGCTGGTGGTGTGCTTAACGGTGGCAGTGGTCTTACAGTGGGGGAAGCGATGGAGCGTTGTTGTCTACCTTCAGTCGGAGCAGGTGCACATGTGCTACCTGAGGTTTTGTAGTCCATCCACGCTTGCAAGTGCATGTTGATTAAATGTCTAAGCATTCATCTGGTATTCAAATTTCTGAGTTGTTTACCTCGGCTAAAGGTCCTTCCGCACTTCTTACAGGTAACCTTTGCCTCATCAGTAGGATTTTGGACAAAGAAGTGCCACACTGCACTCTTCCTACTATGGTAAATATTTTCTGGCCTTGCACGCTGGGCTAAGTTGAGCGTCTGGTCAAGCTGTCCTGCAACTCTTTTAGTTTTTGTTCCACATTTTAAGACAGCTACGGGCCTGCCAGATAACCGCTGCTGCGATGTCAATGCCTGCTGCGGATCCTTCTCCTCATCTGAACTATTGCCAGCGCCACCCTACTCCCCCAATGGATGCCAATCCGGGTCCAGAATGGGGTCATCCATCACCTCCTCTTCAAAGTCATATGCACCTTCCTCTTCACCTTCCTCAGTGTCACCGTGTAAGGTGGTATAGTATGCGGGAAGGGGCACCTGAGTTTCATCAGGGTCAGATTCTGGCTCAATAGACTGCGAGGGCAATGTAGTGCTGTGGGTCAATGTACCAGCAGAATCATCTAGCAGTGGCTGTGCATCAGTGCACTTCATGTCAGATTCATCTTGGACTGGGGATTCAGGATTTGACTGGATAACCCAGGCATGGTATGTGAAAAGAGCTCCATAGAGTAATCTGAAGTGTGGGCTGCCGCGTCCTTAACTTTTGGTGGGGGTGAAGGACACAAGGAAAGGTGTTTTTTCTGACCAGAACCCTGCACTTACGACTCTGTGCTTGCAGGTTTCAAACGTTCATAAGAGGAGGCAATAGAGCTGGTGGCTGTTTCGGCAATGTACGCCAAAACCTGTTCCTGATGCTTCGGCTTTAAAAGCGGTTTTCCTACTCCAAGAAAAGGCAACCTTACAGGCCTTCTTGGGCCAGATGATGATGCAGGCTCAAAACCTACTGCCTTAGCTGCTATTGTGCTTTTGCCAGAACCAGCCAATGCACCACCACCATCAGTACCAGCTGCGCCCCCCTGCCCACGTCCGCGGCCTCTTCCACCATACTTCCTCATGTTTGAGAAAATGTACCAAAAATACCAGCAGAGAGATGGTACTGTATAAGGAGCGTCCAGCTATGTAAGGTGTATTAAAAAAATGAAATCAACGTATATATTATGTTAGTCACAGACGCTCTCACAGTATGTATTGGACCGTAATCCAGCAAGCAGATATACGGAACTGTATCAGAAGTGTACAGCTGTATACATTTTTGTGTAACTAACAATCTCCGTATATGTACAGTATTTACGGAGTGTCACACACACTGACTCTGTATAAATGTGACTGTAATGCGAGCGACAGATATACAATACTGCTTGAGAACTGGACAGCTCTATAGGATGTGTGTATGGAAAATTGTCAATCTCTGTGTATTTGTATACAGACTTACACACGCTGTCTCTGTCTAGTTTTGACCGTGATCAAACAGCAGATATACGGAACTGTTTGAAAAACGGACAGCACCGCAAGGTGTAGGTCTGGAAAAACGGAAAAACTCCTCGGCTTTTTTTTCCCGAGTCACACACAGGTAGCTTCTATTTGTGCGTGATACCAGCCAGTACACAGTAGAGTGTGAGGAGCATACACCGCTATACGGTGTCTGTATGGAAAATTGTCAATCTCCGTCCATTTGTATACGGACTGACACATGCTGTCTCTGTCTAGTTTTGACCGTGATCAAACAGCAGATATACGAAACTGTTTGAAAAACGGACAGGACTCTAAGGTGTAGGTCTGGAAAAACAGATAAACTCCTCGGCATTTTTTCCCAGAGTCACACAGGTAGCTTCTATTTGTCCGTGCTAGAAGGTGGTACACGGTAGTGTGTGAGGATCGTACACCGCTATATGGTGTGTGTATGGAAAATTGTCAATCTCCGTGTATTTGTATATGGACTGATACACACTGTCGCTGTCTAGTTTTGACCGTTATCAAACAGCAGATGTAAGAAACTGTTTGAAAAACGGACAGGACTCTAAGGTGTAGGTCTGGAAAAATGGAAAAACTCCTCGGCTTGTTCTTCCAGAGTCACACCCATATAGCTTCTATTTGTCTGTGATACCAGCGAGTACACGGTAGTGTGTGAGAAGCTTACACCGCTATATGGTGTCAGTATGGAAAATTGTCAATCTCTGTCTATTTGTATACGGACTGACACACGCTGTCTCTGTCTAGTTTTGACCGTTATCAAACAGCAGATATACGAAACTGTTTGAAAAACGGACAGGACTCTAAGGTGTAGGTCTGGAAAAATGGAAAAACTCCTCGGCTTGTTCTTCCAGAGTCACACCCAGATAGTTTCTATTTGTCCGTGATACCAGCCACCGGTACACGGTAGTGAGTGAGGAGCTTACACCGCTATACGGTGTGTGAAAAAATGAACGCTCAGTAACTCACCAGGGCAAAATAATAAAAGTTGGAGTGCTTTCAAAAAAGTAGTTTGAACAATTTTTGAATCTGACTGACCTGTTTCACTCAACTCTTCTCACCACCTCTCGTGGCAGCCAGTTCCACTCATTGATCACCTTAACTATCAAGAATTTTTTTCATATATCTGTGTCTTCTCCCATTCAGTTTCATCCCATTGATTCTAGTCTTTCCTTGTGCAAATGAGAATAAAGATGATCCTTCTACAATGTGACAGCCCTTGAGATATTTGTAGTCAGCTATTAAGTCTCCTCTCAGTCTTCTCTATTGCAAGCTAAACATTCCCAAATCCTTCAACCGTTCCTCATAGGACATGGTTTGCAGAGGGTCACAATTCTGGTTGCTCTTCTCTGAACTTGCTCCAGTTTGTTGATGTCTTTTTTAAAAAGTGGTGTCCAAAACTGGACACAGTATTCCAGATGAGAGGTATAAACTTAGCACTCAACTTAAGTGTAATCAAAGGAGATTTGTTGTAGTATGAAGGTAAAACGTTTTGGTCAATTAATGACCTTCTTCAGTTAGTACAGAGCAAAGTAACAAAATAAAATTTGCAGGTATAAGAATAAACAGAAAATAAAAATAAAATTGAAATTATAAGGAAAAATGTCACAAAAAAATTTCACAAAAAAATCAATAATGAAAGTATATACACTGAAAATGCATGGTCATATGTATATAATATCAAAAGACGCAGATTATTCACACCAGACATCAAGCACAATTTATCCTAGGTGAGGGAGAGGTCAGAGAAAAAAAAAAACTTCCAAGCAAGGTGTATGACATACCGTGTTTATAACAGACTTCTTGGAATAGGATGTGAACATATAAAGTAGCTCCGTGTGCTCAGTATCTATAGGGAAAATTTCAAGGAATGAGTCAGAGCCAGAGGATGAAGTGGGGATGTGTATAAGATGTAATGGCTACTTACAGGGGCAAACTGTCCTCAGACAGGGCTGGTAAGCTATGGAAGATACCAATATATTGGCCATTAGTTTGTTAGAATAAGGGGAAGAAGACGCCCCCACTATTGATTTTTTGTAAAAAAATTTTGTGAAATTTTTCCTTATAATTCCAATTTTATTTTTATTTTCTGTTTACTCTTATACCTGCATATTTTATTTTGCTACTTTGCTCTGTAGTAACTGAAGAAGGTTATTAATTGACCGAAACGTTTTACCTTCATACTACAATAAATCTCCTTTGATTACACTTAAGTTGAGTGCTAAGTTTATACCTATTATCCACATGGTTTTGGAACCTATCTTCAGCACCACCCTTTAGTTGTGCTCACAGTGTTTTTAGTATTCCATATGAGGTCTGACCAAAGAGGAGTAGAGGGCAAAAATGACTTCACATGATCTAGACTGTGTGCTTCTGTTAATACATCCTAAAATTGTATTTGCCTTTTTGCTGCTGCATCACACTGTTGGCTCATGTTCAGTCTGTGATCTATTAGTATACCCAAGTCTTTTTCACAGGTGCTGTTGCTTAGTCCTATTCTTCCCATTCTGTATATGCTTTTTTTTTCATTTTTATTGCCTAGATGTAGTATTTTACATTTTTCCCTGTTAAAACCATTCTGTTAGTTGTTTCCCATGGCTCCAGTTTATTCTTATCTTTTTGAATCCTCTCTCTCTTTTCTCTAGTATTAGTTAGCCCTACCAGCTTTGTGTCATCAGCAAATTTAATCAGTTTACCCTCAATTCCTTCATCTAAATCATTGATAAAGATGTTGAACAATACAGGGCCCAGGACAGAGCCTTGTGGTACCCCACTTGAGACATTCTTTCAACTGGATGTGCAGCCATTTACAACCACACTTTGGGTCCGATCACTAAGCCAGTTATGAATCCACCAACAGTTGCCTTGTCCATTCCATACGTAGTCATTTTTTCAATAAGGATTGTGTGAGATACTTTGTCAAATTCTTTGCTTAAGTCAAGATATACTATATCTACAGCATTTCCCTGATCCACCCAGTCAGTGGTTCTGTCATAGAAGGAAATTAAGTTAGTCTGACATGACTTATTAGTTACAAACCCATGCTTACTCTGTTTAATCACTTCATTTTTATCAAGGTACTTACATACATGTTGTTTAATTATTTGTTCAAAGATATTTCCTGCTATATATGTCAGACTCACTGTCCTATAGTTCCCTGGGTCCACCTTCTTCCCCTTTTTGAAGATAAGAACAACATTTGCTCTTCTCCAGTCTTCTGGGACTTCTGTTCTCCAAGAATTTTCAAAGATTATGGAGAGTGGTTCAAAAATGTCTTCAGTACTCTGGGGTGTAATTGATCTGGACCTGAAGACTTGAATTCATTTAGGTTAGCTAAGTGTTTCCTCACTATCTTTCGGTTTATAGATATCCTGGATTCTTCTATTCCCTTAATAGGACAGTGAAGATCAGTTGATGTTACATTTTCTTTCGGAGAGAAAACAGATGCAAAATAGGATTTTAAAAGTTCGGCCTTCTCAACATCCTGTCTTACCATTTCAACATTTTCATCCTGTAAAAATCCTATAGCATCTATGACTTTTATTTTACTTTTGACATATCCCCAAAATCCTTTTTTATTGCTTTTGATGTCTCTTGCAAGCCTTAATTCATTGTCAGCTTTAGATAATCTGATTCGTGCCCTGCAGGTTCTGCAGACAGCATTTTATTCTTCTTTAGATATGCCTCACTCTTTCCATTTGATAAACATTTGTTTCTTCTTTTTTAGCATGTGCTAAAGTTCTGAGTTCATCCAACCTGGTTTCCTTAAATACTCCCTATTGTTCCCTCTTTTCGGAATTGTTAACGATTGTGCTTTAAGAATCTCAATTTCCAAGATTTCCTATCCTTCCTGGACATTTTTGTCTTTAAGGATATCCAGCCATTGGATCCCTCCAATTCTCTTTCTGAGTCCCTTAAAATCTGCCTTTCTGAAATCTAACCTTGATGTCTGAGTCTTCACAGGTCTTCCTCCTCTAATCCAAAATTCTAAAATAGCATGGTCACTACCTCCTAGGGTCCCAGACACTTTTACCTCCTCAACCATTTCGTCCCTGTTTGTGAGGATTAGATCCAAGGTAGCAGTTCCCCTTGTTTTCTCCCCTACCTTTTGGAAGATAAAGTTGTCAGCAAGAGAGGATAAGAATTCCCTTTACCTGTTAGTTTGGCCTGAGAGAGATTCCCAACAAATGTCTGGATAATTGAAATCTCCCATGACATCTACAGTTGTGGCCAAAAGTATTGACACCCCTGCAATTCTGTCAGATAATATTCTGTTTCTTCCTGAAAATGATTGCAAACACAAATTCTTTGGTATTATTATCTTCATTTATTTTGTCTTAAATGAAAAAACACGAAAAGAATTGTCCTAAAGCCAAATTGGATATAATTCCACACCAAACATAAAAAAGAGGGTGGACAAAAGTATTGGCACTCTCAAAAAATCATGTGATGCTTCTCTAATTTGTGTAATTAACAGCACCTGTAACTTACCTATGGCATCTAACAGGTTTTGGCAATAACTAAATCACACTTGCAGCCAGTTGACATGGATTAATGTTGAATCAACATCTGTCCTGTGTCCTTGTGTGTACCACATTGAGCATGGAGAAAAGAAAGAAGACCAAAGAACTGTCTGAGGACTTGAGAAACCAAATTGTGAGGAAGCATGAGCAATCTCAAGGCTACAAGTCCATCTCCAAAGACCTGAATGTTCCTGTGTCTACCGTGCACAGTGTCATCAAGAAGTTTAAAGCCCATGGCACTGTGGCTAACCTCCCTAGATGTGGACAGAAAAGAAAAATTGACAAGAGATTTCAACGCAAGATTGTGCGGATGTTGGATAAAAGACCTTGACTAACATCCAAACAAGTTCAAGCTGCCCTGCAGTCCGAGGGTATAACAGTGTCAACCCATACTATCAGTCGGCGTCTGAATGAAAAGGGACTGTATGGTAGGAGACTCAGGAAGACCCCACTTCTTACCCCGAGACATAAAAAAGCCAGGCTGGATTTTGCCAAAACTTACCTAAAAAAGCCTAAAACATTTTGGAAGATTGTTCTCTGGTCAGAAGAGACAAAAGTAGAGCTTTTTGGGCAAAGGCATCAACATAGAGTTTACAGGAGAAAAAAAGAGGCATTCAAAGAAAAGAACACGGTCCCCACAGTCAAACATGGCGGAGGTTCCCTGATGTTTTGGGGCTGCTTTGCTGCCTCTGGCACTGAACTGCTTGACCGTGTGCATGGCATTATGAAGTCAGAAGACTACCAACAAATTTTTCAGCATAATGTAGGGCCCAGTGTGAGAAAGCTTGGTCTCCCTCAGAGGTAATGGGTCTTCCAGCAGGACAATGAACCAAAACACACCTCAAAAAGCACTAGAAAATGGTTTGAGAGAAAGCACTGGAGACTTCTAAGGTGGCCAGCAATGAGTCCAGACCTGAATCCCATAGAACACCTGTAGAGAGATGTAAAAATGGCAGTTTGGAGAAGGCACCCTTCAAATATCAGGGACCTGGAGCAGTTTGCCAAAGAAGAATGGTCTAAAATTCCAGCAGAGCATTGTAAGAAACTCATTGATGGTTACCGAAAGCGGTAGGTCGCAGTTATTTTGGCTAAAGGTTGTGCAACCAAGTGCTAATACTTTTGTCTGGCCCATTTTTGTAGTTTTGTGTGAAATGATCAATGTTTTGCTTTTTACTTCATTGTCTTTTGTGTTTTTTCATTTAAGACAAATTAAATGAAGATAATAATACCAAAGATTTTGTGTTTGCAATCATTTTCAGGAAGAAACTGAGTATTATCTGACAGAATTGCAGGGGTGTCAATACTTTTGGCCACAACTGTATATCATATTTTTTGGAGAACTTGGCCATTTAATGCATAAAGAGTTCATCCATATCTTCAGCTTGTACAGGCGGTCTGTTGTAAATGCTTACAATCGTGTCCTTTTCATTGTTCTGTCCTTGAATTCTTACCCAATCAGTTTCCACAGAACTCCCAGTCTCTGAAGCTTCATTCTCTGTGCAGATATACACTTTTCTAACATACAACGTGACACCTCCTCTTCGTTTATCAAGTCTGTTCTTGCAAATTAGTTGTATTCTTCTAGCATTGTATTCCACTCATGTGTATCATCCCACCAAGTTTCACTGATTCCAATGACATCATATTTCTTTTCCTGTGTTAGTAGTTCCAATTTTCCTTGTTTGTTGCCCATGCTTTGTGCATTTGTATAGAAATGTTTTAGTTTGTGATTGGTTTCTCTTTCTTCAATATTTTTATTATTTAGATTTTTTGTCTTTGTTCTTCCTTTCCACTTCTAATAGCAGAGTTCTCAATAGTACTTGTCAGGTGTATGGCGTTTTCTGGCCTTTTGCTTCCCATCCCACATTGTTCTAGTTTAAAGCTCTCCTTACAAGTGTAGCAAGGCAGCTTCCAAATACATGTTTTCCAGTCTTTGTAAGGTGCACCCCATCTCTAGCAAGTATTCCATCGTATAGGTAATTCACTCCGTGATCCAGAAATCCAAATCCTTGCTGATGGCACCATCAACATAGCCAATTGTTCACCTGCAGAATCTTACTCCACCTCCTTGTTCCATGGCCATCCACTGAGAGGATGGAAGAGAAGACCACCTGCACTCCCAGTTCTTTCATGTTCTTACCTAAGTTTTCAAAGTCACTGCAGATGGTTTACAGGTCCTTTCTCGCGGTGTCATTTGTCCCCACATGTATTAGCAGGAATGGATAGTTATCTGTAGGTCTGAAGAGTCCTGATATCCTGTCAATCACATCTTTAATTTTTGCACCTGGAAGACAGCACATTTCTCCTGAGGTTATATCCGGTCTGTAGATAGTGGCCTCTGTTCCTCTCAACAGGGAATCCACCATGATCACCATTCTCCGTTTCTTCTTCACAACATTTTTCTTTCTCCATCCAGGAGGACTCTGAAGGCATACAAGGTTGCTGTTTGTGGGCAAAGTCTTATCCTGATGTATTTCTTCATCATTCTCCTGCGTAAGAGCATGGTACTGGTTCCTGATTAGTATGGGTGCTGACTGCTTCTTGATCATCATGCTTCTCTGGGTTACAAGCTTCCATTCCTCTGTTTCTTCAGGTGCACTTCAAATTTCTTCTCTTTCTGTAACATGAAGAGGTAATCTGCTCTGTCTAAGAACTCTTCACCTTCCTTAATTATTTTCAATGTAGCTAACCTCTCTTCTATATTTTGCAACTTTTCTTCCAACAGGGACACAGGCTTGCATTTCTGGCATGTGAAGTTTGGCTTTTCCACTAGTCTGTGAACACGCAGCAAGAAATGCAGCTCACCAAATGGCTCCTGGCCTCTTTCATGTCCTTTATTGTTAAAGAGATATCAAAGTGGTGAAAAATGGGCCAAAATACCGGCACACGGTTTACTGATGTCCTCCTTTCAGCTGCAACGGCGAAAATCCAGTGTACTTTGAGCTCGCGGAGACCCTTCACTTATTCCAGAAGGCACTGGGAATATGCAAATTTTCTCATCAGGACTCTTCCCCTGGTAATAGTTTTTTAATTTGCAGTGAAAAATATCCTTTTTTTTCTGATCTTCAACAGCTTTGCTCTTTTCAAAACAAATAGAAAAGGCTTTTTATTAAGCTTTCAAAAACGGATGTCTTTGTTATAGAGCAGAAACAGGATACCTGTAGTAATGGGCGAGCACTAAAATGCTCAGGTCAAGCAAATTGGAGTGCTCATCCCAAGCAATGAGCACAATGTAAGTCTATAGGAAACTCAAACACTTTTTCTGTGGTCTTTAGAGGGACTATAAATTGCTGAAATCAATAGGAACAGCTAGGCACCAGGATTCTCCAGCTGCACGGGATGGATCTCAAGCCTTGTCTGGTGCTGTGGTCTCCCATTCAGGCTCAGCCGCTGGGGTGACTGCTCAGCACAGACTTCGGTCCCAGTGCCTTGCCCAGGATGCTGCATGTGTAGTTACTGCTGGCCCTCCAGCTAAGCCTATGGTGACTACTAGTTTACATGTGCAGCGCTGTGCTCTGGAGCCTAAGACCAGATTTCACCCTACTGAGAATGTCCATGATATGATGCCTTCCCATCGGTGCTTGGACGTCAGATGCTCAGGTGATGTGGCAGCTTCAGATTGGTCCACAGGTAAGGTCCTGTTTGTCTGGACTTGAGCAAGGTATAAAAAGCTCTCAATAGCGCCTGCCTGTGCGCTAGTATCATGTGTGTTTGGTGGCTACTTTACCACCCTGTGTGCACGTATGCCGCTAGTAGCACTTCAACTGTTGGTCTAGACAGGAAGTGCAGTATGGGAACTCCCACTTGAACTTAGCATCTGCACAAGGCGTCAGCTGGAATTTCATCATTTGGGCAGCACGGACAAAATCCATGTATTCCTTTGCAAAGTTCTGTTTCATAAAGTCGGTGACCGACTTGTGGATCTGCAGCAGCCCTTATCTATACATGCTTTGAATACCTACTACCAGGTGAGCAGTTTTTTGTCAAACCACTTTATTTTTGGGATAAGACCATATATTGCGCTTGTGTATACCTCTTTCCTCACAATACTAAAAGCACACCGTGTGTCAGAGCAGGGTCAACTGCCAGCTTAGCCTTCCCTGGGGGGGTTAAGTTATAGGTACCCCAATTAGTTTTTTTCTATATGCCTGTGCAGTCGAACAGGGTATGGTCCTTTTTGCTTTGCTTCATAGTACCTCTCTGTGGTGTAAGAGAGCATGTAACTTTGTGCTCTGTGCAAACTGAGTGACATTTAACTCAGTGTGCTTTAAGTGTGTTCTTGCAGCCTTGCTCTGCCATTGTACTAGCTACAGCTGCTAGCTGCAGTTTGTCCATCACCGCACGGTGGAACCTGAGTTACAAACCTTATTATAATTTCTCATTTAGTGCATTCTGCCAATCCTAACAGGAACAGTGCTCCAATGACATGGGAACAGCATAGGAAAGACCCCTGGAAGCATTTCTGACTCCCAGGTGACTGCTGTGAACAAGGTTGCGTTTTTGAACTTTAGCGGAAAAAAAGCAGGCTTGGCCTGATGAGACTACTGCCCCATCTGGCTATGTCTGGTGTCACTGATAACAGTGACAGCAGGTGCCACTGATGGGAGAGAAGTATCATCTGCAGGCACCTGTGCTCACTGTTAAAAAAAGTAAAATTACAAACATATTCACATAAAAATAAAAACCCATTGTACTCATCTCACACCAAATCCCTGATGCCCTTGTCTCCTAGAAATAACGTAAAATAATAAACAAACATATTCCCTGTCCGCTGTAGTCCAGGTAATCCAGATTGTCCTACAGCGATCTCATGTGTAGAACAGTCACATCAGGAGATGTGACTGCTCTACCTGGCCACCGGCGATACACTGACTGGAAGTAATTGCTCCTACAGTGAATCAGCTGATCATCTCCACTGCTGTCACTTATGGCACCGCTGCGTGGGAAAGTTCTCACACAGTGGTAGTGCCATAAGTGACAGCACCAGATTGATGAACTCCGGTGAACTCTCATAGCAGTGCAGTGATACATTGCTGGAGATATTAGCTCCTGTCAATGCATCACCAGAGGCCGGGTAGAGCAGTCACATCTCTAGATGTGACTGTTCTACATGTGAGATTGTCCTGGGACACTTGGTAAATGGACAACGTCGGACAGGGAGTATTGTATGTTGGTTAATTATTTTATTTTTGTTGCAGGGGACAAGGGAGTCAGGATTAGTCATTCTGTAAGTATGATTTAATTAAGATTATTAAAGGAGTCTGTGTCATTATTTCAAATAAAGGCCTTTATTATGGCTGTGTCTTTATTTACCATATAACTATAGGATTAGTAATGGATAGGTGTCTTATAGACGCTTCTCCATTACTGATCCGTGAGCTTGATGCCATAGGACAATACTAAGGTGGCATCAACCCCACAAATAATACCCCACTTGCCACCACTACAGGGCAAGTGGGAAGAGCGAGGCTAAGTGCCAGAATTGACACATCTAAGATGCACCATTTCTGTGGCGGCTGAGTGCTGACGGTTTTAGCCAGGGGACGGGGCCAATATCCATGGCCCCTTCCTAGGCTATTAATATCAGCTTGCAACTGTCTGCATAGCCTTTGCTGGTTTGATTTTTATAGAGGGGACCCCATGTCAATTTTTTTCTGGGGTTCCCCTGTAAAATAGCCAGCAAAGGTTAAGCAAACATCTGTGCGCTGATATGAATAGCCTGGGAACCTTTATGGCTATTAGCTACTTCCCAGAATATTAACATCAGCCCTCAGCCATCGGCTTTCCCTCTGCTGTTTATGATATTGCGTTTCACGCAGATTTCATGTGTGTGTCCTTATTTAACTGTTTATATACCGTTTTATTAATGAAGGTATCTGTCTGACACCTGTTCATTACTAAACCTCGGGCTTGGTATTACATATATAGAGATATATATGTACTGTATATATATATATATATATACAGTCATATGTAAAAGTTTGGGCACCCCTATTAATGTTAACTTTTTTCTTTATAACAATTTTGGTTTTTGCAACAGCTATTTCAGTTTCATATATCTAATAACTGATGGACTCAGTTATATTTCTGGATTCAAATGAGGTTTATTGTACTAACAGAAAATGTGCAATCTGCATTTAAACAAAATTTGACCGGTCCAAAAGTATGGGCACCCTTATCATTTTCTTGATTTGAACACTCCTAACTACTTTTTACTGACTTCCTGAAGCACTAAATTGGTTTTGTAACCTCATTGAGCTTTGAACTTCATAGCCAGGTATATCAAATCATGAGAAAAGGTATTTAAAGTGGCCACTTGCAAGTAGTTCTCCTATTTGATTCTCCTATAAAGAGTGGCATCATGGGCTCCTCAAAACAACTCTCAAATGATCTGAAAACAAAGATTATTCAACATAGCTTTTCAGGGGAAGGATGCAAAAAGTTGTCTCAGGTGTCAGTTTCCACTGTGAGGAACATAGTTAGGAAATGGAAGAACACAGGTACAGTTCTTGTTAAGCCCAGAAGTGGCAGGCCAAGAAAAATATCAGAAAGGCAGAGAAGAAGAATGGTGAGAACAGTCAAGGACAATCCACACACCACCTCCAAAGACCTGCAGCATCATCTTGCTGCAGATGGTGTCACTGTGCATCGGTCAACAATACAGCGCATGCATAACGCCTTTTTGTATGACCAAACAACGCAATCTTTGTTTCATCAGTCCACAGGTCCTTCTTCCAAAATGTAGCTGGCTTGTCCAAATGTGCTTTTGCATACCTCCGGCGACTCTGTTTGTGGCGTGCTTGCAGAAACGGCTTCTTTCGCATGACTCTCCCATACAGCTTCTCCTTGTGCAAAGTGCGCTGTATTGTTGACCGATGCACAGTGACACCATCTGCAGCAAGATGATGCTGCAGGTCTTTGGAGGTGGTCTGTGGATTGTCCTTGACTGTTCTCACCATTCTTCTTCTCTGTCTTTCTGATATTTTTCTTGGCCTGCCACTTCTGGGCTTAACAAGAACTGTACCTGTGTTCTTCCATTTCCTTATTATGTTCCTCACAGTGGAAACTGACAGGTTAAATCTCTGAGACAACTTTTTGTATCCTTCCCCTGAAAAGCTATGTTGAATAATCTTTGTTTTCAGATCATTTGAGAGTTGTTTTGAGGAGCCCATGATGCCACTCTTCATAGGAGAATCTAATAGGAGAACTACTTGCAAGTGGCCACTTTAAATACCTTTTCTCATGATTTGATACACCTGGCTATGAAGTTCAAAGCTTAATGAGGATACAAAACCAATTTAGTGCTTCAGGAAGTCAGTAAAAAGTAGTTAGGAGTGTTCAAATCAAGAAAATGATAAGGGTGCCCATACTTTTGCACCGGTCAAATTTTGTTTAAATGCAGATTGCACATTTTCTGTTAGTACAATAAACCTCATTTGAATCCAGAAATATAACTGAGTCCATCAGTTATTAGATATATGAAACTGAAATAGCTGTTGCAAAAACCAAAATTGTTATAAAGAAAAAAGGTTAACATTAATAGGGGTGCCCAAACTTTTACATATGACTGTATATATATATATATATATATATATATATATATATATATAGTGGGTACGGAAAGTATTCAGACCCCTTTACATTTTTCACTCTTTGTTTCATTGCAGTCATTTGAGTCATTATGAGTTTGTAGATAACAAACATGTCAAGTTTCTTTTTCAATAATGTGGTGAAAAAAAATCGAGTTCATAAAAAAAAGTTGCCATTAGCTGAGACACAGACATTTTTCAAGATTTGGGGGCAGGTGAGGACTTATTTTTTGCACACATATCTGAAGTTTTTAATGATGCCATTTTGGTGTAGAGTTTTAGCAACAAAAAAAGTAATTCTGGCGTTTTTGTTTTTTTTTTCTTGTTATGCCATTTGCCTATCAGATTATTTATTTTTATATATTGATACATTGAGCGATTTTGAATACCAAATATGTGTATTTTTTAATTGTTTTATTTTGAATGGGGCTAATTGGGGGTGATTTGAACTTTTATATATATTTTTTTTTTTACTTTTTACTTGCTTCAATAATGTCCATGGGAGACTAGAAGCCGCAGCCCTGCTCTATGTAGCAGAAATGCTCAGTTGCTATGAGCGCCAACCACTGGGTAGCGCTCATAGCACAATCCGGCAATGACAGCAACAGGGGTCTCCTGCAGACCCTGGTTGTCATGCGAACCCATCAGCTACCAGCGGTCATGTGACACAGGTGCCGATTGGCGGGGTTAGTGATGTGTTTCTTGCAGGTGCCTGTTAAATGCCGCTGCTCATTGCCAGAGCCCGCACCAAACAAGTGGAGGCATCCAATGTTGGATATATCCGTCATTGGACATTAAAGGTTTAATCGTATTGGTACCCCATTATATGTTAATAGTTACTATTGCAACACAAAGTTGTCTCCTGATATCAGGGTAAGGTGCCCTGTTAGATTCTGCTATCAACAGGGTCTAAAAAGATCTGTCAGTGAAAGACTGACAGGTCTCATGCAATACAGTTAATGAGTACCACAGTGTATGAAATTGATAGTCAAACTGGAACATATTCAAATGGTACACTGAGACTGAGTAAAATCAAGTTAAAAAATATTTAAAATAGAAAAACTAAATAAATAAAAACAAAAAAGCACAAAAAAACGGAAAAGCTGTTTCGCCGCTAAAACTGCACCTTTTGTGTTATAAAAAAATAAACAAAAAAAAAATGCATAACTGATATCACTGTTTAGAACAACCAGAACTAATAAACTGTAATGTTATTATTTCCTGTATTGTAAACGCTGTTCATAAAAACATTAAAAATTTAGATTTTTAAGCATACTGACACAAAAAATGGGCTGAAAAATGTGTATATAAAAAAATTAATGACTATTTCTGCAAAAAACAAGTAGTTACATGGCTCTATTGGAAAAAAAAGTTAAAAAAATTCCAGCACTCAGAATATGGCAAGGCAAAAATAAATTAAT
This sequence comes from Dendrobates tinctorius, assembly GCF_039654945.1. Lineage (NCBI taxonomy): Eukaryota > Metazoa > Chordata > Amphibia > Anura > Dendrobatidae > Dendrobates > Dendrobates tinctorius. Next base: position 2,636,525 of record NW_027361833.1, read on the forward strand.
TCTCATAAAATATTATTTTTAGTCTGCCAAAGTACTAAAGCATAAAAAATTTGAGAAATGTATTTTAAATCACTGTATTTGTACGACACAAAAGATCCAAAGGATCTATATTCATACTGACGCAAAAGATAAATTTGTGTATGAAAAATCTGAATTCACACTGTCCACATTGACTGGATCGGCCTCTGCATAGTGAGTGGTTCCTTAAGCAGTTTCATCAGAACTGAATTTTTTGGGGATTTCTACAAAAACCCCTATATTAGTGCTCAGTGTAGAACACAGGATAAATTTGATCTTAACCTTATACTGAAAGTGATCAAAAAATATTATGTAACCCAAAATGTTAACAATTAAAACTTCAAATTATACCTAAAAAAATAAGTCCTCACTTGTTTGTCAATGGAAATCTAGGACGTTCCCACATCACTGATAGGGCAAAGGCTCTGAAAATGTGACATGTCACTCACACCTTCCTCGCCAAATAAAATCTAGTGAATTCAAATAGCAATTTCTCTTCTGAGCCATACAATATGCTTAATCTTCAGTTATTGTCCACATGTATGGCATTGCTGTAGTGTGGACAGCCCACTTAATTTATGGAGTGCATGTCTGCACAGGCTTGGCACACTGTACGGCCACTAATCTGGCATATTTGCAATTATCCAGAAAAAAAAGCATAGAGCGGATACGGAAAACAGCTATGGGTCCAAAATAGTTACTGCAGCCGTAGATAAACTCATTAAGTGGTGTAATTTCCAATTTGGGTTAATTTTGTGGTTGGGTAGGAGTTGGTTCTGCAGTCCTGGCACTTTTTCAGGCTTCTGCAAATGTTGTCTGCAAATTATTCTAGCAAAATCTGGGTTTCAAAAGTCAAATAGTGTTCCTTTCTATTCAGTCCCCACAGCGTGCGCAAACAGTAGCATACAACCACCTAAGGGGGTCAGCAAAAAATGCATAACAAAATGAGGAGTCCATTTTCTCCTATTTCCACTTGTTTGAATTAAAACTTTGAGGATAAAATAACATTTCAGCAGAAAAACCTTATTGTTTTCATTTTCAAAGCCCATTCTTATAAATTTCTGTTTTGTACTTTGCCGGTTAAAAATGCTACCCACACCCCCATAAGTAGTATAGTTTAGTTTCCCAAATGGGTTCACTTGTGGGTGTTTCTGCTCTTTTTCAGCTCACAGACTCAAGACATTTAGAATTTCACTCCAAAAATATAATGGCGCACCTTCTGAGCTCTGCCATGTCTCCAAACAAACCTAAATGTAATAAAGTTCAGTGAATCTATTATAGCTTAAAAATGCTCAATAAATCCTTAATTGAAATCCTTGAGTGGTTTATTTTCCAAAAGGGATTTTTTTGGGAAGGTGGAGGGCATTCTGTTTTCGTGGAATCTCATAAGCTCTGCAAATAAGACATGGCATCCACAAATTACTGCAGGCAAATTTGTTCTCCAAAAATGAAATTGCCCTCTTTCCTTTCCAAGCCCGATTGTGTGTCTAAAAATATACCTTTTTACCACACATGGAGTAGCTCCACGTTCTGGAGAAATTGTGTAACAAATTTTTACAGTCATGGCAGAAAGTGATGTCACCCTTGAAATTGTTCCAGAAAATAAACTATATCTCCTATAACATTAATGCAATTACACATGTTTTGCGTTAAAGATGTTTGTTTCTTTTGTGTGTATTGGAGCAACACAAAAAAACTGAGGGAAAAAGAGGCAATCACACAAGACCCCAAAGTTAAGCTGAATAAAATTGTTAGCACCTTCAACCTTTCTCTTGGGAGCTCAGCCTTCGACAAAACAGGGGTGATTAAGTGTGTTTCGGCTGTCAGAAATAGTGGTCGCATCACTGAAGTGATCGCTATCCAAGTCATCTGGATCATCGTAGGACAGTATGGATTATGTTAACATTGGACAGGTGAGGGATATGGTTTTAATTATTTTTGTTTTTATACAAGTGACATGGGCATTAGAGTTGAGCGACTTTTGGTTTTTTAGGGTCGCGTTTCGTTTCGTGAAACCCGACTTTTCCAAAAGTCGGGTCGAGCAAGATCGTCCGATTATAGGGAAAAGTCGGGGTCGTCCCGAAACACGAAACCCAATGTAAGTCAATGGGGAATAAAAGTTGGCAGTGAGAGGAGGACAGGAAACACACCTACATTGCCCATTTGAATGCCAAAAGCATCAATTCTTCTTTCTTAAGCTTGTCAACCTTAATTAACTTCATAATACAAGTTACGCACTGAAAAATGGGGGTTATTTGGCTAAAGTTGTGGGGGGGAGGGCTGGCTGCAGGTTTTCATGTGCCCTGGGCGAAAGAGCGCCCCTTTAACACATACCACAACTCATCATGCTCCGATACGGCAGAGAAATAGCGGTATAGTACAATGAAAAATACCTCACTTTTCACATCTCATGACGAGGCCCATCTATTTCTCCATACAGAATCATTGGTCCCATATAATGTTTGAAACAGTATATGATGAGCTCCACATAATGCTACAGTATATGTTGGTCCCCATGGATGAAGCTCCACTGTCTTATGGGCCCAAATAATGCTCCAAACATAATGGGCCCCATTTCTAATGCTCTAGTGTATAATGGGCCCTGTAAATGCTGCTCCAGTGTCTGATGTCCACCTTTGGAATGTTCCAGTGTATGGTGGGCCCCATCTATCATTCTCCAGAGTATAGTGCTCCCCAAAAATTGCTGTCCCAACATTGAAAACAATCAAATAAGTCTCCTCGCTAGGGAATCCCTGTACTTGTCTGGACAGGTGCTGTAGCTTGCTTAACAGCTCGCCAGCCGTTCTCACGCCCAGTATGGATTACACGTGATTGCACAAAGGTTAGAAAGGGTACCGTATCCCTGGATAACATGTATGGATAGCGTACACATTCAAAATATATGTCTATACAGCATGAGGCAGGCTCAGACGGTATTAGGCCCAGTATGGATTGCACGTGATTGCACAAAGGTTAGAAAGGGTACCGTATCCCTGGATAACATGTATGGATAGCGTAGACATTCAAAATATATGTCTATACAGCATGAGGCAGGCTCAGACGGTGTTAGGCCCAGTATGGATTGCACGTGATTGCACAAAGGTTAGAAAGGGTACCGTATCCCTGGATAACATGTATGGATAGCGTACACATTCAAAATATATGTCTATACAGCATGAGGCAGGCTCAGACGGTGTTAGGCCCAGTATGGATTGCACGTGATTGCACAAAGGTTAGAAAGGGTACCGTATCCCTGGATAACATGTATGGATAGCGTACACATTCAAAATATATGTCTCAGGAGGCAGGCTCAGACGGTGTTAGGCCCAGTATGGATTGCACGTGATTGCACAAAGGTTAGAAAGGGTACCGTATCTCTGGATAACATGTATGGATAGCGTACACATTCAAAATATATGTCTCAGGAGGCAGGCTCAGACGGTGTTAGGCCCAGTATGGATTGCACGTGATTGCACAAAGGTTAGAAAGGGTACCGTATCCCCAGATAACATGTATGGATAGCGTACACATTCAAAATATATGTCTATACAGCATGAGGCAATCTCAGACGGTGTTAGGCCCAGTATGGATTGCACGTGATTGCACAAAGGTTAGAAAGGGTACCGTATCCCTGGATAACATGTATGGATAGCGTACACATTCAAAATATTTGTCTATACAGCATGAGGCAGGCTCAGACGGTGTTAGGCCCAGTATGGATTGCACGTGATTGCACAAAGGTTAGAAAGGGTACCGTATCCCTGGATAACATGTATGGATAGCGTACACATTCAAAATATATGTCTATACAGCATGAGGCAGGCTCAGATGGTGTTAGGCCCAGTATGGATTGCACGTGATTGCACAAAGGTTAGAAAGGGTACCGTATCCCCGGATAACATGTATGGATAGCGTACACATTCAAAATATATGTCTCAGGAGGCAGGCTCACACGGTGTTAGGCCCAGTATGGATTGCACGTGATTGCACAAAGGTTAGAAAGGGTACCGTATCCCTGGATAACATGTATGGATAGCGTACACATTCAAAATATATGTCTCAGGAGGCAGGCTCAGACGGTGTTAGGCCCAGTATGGATTGCACGTGATTGCACAAAGGTTAGAAAGGGTACCGTATCCCCAGATAACATGTATGGATAGCGTACACATTCAAAATATATGTCTATACAGCATGAGGCAGGCTCAGACGGTGTTAGGCCCAGTATGGATTGCACGTGATTGCACAAAGGTTAGAAAGGGTACCGTATCCCTGGATAACATGTATGGATAGCGTACACATTCAAAATATATGTCTATACAGCATGAGGCAGGCTCAGACGGTGTTAGGCCCAGTATGGATTGCACGTGATTGCACAAAGGTTAGAAAGGGTACCGTATCCCCGGATAACATGTATGGATAGCGTACACATTCAAAATATATGTCTCAGGAGGCAGGCTCAGATGGTGTTAGGCCCAGTATGGATTGCACGTGATTGCACAAAGGTTAGAAAGGGTACCGTATCTCTGGATAACATGTATGGATAGCGTACACATTCAAAATATATGTCTCAGGAGGCAGGCTCAGACGGTGTTAGGCCCAGTATGGATTGCACGTGATTGCACAAAGGTTAGAAAGGGTACAGTATCCCAAGATAACATGTATGGATAGCGTACACATTCAAAATATATGTCTATACAGCATGAGGCAGGCTCAGACGGTGTTAGGCCCAGTATGGATTGCACGTGATTGCACAAAGGTTAGAAAGGGTACCGTATCCCTGGATAACATGTATGGATAGCGTACACATTCAAAATATTTGTCTATACAGCATGAGGCAGGCTCAGACGGTGTTAGGCCCAGTATGGATTGCACGTGATTGCACAAAGGTTAGAAAGGGTACCGTATCCCTGGATAACATGTATGGATAGCGTACACATTCAAAATATATGTCTATACAGCATGAGGCAGGCTCAGATGGTGTTAGGCCCAGTATGGATTGTACGTGATTGCACAAAGGTTAGAAAGGGTACCGTATCCCCGGATAACATGTATGGATAGCGTACACATTCAAAATATATGTCTCAGGAGGCAGGCTCACACGGTGTTAGGCCCAGTATGGATTGCACGTGATTGCACAAAGGTTAGAAAGGGTACCGTATCCCTGGATAACATGTATGGATAGCGTACACATTCAAAATATATGTCTCAGGAGGCAGGATCAGACGGTGTTAGGCCCAGTATGGATTGCACGTGATTGCACAAAGGTTAGAAAGGGTACCGTATCCCCAGATAACATGTATGGATAGCGTACACATTCAAAATATATGTCTATACAGCATGAGGCAGGCTCAGACGGTGTTAGGCCCAGTATGGATTGCACGTGATTGCACAAAGGTTAGAAAGGGTACCGTATCCCTGGATAACATGTATGGATAGCGTACACATTCAAAATATATGTCTATACAGCATGAGGCAGGCTCAGACGGTGTTAGGCCCAGTATGGATTGCACGTGATTGCACAAAGGTTAGAAAGGGTACCGTATCCCTGGATAACATGTATGGATAGCGTACACATTCAAAATATATGTCTATACAGCATGAGGCAGGCTCAGACGGTGTTAGGCCCAGTATGGATTGCACGTGATTGCACAAAGGTTAGAAAGGGTACCGTATCCCCAGATAACATGTATGGATAGCGTACACATTCAAAATATATGTCTCAGGAGGCAGGCTCAGACAGTGTTAGGCCCAGTATGGATTGCACGTGATTGCACAAAGGTTAGAAAGGGTACCGTATCCCTGGATAACATGTATGGATAGCGTACACATTCAAAATATATGTCTATACAGTATGAGGCAGGCTCAGACGGTGTTAGGCCCAGTATGGATTGCACGTGATTGCACAAAGGTTAGAAAGGGTACCGTATCCCCGGATAACATGTATGGATAGCGTACACATTCAAAATATATGTCTCAGGAGGCAGGCTCAGACGGTGTTAGGCCCAGTATGGATTGCACGTGATTGCACAAAGGTTAGAAAGGGTACCGTATCCCTGGATAACATGTATGGATAGCGTAGACATTCAAAATATATGTCTCAGGAGGCAGGCTCAGACGGTGTTAGGCCCAGTATGGATTGCACGTGATTGCACAAAGGTTAGAAAGGGTACCGTATCCCTGGATAACATGTATGGATAGCGTACACATTCAAAATATATGTCTATACAGCATGAGGCAGGCTCAGACGGTGTTAGGCCCAGTATGGATTGCATGTGATTGCACAAAGGTTAGAAAGGGTACCGTATCCCTGGATAACATGTATGGATAGCGTACACATTCAAAATATATGTCTATACAGCATGAGGCAGGCTCAGACGGTGTTAGGCCCAGTATGGATTGCACGTGATTGCACAAAGGTTAGAAAGGGTACCGTATCCCTGGATAACATGTATGGATAGCGTACACATTCAAAATATATGTCTATACAGCAGGAGGCAGGCTCAGACGGTGTCAGGCACATTATGGATTTGACGGCCCAGATTACACAGCGGAGGAGCAGGGAGAGGTAAAGATTGCAAATGCTGGGGCCCTGCCCAAGCAAGGGGGGCCCACTCGTGGGCGTCGGTACTGGCACTGGGCCCCTCATAGTACAGGGGTGTGTCTGACGGCGGGTGTGCACCACCACCGTCAGAGACACTTGATTGCACTATGAGGGACCCTGTGCCAGTGCCCGCGCCCAAGAGTCGGCCTACCCACCTGTCCAGGGCAACGGCACTTGCACGGTGTCGTGCGGTAGGTGGTGACCCCGGCCATGGGGGGGGAGGCAGCACAGTTAGGGAGTTTTAGAAAGTGGCATATGTTGATGTTGGACATTCAGCTGATGCAAAAGGCGAAATAGGTGAAGTAACAGGAAGAGGTGGACCAAAGCAAGCCATTTTTCTGTCACCCTATGTGTCATCAGGGGAAGGTGGGACAAAATCCTTGGAAACCCATGCGTGGTTCATTTTAATGAAGGTTAGATCATCCACATTTTGGGTTGACAGACTTGTCCTTTTTTTCTGTCAGGATTGATCCAGCTGCACTGAAGACTCTTTCCGATAGCACATTTGCAGCTGGGCAAGCGAGCTCCTGTAAGGAATATTGGGCCGATTCAGGCCAGGTGTCCAGTTTAGCGGCCCAATAGTCAAAGGGGAATGACCTGTGTGGGAGAACATCGATATGGGAGGAAAAGTAGTTTGTAACCATAGTTGACAACTGCTGTCTCCTGTCACTTTCCATCGATGCAGTATTACAAGTTGTGTGAGCGGTATTTGAAAAATCAGTCCACGACATTGTCATGAAACCCCTGTCTCCAACGCCACTTCTGCTGTGTGCACCACGAACACCTCTGCCAAGCTGCCCCCGGCCCGTACGGCTCGTGTGAGAACCATCACCGCTGCTGTGTGCTGGGAATGCCTCAAGCAACCGATTTACCAGAGTTGCTTGTTTATTAGCCAATATTAGGTCAAGGTTCTCCTGTGGCATGATGTTTTGTAATTTGCCTTTATAGCGTGGATCCAGGATGCTGGCCAACCAGTAGTCATCATTGTTCATCATTTTGGCAATGCGGGGGTCCCTTTTTAGGATCCGCAAGGCATAATCTGACATGTGGGCCAATGTTCCTGGTGTCAATGATGCACTGCGAGTGCTGGGTGGAGGAGCACTTTCTGGCAAATCCACATCCCTCCAGTCACGCACAAACCCTGTACCAGACCTTGCCACGCCAACATTTTCACTTGCCCCACGAGATGCATCCTCCTCCCCTAAGTAATCATCCCCATCATCATCCTCCTCCTCCTCTTCTTCCTCCACCTCGTTCAGGAGAGGTCCCTGAGCAGACAATGGCTGAATGTCATCAAGGATTCCCTCCTCCTCTTCCTCCTCATCAACATTGGCTGCAGACGCCTGCTCCTTAAGGTGCGTCAAAGTTTGCATGAGCAGACGCATAAGTGGGATGCTCATGCTTAGGATGGCGTCGTCTGCGCTTACCAGCCGTGTGCATTCCTCAAAACACTGAAGGACTTTACAAAGGTCTTTCAGCTTCGACCACTGCACACCTGTCAACTCCATGTCTGCTCTCAAAGTGCCTGGCCGTGTATCCTCCCACAAATGCATTATGGCCTGCCTCTGCTCGCACAGCCGCTCCACCATGTGCAGGGTGGAGTTCCACCTTGTTGCAATGTCGATAATGAGGCGGTGGTTGGGAAGGTGGAGCAATCGCTGCAGCTTCTGCATACGGAGTGTACAGGCGACCGGCGGATGTGTGCGCACAGTCTTCGCACCTTCTGGAGCAGGGCTGTTAACTCCGGATAATTTTTGAGGAAGCACTGCACCACCAGGTTCAAGGTGTGAGCCAAGCAAGGTATGTGGCTGAGTTTTGAAAGGGCTATGGCTGCCACAAAATTACGGCCGTTATCACTAACTACCTTGCCTGCCTCAAGATGTACACTGCCCAGCCATGACTCAGTTTGTCACTTCAAGTACTCGGCCAGCACCTCGGCGGTGTGTCTGTCGCCCAAACACATCATCTGCAACACAGCCTGCTGACGCTTTCCACTAGCTGCTCGATAGGGGACACATCGTGTGCAACAGTGGCAGCTGCAGATGGAGTGCTCGTACGACTGCGCTCTGTGGACGAGCTTTCGCTTCTGGAGGAGGAGGAGGAGGAGGGTCGAACGCCTACAGCCAACTGTTTCCTATACCGTGGGCTAGGCAGCACTGTCCCACCACCGCTGTCCCCTGTGGACCCTGCATCCACCACATTAACCCAGTGCGCAGTGATGGACACGTAACGGCCCTGGCCATGCCGACTGGACCATGCATCAGTTGTGAGGTGCACCTTTCCGCTCACTGACTGCTTGAGTGCATGGACAATGCGGTCTTTCACATGATGGTGGAGGGGTGGGATGACTTTGCGAGAGAAGAAGTGGCGACTGGGTAGGTCATAGCGTGGTACTGCATAGGCCATGAGTTCGCGGAAAGCTGTGCTTTCCACCAACCGAAAGGGCATCATCTCAAACGAGATTAGTTTGGCAATGTGGGCGTTCAAACCCAGTGTACGCGGATGAGAGACTGAGTACTTTCTTGACCTACTCTTAGTGTCTGGGAGGGTGAGCTGGACTTGAGAGCTGCATATGGTGGAAGTAGCGGTGGACAGGGCGGACTGAGAGAGGGTTGATGATGGTGATGGAGTTGGTGTTCTTTCTGATGGCCTAGAATCAGTCTTTCGTTGATATAACAGTGGGATTCCCTGACTGCTGTGGTCTTGCAATGACACCTCAACATTTGCTGCTGTGCTAACCGGTGGGCTTACAGTGGGGGAAACAATGTAGCGTTGCTGACTACCTTCGTTGTGATCAGTTGCACATGTGGCACTTGAGGTTTGGTGTTGTGTCCACGCTTGCAAGTGCATGCTGGTTAAATGTCTAAGCATGCAACTGGTATTCAAATTTTTCAGATTTTTCCCTCGGCTAAAGGTCTTTGCGCACTTCTTACAGACAACCTTGGCCTGATCATGAGGATTTTGGTCAAAAAAGTGCCACACTGCACTCTTCCTACTTTGGCAGACATTTTGCGGCCTAGCACGCTGTGATCTTTTGACCCTCTGGACAAGCTGTCCAGCAACTCTTTTGATGTTTGGAACCTGTCTTTGGAGTGCTCCGGGCCTGCCAGATAACAGCTGTTACGATGTCGATGTCTGCTGTGGATGCTCCTCATCTGAGCTATTGGAAGCAGCACCCTCTTCCCCCAATGGATGCCAATCTGGGTCAACAACTGGGTCATCCATCACCTCCTCTTCTATGTCATGTGCACCTTCCTCTGTGTCACCGTGTATGGTGGTATAGTGTGCGGGAAGGGGCACCTGAGTCTCATCAGGGTCAGAATCTGGCTCTGTACACTGCGAGGACAATGTAGTGCTCTGAGTGAATGTACCAGCAGAATCATCCATCAGCGGCTGTGCATCAGTGCACTCCATGTCAGATTCATCTTGGCCTGGGTAATTCACCATTTCACTTGATAATCCAGGCATGGTATGTTAAAACAGCTCCATGGAGTAATCAGTAGTATGGCCTGCGTCATCCTTCAATCTTGGTTGGGGTGAAGGACACAAGGAAAGGTGTGGTTCATGAACATGAGCCTCCAATGACGACTCAGTGCTTTTACTTTTTACAACTGAAGAAGAGGAGGCAATAGAGCTGGAGGCTGAGTAAGCAATGTAAGACAAAACTTTTTCCTGATGCTCTGGCTTTAAAAGCGGTTTGCCAACTCCTAGAAAACTAAGCGTTCGAGGCCTTATGTAGCCAGACGATGACGCAGGGTCAGCACCTCCTGCATTCGGTCCTATTTTGCTCTTGCCACTACCATCAGATCCACCACCAACACCATCATTACCAGCTGCCAACCCCCGCCCAATTCCACGGCCTCTTCCACCAGCCTTCCTCATTTTTGGTAGAAATGTAGACAAAATCCAAAAATTATATAGTAATGTAAAACAAGGTACAAGGTGTCTATAGGACAGGGGAGATTTTGAATTTCTGCAGACACTTGTTGACACTGGACACTTTTGGATTGTGTGAGGCCCACTGATATCTGAGCGCTATGTGACAGGCTCGATGGCACAGCTGTGACAAAAGTGACTAGAGGATAAGGGAGATTTTGAATCTCTGCACACACTTTTGGACACTGGACACTTTTGGATTGTGTGAGGCCCACTGATATCTGAGCGCTATGTGACAGGCTCGATGGCACAGCTGTGACAAAAGTGACTAGAGGATAAGGGAGATTTTGAATCTCTGCACACACTTTTGGACACTGGACACTTTTGGATTGTGTGAGGCCCACTGATGTCTGAGCGCTATGTGACAGGCTCGATGGCACAGCTGTGACAAAAGTGACTAGAGGATAAGGGAGATTTTGAATCTCTGCACACACTTTTGGACACTGGACACTTTTGGATTGTGTGAGGCCCACTGATGTCTGAGCGCTATGTGACAGGCTCGATGGCACAGCTGTGACAAAAGTGACTAGAGGATAAGGGAGATTTTGAATCTCTGCACACACTTTTGGACACTGGACACTTTTGGATTGTGTGAGGCCCACTGATGTCTGAGCGCTATGTGACAGGCTCGATGGCACAGCTGTGACAAAAGTGACTAGAGGATAAGGGAGATTTTGAATCTCTGCACACACTTTTGGACACTGGACACTTTTGGATTGTGTGAGGCCCACTGATATCTGAGCGCTATGTGACAGGCTCGATGGCACAGCTGTGACAAAAGTGACTAGAGGATAAGGGAGATTTTGAATCTCTGCACACACTTTTGGACACTGGACACTTTTGGATTGTGTGAGGCCCACTGATATCTGAGCGCTATGTGACAGGCTCGATGGCACAGCTGTGACAAAAGTGACTAGAGGATAAGGGAGATTTTGAATTTCTGCACACACTTGTGGACAGTGGACACTTTTGGATTGTGTGAGGCCCACTGATATCTGAGCGCTATGTGACAGGCTCGATGGCACAGCTGTGACAAAAGTGACTAGAGGATAAGGGAGATTTTGAATCTCTGCACACACTTTTGGACACTGGACACTTTTGGATTGTGTGAGGCCCAATGAATATCTGAGCGCTATGTGACAGGCTCGATGGCACAGCTGTGACAAAAGTGACTAGAGGATAAGGGAGATTTTGAATCTCTGCACACACTTTTGGACACTGGACACTTTTGGATTGTGTGAGGCCCACTGATATCTGAGCGCTATGTGACAGGCTCGATGGCACAGCTGTGACAAAAGTGACTAGAGGATAAGGGAGATTTTGAATCTCTGCACACACTTTTGGACACTGGACACTTTTGGATTGTGTGAGGCCCACTGATATCTGAGCGCTATGTCACAGGCTCGATGGCACAGCTGTGACAAAAGTGACTAGAGGATAAGGGAGATTTTGAATCTCTGCACACACTTTTGGACACTGGACACTTTTGGATTGTGTGAGGCCCACTGATATCTGAGCGCTATGTCACAGGCTCGATGGCACAGCTGTGACAAAAGTGACTAGAGGATAAGGGAGATTTTGAATCTCTGCACACACTTTTGGACACTGGACACTTTTGGATTGTGTGAGTCCCACTGATATCTGAGCGCTATGTGACAGGCTCGATGGCACAGCTGTGACAAAAGTGACTAGAGGATAAGGGAGATTTTGAATTTCTGCACACACTTGTGGACAGTGGACACTTTTGGATTGTGTGAGGCCCACTGATATCTGAGCGCTATGTGACAGGCTCGATGGCACAGCTGTGACAAAAGTGACTAGAGGATAAGGGAGATTTTGAATCTCTGCACACACTTTTGGACACTGGACACTTTTGGATTGTGTGAGGCCCACTGATATCTGAGCGCTATGTGACAGGCTCGATGGCACAGCTGTGACAAAAGTGACTAGAGGATAAGGGAGATTTTGAATTTCTGCACACACTTGTGGACAGTGGACACTTTTGGAATGTGTGAGGCCCACTGATATCTGAGCGCTATGTGACAGGCTCGATGGCACAGCTGTGACAAAAGTGACTAGAGGATAAGGGAGATTTTGAATCTCTGCACACAATTTTGGACACTGGACACTTTTGGATTGTGTGAGGCCCACTGATATCTGAGCGCTATGTGACAGGCTCGATGGCACAGCTGTGACAAAAGTGACTAGAGGATAAGGGAGATTTTGAATCTCTGCACACACTTTTGGACATTGGACACTTTTGGATTGTGTGAGGCCCACTGATATCTGAGCGCTATGTGACAGGCTCGATGGCACAGCTGTGACAAAAGTGACTAGAGGATAAGGGAGATTTTGAATCTCTGCACACACTTTTGGACACTGGACACTTTTGGATTGTGTGAGGCCCACTGATATCTGAGCGCTATGTGACAGGCTCGATGGCACAGCTGTGACAAAAGTGACTAGAGGATAAGGGAGATTTTGAATTTCTGCACACACTTGTGGACAGTGGACACTTTTGGATTGTGTGAGGCCCACTGATATCTGAGCGCTATGTGACAGGCTCGATGGCACAGCTGTGACAAAAGTGACTAGAGGATAAGGGAGATTTTGAATCTCTGCACACACTTTTGGACACTGGACACTTTTGGATTGTGTGAGGCCCAATGAATATCTGAGTGCTATGTGACAAGCTCGATGGCACAACTGTGACAAAAGTGACTAGAGGATAAGGGAGATTTTGAATCTCTGCACACACTTTTGGACACTGGACACTTTTGGATTGTGTGAGTCCCACTGATATCTGAGCGCTATGTGACAGGCTCGATGGCACAGCTGTGACAAAAGTGACTAGAGGATAAGGGAGATTGGATTGCTTTTAAAAAAGCAGTTTGCGGAGCAGTGGGTAAACAGCAATGCAGGAATGTCAGGAAGCCTTAGAAGGCAGCCCAACAACCAACACCACTGATACACCACTATATAGCCCTTGCACTGCACACACTGTGACTGGTGTGTTGTGCAGGCCAAATCGCTAGCAGCAGAAGCAGTTTTTTTGTCTTCTTCCCTGCCTAATGCTCTCCCTACAGAATCAGCAGCAACCTCTCCCTATACTAAGATCGGCAGAAGTAAGATGGCGGTCGGCGTGCACGCCCTTTTATACCCCCTGTGACGCCCACCAAAGCAAGCGAATCACTTGCATGCCCTTCTGAAAGATGGTGGTGACCCGTGCCTATGTCATCACGTTGCCCACAGTGTCCGTGGATCCTGATTGGCTGAAAAAGAGCGCAAAACAAACTTTTGAAACGCAACTTTGGAGCGTAAGTCGCCGACCTCGTGGCCGACCTCATCCTAGGGTCGGGTTTCGTTTCATGAAACCCGACTTTGCCAAAAGTCGGCGACTTTTGAATTTTTTCGACCCGTTTCGCTCAACTCTAATGGGCATTGGTAGAATAGGCATAAGGTGAATATCATGATTATTTATTATTTTCAGCTTTTTACAGGTGACAAATACTTCAATGGAAAGATGAGTATAACTGTTTTTTATTTTTGCTTCAAATAAAGGTGTCAGTGACTTTCTTTTAAATAAAAGATTTTATTCTGGCTGTTTATTTTTTTACAATGGGGTTAGTCAATGGGGCATCTTATAGATGCCTTTCCATAACTAACCTATAGCCTTGATGTCAGCAGCCATAAAATAGCTGACAACAACCATTATCCCACTTTCCACCTTCTGCGTTAGCTTAGCTGGTTGTCAAAAATGGGGGGAACTCCATGCCATTTTTTAAAAATTATTTATTTAATTAATTAAAAAAAAGACATGGGGGCCCCTCTATTCTTGATAATCAACCATGATAAAGCTGACAGCAGAGGGTTGCAACCCGCAGCTGTCAGTTTTGACTGTGCTGGTTATCAAAAATAGAAGAAAACCCATGCCATTTTTGAAAATGTGTTTAGAAATAGCACATATGCGGGCAGATGAATACTCCCATAAGCGGTGCCTGCTCTCGCTGTTTTCAGCAACAGCATGTATAGGCTGATGGGGGAATTACTTTCTCATCAGTTGATGTCTGTGACTGGATGTAAACTTTTACCATTGGTCACAGCTGGGGTCAGAATTTTTTTAGAAGTTCGGTCAAACCTGCTGAACATGAACATCCACTGTTTTGCCCACCACTACTCTAGTGGCAACATGTTTTATACCACATTATCCAATACCTGGCAATGTGCTTGATTATGCAAGACTTACATACAGCTATAGAAACCCATGTCATGAAGTTCACAGGATACATGATCTTGGTCTCAATACCAATTGGAGGTTTGAAGCTGCATTTATTGAGTCAACAAAATGTTGGTAACTTTTATGTATGTCTTCAGGACTTGACTCCCCTGGTGGGAGATTTAAATAATCTGTCACTTTGTGACTGAATTGCTGTGGTTCTGAAATACTTCCATTCTGCAAAAATATCACTCATGCTTGATAATGGGATAATTGACAGTGACAAAATTTCATAAACTGACCACGCTAGAATTACGTGAGCCTTTTAAAACTGTGGCAATGGAACTGAGTGACAAGCCTGAATTCAATGAATAACTGGCAACTACCAACACGTTTGACAAAATAGTGTATATATCCAATGCAGAAAAGCAGATACAAAATTTTGTATTTCATATAAAAAATGTGTATTGATATGATGTTCTTATGGATCAAACGTGTCCTTTACCTTTATTTAGATCCAGAGGAGCAAAGAAAACTCCAATCTTTTATAGGTATTGCATATAAAAAATGTGTATTGATATGATGTACTTATGGATCAAACGTGTCCTTTACCTTTACTTAGATCCAGAGGAGCAAAGAAAACTTCAATCTATTATAGGTGTCCAAAGTCTATTTTACGAATGTCATGAGTATAAAGCAGGGGAAGAGTCATGAGGAGATCATTTGCATATTCCCAGTGCCTTCTGGGATAAGTGAAGAGTCTCCGCGAGCTCAACGATCAACGAATTTTGGCTCATCTTTCATCGTTTTTAAGAAATCTCAAGATGGAAGAGGCCAGGAGCCATTTGGTGAGCTGCATTTCTTGCTACATGTTCACAGATTTACCAGTGGAAAAGCCAAACTTCACATGCCACAAATGCAAGCTTGTGTCCCTGTTGGAGGAAAAGTTGCAAAATCTCGAAGAGAGGTTAGCTACGTTGAAGATCATTAAGGAAGGTGAAGAGTTCTTGGACAGAGCAGAATTATCTCTTCATGTTACAGAAAGAGAAGAAATTCGAAGTGCACCTGAAGAAACAGAGGAATGGAGACATGTGACCCAGAGAAGCAGGAGGATCAGGAGGCAGTCAGCACCCATACTGCTCAGAAACCAGTACCAGGCTCTCACGCAGGAAAACGATGAAGAAATACATCAGGATAAGACTTTGCCAACAAACAGCAACCTTGTGCGCCTTCAGAGTCCTCCTGAATGGAGAAAGAAAAATGTTATGAAGAAGAAACGGAGAGTGGTGGTCATGGGGGATTCCCTGTTGAGAGGAACAGAGGCCGCTATCTGCAGACCGGATATAACTTCAAGAGAAATGTGCTGTCTTCCAGGTGCAAAAATTAAAGATGTGTCTGACAGGATATCAGGACTCTTCAGACCTACAGATGACTACCCATTCCTGCTACTACATGTGGGGACAAATGACACCGCAAGAAACGACCTGGAAACCATCTGCAGAGACTTTGAAGACTTAGGCAAGAAAGTGAAAGAACTGGGAGCGCAGGTGGTCTTCTCTTCCATCCTCCCAGTGGATGGCCATGGAGCAAGGAGGTGGAATAAGATTCTGCAGGTGAACAACTGGCATGTCGATGGTGCCGTCAGCAATGATTTGGATTTCTGGATCACGGAGTGAACTACTTATACGATGGACTACTTGCTAGAGATGGGGTGCACCTTACGAAGACTGGAAAGCATGTATTTGGAAGTCGCCTTGCTACACTTGTAAGGAGAGCTTTAAACTAGAGCAACTTGGGAAGGGAAGCAAAAGACCAGAAAAAGCCATACACCTGACAAATGCTATTGAGAACTCTGCTATTAGAAGTGGAAAGGAAGAACAAAGATGAAAGAATCTAATTAATAAAAATATTGGAGAAAGAGGTAGTGGCCAGTTTTAAATGATAATCTACTTTGTTAGGCCTCTTTCACACATCAGTTTTTTGCCGTCAGGCGCGATCCGGCTTTTTTTTGTAAAACCGGATCCGGCAAAATGCAATGCCGGATCCAGTTTTTCCCCATTGACTTGCATTAGCGCCGTATCGCGTTTCATCCGTTTTTTGCCGGATCCGGCTACTTGTCTCATTCCGGCGTCTGGAAAAAACGGCTACTGTAATGTTTCTTGTCTCCGGCGAAAAAGCCGGAAGCGCCGGATCCAGCGCTTCCAGCTTTTTGCTACAATGAAAGTCTATGGGCGCCGGAATGCGCCGGATCCAGAAAAAGACGGATCCAGCCACCGGATCCGTTTTTTTAAGTCTGCGCATGCTCAGATCCAATTGGCCAGCCCCCAGAAAAAGATATAACCTGCTAGACGGATCCAGCAAAAAAACGGATCCGTTTCTACAGTTCTCCAAAATTTATGCCGGATCCGTTTTTTCTAAAAATAGCCGGATCCTGCCTGACGGCAAAAAACTGATGTGTGAAAGTAGCCTTAGAGTAACTTTTTTGTGTGCCAACTACCTTATCCAAGAGTTGAGGATCCTGCAAATTAATTTGCACTCACTTTCTCACAACATATACAGTATATGCTGTGCCTGTTTTGCTTCTAAAACAGATATTATATGATGGCTTTTAGCAAAATAATGTACGGTAAGTATTATCTCACAGTTCAAAAAGACTGACTTGAAACTTTCTCCACTCCAATTCAATTAGACTAGATGTCAGAAGTCTATCTACGGTCATGTTGATTTTGCAAAATAACCATTGACAGCCTAAGGTAAAACTGCAAATAAGGACTAAAGTGTGTCAATAGTGTTTCATAAGAACAATTTGAGGCAAGAGTTGTACTTGTTGGAACATTTTGACATGTATTTAGTGATGAAACGTACTAAGTTTTCAGTGTTTCGAGACTTGCTGTTAGCTGTAGTGTTTTATTGATTTTCCTGTTAAATTGCACAAGGCCACCTGGGACATCACTGAGATGGTAGCAACAGAAATAAATCAGTAAAAGAAGTTCCTACATCTGATTTTCTCTAAAGGTAATCAAAAGTGACCCTTGCACTTGAATTATCTGTCATATAGTCATTTTTTCATATATGAATAAACGATTTCTCTATACTTTCCCACATCAGATAATTTGTACTTTTCCAACAATATTTACTTTATATATAAACCTCAGTATTTTACTTTGATTGTGAATATAATCAATTATTTTGGCTATTCTAATTTTTTTTAGCATTTTTGTCTTAATCCAAATTATTTTTTATTGATCTGCAGTCCCTGAAACAGTCATATTACCAAGGTAAGCAGCAATTGCCTTGGTACAAGAAAAATAATTCACTTTAGGTTTTTTATTTTCTTCTAATAACATTAGGTTCCACTAAAAATGATAACATTAGTAGAAAATAACATGCTGAAGATCAATTTTTTGTGTACTCCAAACATATACACGTAGTCAAAATTGTTGGTACCCCTCGTTTAATGACAGAAAAACCCACAATGGTCACAGAAATAACTTGAAGCTGACAAAAGTAATAATAAATCAGAAATCTATGAAAATGAACAAATGAAAGTCAGACATTGCTTTTCAACCATGCTTCCACAGAATTTAAAAAAAACTCATGAAATATGCCTGGACAGAAATGATGGTACCCCTGAAAATAATGTGACAAAAGGGACATGTTAAATCAATGTGTGTCCACTAATTAGCATCACAGGTGTATACTATCTTGAAATCAGTGAGTGGACCTGCATAGAGGGCTGAAGATACTCACTGTGCTGTTTGGTGACATGGTGTGTATCACACTCATCATGGACCAGAGGAAGCGAAGGAAAGAGTTGTCTCAGGAGATTAGAAAGAAAATTATAGACCAACATATTAAAGGTAAACGTTATAAGACCATCTCCAATCAGCTTGATGTTCCTGTGACTACAGTTGCACATATTATTCAGAAATCTAAGCTCCATGGGACTGTAGCCAGCCTCCCTGGACACGGCTGCAGGAGGAAAATTGAGGACAAATCAAAGAGACAGATAATACGAATGGTAACAAAAGATCCCAGAATAACTTCTAAACATATTAAAGGTGAACTCAAAGCTCAAGGAACCTTAGTGTCAGATCGCACCATCCGTCGTTGTATGAGCCAAAGTGGACTTCATGGGAGACGACCAAGGAGGGCATTATTATTGAAAAAATAATCATAAAAATTCCAGACTGGAATTTGCCAAACTACATGTTGACAAGCCACAAAGCTTCTGGGAGAATGTCCTATGGACAGCTGAGACAAAAATGGAAGATTTTGGCAAAGCGCGTCAGCTCTATTTTCATAGACGGAAAAATGAAGCATATCAAGAAAAGAACGCTGTCCATATTGTGAAACATGGAAGAGGCTGCAATTTCTCATGAGTTTAGAATGTTTCATTGTCACTCTTTAAAGTAGAGAAAAAGTGTGACACCATTTTTCTCAGCAGCGATCTGGGAGTCAGAGTTGCTTCCAGGGGTCTTCCCCATGCTGTTCTCCTTCCATTAACCACTTTTCCCATCCAGTTGCACATTTTCACTTCCAAATTATCGTCTTTGTAGGGTCTGCCAGAAAAAAAAGCTTGGCTTTTCCATTGACTTCCTTTATACTTGTTGCTTGAAACGAGCATTCTAATATTAGAACTTGCTTGTTTCATGCAAGGAGCACCCAAGCATTTTAATGCTCGCTCATCTCTAACATCTTTGACTTTAAAAATCCTTGTTTGACGCATGGTTGGGAATGCTTAAAGAAAAACGTGTCTCTGATTGAGGATTCATAAATCAAAGTGAAAACTAGGGGTTTCTTAAGGGTTTTGAGAGGAATATTAAGTTTCTGGACAAGAAAATATTCAATAAATGTATTGCTGTGTGTGAGTATAAAAAGGCCATACTAAGCAGGTGCAGAAATTGGAAACTCATGAAACATGATCCGAAGTTGTACCAATGGAGAAAGAAAGTATCATGCATAAGGCGATCTTTCATCTCTCACCCTAACAGGCTTTAGAGCTTTCCCACGTCAAGATGCTGCCACAGAAAAAATCTCTTTGACCACTTTAAGGTCATGGGCTTCCAGTCAGAGAATGACTTTGTTCTTCTTCTGGCATTACCTTATGACCCACTAACATGAGTTTATTTGGATCAGCTACAAGTAAATTATAAAAGATAGACGTTAGAAAGACAAAATTATAAGTATTTTTTTCTAGATTTCTCTTCTAACCTAATTTCCTCTGTAGCTAGGAGGATCTTGAAGCAGAAGCTCAAATTTGATATAAAGTGGCAATCATAATTATAGAACCCCCATTGCACATTATATTAGCAACAGTAAGACATTTTCTAGCTTACAATAAAGCAATAAAACAAAAACAGTTTACATAGGTCAACGCAACAAATATAAGAAATTTCTTCAACACAAAATGCCTCCAAATCACTCATATTCTTGTGTTTACATGTTACAACAGTCATCATCAAATCTTGCCAAAGAATTCTCTATTGGATTCAAGCTAGTCAACCACTCCAGAATCTTCAGGATTTATTTTTAAACCAAACCATGATTAGATTAATAAACCTTCATAAAGGTCACAACCAGAACTTCATTCTCCCCTCACTTGGGGATTGGCACAGAAACCAGTTGTAGGGAGCTACATCTATCTGATATCTAATCTGTTGATATAGGTAGGACTTAATAATAGATCACCAAATTTTACACTAGTGTGATATTGCAGTGTTTTGTGCAAGCAATCAAATGCAAATTTTAAATGTTAAGCTTAAAATTTTGTACTGGTTTCACTACATTAAATAGCAAATTAAATGATACCAATGAAAAATTTAACTCGAGAAAATGCAAATTACACGGTTAATGAAAAACAGAGTAAAAAACAAAAGCTGAAAAAAAGTGTGGTCCTTAAAAGAATAATTAGAAAAATAGGGGGAAATTACAAAAGCCCTTTTAATCTTTGAACAATTATCTTTAGATTAAAAAAAATGTTAAAGGACACCATTGACACAAAAAAACAGATTATTTTAAGACCATGAGAAAAAAAGTTGAAGTGTTACAAATTGCATACATTTAAGGTGCATTTTTCAGGCTACCATTTCATTCATTCTTTCACTGATATGCTGTATACAACCTGCTCCTTGATTCACATTTTTCTCATGCTATTTTCATTAATACATGCTGATTGTAAGGTCTGTGTGCCCAGAATTCTGCTTCTTTCACTAGTTTCCATGCACTAACACAGTTTTATCCTTATACTGACTTCTACTGTAGTGCTTGATGAGTTTTTTCTACTTATTTTGAAAGACACATATGCTGAGAACTGTATAAATAACCTTTCTGCACACAATCTGCTTTGGTTGCTCTCCTTTCTCTCCTTTCCCTGAAGTTTGTATGTTCTCCCCATATTTGCGTGGGTTTCCTCCGGGTACTCCAGTTTCCTCCATATTCCAAAGACATACCAAAAGGTAATTTAGATTGTGAGATCCATTGGGGACAGTGATGACGATTTTTGTAAAGTGCTGTGGAATATTATAGTGCTATATAAGTAAAGCATAATAAATAAATAATAACTGCCTTCTTTTTTTTCCAATCTATAGCTTATAATTTGACCACATTTGAATGCTTTATTTGCTCTCCACACACTGATCTGCTAGGTAGAAGCTCCTTATGTCAAGGACAAAGTTTTTAATTTTTACAGCATACAAAGGCAGGTGTTGGTTCAAAACAATGCCGGACGGGGGTAACAAGGGCCCACCAGTAAGTTGAGTCTGGTGGCTCACTGTTCAGCTACCTGCAAATATCACATTACCTTCACTCACAAATTTGTCTATAATTTTATGTAATAAAAACAAGGTAGTTTTTTAATTGTATGTTGAGATGAAGCCCTTGTCTGTACATAGTGTACATATAAGTGGCGTTGACAGCCCATCCCTGCATGGGTGTCTACAGGAGGATCCTCCTGTTCTCCTGTGGACCAGTCTGAGCCTGGAGCAAAGCTACAGTGTACCAAAGCAAAACATTAAGTTAAGCCTCTTTAGGATGTTTAGGAGATATGCATGTCTTTTTAGATCACAGTTTGAGCTGCCCACTAACTTTTTGTGTGGCTAAAACCTGTGCACTGTTCTTCTTTGGATTTTGCTGCAGTTCTTTGTATCAAAATGTATGTACAATATATGATTTCCACAAAGTTCTGGGTGTAAACACAATCTTAGATTTCTCATATAATTACAAATAATTTATTTTTTTTATACTTATTTATTATTTGGTTCCAGGTTTCCTCTACATAAATATCACGTAACGGTGATCTAATGGCTGATAGATATTAATACCATTATTTACAGTAACCTGAAAAGCAAAGCTAGAAATCAATGCACACTTAAGCTGAATATAAGAGAGTTTTACTAGTGTCTTAACTTCCAGTTGCAGGTCTTCTCCCAAGAAGACTAACTATTCAGGTATTAAAAACTCAACACAGAAACATAAAAATTAGATATTTACATTTAATAAAAAACACACAAAAATGGTTTGTCAGCAATATACATGGCATTGAAAAAAGATGCCACAGCAACAATGTCTGTGTGCCTAGAATATTAATCTTATGCTTTTTAACTAATGTTATTTTATATGCTGTATTTTAAAACAGATTTAGTTTTGCAGGGCTAAATCAATAACTAAAAGGTGAACTTTGTTTCATAGTGAATGTTTTAAAAACAACAAAATATGCACTTGAAAAACTAAAGATGCAATACATTAAACATTGAATTTCTAGTAGGAAAGTCAATTATTTAAATATTTACAAGAGAGAAGTGTCAATCATTACATTTTACAGGGATCTCCCAGGAAAAGCATGCAGTAGATAGCCAACGGCAGTCAGCAAACCAAGGTCAAATGTATAGGTTTGAGCTACATTAAAAAATCTTTTCTGATGCAATTTTATAGACAAACTGGAAGCCTTGAAATGAACCAGCTGTACACAAGAGTATAGTATGAATCATTATTTACCATGATCAGTGACAGCATACTCAATATTAGAATTGACTGGAATATACCATAGATGTTTAACAACTCTCAAAGCCACAGATTGCAAGCCCAACAAGCTAAAGGAATGTTTTAGATTAAAAGTTCACGTGATTTTGGCAGAGAACATTTCCTCACTAATTAAGAAGCATGGCTTAAGGCGCAATGTTTTGTCTTTTGTACCTTATTCTTTTATCACTGCATCAGAGTGCATGTAGTTCACTTGGCATAGAATACATATGGCAGAAAAAAAATGAAACGGAAAAAGGGGAATGTTTGCAGAATTAAAAAAAAATTGACATATTTTTCTGTATTTATATAATTTTAGCATTTTAGATATAGCATTCTAAATTAATGTTTATTGCTTACAAAGTGTAAAATATTATTGTTTAAGATAGGTGTTCCTCTTAGGTTCCAGAAGGGGTTTTCCAAAATATGGCATTACGTGATAAATACCCATTTTAAGGTGTTCCAAACATTCTTTGGGAATGCATACACAATGTCTTAAAAGGCAGACTCTGCAAATAACCTGCAGGAAAAAGTGCAAAAAAACCAACAAAAAATTAATATAATGTACTGCATAATCAATACGGCCTGCAGTGAATATGTGCCATCTTTGAAGTTTCTTTTTACAGCTTAAGACTTCAAAATACGTGAAGTGACTAAAAGATGTAACCTGTTTATTGTTCGGTCGCTCACTATTTATAGTTTAAGTTATCAAAAGAAGCCACCAGTGGCAAACACCCCGCAAAAATAACTGAAGTGCGTAAGAACAGACACTTAATGAAAAAGACACATGTCATGTAGAGGACAGGCCTAGCATGTGGAAGAAGGTGATGTGATCATATGATAGAAAGTAGAACTTTTTGGGCTAAATGGAAAAGTGCTTTTTGTGGCAGAAAACTAGCACTCACCCTGAAAACACCATACCCATCGTCAAACATGGTGGTAGCAGCATCATGCTGTGCGGAAACTTTTCTTTAGCAGGGACAGAAAAACTGGTCAGAGATGATGGGAAGATGAATGGAGGTAAATACAGGACAATCCTGGAGGAAAACCTGTTAGAAGTTGCAAAATACTTGAGACCGGGACTAGGGTGTAGGTTTACCTTTTAGCAGTACAACGATCCAAAGCACACTGCCAGATCTAAAATGGTAAGGTTTAGATCAAAGCATATTCATGTGTCTGAATTGCTCAAAGTCCAGACCTAAATCCCACTGAGAATTGTGGAAATCCTGCAACTTGAAAATTGCTGTTCACAAATGTCTCCAGCCAGTCTCACTAAGCTAGAGCTAGTTTGCAAAGAAAAGTGGGCAAAACATTCAGCCTCTAGATGTGCAAAGCTGGTAGAGATATATCCCAAAAGACAGCAGTAATTGCAGCAAAAGGTGGTCCTACAAAGTAGTGACTCAGAGGAGCTGAATTCAAATGCATGTAACAATTTTCGGATTTATATTTGAAAATATTTAAATAACTATATATTGTTACTAGTTATGAACGAGTATACTCGTTATTCAAGATTTCCCGAGCATGCTCGGGTGATCTCCGAGTATTTGAATGTGCTCGGAGATTTAGTTTCTGTCACTGTAGCTGCATGATTTGCAGCTGCTAGCCAGCCTGAATACATGTGGGGATTGCCTGTTTGATAGGAAATCCCCACATGTATTCACTCTGTCTAGCAGCCGCAAATCATGCAGCTATGGCGAAATAAACTAAATCTCTGAGCACATCCAAATACTTGAAGATCATCCGAGCATGCTCAGGAAATCTCGAGTAACGAGTATACTCGCTCATCACTAATTGTTACCTTTACACTTCACAAATACTTGCTACTTTGTGTTGGTACACACGTGGTCAAAATTGTTGGCACCCCTCGTTTAATGACAGAAAACAAACAAAGGTGACAGAAATAACTTGAATCTGACAAAAGAAATAATAAATAAAAAATCTATGAAAATGAACAAATGAAAGTCAGACATTGCTTTTCAACAATGCTTCCATAGAATTTTAAAAGAATAAGACACATGAAATAGGTCTGGACAGAAATGATGGTACCCTTAACTTAATATTTTGTTGCACAACCTTTTTAAGGTAATCACTGAAATCAAACGATTCATGTAAATGTCAATGACACTTCTGCACCTCTTGACAGGTATTTTGGCCCACTTCTCAAGAGCAAACTGCTCCCATTGTCTCGTGTTTGAAGGCTGCCTTTTCAAGATGGCATGTGTTAACTCTTTGCAAAGATGGTCAATAGGATTTAGGTCAGGGTTCATAGAAGGCCACTTCAGAATAGTCCAATGTTTTCCTCGTAGCCATTCTTAGGTGTTTTTAGCTGTGTGTTTTGGGTCATTATCCTGTTGCAAAACCCATGACCTGTGACTTAGACCAAGCTTTCTGACACTGGACAGCACATTTCACTCCAGAATCCCTTGATTGACTTAAGATTTCCTTGCACCCTGCACAGATTCTAGACAACATGTGCTAGATGCAGCAAAGCAGCTCCACAACATAACAGAGCCTCCTCCATCTTTCACAGTAGGGACTGTGTTCTTTTCTTGATATGCTTTATTTTTCCATCTATGAACATAGAGCTGATGTGCTTTGCCAAAAAGTTACATTTTTATCTCATCAGTCCATAGGACATTCTCCCCTGAAGCTTTTTGGCTTGTCAACATGCAGTTTGGCAAATTCCAGTCTTGATTTTTTATGATTTTTTTCAACACTGGTGTTAGGCATCAAGTTCCTGCCACTGCACAGGTGGAATCTCAAGCCATATCCTCTGCGGTCTCCCATTCTTCTGCGGCTGCAGAGGTTCCTTCTCAGCAGACATGTCAGTCCCAGCATCTTGCTGAGGCTAATGCTATGCGTCTGGTTGCTGCTGCCACCCCAGGTTCAGCTATAGCATTCAGCATTGGTCAGTGGCGAGCAGATGCTCCTGGGACTAAGTCCTGCTTTTCTCCATCTGAGCATGTCCATGAGACCACCGCTCATTGGTGGTCGGAGGTCGCATGCTGAGGTCCTGAAGCAGCTTGGATTGGGCCATCAGGAAGGTCCTGAAAGGCTGCAGTTATAAAAGGATCGCACAGCCGCATGGCCATGCGCTTGTATAGACAATGTGGAGTGAGTGTTGTATGCACGTATGAATGTCTCTAGTGACTGACTCATTATGAAACCCCTACGCTTGGTATGCATGTGTTGAGCAGCCTTGCCAGGTAGTGCCTAGGCTGATAGTGCAGGTAGGAGGCAGAGTCAGGACCTAGCTTGCGCCAAGTAGTGACTTTGCCTGTATGCCACTGTGCACTTGGTCTGCACTCCACAGTAGCCTGCATCTATTAGTGGTGTTCGTAGGTGCGATGCCATGCACCTAGTGGGTCTAGAGAGGCTCTTACCCTGCATCCTTGGGGCAGAGTCTTGTGACCGTACACTAGCGCTGTCTCAGCTGTGCCCTGTGACAGTTAACAGGGTACAGCATCTGTGTTATGCGGTACCGTGGCTGTGTGAAGCAACAGAGCCCGTCGCTACTACATACTGCCCCTTGACAAAGGCTTGTTCTGGCCGAAACGTGCATCGGGGAGGGAGCACTACTACAGATTATTCCCTGCCATTTACCAGGTATACTAGTGATGATTATTTAGTTATTTTTTTCATTCCTGTAATTTAGTACTGACACTGCTTATTAGGCCATTTGGGAATGTGCAATATTATGGGATAATACTGTGATCTATTACATCTTTGATGTACATATTATTCAAATTCCCGTCTGTGTAGTATGTGCACCACTTTTTCATGTGTACATGTGGTTTTGCCTTTGTTTCCTTCCCTCCCTACTCCTTGTATCTGTTGTGTACTTAATAAAAAGATTTTCTATTTTGTATAATATGCTTTTGGGATTTTTTTATCGTGGTTTTGTTTATTCTGTTATGGTTTATCTAGCGATTTTTCCCTTGATAGTCCTTGATTAATATTCCACACACTATATCAATAATTATTCTTCAACTTGTATTGCTTGTGTGGTTTTCCATGAGGATTTTATGGAAGTTATTAAAAAATGCAGTTACTCTTTAAGAACCTATTATGATGCTTGTTAGACTAGACTTATAGCTCATTAAAGAGATCCTGTCATCAGGATTTTATATTCCAGCCCATGGACATGTGCTTTAATGCTGATTAAATCTTTATTTTTCCAGTAGAAACTCAAAACTGAAAAGTCTGCAGTCACTCTGAATGACCCCAGTGCACAAAGCTGGATTTGCTGGTTTCAGAATGGAGGGTTTGTGTTAGTTATACATACCTCTGGCTAGTGGGCGCCACCTGACTCCATTCACTTATATTGAGCTGAGGTCGTGCCCTGAACAGTGATGTAGCCGGCAAGTGGGCGTGTCACACAGAGTGCCTGCAGACTTATTGATTTTAACTGGACAACCTGTTTAAAGTGTATTTATATACAGTAGGCACTGTAAGTATTCAGACCCCTTTAAATTTTTCACTCTTTGTTTCATTGCAACCATTTGGTAAATTCAAAAAAGTTCATTTTTTTCTCATTAATGTTCACTCTACACCCCATATTAACTGAAAAAACAAAAATGTAGAAATTTTTGCAAATTTATTAAAGAAAAACTGAAATATCACATGGTCATAAGTATTCAGACCCTTTGCTCAGCATTGAGTAGAAGCACCCTTTTGAGCTAGTACAGTCATGAGTCTTCTTGGGAATTATGCAACAAGTTTTTCACACCTGGGGATCCTCTGCCATTCGTACTTGCAGATCATCTCCAGTTCCGTATGGTTGGATGGTGGACAGCCATTTTCAGGTCTCTCCAGAGATGCTTAATTGGGTTTAGGTCAGGGTTCTGGCTGGGCCAGTCAAGAATGGTCACAGAGTTGTTCTGAAGCCACTCATTTGTTTTTTTAGCTGTGTGCTTAGGGTTATTGTCTTGTTGAAAGGTGCACCTTCGGCCAAGTCTGAGGTCCAGAGCACTATATCTCGGTACTTGGCTGCATTCATGTTTCCTTCAATTGCAACCAGTCGTCCTCTCCCTGCAGCTGAAAAACACTCCCATAGCATGATGCTGCCACCACTATGTTTCACTTTTGAGATTGTACAGGGCAGGTGATGAGCAGTGCTTGGTTTTCTCCACACATACATGTTAGAATTATCACCAAAAAGTTCTATCTTTGTCTCATCTGACCAGAGAATTTTATTTCTCATAGTCTGAGAGTCCTTTGTGTTTTTTAGCAAACTCTATGCAGGTTTTCCTATGTCTTGCACTGAGCAGAGGCTTCCGTTGGATCCCTCTGCCATAAAGGCCCAATTGGTGGAGGGCTGCAGTGATAGTTGACTTTGTGGAACTTTCTCCCATCTCCCTACTGCATCTGTGGAGCTCAATCACAGTGATCTTGGGGTTATTCTTTACCTCTCTCACCAAGGCTCTTCTCCCACAATTGCTCAGTTTGGCTGGATGGCTAGGTCTAGGAAGACTTCTGGTGGTCCTAAACTTCTTCCATTTAAGGATTATGGAGGCCACTGTGCTCTTAGGAACATTGAGTACTGCAGAAATTCTTTTGTAAGCTTGGCCAGACCTGTGCCTTGCCACAGTTCTGTCTCTGAGCTCCTTGACCAGTTCCTTTGACCTCATGATTCTCATTTGGTCTCCCATGCACTGTGAGCTGTGAGGTCTTATATAGACAGGTGTGTAAATCAAGTCCTATCAGTTTATTTAAACACAGCTGGACTCCAATTAAGGAGTTGAACCATCTCAAAGATGATCACAAGAAAATGGCCAGTATGTGACTTAAATATGAATGTCTGAGCAAAGGGTCTGAATACTTATGACCATGTGATATTTCAGTTTTTCTTTTTTAATAAATCTGCAAAAATGTCAACATTTCTGTTTTTTTCATTCAAGATGGGGTGCAGAGTGTACTTTAATGAGAAAAAACTTTTTTGAATTTACCAAATAGCTGCAATGAAACATAGAGTGAAAAATTTAAAGGGGCCTGAATACTTTCAGTACCCACTGTACATGCCTTTTGCTTAGGGCATAAAATCCTAATAACAGTTTCTCTTAAGTCTGCATATCAGTAGAACAATATTTTTTATGATAAGATTTGGCTAAGGTCTGATTTACCTCTAAGGCCTGTTTCACACATCCGTTTGTCTCCATCAGTCAAAATCCGCCGTTTTGCAAAAAAAAACGGATCCGCCATTTTGCTTGGCGGATCCGTTTTTTTCCCATTGAGTTGCATTACCGGCGGATCTGGTGGCTGAAAAATTCTCTCTCTCCTTCCCCAGGCAGCGGTTTCTTTGCAGATTGAAGTCTTGTCATGGACCATTTTCTAAAACTTCCACCAAAGATTTTCAATTGGATTGAGATCCGGACTATTTGCAGGCCATGAGATTGACCTTATGTGTCTTTTTTCAAGGAATGTTTTCACAGTTTTTGCTCTATGGCAGGATGCATTATCATCTTGAAAAATGATTTCATCATCACCAAACATCCTTTCGATATCAACATAAACTTGTGCATTTGTTGAAGATGTAATGACAGCCATCTCCCCAGTGCCTTTACCTGACATACAGCCCCATATCTTCAATGACTGTGGAAATTTGCATGTTCTCTTCAGGCAATCATCTTTATAAATCTGTCATGGTCACGCGTGTGTCTGGACGCAGCGACTACCGCAAGGCGAACCCATAACACACGTGACCCTGGATACACCGCCTCCAGTGGGGCGAATTTAAATAATAAAACGTGCAGCTGGATGCGCCGCCTCCAACTGGCGAATTTAGGTAATACACTTTATGTACAATAGTCTGGAAACCCCGCCTCCAGTAAGGTGAATTTAAATAATAAGGGGGAACCTGGGTAACATTAACAATGGTGGGCCCTGCGATAGGGAATAGGGACGTGGAGACCTCCTGTGCTCCCCTGAGCCAGTGTCCCTGCACTCCTAACCTTGCCTATGCCGGTTCCGCACCGGGCGACGCACGCATACCTCAAACCCTGAGTCGCCCTGACCTAAACCCTCACTAGGGAATTGGACGGTGCGGAAACTAATCCCACCACTGCACTAAACACACATGAGGAAAGATGACAAAACAGGGGGAACACCACTTAGCTTTGCTCTGTTGCGTACGCTCCTAGCAACAGAGCCCACCACCTGCGTGCATCTTCTCCTCCACCCGGATCCATCTCCATAACTGGATCCTTCACCATAATGAAGCCTTGGAGCAGAGTCCACCACCAATTGCAGAAGTCCAGTAACAGAGTCCCAAAGATGAGTTCAGCTCCTGCCCAAAAAGTCAAGCATGCATGAGTCCAGCTCTCAGCAACCAAGTCCCGCAGGCTGAGTGCAACTCTCTCCATAGTCGCTACTCCACCAAGCCATGCAAGCACTTCCTGCCGACACCATAAACTGTGACTCCACCACGCCATGCCAGCCCTTCTTGCAGACCACATAGCTGCCACTCGTCCCCTCTGGCTGGGTTGCGCAGGACTCATGTTCAGCTCCTTCCTTCACCCAGGCTTCCTTGCCAAATGAACACACAATATCACCAACAGTGATCAAACACACCTGGCACTCTTTTATAGAGCCTAACACCTGTTTTACAATTGCGTGCACATTAAACCAAAGAAATTAAAATGCACTACCGCTCACCACCACCGGGGCAACTTAGAATGAACGACATCACGTGTAATAATTCTAATGGCCACCGGGGGCAATCAACCCACTTTGGCACCAAGCCAAAGGAAAAAAGTTCACTTTGTCCAATTAACTTGTCAGATCCAGCCTGGATCATGACAAAATCTCATTGGAATGGCACCAAACAAAAGTTCCAGCATCATCGCCTTGCCCAACGCAGATTCGCAATTCATCACTGAATATGA
Organism: Dendrobates tinctorius; assembly: GCF_039654945.1. Taxonomy (NCBI): domain Eukaryota; kingdom Metazoa; phylum Chordata; class Amphibia; order Anura; family Dendrobatidae; genus Dendrobates; species Dendrobates tinctorius. The sequence goes on from NW_027361833.1 coordinate 2,667,198, forward strand.
CTTTCATCCAGTCATCCAAAGTCCATGATTGCTTTTCCTTAGCCCATTGTAACCTTGTTTTTTTCTATATAGGTGTTAATGATGGCTTTCATTTAGCTTTTCTGTATGTAAATCCCATTTACTTTAGGCGGTTTCTTACAGTTCGGTCACAGACGTTGACTCCAGTTTGGTCCCATTCGTTCCTCATTTGTTTTGTTGGGCATTTCCTGTTTTGGAGACATATTGCTTTAAGTTTCCGGTCTTGACACTTTGATGTCTTCCTTGGTCTACCAGTATATTTGCCTTTAACAACCTTCCCATGTTGTTTGTATTTGGTCCAGATTTTAGACACAGCTGACTGTGAACAACCAACATCTTTTGCAACATTGCGTGATGATTTAATCTCTTTTAAGAGTTTGATAATCATCTCCTTTGTTTCAATTCACATCTCTCGTGTTGAAACCATGATTCATGTCAGTCCATTTGGTGCAACAGCTCTCCAAGGTGTGCGCACTACTTTTTAGATGCAGACAAATGAGCAGATCTAATTTGATGCAGGTGTTAGTTTTGGGAATGAAAATTTACAGGGTGATTCCATAATTTTTTCCCTCAGAATTGAGTGATTCCATAATTTTTCCCCTATGCTTGGTTTAAAAAAGTAACCATTACTGACTACCACATTTTTTGTTCTTGATTTCTTTTAGTGTTTCTTAAAACCAGAAAGTTGCCATTTGAATTGACTTTAGCTTTGTGCCATGTCTATGATCTGCTTTTTTTCTGCAAAATTAAACAACTGAATGAACATCCTCCAAGGATGGTGATTCCATATTTTTTGCCAGGGATTGTATGAATGACTGTTAAACTGAATCATCTTTTTTTTCTTTTGTTTTAAAAGTGAATGTGAATGTACTAGCCTGAGTCTTCTTTGTTTCTTTTAAATGTGGAGAAGAGCCACCCAATTGTTTGAACGAAAGTTAGTGGGAGGTGAATTGGTACTGCATGGAAGATCGGTAATATCTTAGGTGTAGTATACATTAGAGATGAGCGACTTTGCCTTTTTTCGGGTCGAGTCAGGTTTCATGAAACCCGACTTTCGAAAAAGTCGGGTTGAACGAAATCTGCCGATTATCGTGAAAAGTCAAAGGCCGATTGAAACACGAAACCCAATGCAAGTCAATGGGGAAGCAAAGTCGACAGGGAGTGGAGGACATTAAACACACCTATAGTGCCCATTTCAATGCCAAAAACATCAATTTTTATTACTGAAGCTTGTCAACCTTAGTTTACTTCATAATAATAGTTACGCACTGAAAACTGGGGGTTATTTAGCTAAAGTTGTGGAGGGGTAGGGCTGGCTCCAAGTTTTCATGTGCCCTGGGACAAAGAGTGCCCCTTTAACACATACCACAACTCATGATGCTCCGATATGGTAGAGAAATAGCGGTATAGTACAATGAAAAATGCTTCACTTTTTACATCTCATGACTGATATAGATTTTAAATTCTCCAATAGCTCCAAAAACGGACAGTATATTACTCCATACAGTATTATGGGCACCGCATAGTGCGCTATACAGAGTAATGAGGCCCATATATTTCTCCATACAGAATCATTGGTCCCATATAATGTTTGAAACAGTATATGATGAGCTCCACATAATGCTACAGTATATGTTGGTCCCCATGGATGAAGCTCCATTGTCTTATGGGCCCAAATAATGCTCCATATTTAATGGGCCCCATTTCTAATGTTCCAGTGTATAATGGGCCTTGTAAATGCTGCTCCAGTGTCTGATGTCCACCTTTGGAATGCTCCAGTGTATGGTGGGCCCCATATATCATTCTCCAGAGTATAGTGCTCCCCAAAAATAGCTGTCCCAACATTGAAAACAATTAAATAAGTCTCCTTGCTAGGGAATCCCTGTACTAGTCTGGACTCCTCATCATCCCCATCTTCCATCTTACTGCACTTGGTTGTTTAGGCAGAGGGCGTACAGACGTGACGTCATTGCGCACTCTGATCAGAATATCACTGTCAGGACACGTGGAAGACGTCATGGCGGTAGAGCAGGGAGAGGTAAGTATTTCAACTTTGCAAGTGCTGTGATCCGGAGCAAACAGGAGGGCCCACTCATTGGCGACGGCACTGGCACAGGGCCCCTCATAGTATGGCAGTGTGTCTGACGGCGGGTGGGCCCTCCCACTGGCAGAGACACTTTTGCATACTATGAGGGGCCCTGTGCCAGTGCCGTTGCCCATGAGTATGCCCCCCACCTGCTCAAGGAACCTGCACTTTCATCTGCACCTTCCTCTTTGTCACCTTGTAAGGTGGTATAGTATGCGGGAAGGGGAACCTGAGTTTCCTCAGGGTCAGATTCTGGCTGTGTAGAGTGTGAGGGAAATGTAGTGGTCTGGGTCAATTTACCAGCAGAATCATCTTGCAGTGGCTGGGCATCAGTGCACTTGTGATGTCCCCAGGAGTATGGAGGCCACAGTGGCATTACCTTCCTCCTAGGGAGTGTAATAACATGCTTGGGAGCAACGAAGGATCTCTCTAGCAGTTCAACCAACACACAACACATTTCCCACTCCAGGCCAGCAGGGAGACCTCTGAACCTGACTGCTGAGGAGCTGCTCTCTGTGGTCGGGAGGAGGTAAGTTAGGGCACTCTGTGCAGGGAAGGGGAAGTGTGTGGACGTGAGAAGGGGAGCTGGAGGATGAGCAGAGTTAAGGCTCACTGCAAGCTGGAGCGCATGGTCCGGATTCCGGTCTCCGAGTTTGTAGGGACACTGACGGTCCTGCAGCAGAAACTGGAGGAAGTAGCAGCTGTAAATGCTCTGTACCCAACTAAGGCTCGGAGGCCCCAGCAGTGACGTGTGGGAGCCAGAAGGAAAAGGCTTCGGCTGTCTGCCATACGAGAAAGTTCCAAAAGAGAGTCAACAGGGGGAACTTCATTGAACTCAGCACTGCGAGTACCTCAGATAAGCGCTAGAACGGAGGCCACGCTACCTATCTGCAGAGAGAGAATTCGAAATTGGCTTCCAGGCTGACCAACTCCTTCTCCATCTGTACTTTGGGTCCTGGACGGCACTTACCAAGTACAGGTAAAGGAACTGCACGACTGTGTTTCTCATCTTTCTCCTGCGCCTGGCGCACGGCTCTGCTACATCCTGCACTGCACACCATCTACCAACTCTTTCATCTGCCATGCGACCACGGCCCTACCTGTGCAGGGCTTCTACATCTTAGCTGCACCACAACATCTGTCCCAGAGAAGCGACACTGCAGCGCTAGTCAATCTAATCAGAAACCACAGGTGGCGTTACGTATCATTCACTTATAAACGTAATTCACCCCTTTGCATGGACGCCCAGGGCCACGGAACGGGTCACCACCACCGTGACACATCCCGGTGAGACACCGGCCCGGTACCGATTAACCCCACTGCCCTGGCTGGCCACCCACACTCCATGTCTGATTCATCTTGGACTTGGGAATTCATGATTTGACTTGATAACCCAGGCATGGTATGATAGAAAGAGCTACATGGACTAATGTGAAGTGTGGCCTGCTGCATCATTCACTTTTGGTGGGGGTGAAGGACACAAGCAAAGGGGTTCTTCCTGACCAGGAGCCAGCACTTGATGACTCAGTGCTTGCATTTTTTGAAACTTCAGAAGAGGAGTGCATATTTGCTGGAGTCTGTTTCGGCAATCTAAGCCAAAACCAGTTCCTCATGCTCCGCCTTTAAAAGCGGTTAACCTACTCCCAGAAAAGGTAGCCTTCCAGGCGTTCCGGGGCCAGACCATGACGCAGGCTCAACACCTCCTGCCTTAGCTGCTATTGTGATTTTGCCACTACCAGCAGATGCACCATCACCATCATCACCAGCTGGCCCCCCCACGCCCACGTCCGCGGCCTCTTCCACCAAACTTCAAAATTTTGCAGAAAATAGACCCAAAATAACATCAGATATATGGCACTGTATCAGAAGCGTACAGCTCTATTCAGTCAAAGGATAATTGTCAATCTCCCTATATATTCCATCAGTCACACAGAGACGCTCACAGGCTCAGTATGGATTAGACAAGAATATAAAAATTAGACAAAGTGTACAGTACCATCAGATAGCAGGTATATATAGTATAGTTTAAACATTCTAAATCTCCATAGATATTTGAGGAGGCACACACAGACGCTCTCAGGCTCAGTATTGGATTACAACACAATCTAAAAAGCCGTAAAACGGTAATGGATCTCAAGAGTACAGCTGTACACAGTGTAGGTGTCATTGTTTTCAATTTCAGTATTTATTTCCACAGTCAGAAAATAACTCTCACTTGGTCAGTTTGGATTTGACCAGAATATAACAAGCAGTAAATGGGTAATGTATCCCAAGCGTAGAGCTGTATGCAGTGTTTGGGTAATTTTTAAATGTACATCTAAATTGCACGAGTAACCCATAGACACTCACACGCTCAGGATGGATCACACCACAATATAACAAGAAGATCCGCAAGAAATAATCACACATGTGGGACAATGTTCCAGGTGTCAATGATACACTTAGAGTGTTGGTTGGAGGAGGACTTCCTGGCAGAAAGGGTACAATATCACCAGATACCAGGTATATATAGCATAGTTTAAACTTTAACAATGTACTTCTATATATCAGGAGTAGTGTTGAGCCACCCCACTAGTATTTTGGTTCGTCGCACAGGAGGCAAGTTCGTCGAATGTTTGTCGAACGTTCGAAGAACACCGTCGAACCCCATTGAAAACAATGGCAGGCAAACACAAACACATAGAAATCAATTACAAAACACCTTTAAAGGTGTCCCAAAGCAGACAAAATGCTCAGAAGACAAAAATAACATATGGAAAAGGGCAGCTACATTTAGAAAAGAGGTGGAGGAGTAAAAGGAGGAGGTGGAGGAGACACAGATATAGGCTTGTCGTGCCCTTATGAAGTCAAGAAAGGCTGGAATAAAAATGTAAAATACAAACCCCCCAAAAAAAAAATTCTGAAATCGAACACGATCATATACCATCGGACTTTCCACCAACAAATTGTGCCAACTGCCGATGGGGCGGCGTTATTTCCACGAGCCTCCAAACTGCGTCCATGAAGGCAAAGTGTTTAGTTTCCAGGGGCTGTATGATTGCAAAGCTGAACCTTAAAGGAATGTCCAAAAGCGCACCACCAGGAGTGGATCCTGTGGCTTAATTGGACTCCACCCAGGAAACCACAACCATACAAGCTACAGAAAAGATGGACAGATTGCAAGCTTTGTCAATTCTGTGTGTGGTGTGGTATGTCCTTTTGTAGTTGTGCTAGCGATTTCTCAGCTTTATTCCATTAACGACCGAGACTCCGGCATGACCCCGCAGTACGCGTCAAGCTTACTAGAGGGATACGCGTGGCTCTGGCGCGCGAGATCGAGCAATAACAGGTCTATCATGCTCTTACATGTCCGGGGCTGCATGCCCGCTACACTGAAAGGACCAGCTTTTGTCGGTTACAGGTGCTGATAACCCGCTGAACACCGTTAGTGATGAGGATCTGGGATTCCAATTATTCCCAGCGAACGATGATTTCCCAGTAAGTGCAGGTCAACCGCAATTACGGAATTAGGCCTACCGGCATTCCTGACAAAATGAAAAAATTACGTGTCCAAACCACAGGTGCTGTAGCTTGCCTAACAGCTCGGCAGCCGTTCTCAGGCGCAGTATGGATTTGACAACATTGTAGAAAGTTGATAAAGGGTACAGTTTCACCGGATAACACATATATATGTAGCATAGATTACACATTAAAAACCTATGTCTATAGATCAGGAGGCAGGCTCAGACGGTCTCAGGCCTAGTATGGATTAGACGTGATTGGACAAAGGTGAGAAAGGGTAACGTATCACCTGATTACAGGTATGTATAGCATAGTTTACACATTAAAAACCTATGTCTATAGATCATGAGGCAGGCTCAGACGGTCTCAGGCCCAGTATGGATTAGACGTGATTGGACAAAGGTGAGAAAGGGTAACGTATCACCGGATTACAGGTATGTATAGCATAGTTTACACATTAAAAACCTATGTCTATAGATCAGGAGGCAGGCTCAGACGGTCTCAGGCCCAGTATGGATTAGAAGGAATGGACAAAGGTAAGAAAGGGTACATTATCACTGGATAGCAGGTATATATGTAGCATATAGCATAGCTTAAACATTTAAAATATACGTGTTCTCAGTATAGATTAGACAAGTCTAAAAAGTCGAAAAAAGGAATTGTTTTTGAAGCATACACCAGTATACACTTTTGGTGGTATTTTTAAATCTTCATATGTATTTCTGTCTCAGTAAGACAGTCCAGCATCTCCGCAATAGGAAATGAGATGCATACAATTACTGACATAAAGTCTAGTGATTGCAGAAATCTAGGAATTAATAATCACGGGAAAAACTTCCGTCACAATTCTCAGAGGCGATGCTGACCCTCCATTAATTCGCATGTGGAGACAGCGAAAACATAGCTTTGTGAAGAAAGTGTTGCTGTATCGCAGTACCGTTGATCCCATCGGCGTTACTCATTTCCATCAAATTTTTATCACAGGGAGAGATGTAAACATGTTGCTCACTGCCTATCATGATCTGTCACGTAACTTTGGAGTGCAAAAGACAGAAGCCACAGGCCGAAGGCGATTCTATGGGATAGGCATGAGAGGGCACATTTAAAAATGTGCGCTGGAATGTCTGTGAGTAGGAAAACTGTGAAAGCTGATGATAACCACCACTGCATGTCATTGTGAGTCAACGTCCATAAGAAATGGAAGCCATTGATCATCTGAAGCTAGAGCCTGGCCAGTGGGACAGGGCATAGCTACATCTTAACCATCATCTATCAGTTCAACAAATTTGTAGTGTCAGTCCCAGTGAAGGATTTGACAGGCCAGACTACAAAGCAGAGGAGCAGGGAGAGGTAAACATTGCAAATGCTGTGGCCCTGCCCAAGCAAGGGGGGCACACTCGTGGGTGTCGGCACTGGCACTGGGCCCCTCATAGTACAGCGGTGTGTCTGACGGCAGGTGTGCACCCCCACTGTCAGAGACACTTGATTGCACTATGAGGGACCCTGTGCCAGTTCCCGCACCCAAGAGTCAGCCTACCCACCTGTCCAGGGCAACGGCACTCGCACGGTTGTGTGCGCTAGGTGGTGACCCCAGCCATGGGGGGGACGCAGCCCAGTTAGAGAGGTTTACAAAATGGCATATGTTGATCTGGGACATTCAGCTGCTGCTAAGGGTGAAATTGGTCAAGTCCGAGGAAGAGGAGGACCAAAGCAAGCCATTTTTCTGTCACCCTATGTGTCATCAGGGGAAGGTGGGACAAAATCCTTGGAAACCCATGCATGGTTCATTTTAATGAAGGTTAGATCATCCACATTTTGGGTTGACAGACGGGTCCTTTTTTCTGTCAGGATTGATCCAGCTGCACTGAAGACTCTTTCTGATAGCACAATTGCAGCTGGGCAAGCGAGCTCCTGTAAGGCATATTGTGGCAATTCAGGCCAGGTGTCCAGTTTAGCGGCCCAATAGTCAAATGGGAATGACCTGTGAGGGAGAACATCGATATGGGACGAGATGTAGTTTGTAACCATGAAAGTGAGAGGAGACAGCAACTGCTGTCTCCTGTCACTTTCAATTGATGCAGTATTACCAGTCGTGTGAGCGGGACTTGAAAAATCAGTCCACAACATGGTCATGAAACCCCTGTCTCCAACGCCACTTCTGATGTGTGCACCACGAACACCTCTTCCAAGCTGCCCCTGGCCCCTACGGCTCTTGTGAGAACCATCACCGCTGATGTGTGCTGGGAATGCCTCAACCAACCGGTTTACCAGAGTTGCTTGTTTGTTAGCCAATATTAGGTCAAGGTTCTCCTGTGGCATTATGTTTTGGAATTTGCCTTTATAGCGTGGATCCAGGATGCTGGCCAGCCAGTAGTCGTCATCGTTCATCATTTTGGCAATGCGGGGGTCCCTTTTTAGGATCTACAAGGCATAATCTGACATGTGGGCCAATGTTCCCGGTGTCAATGATGCACTGCAAGTGCTGGGTAGAGGAGTACTTTCTGGCAAATCCACATCCCTCCAGTCACACACAAACCCTGTACCAGACCTTGCCATGCAAACATTTTCTCTTGCCCCACGAGAAGCATCCTCCTCCCCTAAGTAATCATCCCCAACATCCTCCTCCTCCTCTTCCTCTTCTTCCTCCACCTCGTCCAGGAGAGGTCCCGGAGCAGACAATGGCTGACTGCCATCAAGGCTTCCCTCCTCCTCTTCCTCCTCATCTACTTTGGCTGCAGACGCCTGCTCCTTAATGTGCATCAAAGTTTGCATGAGCATACGCATAAGTGGGATGCTCATGCTTATGATGGCATCGTCTGCGCTTACCAGCCGTGTGCATTCCTCAAAACACTGAAGGACTTTACAGAGGTCTTTCAGCTTCGACCACTGCACACCTGTCAACTCCATGTCTGCCCTCAAAGTGCCTGCCCGTGTATCCTCCCACAAATGCATTACGGCCTGCCTCTGTTCGCACAGCCGCTCAACCATGTGCAGGGTGGAGTTCCACCTTGTTGCAACGTCGATAATTAGGCAGTGCTTGGGAAGGTGGAGCAATCGCTGCAGCTTCTGCATACGACTGGAGTGTACCGGCGACCGGCGGATGTGCGAGCACAGTCCTCGAACCTTATGGAGCAGGCCTGTTAACTCCGGATAATTATTGAGGAAGCACTGCACCACCAGGTTCAAGGTGTGAGCCAAGCAAGGTATGTGTCTGAGTTTTGAAAGGGCTATGGCTGCCACAAAATTCCGGTCGTTATCACTAACTACCTTGCCTGCCTAAAGATGTAGACTGCCCAGCCATGACTCAGTTTGTCACTGCAAGTAGTCGGCCAGTACCTCCACTGTGTGTCTGTCGCCCAAACACATCATCTGCAACACAGCCTGCTGACGCTTTCCACTAGATGATCGATAGGGGGACACCTCGTGTGCAACACTGGCAGCTGCGGATGTAGTGATCGTGCAACTGCGCTCTGTAGACGAGCTTTTGCTTTTGGAGGAGGAGGGTCAAACGCCTACAGCCAACTGTTTCCTATACCGTGGGCTAGGCAGCACTCTCCCACCACCGCTGTCCCCTGTGGACCCTACATCCACCACATTAACCCAGTGCGCAGTAATGGACACGTAACGGCCCTGGCCATGCCTACTGGACCATGCATCAGTTGTGAGGTGCACCTATCCACTCACTGATTGCTTGAGTGCATGGACAATGCGGTCTTTCACATTAAGGAGGAGGGCTGGGATGGCTTTGCAAGAAAAGAAGTGGTGACTGGGTAGGTCATAGCGTGGTACTGCGTAGGCCATGAGTTTGCAGAAAGCAGCGCTTTCAACCAACCGGTAGGGCATCATCTCTAACGAGATTAGTTTGGCAATGTGGGCGTTCAAACCCAGTGTACGCGGATGAGAGGATGAGTACTTTCTTGTCCTACTCGTAGTCTCTGGTAAGGTGAGCTGGACTTGAGAGCTGCATATGGTGGAACTAGCGGTGGACATGGTGGACTGAGAGAGGGTTGATGATGGTGATGGAGTTAGTGTTCTTTCTGATGGCCTAGATTCAGTCTTTCATTGATATAACATTGTGATTCCCTACTGCTTTGGCCTTGTGACGACACCTCAACATTTGGTGCTGGTGGTGTGCTTAACGGTGGGCTTACAGTGGTGGAAACAATGTAGCGTTGCTGACTACCTTCTTTGGGAGCAGTTGCACATGTGGTACGTGAGGTTTGGTAGTCCGTCCACGCTTGCAAGTGCATGGTGGTTAAATGTCTAAGCATGCAACTGGTATTAAAATTTCTCAGATTTTTCCGTCAGCTAAACGTCTTTGCGCACTTCTTACAGATAACCTTTGCCTGATCATTAGGATTTTGTTCAAAAAAGTGCCACACTGCACTCTTCCTACTATGGAAGACATTTTGAGGCCTTGCATGCTGTGCAATTTTGACTGTCTGGCCCAGCTGTCCTGCAACTGTTTTGGTTTTTGTAACATGTTTTTGGACTGTTCCGGGCCTGCCAGAAAACAGCTGTTGCGATGTCGATGCCTGCTGCGGATGCTCCTCCTCTTCTGAGCTATTGGCAGCGGCACCCTCTTCCCCCAATGGATGCCAACCTGGGTCAACAACTGGGTCATCCATCACCTCCTCTTCAATGTCATGTGCACCTTCCTCTGTGTCAACGTGTATGGTGGTATAGTATACGGGAAGGGGCACCTGAGTTTCATCAGGGTCAGATTCTGGCTCAGTACACTGCGAGGACAATGTAGTGCTCTGAGTGAATGTACCAGCAGATAAATCTAGCAGTGGCTGTGCATCAGTTGAGGGAATGCCTCAACCAACCGGTTTACCAGAGTTGCTTGTTTGTTAGCCAATATTAGGTCAAGGTTCTCCTGTGGCATTATGTTTTGGAATTTGCCTTTATAGCGTGGATCCAGGATGCTGGCCAGCCAGTAGTCGTCATCGTTCATCATTTTGGCAATGCGGGGGTCCCTTTTTAGGATCTACAAGGCATAATCTGACATGTGGGCCAATGTTCCCGGTGTCAATGATGCACTGCAAGTGCTGGGTAGAGGAGTACTTTCTGGCAAATCCACATCCCTCCAGTCACACACAAACCCTGTACCAGACCTTGCCATGCAAACATTTTCTCTTGCCCCACGAGAAGCATCCTCCTCCCCTAAGTAATCATCCCCAACATCCTCCTCCTCCTCTTCCTCTTCTTCCTCCACCTCGTCCAGGAGAGGTCCCGGAGCAGACAATGGCTGACTGCCATCAAGGCTTCCCTCCTCCTCTTCCTCCTCATCTACCTTGGCTGCAGACGCCTGCTCCTTAATGTGCATCAAAGTTTGCATGAGCATACGCATAAGTGGGATGCTCATGCTTATGATGGCATCGTCTGCGCTTACCAGCCGTGTGCATTCCTCAAAACACTGAAGGACTTTACAGAGGTCTTTCAGCTTCGACCACTGCACACCTGTCAACTCCATGTCTGCCCTCAAAGTGCCTGCCCGTGTATCCTCCCACAAATGCATTACGGCCTGCCTCTGTTCGCACAGCCGCTCAACCATGTGCAGGGTGGAGTTCCACCTTGTTGCAACGTCGATAATTAGGCAGTGCTTGGGAAGGTGGAGCAATCGCTGCAGCTTCTGCATACGACTGGAGTGTACCGGCGACCGGCGGATGTGCGAGCACAGTCCTCGAACCTTATGGAGCAGGCCTGTTAACTCCGGATAATTATTGAGGAAGCACTGCACCACCAGGTTCAAGGTGTGAGCCAAGCAAGGTATGTGTCTGAGTTTTGAAAGGGCTATGGCTGCCACAAAATTCCGGTCGTTATCACTAACTACCTTGCCTGCCTAAAGATGTAGACTGCCCAGCCATGACTCAGTTTGTCACTGCAAGTAGTCGGCCAGTACCTCCACTGTGTGTCTGTCGCCCAAACACATCATCTGCAACACAGCCTGCTGACGCTTTCCACTAGATGATCGATAGGGGGACACCTCGTGTGCAACACTGGCAGCTGCGGATGTAGTGATCGTGCAACTGCGCTCTGTAGACGAGCTTTTGCTTTTGGAGGAGGAGGGTCAAACGCCTACAGCCAACTGTTTCCTATACCGTGGGCTAGGCAGCACTCTCCCACCACCGCTGTCCCCTGTGGACCCTACATCCACCACATTAACCCAGTGCGCAGTGATGGACACGTAACGGCCCTGGCCATGCCTACTGGACCATGCATCAGTTGTGAGGTGCACCTATCCACTCACTGATTGCTTGAGTGCATGGACAATGCGGTCTTTCACATTAAGGAGGAGGGCTGGGATGGCTTTGCAAGAAAAGAAGTGGTGACTGGGTAGGTCATAGCGTGGTACTGCGTAGGCCATGAGTTCGCAGAAAGCAGCGCTTTCAACCAACCGGTAGGGCATCATCTCTAACGAGATTAGTTTGGCAATGTGGGCGTTCAAACCCAGTGTACGCGGATGAGAGGATGAGTACTTTCTTGTCCTACTCGTAGTCTCTGGTAAGGTGAGCTGGACTTGAGAGCTGCATATGGTGGAACTAGCGGTGGACATGGTGGACTGAGAGAGGGTTGATGATGGTGATGGAGTTAGTGTTCTTTCTGATGGCCTAGATTCAGTCTTTCATTGATATAACATTGTGATTCCCTACTGCTTTGGCCTTGTGACGACACCTCAACATTTGGTGCTGGTGGTGTGCTTAACGGTGGGCTTACAGTGGTGGAAACAATGTAGCGTTGCTGACTACCTTCTTTGGGAGCAGTTGCACATGTGGTACGTGAGGTTTGGTAGTCCGTCCACGCTTGCAAGTGCATGGTGGTTAAATGTCTAAGCATGCAACTGGTATTAAAATTTCTCAGATTTTTCCGTCAGCTAAACGTCTTTGCGCACTTCTTACAGATAACCTTTGCCTGATCATTAGGATTTTGTTCAAAAAAGTGCCACACTGCACTCTTCCTACTATGGAAGACATTTTGAGGCCTTGCATGCTGTGCAATTTTGACTGTCTGGCCCAGCTGTCCTGCAACTGTTTTGGTTTGTGCAACATGTTTTTGGACTGTTCCGGGCCTGCCAGAAAACAGCTGTTGCGATGTCGATGCCTGCTGTGGATGCTCCTCCTCTTCTGAGCTATTGGCAGCGGCACCCTCTTCCCCCAATGGATGCCAACCTGGGTCAACAACTGGGTCATCCATCACCTCCTCTTCAATGTCATGTGCACCTTCCTCTGTGTCAACGTGTATGGTGGTATAGTATGCGGGAAGGGGCACCTGAGTTTCATCAGGGTCAGATTCTGGCTCAGTACACTGCGAGGACAATGTAGTGCTCTGAGTGAATGTACCAGCAGATAAATCTAGCAGTGGCTGTGCATCAGTGCACTCCATGTCAGATTCATCTCGGACTGGGGAATTCATGATTTGACTTGATAACCCAGGCATGCTATGAGAAAAGAGCTCCATGGAGTAATCTGTAGTGTGGCCTGCCGCATCCTTCACTTTTGGTAGGGGTGAAGGACACAAGAAAAGGTGTTGTTCCTGACCAGGAGCCTCCACTGACGACGCAGTGCTTTTAATTTTTGAAACTTCAGAAGAGGAGGCGATAGAGCTGGAGGCTGTGTCAGCAATGTAAGCCAAAACTTGTTCCTGAAGCTCCGGCTTTAAAAGCGGTTTACCTACTCCCAGAAAAGGGAGCTTACAAGGCCTTGTGGAGCCAGACAGCGCCCTCCTGCCTTAGGTGCTATTGTGCTTTTGCCACAACCAGCAGAAGCACCACCACCAACACCACCATCAGGACCAGCTGGCAACCCCCACCCACTTCCACGGCCTCTTCCACCATACTTCTTCATTTTTTTGAAAAAGGAACCCAAAATAACAACAGCTATATGGTACTGTAAAACAAGGTAAAGGGTCTATAGAGTCTTGGTGAGAATTTGAATCTCACTGTAGATTGGAGGACGCTGAACTATTGTCTCAGGCCCAGTAGAGATTACACCGCAATGTGACAGGCAGAAATTTGCTGGTGTATGAGAAGGAAGAAGCTGTATAGAGTATTGGTGAGAATTTGCATCTCACTGTAGATTGGAGGACGCTGAACTATTGTCTCAGGGCCAGTAGAGATTACACCGCAATGTGACAGGCAGAAATTGGCTGGTGCATGAGATCACAGAAGCTGTATAGTATTGGTGAGAATTTGAATCTCACTGTAGATTGGAGGTCGCTGAACTATTGTCTCAGGGCCAGTAGAGATTACACCGCAATGTGACAGGCAGACATTGGCTGGTGTATGAGAAGACAGAAGCTGTATAGAGTATTGGTGAGAATTTGAATCTCACTGTAGATTGGAGGACGCTGAACTATTGTCTCACGCCCAGTAGAGATTACACCGCAATGTGACAGGCAGAAATTGGCTGGTGTATGAGAAGACAGAAGCTGTATAGAGTATTCATGAGAATTTGAATCTCACTGTAGATTGGAGGATACTGAACTATTGTCTCAGGCCCAGTAGAGATTACACCGCAATGTGACAGGCAGAAATTGGCTGGTGTATGAGAAGACAGAAGCTGTGTAGAGTATTGGTGAGAATTTGAATCTCACTGTAGATTGGAGGACGCTGAACTATTGTCTCAGGGCCAGTAGAGATTACACCGCAATGTGACAGGCAGAAATTGCCTGGTGTATGAGAAGACAGAAGCTGTATAGTATTGCTGAGAATTTGAATCTCACTGTAGATTGGAGGACGCTGAACTATTGTCTCAGGGCCAGTAGAGATTACACCACAATGTGACAGGCAGAAATTGGCTGGTGTATGAGAAGACAGAAGCTGTATAGACTATTGGTGAGAATTTGAATCTCACTGTAGATTGGAGGACGCTGAACTATTGTCTCAGGGCCAGTAGAGATTACACCACAATGTGACAGGCAGAAATTGGCTGGTGTATGAGAAGACAATGAGTAGATTGAGTAGATTGGAGGACGCTGAACTATTGTCTCAGGCCCAGTAGAGATTACACCACAATGTGACAGGCAGAAATTGGCTGGTGTATGAGAAGGCAGAAGCTGTATAGAGTATTGGTGAGAATTTGAATCTCACTGTAGATTGGAGGATGCTAAATTATTGTCTCAGGCCCAGTAGAGATTACACCGCAATGTGACAGGCAGAAATTGGCTGGTGTATGAGAAGACAGAAGCTGTATAGTATTGCTGAGAATTTGAATCTCACTGTAGATTGGAGGACGCTGAACTATTGTCTCAGGGCCAGTAGAGATTACACCACAATGTGACAGGCAGAAATTGGCTGGTGTATGAGAAGACAGGAGCTGTATAGAGTATTAGTGAGAATTTGAATCTCACTGTAGATTGGAGGACGCTGAACTATTGTCTCATGGCCAGTAGAGATTACACCACAATGTGACAGGCAGAAATTGGCTGGTGTATGAGAAGACAGAAGCTGTATAGTATTGGTGAGAATTTGAATCTCACTGTAGATTGGAGGATGCTGAACTATTGTCTCAGGGCCAGTAGAGATTACACCACAATGTGACAGGCAGAAATTGGCTGGTGTATGAGAAGACAATGAGTAGATTGAGTAGATTGGAGGACGCTGAACTATTGTCTCAGGCCCAGTAGAGATTACACCACAATGTGACAGGTAGAAATTGGCTGGTGTATGAGAAGGCAGAAGCTGTATAGAGTATTGGTGAGAATTTGAATCTCACTGTAGATTGGAGGATGCTAAATTATTGTCTCAGGCCCAGTAGAGATTACACCGCAATGTGACAGGCAGAAATTGGCTGGTGTATGAGAAGACAGAAGCTGTATAGTATTGCTGAGAATTTGAATCTCACTGTAGATTGGAGGACGCTGAACTATTGTCTCAGGGCCAGTAGAGATTACACCACAATGTGACAGGTAGAAATTGGCTGGTGTATGAGAAGGCAGAAGCTGTATAGAGTATTGGTGAGAATTTGAATCTCACTGTAGATTGGAGGATGCTAAATTATTGTCTCAGGCCCAGTAGAGATTACACCGCAATGTGACAGGCAGAAATTGGCTGGTGTATGAGAAGACAGAAGCTGTATAGTATTGCTGAGAATTTGAATCTCACTGTAGATTGGAGGACGCTGAACTATTGTCTCAGGGCCAGTAGAGATTACACCACAATGTGACAGGCAGAAATTGGCTGGTGTATGAGAAGACAGGAGCTGTATAGAGTATTAGTGAGAATTTGAATCTCACTGTAGATTGGAGGACGCTGAACTATTGTCTCAGGGCCAGTAGAGATTACACCACAATGTGACAGGCAGAAATTGGCTGGTGTATGAGAAGACAATGAGTAGATTGAGTAGATTGGAGGACGCTGAACTATTGTCTCAGGCCCAGTAGAGATTACACCACAATGTGACAGGCAGAAATTGGCTGGTGTATGAGAAGGCAGAAGCTGTATAGAGTATTGGTGAGAATTTGAATCTCACTGTAGATTGGAGGATGCTAAATTATTGTCTCAGGCCCAGTAGAGATTACACCGCAATGTGACAGGCAGAAATTGGCTGGTGTATGAGAAGGCAGAAGCTGTATAAAGTATTGGTGAGAATTTGAATCTCACTGTAGATTGGAGGACGCTGAACTATTGTCTCAGGCCCAGTAGAGATTACACCGCAATGTGACAGGCAGAAATTGGCTGCTGTATGACTAACTACAAGGTGTATATAGAATTGGGCAGAATTTTAATCTCCCTAGAGTGTAGGTCTGTAAGAACGGACAAACTCCTCGGCTTTTCCTTACAGAGTCACACACAGATAGCTTCAATTTGGCCATGATAACAGCCGGTACACGGTACTATGTGAGGAGCGTACACCGCTGTACGGTGTGTGAAAAAATGAACGCTCAGTAACTCACCAGGACAAAACAATAAAATTTGGATTGCTTTGAATAAAGCAGTTTGCTCAGCAGTGTGAAAACTGCAATGCAGCTATCAGGGAGCCTTAAAAGGCAGCCTAATAACCAACAGAGCTGATGCACCAAAATATAGCCTCCCCTTGCACTGCACAGTAACTGGTGTGTTGTACAGGCAAAATCGCTAGCAGCAGAAGTAGTTTTTGGTATCTTCTTCCCTGCCTAACGCTCTCCCTATTCTGAGATAAGCATAAGTAACATGGCGGTCGGCGTGCACGCCCTTTTATACCTCCTGTGATGCCACGCAAAGCAAGCCAATCACTTGCATGCCCTTCACAAACATGGTGGTAACCGCTGCCTATGTCACCACGTGCCCACAGTGTCCGTTCTTCCTGATTGGCTGAAAATGGGCGCAAAAGCATCTTTTGAAACACGACTTTGGCACGATGGTCGCCGACCTCGTGGCCGACCTCACGCTAAGGTCGAGTTTCATTTCATGAAACCCGACTTAGGCGAAAGTCGGCGACTTTTGAATTTTTTCGACCCGTTTCGCTCAACTCTAATATACAACTATTTTTTTTTACAATCTATTTCTTCCCATCCAAGATATTAATGGAAGGTATTAAACTTGGGTATAATACATTTTTCTGATTCCATAAATTATGCTCTATAAATATATAATATATAAATATACAAATTTTAACAAATTATAAGAATAGCTTCTATAGGTGCTTCTTACAAAATTAGAATATCATAAAAAGTTAAATAATTTCAGTTCTTCAATAAAAAAAGTGAAGCTCATATAAGTCATAACAAGCAGAAATTTATTTCAAATGCTTATTTCTGTTAATGTTGATGATTATGGTTTACAGCCAATGAAAATTCAAAAGTCTTCATCTCAGTAAATTAGAACAATTAACGAAAAACACTTGCAAAGGCTTCTTAAGCAATTAAAAGGTCCCTTAGTATTTTTCAGAAGACTCAACAATCATGGAGAAGACTGCTGACTTGACAAATGTCCAGAAGTCATTGACACACTCCACCAGGAGTGTAAGCCACAAAAGGTCATTGCCAAAGAAGCTGGCTATTCATAGAGTGCTGTATCCAAGCATATTAATGGAGAGTTGAGTGGAAGTAAAAAAGTGTGGTAGACAAAGGTGCACAAGCTACTGAGATAGCCACAGCCTTGAAAGGATAGTTAAGAAAAGACCATTCAAAAACTGGAGGGAGATTCACAAGGCGTGGAATGCTGCTGGAGTCATTGCTTCAAGAACCACCACACACAGACATATCTAGGACACGGGCTACAATGTCGCAATCCTTGTGTCAAGCCACTCATGACCAATAGACAACACCAGAATCATCTTACCTGGGCCAAGGAGAAAAACAACTGTACTGTAGCTCAGTGGTCCAAGGTGTTGTTTTCAGATGAAAACAAATTTTGCATTTCATTTGGAAATCAAGGTCCCAGAGTCTGGAGGAATATTGGAGAGGCACACAATCTAAGCTGCTTGAGGTCTAGTGGGGAGTTTTCACAATCAGTGAGTCATGTCATCTGCTGGTGTAGGTCCACTTTGTTTTATCAAGACCAAAGTCAGTTCAGCCATCTGCCAGGAAATTTTAGAGCACTTCATGCTTCCCTCTGCCGACAGTCTTTTTGGAGATGGAAATTTCATTTCATTCTCCAGCAGGATTTGGCACCTGTCCACACTGACAAAAGTACCAATACCTGGCTTAAAAATAACAGTATCACTGTGCTTGATTGGTCAGCAAACTCGCCTGACCTTAACCCCATAGAGAATCTATAGAGTATTGTCAAGCGGAAGATGAGACATCAAACCCAACAATGCAGATGAGCTGAAGACTGCTATCAAAGCAACCTGGACTTATATAACACCTCAACAGTGCCATGGGCTGATCACCTCAATTTCACGCTGTATTGATGTAGTAATTGATGCAAAAGGAGCCCCGACCAAGTATTGAGCGCATTTACTGAACATACATTTCAGTAGGCCGACATTTTGGATTTTAAAAATCATTTTCATGCTGCTGTTATAATGTATTCTAATTTACTGAGATAATGACTTGTGGGTTTTCATTGGCTGTAAGCCAAAATCATCAACATTAACAGAAATAAACACTTGAAATAGATCACTCTGTTTGTAATGACTATATAATATATAAGTTTTACTTTTTGTACTGAAGAACTGAAATAAATTATCTTTTTGATGATATTCTAATTTAGTGAGAAGCACCTGTATGTTTCTACTCTTTATGGTTATTTTTTCATGTTGCGACCTATGGCTATTCTTATTTAAATCACTTACTGTATATACTCGTGTATAAGCAACCTGTGTATAAATCGACCCCCCTAATTGGGAAAACTTATTGACGTATAAGCCTAGGGTTAATGCTGGCCCAAGAAGATGCTCCATAAATACCCCCCATATGCTGCTGCACAAGGGTTATGTTGCCCCATAAATACCCCTCATATGCTGCTGCACAAGGGTTAATGCTGCCCCATAAATACCCCCAATATGCTGCTGTACAAGGGTTAATGCTGCCCCATAAATACCCCCCATATGCTGCTGCACAAGGGTTAATGCTGCCCCATAAATACCCCTCATATGCTGCTGCACAAGGGTTAGTGCTGCCCCATAAATACCCCCCATATGCTGCTGCACAAGGGTTAATGCTGCCCCATAAATACCCCTCATATGCTGCTGCACAAGGGTTAATGCTGCCCCATAAATACCCCCCATATGCTGCTGCACAAGGGTTAATGTTGCCCCATAAATACCCCTCATATGCTGCTGCACAAGGGTTAATGCTGCCCCATAAATACCCCTCATATGCTGCTGCACAAGGGTTAATGCTGCCCCATAAATACCCCCCATATGCTGCTGCAATAAAAAAAAATGACATACTCACCTCTCCATCGCTGGGGGGCCAGGTGCCGGTGATATTTACCTGTCCCTGTTCCATCGCCATCCACCGCTCTGTCTCCCGGCTCTTCGCAGTGACAGCAGAGGGCGCACACTGACTACGTCATCGCGCCCTCTGCCATCAAAGCATGGGGACCCGGAGACACAGCGGTGCACGGCTTGGAATAGGGACAGGTGAATATTACTCTGCCCTGTCATACCTCTCCTGGCACTTCTCTGCAGCCCCTGTTTCTCCTTTGCCATCTGCTTCCTGCATTCAGATGGTCACGTGGTAGCACTCATTAAATATGCGCATATTCATGAGTTTAATGAGCGGTACCACGTGACCACTGAAAGCAGGAAGCAGATGGCAGAGGAAGAAGCAGAGGCTGCAGAGAAGTGCCAGGAGAGGTAAGTATGATCTCTGACACCCCTGCTCACCCTCCCCCGCCCACCCCCGGTATATGACTCGTGTAAAAGAGAGGGGGGGGACTTTTAGCCCCCAAAAATGGGCTGAAAATCTCGGCTTATACACGAGTATATACGGTAGTTATTATAAATAAACCATAAGCATAATAAAATAATGTAGTAGTGTGTTTTCCTCCTGATGCACTGTTTTCCAGATAATTTGCCAAATCTTCACATGATTCAGACTGTGTTCTGTAAACAGTCTTCCCACGTATTTTAATCAACAGAATAAAGCTCAATTTGATCTTACTGAAATCCTTGCTGTTATGCTCAGTTTCAACTTGATTTCTTGATTCTAATTAGTAATCTTTTAATAAAAATTAGTTTTGATCCATATCTAATGTTGAGCGATACCTTCCAATATCGTGAAATATCGGATTGGATTGGATCGCACCGATACCCAAATAGTATCGGATATCGCCGATTCCGATACCGGAAACCAATGCAAGTCAATGGGACAGAAATATCGGAATTAAAATAAACCGTTTCTTTCCTTGTAGGTTAATTCTACATGAAGAAAAACAACTAATAATAATGTAGAATGTATTGGGGGAGGTGGAGGAGACATTAAAGGCATAGAGGTTTAGCCCAATCAAATGGAATAGCAGGAATATTTTTTTTTTTTAAAGACGTTCGGAGTTACAAAGATATTGACTATGTTAACCTTTTTTATATTTTGTCAGATATGTATGTTTCACTACTTCCATGCTCTTCACCTTCTTTTTTACTTCTCCCACACTTTCTCCTTCATCATCCTCAGCAGCAGCATCTTTTTCATCAACTTCTTCTTCACCTTATTTATCTTCTTCTTCTTCACCTTCTTCCTATTATTCTTTTTTTTACATTCTTCATATTCTTCTTATTCAACTATTATTCTTCTTCATATTCTACTTCTTCATCTTCTTCCTATTTTTCTTCTTCATATTCTTATTTGTGACAGCCAGGCATTCCTGTAGTTATCTATAAAAGTTTGAAGATTACACCAGCCGCTCTGCCTGTCACAAAAGATTTACAACAGGATTTGTCCACATTCAGTTTGGCCTGCAGCAGCAGGAATTTGCCAGGGGCACCACGAGGAGGAACGGACTCACCCCCATACACTGCTTAGTCTTCTTCTGCTTATAATTTAGATAATGTCTTTTGCTCTGATTTTTAGTCTTATGCTTAATGTTCTTCTGCTTTTAGTTCTTCTGCTTCTTGGTCTTCTGTCTCTTGTTGTTCTGTATCTTGGTGGTTGTCTTCATGTTCTTGTCCTCTTGGTCATCTTCTTCAGGGTCATCTTTTTGGTCTTCTTTGGGGTGGTCTTCAGGGTCGTCGTCAGGGAGATCCAGAGTGATTACCAAAAACCATTTCAAAAAGTTTGAACTTGGAAATGTAGCAGAAGGTACAAGAAGGCTGAGGAACTGCCGAGAACCAGCTAACGGTACTGGAGCCCGGATGGGTAGCAGAAGGAACAAGAGCCAATGGAACAACCGAGGACCAGCTGATGGTACTGGAACCTGGTTACTAAGCAGGAGGTACCTGTGCTAGAAAGCACTACCAAGAACCAGCAGACGTTGCTGGAACTCGGATACCGAGAAGGAGGCACCTAAGCCAAAGGCACTGCCGAGAACCAGCTGACGGTGCTGAAACCCGGAGGGGCAGCAGAAGGAACAAGAGGCAATGGAACTACCGAGGACCAGCTGACGGTGCTGGAACCCGGATGGGTAGCAGAAGCTTCAAGAGCCAATGGCATTACTGAGGACCAGCTGACGTTACTGGAACCCGGTTACTAAGCAGGAGGTACCTGTGCTAGAAAGCACTACCAAGGACCAGCAGACATTGCTGGAACTCAGATACCGAGATGGAGGCGCCTAAGCCAAAGGCACTGCCAAAAACTAGCTGACGGTGCTGGAACCCGGAGGGGCAGCAGAAGGTACCCATGAAAAACAAAGTTGCAAGGCCGCAAGCCGGCCGCAGTTACCGAAACCCACAATCCTACAGGGGGTGCATGTCCTATTGGCACTACGGAACCAGCCTTTATTGCCAGAACCCAAAGCCCACAAAGGAAGCACCTAAACTGCAGGCACCATAGAGTCGGCTAACCCAACTGCAACACGACAGGACAATGTATTGGTGCCAAAGTGACGTTGACAATTCCCTGAAACAGCTGACGGTGCTGGAACCCGGAGGGGCAGCAGAAGGAACAAGAGCCAATGGCACTACCGAGGACCAGCTGACGGTACTAGAACCTGGTGACTAAGCAGGAGGTACCTGTGCTAGAATGCACAACCAAGGACAAGCAGACGTTGCTGGAACTCGGATACCGAGATGGAGGCACCTAAGCCAAAGGCACTGCCGAGAACCAGCTGACGGTGCTGGAACCGGAGGGGCAGCAGAAGGAACAAGAGGCAATGGCACAACTGTGGACCAGCTGACGGTGCTGGAATACGGTTACTAAGCAGGAGGTACCTGTGCTACAAAGCACTACCAAGGACCAGCAGATGTTGCTGGAACTCGGATACCAAGAAGGAGGCACCTAGACCAAAAGCTCTGCCGAGAACCAGCTGACGGTGCTGGAACCCGGATGGGTAGCAGAAGGAACAATAGCAAATGGAACTAGCGAGGACCAGCTGACGTGCTGGAACTCGGATGGGTAGCAGAAGCTACAAGAGCCAATGGCACTACCGAGGACCAGCTTACGGTACTGGAACCCGGTTACTAAGCAGGAGGTACCTGTTCCAGAAAGCACTACCAAGGACCAGCAGACGTTGCTGGAACTCGGATACCGAGATGGAGGCACCTAAGTCAAAGGCACTGCCGAGAACCAGCTGACGTGCTGGAACCCGGAGGGGCAGCAGAAGGAACAAGAGGCAATGGAAATACTGAGGACCAGCTGACGGTGCTGGAATCCGGATGGGTAGCAGAAGCTACAAGAGCCAATGGCACTACCGAGGACCAGCTTACGGTACTGGAACCCGGTTACTAAGCAGGAGGTACCTGTGCTAGAAAGCACTACCAAGGACCAGCAGACGTTGCTGGAACTCAGATACCGAGAAGGAGGCACCTAAGCCAAAGGCACTGCCGAGAATCAGCTGACGGTACTGGAACCCGGATGGGTAGCAGAAGGTACCCATGAAAAACAAAGTTGCAAGGCCGCGAGCTGGCCGCAGTTACCGAAACCCACAGTCCTACAGGGGGTGCTTGACCTATTGGCACTACGGAACCAGCCTTTATTGCCAGATCCCGCAGCCCACATAGGAAGCACCTAAACTGCAGGCACCATAGTCGGCTAACTCGACCGCAACACAACAGGACAACGTATTGGTGGCAAAGTGACGTTGACACTACCGGAAACAGCTGGCATGCTGGAACCAGGCTGGGCAGGAGGGAGTACCCGTGCCAAAGACACTGCCGAGAACCAGCTGACGGTGCTGGAACCCGGATGGGTAGCAGAAGCTACAAGAGCCAATGGAACTATCGAGGACCAGCTGACGGTGATGGAACCCGGAGGGCCAGCAGAAGGAACAAGAGCCAATGGCACTACTGAGCACCAGCTGATGGTTCTGGAACCCAGTTACTAAGCAGGAGGTACCTGTGCTAGAAAGCACTACCAAGGACCAGCAGACGTTGCTGGAACTCGGATACCGAGAAGGAGGCACCTAAGCCAAAGGCACTGCCGAGAACCAGCTGATGGTGCTGGAACCCGGATGGGTAGCAGAAGCTACAAGAGGCAATTGAATTACCGAGGACCAGCTGACGGTGCTGGAACCCGGAGGGGCAGCAGAAGGAACAAGAGCGAATGGCACTACCGAGGACCAGCATGATGGTACAGGAACCCAGTTACTAAGCAGGAGGTACCTGTGCCAGAAAGCACTACCAAGGACCAGCAGACGTTGCTGGAACTTGGATACCGAGAAGGAGGCACCTAATCCAAAGGCACTGCCGAGAACCAGCTGATGGTACTGGAACCCGGATGGGTAGCAGAAGGTACCCACGAAAAACAAAGTTGCAAGGCCGCGAGCCGGCCACAGTTACCGAAACCCACAGTCCTACAGGGGGTGTTTGTCCTATTGGCACTATGGAACCAGCCTTTATTGCCAGATCTGGCAGCCCACATAGGAAGCACCTAAACTGCAGGCACCATAGAATCGGCTAACCCGACCGCAACACGACAGGACAAAGTTTTGGAGGCATAGTGACGTTGACACTACCCGGAAACTGCTGGCATGCTGGAACCAGGCTGGGCAGGAGGGAGTACCCGTGCCACAGACACTGCCGGGAACCAGCTGGCGGTGCTGGAACTCAGGGTAAATACTACAAACAGAGTGGAGACAGAGGCCTAATTGGAGCAAGTTTAAAATCTGTAGTTGTGTGAGTGTGGACAGAGCAGGAGAATTTGCCGGACTCACAGCTGGGGATCAGCTGACATTACTGAACCCCAATAACACTGGAGATTATGTTGACTGTGCAGATGGCATTTCTGAACAGCAACTGGCGGTGTTGGAGCCCAGGTTTAATACTACAAACATAGTGGAGCCAGAGGCCTAATTGGATCAAGATTAATATCTGTTGTAGACTAGAACTGATTTTAAACTTGCTCCAATTATGCCTCTGGCTCCACTCTGTTTCTTGTATTCACCCTGGGCTCCAACACCGCCAGTTGTTGCTCAGAAGTGCCGTCTGCACAGTCAACACTTGTTCCTGTGTTATTGGGGTTAAGTAATGTCAGCTGATCCCTGCTGTGTGTCCGGCAATTTCTCTTGCTCTATCCACATTCTAGTGGGAATGTGGACAGAGCAGGAGAAATTGCCGGACACACAGCAGGGGATCAGCTGACGATACTGAACCCCAGTAACACAAGAGCAAGTGTCGATTGTGCAGACGGCACTTCTGAGCAGCAGCTGGCGGTGTTGGAGCCCAGGGTAAATACTAGAGACAGAGTGGAGCCAGAGGCCTAATTGGAGCAAGTTTAAAATCAGTAGTAGTGTGAATGTGGACAGAGCAGGAGACATTGCCGGACACACAGCAGGGGAGCAGCTGGCGTTACAGAACCCCAGTAACACAGGAGCTAGTGTTTTTCTCTGTGCAGACAGCACTTCTGAGCAAAACTGGCGGTGTTGGAGCCCAGGATCAATCATGGTGTAGGCTGAGGCCTACTTGGAGCAAGTTTAAAATCTGATGTAGTTTGAATATGGAGGGAGCAGGAGATATTGCCGGACACACAGCAGGGGAGCAGCTGGCGTTACTAAACCCCACTAACACAGAAGCTAGTGTTTTTATCTGTGCAGATGGCACTTCTGAGCAACAACTGGTGGTGTTGGAGCCCAGGATCAATCATGATGTAGGCTGAGGCCTACTTGGAGCAAGTTTAAAATCTGATGTAGTTTGAATGTGGAGGGAGCAGGAGATATTGCCGGACACACAGGATGGGAGCAGCTGGCGTTACTGAACACCACTAACACAGGAGCTAGTGTTTTTCTCTGTGCAGACGGCACTTCTGAGCAACAACTGGCAGTGTTGGAGCCCAGGCTCAATCAAGGAGTAGGCTGAGGCCTACTTGGAGCAAGTTTAATATCTGATGCAGGGTGAATGTGGAGGGAGCAGGAGATATTGCCGTACACACAGCAGGGGAGCAGCTGGCATTACTTCACCCCACTAACACAGGAGCTATTGTTTTTCTCTGTGCAGACGGCACTTCTGAGCAACAACTGGCGCTGTTGGAGCCCAGGGTCAATCATGGAGTAGACTGAGGCCTACTTGGAGCAAGTTTAATATCTGATGTAGTTTGAATGTGGAGGGAGCAGGAGACATTGCCGGACACACAGCAGGGGAGTAGCTGGCGTTACTGAACTACACTAACACAGGAGCTAGTGTTTTTCTCTGTGCAGACGGCACTTCTGAGCAACAACTGGCATTGTTGGAGCCCAGGGTCAATCAAGGAGTAATGTGAATAACAGGAGAAGCAAAAGAGCACGCAGTCAATTCCATATAAAAAATACAAAAGTTCTTTTTATTTATTAAATACAATAATCCAAGACAAATAGCAAAGAAGTGCTCATGAATGAATGTAGACAATAAGTCCTCACCTGCCAAAAGATGGAAAACCAAATAAGCCACACACATGGGGAAAATATCCTATCTCAATCAGAGTGCCATATCAGCATCTAAGGGGTGAATTGTAACACAACGGTCACAGAATAGGAAAAGAGAACTGCCTGCTAGCAAAGGTAATACAAGTGTGCCCAATATAGGTTAAATTCTAAAGCTGCAGACAGATGCCCATGGAGCAACTTACCCGGGAGGGGAAGGAGAGGAGGTTCAGCAGAGTGGCCTCCGACGCACGTTTCGCGACGTCCCCCGCCGCTTTATCAAGGAGGAGAGTGGTGATAAAAGTCCCAGTAGGGCCTTCAAATAGCCTTCATGTGACCGGGGTCCACCAATTGTAATGGCACTTGCGGCGCATGCGCCCTGGTGTCTGCAGGTCCTACACTGTAGCGCAGCGTCACACACACTGTGCACATGCCGGAGGAGCCGGAGCAGAGCGCACCGTGCTGAAAGACGCCGGCCACAGCGTGGAGCCACATACAACGTGGCGATGCGCACGGCCATAAATCAAGAGTGGATATGAGAACAGCTCTATAGAGCCTAAAATCAGGAATCTATAAGGGGCCAAAATGATTTAACTCCATGTCACAATACTATGCTGTAAACAACACAAATAGAAGCCACCGCATTACATGCATTATAATAAATATGCAATGAATATTAATTATGTAAATACACCACCTCAAAGAGTATATAACAGTGCAATGAATCTAAATTTGAGCACATCAAATAAGTATATAAACCACACCATAAAATGGATTCATTACAATACACAATCAACAGAGGGGCAAATAAACATATGCATAAAATAAATAAAGCATGCTGCCAGTTGACAAATCTAAAAAGGCCTCCATAGATATACTTGATTGTAGAAATAGTGCATCAGATCCACTGAATAGGGCTAATTCATGACCAACATGGACACGTTGAGTGATAACTAAGAAAACAGAGAAAAATCATTAAAAAACAATTGAATAAAAATAAAAACAAAAAAATAATAAAAACATCCACTGCTGAGCAGCATGGGAAATATGGAGTCATGCGGGCACAACACAAGGAAAAAGAGCTATATCACACATGTCCCGTCATATCAAATCCAGGTCTCAAAGGAGGAAAAGAAATGTCACTTAAACCCAAGAGGAGGAAGAAGGGGGGGGGACAAATACCCAATAGAATATGGGATTATAGGAATGGGGTAAAACTTAAAGACTCATTCAGTCCTCTAGGGCTCACGGTGGCACGTCGGACAATCCATTTCACCTCCATTTGCCCGAGGAATTTTTTGTAATCCCCACCCCTTATACCCATATGTAACGCATCAATCCCCCTAATTTTTAGCAGCCCCGCATCACAATTTTGATGCGCCCGAAAGTGTCGGGGAATGGTTTTAAGTTCTGTGGGATCAGATGCAGTCCTGGCTGCACCAATGTCCCGCACATGTTCACGTACTCTCACCCTCAGCTCTCTCGTGGTTAGGCCCACATAAATTTTAGGACTCGGACAAGTGGCGTAATAGATGACATTTGACGTGCCACATGATATCCGTTGTTTGATTTTAAATTCCCTCGTACCATACGAGTAGCTGAAGGTGAAGCAACGTAGGACATTGGCGCAAGCCAGGCAATGTCTGCATGAAAAAGATCCACATACCAGACCATTCGACCCAAAGAGATTTTTGGGAGTAGGCACATAGTGGCTCTGTACCAAGAGGTCACTCAAATTGCTAGAGTGACGTGGCGTCATGGAAGGGGAGTGCCCCAGGATGGCCCTCAGGGCTGGTTCTGTCCCCAAAATGGGCCAATGTTTTTGCAAAATGGCGCGCATATTGCGCCATTCATGATTATACGTAGAAATAAAACGTATAGGTCCATCTCTATCTTGTCTGCCACTCCTCTTGGTTGATTGAAGGAGACCGCTGCGCGGGGTGTGTCTCGCCCTATTATAACCCATCTTGACACACCTACGGCTGTAGCCCCTCTTTAGAAAACGGTCACTCAAATCGTGGGCTTGCCTCTCAAATCGATCATCGGTGGAACAGATGCGCCACATGTGAAGGAACTGTCCAACCGGGATGGCCCTCACTGTGGCCGGATCATGGGCCGAAGATGCATGCAATAAAAAATTTACAGAGGTGGGTTTCCTGAAAACGTCCATCAGGATACGCCGATCTGTGTCGATCTCCAGACGGACGTCCAGGAAATCCACACCTCTGTCGTCATATTGATATGTCAGACGAATATTGCAATTGTTGTCATTCAAGGACCTCATGAAATCCCCGAGCTGGTCGACAGTACCGTCCCACAAAAACAAAATATCATCGATGAAGCGGTGCCAACACAGCACATGGGGAACCTCCTGCAGGCCCCTGTCACCAAACAAATTCCTCTCCCAGGCACCCAGGAAGAGGTTGGCATACGAAGGCGCACAGGCCGCCCCATGGCCATGCCCCGCTTCTGTAAATAAAACTGATCCTTAAAAACAAAAAAATTGTGGGTCAAGATAAACTCGACCAGCTTAAGGACCAGCTCACATAGAGGGCCATCCAGGCCAGAGGCCCCCAGAAACAGGCGAACAGCATCAAACCCCACCGAATGATCGAAACAAGTATAGAGGCTTTCAACGTCGGCAGTGACAAGAAGAGTGGAGGGCTCCACAAAGATGCCATCGACCCGCGCCAGGACGTCCATCATGTCACGGATGTAAGATGGCAGTGCTTCCACCAATGGTTTTAAGTAGAAATCTATAAATCGGCATATAGGCTCACATATTGTTATGAATGAGTCACCGGAGGAGGAAAAAACAAAAATGCAAGCTAAGTCCAGAAAACCGGAGAGGTTGGTAGCTAGCGGATTGCAGACCCCTGATCCTATTCACAACAACTAACAGTAGCCGTGGAGTGTTCCTACAGTGGTCCTAGATGCCTCTTCACAGCCGGAGAACTAAATAAGCCTAAAAAAAGAAAGGGGAAATCTAAACTGCCCCAGAGCAGACCCCAAAGCAATAGACAGCCCCCAACATGTATTGTCGGTGAAAACAGATGAAAACACAAACACAGACAGAAAGACAGGCAGAGCAAATGATGGGGCCCAACTAACTAGTTAGGAAAGGACAGAAAAGATGCTGGCTGCAATCCGCAAAAACCCTACCAAAAATGTCCCAACACGTCTGATAGGAAAAATGGCCCTGAAGTCACTAGACTTCAAAATCCCTATATCAGCACTCCGATATATTCTGAAGACAGAGCAAAAGAGATTTAACTGATCAGGGACAAAAATTGAAATTCAGCAGAGCCCGAGCCGGGGCTGACAGAACACAAAACTAAGCAAATCAGACAAAATCTCATGGAACAATAACAGAGCAAAACTTAGCTTTAGAAGACAGGAACTGAAATGGAGGCCAGAGCTCAGAGCAGAGAAATCACCAGCAACCCTACAGGGCGTCGGCTGCCTTATATGCACTCAGAGATTCCTGATGTCCAATCGCAGTCCACCTGTTCAGGTGACAGGATTCTCCCATCCAAATCAGTTTCACCACCTCCTTTCACCAGCAGAGGGAGTTCGTCGGACATCAAAGGTGAACGAGAAAATGAGCTCAAAGCACATATACTGTCAATTCCTGACACGATAGGGCGCCCCGGGATCAATCAAGGAGTAGGCTGAGGCCTACTTGGAGCAAGTTTAATGTCTGATGCGGTGTGAATGTGGAGGGAGCAGGAGATATTGCCGTACACACAGCAGGGGAGCAGCTGGCATTGCTGAACCCCACTAACTCAGGAGCTAGTGTTTTTCTCTGTGCAGACGGCACTTCTGAGTTACAAGTTGGAGCCCAGGGTCAATCACGGAGTAGGCTGAGGCCTACTTGGAGCAAGTTTAAAATCTGGTGCGGGGTGAATGTGGAGTGAGCAGGAGATGTTGCCGTTCACGCAGCAGGGGAGCAGCTGGCGTTACTGAACCCCATTAACACAGGATCTAGTATTTTTCTCTGAGCAGATGGCACATCTGAGCAACAACTGGCGGTGTTGGAGCCCAGGGTCAATCAAGGAGTAGGCTGAGGCCTACTTGGAGCAATTTTAAAATCTGATGTAGTTTGAATGTGGAGGGAGCAGGAGATATTGCCGTACACACAGCAGGGGAGCAGCTGGCATTACTGAACCCCACTAACACAGGAGCTAGTGTTTTTCTCTGTGCAGACAGGACTTCTGAGCAACAACTGGCGGTGTTGGAGGCCAGAATCAATCATGGTGTAGGCTGAGGCCTACTTGGAGCAAGTTTAAAATCTGATGTAGTTTGAATGTGGAGGGAGCAGGAGATATTGCCAGACACATAGCAGGGGAGCAGCTGGCGTTACTGAACCCCACTAACACAGGAGCTAGTGTTTTTTTCTGTGCAGACGGCACTTCTGAGCAGCAACTGGTCATGTTGGAGCCCAGGGATTACAGTTAAGGTGGTAGAAACATGAACACAACAGGTGACCTGGATACTGTTGCCAACCAATTATTTAATCTGGAAGAGGACGGGCAAATTCAGGCGAGATCCATGCCTTGTTCATTTTCAGAAAAGTAAGCCAGTCAACCTTATCGGAGGATAGTCGCATGCGAAGGTCTGTTAGTACACCACTTGCGGCACTAAAGACGCGTTCCGATAATACACTGGCAACAGGGCAAGCCAGCACCTCCAATGCATACTGGCTAAGCTCTGGCCAGGTATCCAGCTTAGAGGCCCAAAACTTGAAGGGGGAAGAGCCGTCTGGGAGTACATTGAGAGGGCAAGACATGTAGTCTGTCACCATCTGACGGAAACGTTGCCTCCTGCTGACTGGAGCCGTCTGTGATGGTGTAGACATTTGTGGCGGGCACACAAAACTTTGCCACATGTTGGCCATACTGGTCTTGCCTTGTGCTGAGGCGCTGTTTCCGCTCCCTCTTGTGCATAGCTTCCTCCACTGCCTCGATGCACAGAGCTGCTTTGCAAAGCACTAGCAGCACTGCTCTCGGGTGGAATGGAGAACATGATGGAATGCACCAGTGTGTCTTGGTACTCCCGCATTTTACGCTCCTGGTTCAACGGTGTTATGAGGCTTTGTAAGTTGTCCCGGTAGCGAGGATCTAGGAGGGTGTACACCCAATTACCAGCCGTGTTGAGAATGTGGGCGATGCGGTGGTCGTTTCTCAGGCACTGCAGCATGAAATCAACCATTTGCTGCAGACTCCCAACTGGCCAAGAAACGCTGTCCCCTGCTTGAGGCGTCATCTCTGCCTGCTCTGCATCACCCCACCCTCGCTCTACATACTGACTACTAGAGCGTTGTGTACCTCCTTCCTCTGGAGAGATGTCTTCCTCCTCCATTGACTCCTCCTCATCCTCCTCACAAAGTGTCCCCTGCCTAGGCCTTTGTGAGGAACCACGTTGCGCAGACTGTCCAGAAGCAGATGGCATTTGTGACTCCTCATCCTCCACCTCTTCCAAAACCTCCTCCCTTAGTGCTTGCAGTGTTTTTTGAAGCAGGCAGATAAGGGGGACAGTCATGCTGACTAGTGCATCATCTGCACTCGCCATCCGTGTGGAATCATCAGAGGCATGCAAAACATGGCAGATGTCCTTCATAGAGGCCCACTCAGTGGTGGTGAAGTGTGACCGGCACGCAGTGCGACTTGTTTGCGCCTGATGCAGCTGGTACTCCATTACTGCTGCCTGCTGCTCACACAACCGCTCCAACATATGTAAAGTTGAATTCCACCTGGTGGGTAGGTCACATATGATGCGATGTTCCAGAAGGTGGAGTCGGCGCTGCAGAGTTGGAATGCGCGATCTTGCCATGCTGGAACGCCGCAAGTGAGCGCACTCTATGCGGACCTTGTGCAGCAGTGCATCAAGATCCGGATAGTCCCTCAGAAAGCTCTGCACGACCAAGTTGAGCACATGTGCCAGACATGGGATGTGAGTGAGGTTGCCTAGGCCCAGAGCTGCCACCAGATTTTGGCCATTGTCACACACTACCAAGCCTGGCTGGAGATTCGCTGGCACAAACCACACATCGCTCTCCTGCTTGATGGCATTCCAGAGCTCCTGCGCTGTGTGGCTTCGATTCCCCAAAGAAATTATTTCAGTACGGCCTGTTGACGTTTGGCCATGGCTGTGCTCATATCGGTCGTAACAGGTAAGCGTTCATGGGTCCATGTGGAGGTAGACTGTGACGGCTCCTGTAGCGCTGATTCTGAGGAACTGGAGTATGAGGAGGAGTCAATGTGTACAGACTGGATTCCTGCAATCCTTGGAGTTTGCAGAACATGTACAGCACCACTTTCAAGATCTGTACCCAGCTCCACAACATTGACCCAATGGGCAGTGAGGGAGAGGTATCGTCCCTGTCCATGGTTACTGGTACACACATCGATGGTCAGGTGGACCTTGCTACTGACGGCGTTTAGTAGCGCATGTTTAATTTTTCCCTCCACATGCTTTTGCAGGGCAGGGATGGCTTGCCTGCTGAAATAAAAGTGGCTGGGCACGGTGTATTGTGGGACTGCCAATGCCATGAAGTTACGGAAGGTGTCAGTCTCCACCAGCCTGAATGAGAGCATTTCAAGGGCCAGTAGTTTTGCAATGCCAGCATTCAGAACCTGTGCTCGGAGATTGTTTGAAGAGTATGGCCGCCTTTTCTCCCATGCCTGTGCTACAGATGGCTGTAGAGTGGCCTGGGAGTGTGAGGATGACAGGGAACGTGATGCTGTGGGTGGAATGTCTCTGGGTCTCTGGACAACAGTGCCAGAGGTTCTTCCATGGCGATCCTGTGAGGAAGTCGAACTAGCTGTGTGTGAGCTGGAGGAAGAGGCTACCACACGAGCTGAAGAGGTGGTAGGTGGTGCTGTAGATTGGCCTATGTCTTCAGCGTGTCTTTGTAACTCCACCACGTGCTTGGTCCGCACATGTTTCCACATATTTGTGGTATTCAGGTTGCTGACACTTTTCCCTCTTTTGACTTTCTGATTACACAGCTAGCATTTGACAAAGCAAATGTCATCTGCAACTGTGTCAAAAAAGGACCACACACTGCAAGTCCTGGGAGCGCCCATTTTGGGTTTTGGAAGAGGAATGCTCCTAATGGGTGCCGAAGTGGAGGCTACAGGCAACCAAGTTTGCCCCCTCCCTCTCCCTCCTGTTTTAGTCATTCGGGGAATCTCTTCCTCAGAGCTGCTCCCACCACCTTCCTGTTCCTCACAGCATGATGGGTCAAGGACCTCATCATCTACACTCACCTCTTCAAACACTTGCTTCTCCTGGGGCCCCCTGTTTCCAAGCCAAGAGATTCAGAGAACAGAAGTAGAGATGGCTCCTGTCCAGGGCTCTCTGACTGCCTGGGCAATTTGGCAGGTGGTGAAGAGACAGATGGGTGCTCTTCAGTGCTCTGGCCCTGAGAGGATGTGGAAGTAATTGAAGTCGATGCGTTAGCTGCCGTCCATCCGACAGCGGCTTCAATTTGTTTGTCCCGCAGCAGTGGGGTACGGCCAGGTCCTACAAAGCTGCGCATAAAGGACTGTTCCCTGGTAAAACTGGGGGATGCTGAGTCACTGGTGCCCGCAGCAGGCACAGAATCCCCACGTCCTCTCCCTGCTGCAACTCCACGCCCACGACCACGTGCCTTACTCCCTGCCTTCTTCATCTTGGTAGACTGATAAAGATAGGCAGAAAAGTACAAAGGGGGGCTTAGTGTGCTTATTCCTGAACAGCTGCTAACAGGTATAAGAAACACTAATTTTATAAAGTGTGTGGACTACACTTTAATATGAGCTAATGTGGCCTACACAACTGTCAAGTGGAGTGTTTGGTGAACTTTATTTACGTGTTTTTTTTTTCAAAAAACAAAAAGGATGTGACCAAAGATGTGAAAGCGATAGTATCACAAACTTTTTGGAGCTATTACAATGCAGGAAGGTAACCTACAATGCAATAGATGAGGCTCCAAAAAATAGGCTAATACTAATCTGGCTGGGGCTGCAGGGCACAAGCCAGAAAAAAGGCTCCTCTATCTACTCCTATATAGTGTTTGCAACCAATCTAGCTGGATACAGATGGAAGCACACTAATAGGAGAAATTCAGGAAAAATAAGCAGCACTACAGCAAAAAAGAACAATGTATGAGGCAGTGATGCACGTTGAGCGGACTACAACCAGAGGTGGCTGCAGAGCACACTAAAGCGTGCACACACAGAGACCTCACAGACAGCCATGAACAGTGCAGAGAACTGTGCCCTAGCACTGAAAGGCTGCAGAAAGGCTCCGCTGTCTACTCCTATATAGTGTTTTCAACCAATGTAGATGGATACAGATGGATGCACACTAATAGGAGAATTAATGAAAAATGAGCAGCAATAAAACAAAAATAAATATGTATGAGGCAATGACGCACGCTGAGCGGCCTACAACCAGAGGTGGTGCAGGACACACTACAGCGTGAGCTGCACTAACACAGACCTTGCAGACAGCTGTGAACAGCGCTGCAAGGCAAAAGAAAGCATCTCACATTGGTTGCTAAACTAGCCTGGGTAAAGCACAATCTAGCAAATCGATATTTCAAACTTGTCCCTCAGAGTCACAAGAGCAGCGTCCTGTCTAGTGTTGAGCATTTCGATACTGCAAATATCGGGTATCGGCAGATATTCGCTGTATCGAAATTCTGATACCGAGTACCGATATTTTTTCAATATCGGATACCGGAATCGGAAGTTCCCATAATGCAATGAGACACTGTTGTGGCTGTGATTGGCTACTGAAATGATGTCATTATGATGCGCGGTTTGTGCGCATTATGATGCGCGGTCTGTGCCGACTGCGGGGGGTGTGTACGGGCCTGCCAGGGGCCTGTGCCAGCTGTTGGGGGTCTGTATGGGCCTGCCGGGGGCCTGTGCCTGGTTGCCAGGGGTCTGTACGGGCCTGCCGGGGGCCAGTGCCGGCTGTCGGGGGTCTGTACGGGCGTGCCGGGGGCCTGTGCCGGCTGTCAGGGGTCTGTACATGCCTGCCGGGGTCCTGTGCTGGCTGTCGGGGGTCTGTACGTGCCTGCTGGGGGCCTGTGCCAGCTGTTGGGGGTCTGTACGGGCCTGTGCCGGCTGCCTGGGGTTTGTACGGGCCTGCCGGGGCCCTGTGCCGGCTGCCGGGGGTCTGTGCGGGCCTGCCGGGGGTCTGTACGGGCCTGCCAGGGCCCTGTGCCGGCTGCCGGAGGGTCTGTGCGGGACTGCCGGGGGTCTTGTGTGTGTGCAGGCATCGTCCGATGGGACTACAAGTCCCATCGGGCAATGCCTGCTACAATGACAGTGATTGACACATTAGCCCAATGATGGGACAGTAGTAGTCCCATCATCCGGCTAATGTGTTAAAACAAAAAACATACATACTACATACATACTTCATATATACTACATTCATACAGCATACATACTACATACATACTACACATATACTACATTCATACAACATACACACTACATTCATACAACATACATACATACTACATACATATATACTACATTCATACAACATACATACAACATGCTACAGACATACAACATACATACAGCATACATACTACATACATACTACATACACTCACTGGCCACTTTATTAGGTACACCTGTCCAACTGTGTGTTAAGACTTAATTTCTAATCAGCCAATCACATGGCGGCAACTCAGTGCATTTAGGCATGTAGACATGGTCAAGACAATCTCCTGCAGTTCAAACCGAGCATCAGTATGGGGAAGAAAGGTGATTTGAGTGCCTTTGAACGTGGCATGATTGTTGGTGCCAGAAGGGCTGGTCTGAGTATTTCAGAAACTGCTGATCTACTGGGATTTTCACGCACAACCATCTCTAGGGTTTACAGAGAATGGTCCGAAAAAGAAAAAAAATCCAGTGAGCGGCAGTTCTGTGGCCGGAAATGCCTTGTTGATGCCAGAGGTCAGAGGAGAATGGGCATACTGGTTCGAGCTGATAGAAAGGCAACAGTGACTCAAATTGCCACCTGTTACAACCAAGGTAGGCAGAAGAGCATCTCTGAACGCACAGTGCGTCGAACTTTGAGGCAAATGGGCTACAGCAGCAGAAGACCACACTGGGTACCACTCCTCTCAGCTAAGAACAGGCATCTGATGGCTACTTTCAGCAGGATAATGCGCCATGTCATAAAGCTCGAATCATCTCAGATTGGTTTCTTGAACATGACAATGAGTTCACAGTACTCAAATGGCCTCCTCAGTCACCAGATCTCAATCCAATAGAGCATCTTTGGGATGTGGTGGAACGGGAGATTCGCATCAGGGATGTGCAGCCGACAAATCTGCGCCAACTGTGTGATGCCATCATGTCAATATGGTCCAAAATCTCTGAGGAATGCTTCCAGCACCTTGTTGAATCTCTGCCACGAAGAATTGAGGCAGTTCTGAAGGCAAAAGGGGGTCCAACCCGTTACTAGCATGGTGTACCTAATAAAGTGGCCAGTGAGTGTACAACATACATACTACATACAATACATTCATACATTCATACAATACATACATGCTACATATATACTACATTCATACAACATACATACATACTACATACATATATACTACATTCATACAACATACATACATACGACATACTACACTGTGTTCCAAATTATTATGCAAACAATATTTCCTCATATTTTCTCTAAATTACCTATATGAATTGCAGTCATTGTTATTTTCCAGTCATCTAATATTCTAGTATAATTGCAATGTTTTTGAACAAACTGCCTATGAAAACAGTATATTTTTAAAAATAATAAACACTCAAAATGCATGTTCCAAATTATTATGCACAGCAGAGTTTTCAACCTTTTTATTTTTATTTTGAATAAAAAAATGGTCAATTGTGAAATAAGCATTATCAGCTTATTACAAAATGAAATCAAACAGTTTTCAAGTCAAAACTTTATTCTAGGTGATGTTACATTTGCACATAGGACCCCTTGTTCGAAAGAAGCTTCTGAACTCTCTCGTCCATTGAATTTGTCAGTTTTTGGATGGTTTGTGCTTCAATTGTTTTGCATGTGGACAGAATACCCTCCCAGAGCTGTTGCTTAGATGTGAACTGCCTCCTGCCATCATAGACACTCCTTTTGATGATGCTCCAGAGGTTCTCAATGGGGTTGAGCTCAGGGGAAGATGGTGGCCACACCATAAGTTTGTCCTCTTTTATGCCCATAGCAGCCAGAGATGCAGATGTGTTATTTGCAGCATGAGACGGTGCATTATCATGCATGAAAATGATCTTGCTGCGGAAAGCACGGTTCTTCCTCTTGAACCATGGCAGGAAGTGCTGTTTTAGAAACTCCACATAGATTATGGAGTTCATCTTTACCCCTTCAGGGATCCTAAAGGGGCCGGCAATCTCTCTCCCCATGATTCCAGCCCAAAACATTACTCCACCTCCTCCTTGTTTGCGCCTGCCGTGTTTTCATGGGGTGTCCATCAACCAGCCATCCTCCACTCCATCCATCTGGGCCATCGAGCGTTTCACTGCACTCATCGGTGAACAAAACAGTTTGGAAGTCAGTCTTCATGTATCGTTTGGCCCACTGGAGCCGTTTCTGCTTGTGTGCAGTGGATAGAGGTGGTCGACAGGATGGGTTACGCACAGCTGCAAACCTCTGAAGGACCCTGCATCTTGTTGTTCGGGGGATGATGGAGGCACCAGCAGATTCAAAAACTTGTCTGCTGCTATGACAAGGCATTTTTGCAGCTGCTCTTTTAACCTGACGCAATTGCCTGTTGGAAAGAGTCCTCAATTTTTCCTTATCAGCATGCACATGTGTGTGCTGGGAATCAGCTACATACTTCTTGATTGTGCGATGATGACAATGAAGTGTCTTGGCAATGTTGATTGTAGTCATGCCTTGACCTAAATACTCCACAATTTGTTGCTTCTCAGCAGCTGACACATCCTTTTTCTTTCCCATTTTGGCAAAAAATGTAGGCTGCTTAATAATGTGGAACAGCCTTCTTAAGTAGTCTTGCCTTTATTTGGACACACCTGCCAAACTAATTTGCACAGGTATCTGCAATTGCTTTCAGTGATATAAAGAGCCCTGACACACATCACCATCAGTGAGTTTAAATGACAAACAAAAAAATTCTAACCTTATCACTCCTAAACTCTTTTTGCATAATAATTTGGAACACAGTTTATTTAATGAGTCATTCACCAGTCCAATCATCCGTCAACAAACACACAGCAGCAAGTATGAAATACTGGCGCACGGCGGAACGGCCATGTGCACTTTTTATAGCGTACGGGACCTGCCGGAAATCTCCAGAGCCTTGAGCAGAACCAATGGAATCAGGAGCAGGACCTGAGCACCTGACTCCTGAACTCCAATGGGAGCTCGTCCCATGGACATGCTCAGAAGCTGGGAAGAAGGACTTAACCTCTGGAGACAAATGTGAGGATCTGGATTGCTGCATAGGCAGGATAGAAACCAGATTCCTAACAGTTACTATCGTTCATTAGTCTCACTTTATGGCAAAAGCTGAGTGGGAACTTTCTCACACAGCAATGCCAAAAGTGAGACTAGGGACTATTTTTTTATAGTGGCGGAGGAATACAGTGCGGAATAATACCTACCTCCCGTCATTGGATTCCTGGAGCCCCTAGAGAGCGGTCGCATCAGCTGATGCTGCTGTTCTCCACGGGAGATCGGCGTGGGACACTCGTGGATTTCTGCGGATCAGGGAGTATATCGGTTGTTTGTTATTTTCATATTTTTTCACAGATGACACTGGCTTCGGGGATCAAAGTGACAAGTGATGGTGAGTATGTACTCTATGTTATATGTACTGTATGTCTATATGTATGTATTGTATGAATGTATGAAACTATTGTATGTAGTATGTATGTAGTATGTCTGTAGCATGTTTTATGTATGTTGTATGTATGTAGTATGTACCGTATTTTTCGCTTTATAAGACGCACTTTTGTTCCCCCAAATTTTGGGGGAAAGTAGGGGGTGCGTCTTATAATCCGAATATACGGGGGAGGGGGTGTATATATATATATGTACTGCAGGGTCCAGGGGAGGTGGGGGCAGCTTTGGAGCGATGCTGTGAGCTGGTAAAAGCTGCCGAAGGGAGCCTTTGATCTCCTGCTCCCGCTCATATAATATGCACTGCCGCTGTCCATCACCATGGTGCTGAAACCGCACCACGGTGACTGGCTGGGGGAGCGGTGCATATTATAGCTGCCTGCGCCCTCCTTTGATCGCACATGATCCCCTGTGTTAGATATCGCCCCCATGCTGCTGCCCATAGTAAAATAAAAAACTCTTTCCTTACCTCCTCCAGCGCTGATCTCCCGGTGTCTCTGCTGCTGCTGTCATCAGCACTCTGCTGTTCTGATCACATGACCGGCTCTGAGAACCAGGAAGTGGAGGAGGAGCTCAACCACACTGAGGGAGACACGAGGAGGGACAGCGCTGAGAAGGTAAGGAAAGAGTTTATTTTACTAAAAGCAGCAGCATGGAGGCGATATCTAACACAGGGTGATGTGTGCCAGCCACAGGGGGGCCAGTGTGCCAGCCACAGGGGGGCCAGTGTGCCAGCCACAGGGGGGCCAGTGTGCCAGCCACAGGGTGATGTGTGCCAGCCACAGGGGGCCAGTGTGCCAGCCACAGGGTGATGTGTGCCAGCCACAGGGGGCCAGTGTGCCAGCCACAGGGTGATATGTGCCAGCCACAGGGGCCAGTGTGCCAGCCACAGGGTGATGTGTGCCAGCCACAGGGTGATGTGTGCCAGCCACAGGGGGGCCAGTGTGCCAGCCACAGGGTGATGTGTGCCAGCCACAGGGGGGCCAGTGTGCCAGCCACAGGGTGATGTGTGCCAGCCACAGGGTGATGTGTGCCAGCCACAGGGGGGCCAGTGTGCCAGCCACAGGGGGGCCAGTGTGCCAGCCACAGGGTGATGTGTGCCAGCCACAGGGGGCCAGTGTGCCAGCCACAGGGTGATGTGTGCCAGCCACAGGGGCCAGTGTGCCAGCCACAGGGTGATGTGTGCCAGCCACAGGGGGCCCGTGTGCCAGCACAAGGGGGCTATATTCAATATAAGGTGGCCATATCCAGATTAAGGGGGCTAATTTTAGGGTGGGGGGGCTATGAGGGACATATACCCTATATGATTTGTTAGACGCACACTGGCATTATAAGACGGACCCCATTTATTAAAAAATTCTCTATTCCTTCACCACATTTGGGGGTGCGTCTTATAATCAGGTGCGTCTTATAAAGCGAAAAATACGGTATGTAGTATGTACTATGTGTGTATGTTGTATCAATGTAGCATATATGTAGTATGTATGTATGTGGTATGAATGTAGCACATATGTAGTATGTATGTGGCATGTAGTATGTATGTATGTTGTATGAATGTAGTATATATGAAGTATGTATAGAATCATAGAATCATAGAATCATAGAGTTGGAAGGGACCTCCTGGGCCATCTGGTCCAACCCCCTGCTCAAAGCAGGATTCGCTAAATCATCCCAGTCAGATGTCTGTCCAGCCTCTGTTTGAAGACTTCCATTGAAGGAGAACTCACCACTTCTCGTGGCAGCCTGTTCCACTCATTGATCACTCTAACTGTCAAAAAGTTTTTTCTAATATCTAATCTGTGTCTCTTCCCATTCAGTTTCATCCCATTGCTTCTAGTCTTTCCTTGTGCAAATGAGAATAAAGTTGATCCTTCTACAATGTGACAGCCCTTTAGATATTTGTAGACAGCTATTAAGTCTCCTCTCAGTCTTCTCTTTTGCAAACTAAACATTCCCAAATCCTGCAACCTTTCCTCATAAGACAGGGTTTGCAGACCGGTCACCATTCTGGTCGCTCTTTTCTGAACTTGCTCCAGTTTGTTGATGTCTTTTTTAAAATGTGGTGCCCAAAACTGGACACAATATTCCAGATGAGGTCTGACCAAAGAGGAGTAGAGGGAAATAATGACTTCACGTGATCTAGACTGTATGCTTCTGTTAATACATCCTAGAATTGCATTTGCAATTGTATCTAGTATGTAGTATGTATGTTGTATGAATGTAGTATATATGAAGTATGTATGTAGTATGTACAGTATGTGTGTTGTATGAATGTAGTATATATGAAGTATGTATGTAGTATGTATGTATGTTGTATGATTGTAGTATATATGTAGTATGTATGTATGCTTTATGAATGTAGTATATATGTAGTATGTATCTATGTTGTATGAATGGTGTATATATGTAGTATGTATGTAGTATGTATGTATGTTGTATGAATGTAGTATATATGCAGTATGTATGTAGCATGTATGTAGTATGTATGTAGTATATATGTATGCTGTATGAATGTAGTATATATGTAGTATGTATATAGTATGTATATATGTAGTATGTATGTAGCATGTATGCAGTATGTATGTAGTATGTATGTAGTATATATGTATGTTGTATGGATGTACTATATATGAAGTATGTATGTAGTATGTATGTATGTTGTATGAATGTTGTATATATGTAGTATGTATGTAGTATGTATTTTTTTTTCTTTTTTTTACATTCAACACATTAGCCGGATGATGGGACTACTACTGTCCCATCATTGGCTAATGTGTCTATCACTGTCATTGTAGCAGGCATAGCCCGATGGGACTTGTAGTCCCATCGAACGATGCCTGCACACAGACACAAAGACCCCCGGCAGGCCCGCACAGACCCCCGGCAGCCGGCACAGACCCCCGGCAGGCCCATACAGACCCCCGGCAGTCCGCACAGACTACCGGCAGCCGGCACAGACCCCCGGCAGGCCCGCACAGACCCCCGGCAACCGGCACAGACCCCCGGCAGGCTCGCACAGAACCCCGGCAGCCGGCACAGACCCCCGGCAGGCCCGCACAGACCCTTGGCAGCCAGCACAGACCCCCGGCAGGCCCGTACAGACCCCCAGCAGTCCGGACAGACCCCCAGCAACCGGCACAGACCCCCGGCAGGCCCGCACAGACCCCCGGCAGTCCGCACAGACCCCCGGAAGGCCCGTACAGACCCCCGGCAAGCCCGCACAGACACCCGGCAGGCCCGTACAGACCACCGGCAAGCCCGCACAGATCCCGCCCACACACACAGACACGCACAGTGTCTGCCCATGCACCGCCCACACTCTTCCCCCCTTTCGAACAGAATGTGCAGGTACAGAAGGGTTTTTTTTTAATTCCGATATTTCTGTCCCATTGACTTGAATGGGACTTCCGGTATTAGAATCGGCGATACCCGATACTTTTTGGGTATCGGACGATCCAATCCGATCCGATATTTCTCAATATCGGACGGTATCACTCAACGCTAGTCCTGTCCCTAACTGAATTCACAGCAGAGTGAACCCAAAATGGCGGCGGCAGCTTTTATAATGCATCATGACATCATTTCAGCAGCCAATCACAGCCATGCCATGCCTAACATGCCTAACAGGATGTGCCCATACTTCTTAGGATTCCTCATTGGCTGAATCAAATCAAACTGGCTCATAGCATTATGGGACCTTTCGATTCCGGTATTCGATATGCAAAAAGTATCGTAACTCAGTATTGGAATTCCGATACCGTGAATATCGACCGATACCCGATATTTGCGGTATCGGAATGCTCAACACTATTCACATCACATATTCTTGTATTTGTGAAATAAGACATTTTGGTTATCCTTCAATATAACCTTTGATT
This sequence comes from Dendrobates tinctorius, assembly GCF_039654945.1. Taxonomy (NCBI): domain Eukaryota; kingdom Metazoa; phylum Chordata; class Amphibia; order Anura; family Dendrobatidae; genus Dendrobates; species Dendrobates tinctorius. The sequence goes on from NW_027361833.1 coordinate 2,709,931, forward strand.
CAATATTAAAAAGTGGTGAAATTAGAAATATAAGCTTCAAAATGGACTAGATTATAATTCAATTTCCGGAATTAACAAGGAAGGTAAAATTGTGTTGTTGATTTACGCAAATAGAGAAATGAAAGTCAGGTTAAAAAAGGGGTTAAACAAGTTATATTATTAGCGCAGGGTAGCAGAACTCTTATTAAAAATGGCAGTACCATAAATGTTCAAGTATTGTCAAGAATATTCTGTTGGATGACAATACACTGTGATTTGTACACACAGCGGACCATAGCTGATGGGTGAATGAAATGATCCATAACCCTTACTGACACATTTAGAGCAGTTCAGCTGCACACAGAGAACAGTCCATCATTTGCACCCTTCTGTGAAAGCTGGCTTTACCAAGTGTTTCAATGAAATATGTGCAACTTCCCATTTAAATTAGTACCACATGAACCATGAAGAGCACCACAGGTATCTGTTGTAGTACCAGCCTAATGCAAAAGTGGCCAGAGTTGTATTGCTTTAATAGGAAAGCCGTACAACCACTCATTTGTAACATATTAAAACCAGAAGAAATAAATTATTCTATATATGATGAATTATTGCATATGTAGAGAAAATATTAAATAAGTGTTTCACATCTTAAAAGCATGTGATGTATACTTATTAATTTATTGTATTATGTGAAATTATAATTAGATTTTTTCTTTGCTTTTTTGTTAAATAATACATATGAAACCAATGTGTTATGCAATATTACCTTCCTTTGTGTAGTATTTTTAACGAAAGAAAAAAAACTTGTAAAGAAGACATGATCCTTTCAAAAACATGATAAAATAATATTATTGCAGATAATGTTTAAGCCACATTAGGTCTTTGTTCATACTTGAACTGTGACATTCCATCAGTCTTTAAAGTATTTTTTATGGCAGGTATTTAAACAATATGAAGAGCTAGTCTAGCGATTAACATAAAAAAACTCAATAAACTCCATTAATAGCGATAGTGTCCTTTTGGATAAATCAAACTTCAGATCGCTCAGTGTCATTGCCCCCTTTGAAGCATAGATACAAGAGTGGAAGCCAATACATCAGCATGAACACAGTAGTATTTCATCTACTCATATTAGATTGCAAATTAAGAAACATATTTATCATATGTTTTTGACAGTTATAATGTGTATAACAAGTGCCACTAATGCATTATATTTTTATATGGAGGTTTATTGAGCAGCAAACATTAACTTCTATGAACTTAAGTGGTTGTCCATTTGTAGCTTCCTCTAATCATTGACCAGACTTGTAGTGATCAGCTAAGCATTGCTTCTCTTTGCTGTTTTAAAGGTTGTTCCCCCAAAAAATTTCTGACTGCTGAGACCCTGAGATTAGGACTTTAGTCTAAGATTAGGACTTTAGAACCCTGAAAATGAGGCTATATAGTCCAATCCATTGTGAAGCAGAAATGTGCATGAACAGCCTTTGTTTCTTTTGCTATGTATGGATATAGCCTAATTTTGCAATTCATAGATCCATAGACACTAGATGGAGCAAAGGCCATGAATATGCAACTCCATTCCATTCAGGACAGAGCAGTAGAGTCTCATTTCAGGTCTTCTAAAGCCATGACCTTGGGACACTGGGGGTACCAGCATTTTCTATCCCAGCAATTAGCAATTTGTTCTCTCACCTATGGATAGGGAGTAACTTGTTTTTTAGTAACAATTGCTCACTGCAGCAAGAGAAACCTACTTTTCACCTCTCATATCAACCTGTTTCACAACCCTAAACAGCTATTCAGTACATTCAATTCTCTCCTCCATCCACCAGCTCCCCCTCCCTCTCCTTTCATCTCAGCTGAAGACTTTGCTTCACCACCTGTGAACTTGACCCAATAACATCCCACCTCATTCCAATCCTTACCACAGTCTTCATCGCAAGCCTAACTCAACTCTTCAACCTGCCACTAACAACTGGTGTCTTCCCCTCCTGAATGAAACATACCTCGATCACACCCATCCTCAAAAAGACCACCCTTGACCCATATTCTCTATCTAGCTATCGCCCCATATCATTTCTACCCTATGCCTCCAAACTACTGGAACACCACGTCCATTTTGAACTGTCCTCCGACTTTTCCTCTTGCTCCCTCTTTGACAGCTTACAATCTGGCTTCAGACTGCACCATTCCACTGAAACTGCCCTGACTAAAGTCACCAACGACCTACTAACGTCAAAGCAAAGCAACGCTAGTTTTCCTCCTCCTTTTCCTGGACCTGGCGTCTGCCTTTGACACAGTGGACCATTCTCTCTTACTACAGACTTTCTGATCTGTTGCCTTTACAGAATTGGCCTGTAATTCGATCTCCTCGTACCTAACAGACAGGACATTCAGTGTCTCCTACAAACACACACCACCTTCTCATCTCGCCCCTATATGAGGATGTCCTCCAACGTTCAGTTGTAGGCCCAGGCACTATGCTTAGGGTATGCGCTCATTCCCTCTTAAAGGGACCGCCCACATCACCTTGAGTTCTTTCCAGCATATAGCAGGGTGGCATCTTCTACTTAACCCCTTAGTGATAGAGCCAATTTTGTACTTGGTGACCAAGCCAATTTTTACAATTCTGACCACTGTCACTTTATGAGGTTATATCTCTGGAACACTTCAACAGATCCCACTGATTCTGAGACTGTTTTTTCATTATATACTGTAATTCATGTAATTCATGTTAGTGGTAAAATGTCTTTAATATGGCTTGTGTTTATTTATGAATATGGATATTTGGCAAAATTTTTTTACATTTTGCAATTTTTTTATTTTTTATTTTTGTGCCCATAAATCAGAGAGTCATATCACATAAAATAGTTAATAAATAACATTTCTAACAATTCCCACATGTCTACTTTAAATCAGCACAATTTTAGAAACATAATTTTTTTTTCATGACATTATAAGTGTTAAAAGTTGACCGGCGATTTCTCATTTTTCCAACAAAATTTACATAACCATTTTTTTTAGGGACCACCTCACATTTGAAGTCAGTTTGGGGAGTCAATATGGAAGAAAATACCCAAAAGTGACACTATTCTAAAAACTGCACCCCACAAGGTGCTTAAAATCACATTCAAAAAATTTAGGAACCTTTCAGGTGCTTCACGAGAACTAAAGCAATGTGGAAGGAAAATATGAACATTTTACTTCTTTCACAAAAAATTTACTTTAAACCCAAACTTTTTTATTTTCACAAGGGTAGGAAGAGAAAATGGACCACAATTTCTTGTGCAATTTCTCCTGAGTACACCGATACCCCATATGTGGGAGAAAGCCACTGTTTGGTTGCATGGAAAGGCTCTGAAGGGACGGAGCATCGTTTGATTTTTTTAACGCAAAATTGGCTGGAATTAATGGCGGGCACCATGTCGTGTTTGGAGACCACCTGATGTACCTAAACATTGGAAACCCCCCAATTCTATCTCCAACCCTAACAAAGCCCTAACTTCAACCCTAACCCCAACACACCCCTAACTTTAATCCCAACCCAAACCATAACCCTAACCACAACCCTAACCCCAACACAACCCTAACTCCAACCCTAACCCTAGCCTCAACCCTAACCCTAGCCCAACCCTAACCCTATGTGACGTCCATCTGCGAGTCTGGGGTGCAGTTAGACAACACACCGAGCATCCCTGATACCCTTTACCCCTTTACAGGGATCTGGATTTATAGCAGAGCCCAGGAGGTAGCTGACTGAACAAGAGCAGTGGACCAGAGCAGGGCAGTCACCAGAGAGGTGTTCCAATACAGGATCAAAAACGTAGTGGGATCCGAGTCTAAACCAGTCGGGCAGCAACGGTACAAAAACAGCAGACAGAAGCAGAATCAGAAATCCAGGCCAAGGTCAGAGTCATAAACCAGGAGGGCGGCAGAAGTACAAAATCATTAGGCAGAAGCAGAGTCCGAAATCCAGGCCAAGGTCAGAGTCATAAGCCAGGAGGGTGGCAGAAATACAAAATTGTTAGGCAGAAGCAGAGTCAGAAATCCAGGCCAAGGTCAGAGTCATAAAGCAGGAAGGAGGCAGAAGTACAAAAACGGCAGGCAATAGAATGGCCAGAAATCCAGGCTGAGGTTAAAGTTAACTATAGCAATTCACACAGTAGCACGCAGGGGAACCAAGAATATATCCGGCGGCTTGCAAGACCAGTCCCAAGGTATTTGAGGGATCAGGTCATCCCCTCACAGGTTCCTGGACTGATGATGTCATTAGGACCGCCCCCAGGACCAGACTAGATGGTGATGCAGTAACCCCCTGACGACTGACAGAGGGGCGGAGCCTGTGCCCACCAGATGCCTGCGCAGGAGCCCCTTCTCTGTCACCACCATAACTCACCGGCGAACCATGGCGCCTCCCAGTGGCCAAGGCAGGAACAGCCGTCCCCGAGTCTGACAGTGAAGTGGTGGTCCGGCGCCTCCTAGTGGCCGCGACCGGAACAGCAGGCCCCGAATCTAACGGCGACGTGACAGATCGGCGCCTCCTAGTGGCTAAAGCCGGGACAATAGGCCCTGAGTCTGACAGGAAAGTAACAGAACCACAGCGCCTCCCAATGGCCGAGGCAGGAACAGTCGCCCCCGAGTCTGACGGAGAAGTGGCGGTCCGGCGCCTCATAGTGGCCACGACCAGAACAGCAGGCCCCAAGTCTGACGGCGATGTGACACCCTAGCTCTAACCCCAACCTTATCCCTAGCCCCAAACCTAACTCTAATGGAAAAATGGAAAGACATACTTTTTTATTTTTTTATTTTTACCTAACTAAGTTGGTGATAAAGGGGGGCTTGATTTACTATTTTTTATTTTGATCACTGTGATAGGGACTCACTGTGATAGGGACACAGTGATCAAAATTAACCAATGGGAAAAATCTCCTATTTTTTTTGCTGGGTGCCGGTTGACAGATCTCGGCAGGCGCACTGAGCATGCACCCACCATTTTCTTCCCGGAAGAAGACACCGAGGGCTGGGGGACAGAGCCGGGGGTACCGGGGGACATGGGAGGTATCGGTGGGTCTCAGGAGACCCCATTTCTCTCTTGTCTGATATGCTAGATCATATCAGAGGAGGAAGAATTGAATGGGAAATTTGACTTATTTTACGGTTGCCGTTATTTGGTGAATCACAGTGTTTTCAACACTGGGGACAGTAAAAACAGACCCGAATCATGTTCTCCGGGGTAGAATTTTAAAAAGATTGATTCTTTTTATACTCCTGTGGATCTATGCTATTTTCATTCATCATTCAACAGATAATGAAAAGACCATAAGATCTTTCACGTGGAGTAAAGATGAAACACTGTTGCTTTGAAGATATTTTATAAGGACAATAATGACAGATTCCTTAGGAAATATTTTTCTGTGTTCTGCCACCGAACATTAGTAGTGGTGAGCGATTTGCCTTCCACACAAAAATTTTTCATTTTTTAATTGAATAAAGAATTTAAAAGTATTCAAGCCATCTACATGTATTCAGTATCGCACAAATAAATATGTACTTACACACTTTGTAATAGGTTGTTAAGGGTTTCCAGAATACAGTTGGGCAAACAAATCATCAAAATATACTGCTGGCAACTCAATGTTTCTATCATTTGCATACAGTTAACATGCTTATTGAAACATTTTACTATTTTACACCTTTTCAATCTTGGTGTTGCAATTTGAATGTTGAGGTGTGCATGTAAAAGTCCTCAGTATTGTCAGAAGATTAACTTGGCCTGTCTATTTTATGTCTCCAGGAGCAAAATCTATACTATATAACCAGATGCCTGATGTCTTTTTGAGTGCTGCATTCCTGGATCAATATTCATTAATCACTATGGGCCTGCTAATTTTCTTTGATGAACTTCTTTCCACCAATGGAAAATATTGCAATAGTTTTTGCCTAAAAGCTTCTTTTATATATAATCTCTGTACGGTTGCTCTAGCTTTTAGTTTATATCTTTATATAGTCCAAAACATCTATTGATATACATAAGCTGGGCTTCTTTCATTTGCATGTCTAGTTGCAGGGTAACATTGTGTATGTTTCACTAGTAAAGATCTAACAAATTTGCTATAGTATATCCATCCAAGAACTTGGAATATTCATCTTAAGTACTTTTTGTTAGCTAACACCTCACTTTTGCTCTATTGTGGCCCAATATTGCATCATGCCTATGTTTACTGTTGACACCAGGAAAGTCCTTTTAATGAATACATCTAAAATGTGAATAGACTTTGATGGTGCAGTCTTGACATTTGTTTAACTTACATGCATGGATAATATTGCAGCAATTACATTGAAGAATGTTAAGTCTCCTGTTTACTATTTGGCACTCTGCTTTGAATTGTATTCCACATTGCTAGTTTTTCCTTTCTGCTCACCAAGGTATAGATGTGTTATAGCAACTATCATATGGGCTTGTGGACAATTGGACTAGCCTTATAACACTCATTGATGAAAAATATATATAAAAAAGAATGCACATATAAGGGCACAGTCAGACCGTCGTATAACATGGATGACGATTGCATTGCAATGCTCGGACTAGCCGGCGGCTCTCCTGACCCAAGCGTGACATCATATATTTCTATACAGCTGTCATGTTTGGATCAAGAGAGCCGCCGGTCAATCCAATCATTACAATGCAATCGTCATCCGTGTTATACAGCAGTCTGACTGCACTATAATACAAATTTCGCACAATTGATAAATTCTTGACCAAATGTCATCCACATCACAATCACTGTGTCACTTCTAATATTCACAAATAGCATGTGTGACATAGTATCACTAAATCAGGTTTTCAATAATCGCATTTGAGAAGTGAGGAGAAAGAGTTAAGAAGAACTCATCAATAAATTCTTTGGAAAAGCTACAATTATTACTAAGATACAGTCCATGAAGAATTCCTCCTCCTCTAGTTTGTTTAATATGCTAAATTAATGATAGTGCTGGCGGAAAGCACCAATTAATACTTAAGATGATGATAAGGTGCGTTCGCAGCTCGGGGTCCACCGTGCAGAGATGTTAACTGCTGCTTGGTAATAGCAGACAAAAAATGGCAGTATCGCACTGTACACACGTGGGTTAAATGCCACCCAGTGTCTAGTTGTGCCGAGCTCTGTTACTTCACAGAGTCGGGGAATCACAGAGCACAGTTACCGTAGCCTGTTAACTGTCACAGGCACAGCTGATTCACCGCTAGTGTCCAGTCTCAAGCCCCTAGGATGCGGGGTAAGAGCCTCTCTAGACCCACTAGGCGCATGGTGTCACACCTGCAATGCCTGGACTAATCCTGACTTGGGATTCTAGAGCACTGATTGTGCACGGTGTCGCACTGGCGATGTCACTACTTAACACTGTCTCTTACTTCTATCTCCCTAAACACATACACAACAAGAGGGTAGGGGATAATTAGGAGCTTGCACCAGAGACATTCACACATGCACATACTTCACATGTTAGGACTATACTAGTGCACGGCCGTGTGGCCATGCGATCCTTTTATAACCACAGCCTTCCAGCACCTTGCTAATGGCCCAAATCGAGCTGCTTGAGGACCTGAGCATGTGATCTATGACCACCATTGAGCTGTCATTTCACAGGCATGCTCAGATGGAAAAAAGCAGGACTTACTCCTAGGGGAGTCTGCTCGCCGCTGACTAATGCTGGTTGCTATAGCTGAACCTGGAGCGGCAACAGAGCAGCAACCAAATGCATAGCATTAGCCTGAGCAAGATGCTGGCTCCAACGTCTCTGCTGAGCAGGATCCTCTGAAGAAGAATGGGAGACCGCAGAGGACATGGCTCGAGATTCCCTCTGTGCAGTGGTGGGTCTTGACACTTAACAATTAATCCCAGGATTCATCTTTTTTCTCATGTTGCTGCATGACTTCTAGGAGAAATGAAAATATACATTTTAAATGCATTTAACATATTTTAAGAAAAACTGAACTGTGAAAAAAATTACATTTAGGGATAATTCATGGCTATTCTGTAGTTTCCTCAAACTTTACATATAGTCGTGTACCTTGCTTTCAATTCCTACTTTATTCTCCCCTGCTGACTCCGCAACCAGTATCTTCAAATAGATATAGTATCTGTTTATTAAAAAAAATTATTGAATTAAAATTATTTTGTAGAAATATTGCAGAGGTGAGTGAGTAATTATAAAAATAAAAGTAAGCGAATATATAGTTTAGAGATACAGACATAGAACAAAGTGACCATCTTCAAAACACCATCTATCCTGTAGTGTCTAATGATATTGTCTAATTTAACTGTATTTTAATGAAATGATAATTCCTTTATGATAAGTGGCTAGAACAAATTTTAATTAACAACAAAAAGGTAAAATTTAGAGATATGGAACCTTAGTAAGGATATTTCAATATTGCTTTCATGTCAGCATTGTTAAAAAGACTGGTCAGCAAAAGCAATCTTAACTCTCTGGGAAGCTGTATATCTCAAACTTATATAAACACATGTACAGTACATTTTCACTGGAAAAGGTGGTCATAAACTTACAGCAATAATATGTCCATTTAACACATAATATAGGATAATAATACTAAATATATGTAGCACACTCCATTAATCATAGTCTGTCATTACAGTTGGGCAAATATACACTGCTCAAAAAAATAAAGGGAGCACTCAAATAACACATCCTAGATCTGAATGAATGAAATATTCTCATTGAGTACTTTACTCTGTACAAAGCTGAATGTGCTGACAACAAAAATCACACAAAAATCGTCAATGGAAATCAAATTTATTAACCATTGGAGGTCTGGATTTGGAGCCACACACAAAATTAAAGTGGAATGTAATGTCCATAAACAAGTCAAAATGATGCTCAGTATTGTGTGTAGTCTCCACGTGCCTGTATGGCCTCCCTACAGTACAACGCTTGGGCATGCTCCTGATGAGGCGGGGGATGGTCTTCTGAGGGATCTCCTCCCAGACCTGGACTAAAGCATCCGCCAACTCCTGGACAGTCTGTGGTGCAACGTGACTTTGGTGGATGGAGTGAGATATGATGTCCCAGATGTGCTCAATCGGATTCAGGTCTGGGGAATGGGTGGGCCAGTCCATATCTGCAATGTCTTCATCTTGCAGAAACTGCTGACACTCCAGCCACATGAAGTCTGGTATTGTCCTGCATTAGGAGGAACCCACGGCCAACCGCACCAGCATATGGTCTCACAAGGGGTCTGAGGATCTCATCTCGGTACCTAATGGCAGTCAGGCTACCTCAGGTGAGCACATGGAGGGCTGTGAGGCCCTCCAAAGAAATGCCACCCCACACCATTACTGACCCACTGCCAATCCGGTCATGCTGAAGGATGTTGCAGGCAGCAAATTGTTCTCCACAGCGTCTCCAGAATCTGTCACGTCTGTCACATGTGCTCAGTGTGAACCTGCTTTCATCTGTGATGATCACAGGGCGCCAGTGGCGAATTTGCCAATCCTGGAGTACTGTGGCAAATGCCAAGCATCTTGAGCACAACCCCTATCTCTGGATGTTGGGCCCTTAGACCATCCTCATGGAGTCGGTTTCTAACCATTTGTGCAGACACATGCACATTTGTGGCCTGCTGGAGGTCATTTTGCAGGGCTCTGGCAGTGCTCCTCCTCTTCCTCCTTGCACAAAGGCGGAGGTAGTGTTCCTGCTGCTGTGCAGCTATGATACTGTGCAGCTATGATGTGACATAGAATAGAATAGACATTATACCATATACAGTAGCACGTTGCATAGAATAGAACAGCCTAATATAACATGTATAAAAGCCAAGACAGGGAATGAATTGCAGCAACAATTTTAAGGTGAATCTTTTTCTGAGATGAAGCCACTAGTCACAGATTAGTAATAGAAATGAGATGATAAAGATAAATAATTCTCAATATAATGTACTGATAGAATTAGAGAGAAAACAACAGATCAGCATCCATTTACCTATAGCTATATATTTAGAGGTCACTTTTACATTACTTTAGCTGTATTTGTATTAAAGTGCTTGGAAGGGTGTCCTGGGATACCACATAGTATTATAGATGTAATTTCCGGGGAATTGGAGTAAGTGATTCATGTCCAATAAATTTAAGTTTTTGGAAAAAAATTTGCCTAAGCTGTCAAATTTGAAAAGTAAATTTTTAAAGATTTTTTTTACTTTTTTTTAATTGTTTTGTGAATTCTGAAAAACAGAATACATTCAGTCAATTGTAGCTTCTTAACTGAAAAGGGCATTTTCCAAAAATGTACTACATATCTGTAATATATTTTTAAATACTGGAAAATACCCTTTTTCCCTTTTTGCAATTCACAGCTCTGTCTGATTTATATTATTCCAATATGTTTAAAAGCCATTGTCACTTCTATCCCTTTGTAACATATGCTTCATAAGTGTCTAAGTAGAGAGCATAATCAAGAATAATTTTTGAATGTTTTATTTTAACAATCTTTCACCATCAGTCATGAAACTCAGACAGTTGTAATGGGTTTCTAATGCTTTTGGTAGATATAAAGTCAAGTAGACAAAGAATGATTTCTCCAAAATGTATCTACATAGACTGGCCTCATCACAATCTTAATGCCTTTTGGTTGAGCATATACTTCTAACTCATCATCTTTTATATACTGTATATTGCAGGCAATCATACTTTTGGACCTAGACTCCTACTCTGAACAAAGCTGCCCAATATCCCTTTTGGGAGAAATTTATCATTTCACGTGTTGCTTTGTCAGAAAGTGTGACTGAAACAGTTATGGGCTGAATAATGAAGGAATGATTTTCTATGATTCCACCTTTCTAGTAATGAAGGACACAGAAGTCTAACAAATCACATCTAGACAGATTTTAAATGCTGCATTGTACATATATATATATATATATATATATGTATATATATATATATATATATATATTTACAGTGGGTTAAATAAGTATTTGATTCCTGCTGATTTTGTAAGTTTGTCCACTGACAAAGACATGAACAGTCTATAATTTTAAGGGTAGGTTAATTTTAACATTGAGAGATAGAGTATCAAAAATAAAATCCAGAAAATCACATTGTATAAATTATATAAATGTATTTGCATTTTGCAGTGAGAATTAAGCATTTGATCCCTCTGGCAAATAAGACTTAATTCTTGGTGGCAAAACCCTTGTTGTCAAGCAAAGCAGTCAGATGTCTTTGTAGTTGATGATGAGGTTTGCGCAGATGCCCGGAGGAATTTTGGTCCACTCCTCTTTGCAGATCATCTCTAAATCATTAAGATTTTGAGTCTGTCGCTTGGCAACTCGGAGCTTCAACTCCCTCCATAAGTTTTCTTTGGGATTAAGGTCTTGAAAGTGGCTAGGCTACTGCACGACCTTAATGAGCTTCTTTGTGAGCCACTCCTGTGTTGGCTTGGCTGTATGATTTGGGTCATTGTCTTGCTGGAAGGTCTGGAAACAGACTAGGCCACTCCATGACCTTAATGTGCTTCTTTTTGAGCCACTCCTTTGTTGCCTTGGCTGTATGTTTTGGGTCATGACCCATTTTTAATGTCCTGGCAGAGGGATGGAGGTTGTCACTCAGGATTTTATGTTATATGGCCCAATCCATTCTCCCATTGCTGCGGTGAAGTAGTCCTGCACCCTTAGAAGAGAAACACCTCCAAAACATAATATTTCCACCTCCATGCTTGACAGTGGGGATGTTGTTCTTTTAGTCATAGGCAGCATTTCTCTTCCTCCAAACACGGCGAGTTGAGTTAATGCCAATTTTTTTCTCATCTGACCACAGCACCTTCTCCCAATCACTCACAGAATCATTCAGCTGTTCGTTGGCAAACTTCAGATGGGCCAGCACATGTGCCTTCTTGAGCAGGGGGACCTTAAGGGAACTGCAGGATTTTAAATCTTTACGGCGTAAAGTGTTACCAAAGATTTTCTTGGTGACTGTGGTCCTAGCTACCTTGAGATCATTAACAATTTCCCCCTGTGTAGTTTTAGGATGATCTTTCACCTTCCTCATGATCAAGGATTCCTCACGAGGTGAGATTTTGCATGGTGCCCCAGATCGATGTCGATTGACAGTTGTTTTGTATTTCTTTCATTTTCTTACTATTGCACCAACAGTTGTCTCCTTCTCACCCAGCGTATCTTAATTATGGTCTTGTAGCCCATTTCAACTTTGTGCAAGTCTATGATCTTGTCCCTTATAAAGCTCTTTGCTCTTGCCCATGTTGTAGAGGTTAGAGTCTGACTGATTAATTGAGTCTATGGACAGTAGTATTTTATAAAGGTATCTAAGACAGATGTCTTTAATGCAGGTAACAAGTTGATTAGGAGTGTCTAACTGGTCTGTAGGAGCCAGAACTCTTAATCCCTTCCAGCTCCATGATGCCTACGTAAGCATCATGAAAACTCGTGCCATTATGACCCATGACGCCTACTTAGGTGTCATGGTGTAAATTGCGTTCCTGCGGGTCAGGTGACTGGGGTCACTGAAAGGTCACCTGACCCGCAGGTACAGAAGGTGTTGCACTTCACCCCAGGGGAGGTGGCTTAGCCCCCCATGGCTACGATTGCTCTTATTGGCTGTTGAAAGACAAATCAGAGCGATTGTAATATTTCACCAATGAAACTAGGTGAAATATTACAATCCAGCCATGGCCAATGCTGCAATATCTTCGGCCATGGATGGAGACCACGATCTGCCCTGACACAACTGACAGGAATGATCTGCCCCTGCCACCGACTGACAGCGGCGATCTCATGCCGCCATCAGTATCTACTCCCCCTCCCCTGCCCTCCGCTTCCCCCTGCCTTTCGATGCCTCCCCCTCCCCCTCCTTGTACCTCCCGAGTCCTGATGTATCTCCCGTGTCCCTCCATCTTCATCCATGGGTGCTGCAATCTTCAAAAATGGCGGGCACATGCGCAGTGCGCCCGCCGAATCTACCGGCTGGCAGATTCATTCATTCACTCTAGGTACATTTTAATCACTGTGATAGGATCAAAATAAAAAAATAGTAAATAACCCCCCTGTTTATCACCCCCATAGGTAGGGACAAATAATAAAATAAAGAAAATATATTTATTTTTATTTTTCCATTAGGGTTAGGGTTAGGGCTAGGGTTAGGGTTAGGGTTAGAGTTATGTTTAGGGTTCGAATTAGAGTCGGGGTTAGAATTAGGGTTAGAGTTGGAATTAGGGTTAGAGTTGGAATTAAAGTTAGGGTTGGAATTAGGGTTAAGATTAGGGTTAGGGGTGTGTTGGGGTTAGGGTTGGGATTAGCGTTAGGCTTGTGGTTAGGGTTGGGATTAGGGTTAGGGGTGTGTTGGGGAAAGGGTTATGGTTAGGGTTGGATTAAGGTTAGGGGTGTGTTGGGGTTAGGGTTGAGATTAGGGTTAGGCTTGTGGTTAGGGTTGGTATTAGGGTTAGGGGTGTGTTGAGGTTAGGGTTGGAGTTAGAATTGAGGGGTTTCCACTGTTTAGGCACATCAGGGGGTCTCCAAACACGACATGGCACCACCATTGATTCCAGCCAATTTTGCGTTTGAAAAGTCAAACATGCTCCCTCCCTTCTGAGCCCCGACGTGAGCCCAAACAGTGGTATACCCCAACATATGGGGTATCAGCATACTCAAGAAAAATTGCACAACAACTTTTCGGGTCTAATTTCTCCTGTTACCCTTGGGAAAATAAAAAAATAGGGGGCTAAAAAATTATTTTTGTGGAAAATAAATTATTTTTTATTTTCACGGCTTTGCGTTATAAACTTCTGTGAAGCACTTGGGGGTTCAAAGTACTCACAACAAATCTAGATAAGTTCCTTGGGGGGTCTAGTTTCCAAAATGGGGTCACTTGTGGGAGTTTATACTGTTTAGGCACATCATGGGCTCTGCAAATGTAACATGATTCCCACAGACCATTCCATCAAAGTCTGCATTTCAAAACATCACTACTTCCCTTCCAAGCCCCGACATGTGCCCAAACATTGGTTCCCCCCCACATATGGGGTACCAGTGTACTCAGGACAAACTGGACAACAACTTTTGCAGTCCAATTTCTCCTGTTACCCTTGTGAAAATAAAAAATTGCAGGCTAAAAAAATCATTTTTTGAGGAAAATAAATTATTTTTATTTTCACAGCTCTGCGTTGTAAACGTCTGTAAAGCACTTGGGGGTTCAAAGTGCTCACCACACATAAGTTCCTTTGGGGGTCTAGTTTTCAAAATGCTGTCACTTGTGGGGGGATTCTACTGTTTAGGCTAGGCCCATTAGGGGCATTGCAAGCATAACATGATGCCCGCAGACCATTCCATCAAAAGTCTGCATTTCAAAACGTCACTACTTCCCTTCCGAGCCATAACGTGTGCTCAAACAGTGATTTCCCCCCACATATGGGGTACTAGCGTACTCAGAACAAACTGGACAGCAACTTTTCTGGTCCCATTTCTCCTGCTACCCTTATAAAAATAAAAAATTGTGGGCTGAAAAATAATTTTTTTCACGGCTCTGCGTTATAAACATCTGTAAAGCACTTGGAGGTTCAAAGTGCTCACAACACATCTAGATAAGTTTCCTTTGGGGGTCTAGTTTCAAAAATAGGATCACTTGTGGGGGGTTTCTACTGTTTAGGTGCATCAAGGGCTCTGCAAGCGTAACATGATGTCCGCAGACCATTCCATCAAAGTCTGCATTTCAAAACGTCACTGCTTCACTTCAGAGTCCCGACGTGTGCCCAAACAGTGGTTTATGACCACATATGAGGTATCAGTGTACTCAGAAGAAATTGCCCAACAAATTTTAGGATCCATTTTATCTTGTCGCTCATGTGAAAATGAAAAATTGAGGCTAAAAGAACATTTTTGTTGCAAAAATTAAAATGTCCATTTTTTCCTTCCACGTTGCTTCCTGTGAAGCACCTGAAGGGTTAATAATCTTATTGAATGTAGTTTTGAGTAGCTTGAGGGGTGCAGTTTTTGGAATGGTGTCTCTTTTGGGTGTTTTCTATCATGTAGACCCCTCAAAGAAACTTCAAATGTGAGGTGGTCGCTAAAAAAAATGGTTTTGTAAATTTTGCTGGAAAAATGAGAAATCACTGGTCAACTTTTAACCCTTATAACTTCCTAACAAAAAGATTTTTTCCCAAAATTGTGCTGATGTAAAGTAAACATGTTGTTAGGCGTCGAGTTTCCCCCACTGCACGGGGGGAATCTCAAGCCATGTCCTCTGCGGTCTCCCACTCTTTTGCGGCCTCAGAGGTTCCTGCGCAGCAGAGACGTCGGTCCCAGTGTCTTGCACAGGATAATGCTAGGCACCTGGTTGCTCCTCCAAGCTCAGTTATAGCACCATGCATGAGTCGGCAGCGAGCAGACGCTCCTGGGACTAAAGGCCCCATCACACACAGTGAGATCGTTGATTTTGTGACATATCAGCGATCTCACCAGCAATATCGCTGTGTGTGGCACGCATCAGCGACCGCCCACCCGCCGGGTATCGCTGATCGTGCAGGAATGTCCTGGGCCATTTTTTGATAATTGGTCTCCCGCTGGCCTGCACGCATCGCTGTGTGTGGCAGCGGGAGAGCAACGGTCAGCGAGCTCCCAGCACCATAAGCAGATGCTGGTATCCAAGGTAAATATCGGGTAACTAAGCGCACGTGTCACTTAGTTACCCGCTGTGTACCTTGGATACCTGTGTGCTCATGCTGGGAGCTGGTATCCAAGTTACACAGTGGGTAACTAAGTGCTGCACGCACTTAGTTACCCGATATTTACCTTGGATACCAGAGTCCAATGCGAGCACGCAGGTATCCAAGGTACACAGCGGTTAACTAAGCGACGCGCTCGCTTAGTGAACCCGATATTTACCTTGGATACCAGCATCCTCACTGGTCCTGATCGCTGGTGAAATCTGCCTGTTTGGCAGCACACCAGCGATCATGTAGCAAGGCACCAGCGATCTTGACAAGGTTGTATCGTTGTCAGGATCGCTGGTGCATCGTTATGTGTGACGGGGCCTTTAGTCCTGCTTTTCTCCATCTGAGCACGCCCGTGAGACGACCGCTCATTGGTGGTCAGAGGTCACATGCTCAGGTCCTCAAGCAGCTCGGATTGGGCCA
The DNA here is from genome assembly GCF_039654945.1 of Dendrobates tinctorius. Taxonomy (NCBI): domain Eukaryota; kingdom Metazoa; phylum Chordata; class Amphibia; order Anura; family Dendrobatidae; genus Dendrobates; species Dendrobates tinctorius. Next base: position 2,726,071 of record NW_027361833.1, read on the forward strand.
TCAGGAAAGTCCCAGAAGGCTGCACCTATAAAAGGATCGCACAGCTGCACATTGCATTATCAGGCTATGTGGAGTGAGTGTTGTATGCACATATGTATGTCTCAGGTGAATATTCATTATGAAACCCCTACCCTTGATACGCATGTGCTGTGTAGCCTAGCCTGTTAAGCGCCCAGGCTGAGGTGCAGGTAGGAGACAGAGTTGGAGACTGGCATCAGCACCAACTGGTGGCTTTGTCTGTACGCCACAGTGCTTGTGCTCATCACTCCACAGTAGCCAGTAGTTCTGTGACCACTTACTGAGTGCTCTCTTTGCCGAGCTCTGTGAGCTTAAACAGGCTCCGGCATTTATGTTCTGTGGTAGTGCAGCTCTGTGAGGTAACAGAATTCACCCTGTACACACCGGGTGACGTTAACCCGCATGTGTTCTTCCTTTATACCGCCATATAGCATCCGCCATTACCAGGCAGCAGTTTACCATCTCTACACAGTCGACCCCAGACTGTGAACGCACCTTATTGCCATCTTTTTATCATTTAGTGCATTCCACCAGCCCTAATACAGTGGGAAATGTTATTTATTAACTATTTTGTGTCACATAACTCTCTGGTTTAACAGAATAAAAATTCAAAATTTGAAAATTGCGAAATTTTTAAAACTTTTGCCAAATTTCCAATTTTTTCCACAAATAATCGCAAAAATTATCAACCTAAATTTACCACTAATATGATGCCCAATATGTCATGTAAAAGCAATCTCAGAATCGCTAGGATCTGTTGAAGCATTCCTGAGTTATTACCTCATAAAGGGACACTGGTCAGAATTGCTAAAAATGGCCAGATCATTAAGGTCAAATAGGCTGGGTCAAGAAGGGCTAATGGTTGATAGGGGATCAAATACTTATTTCTCACAGCAAAATGCAAATAAATTAATATAATTTGTACAATGTGATTTTCTGGATTTTATTTTTGATATTCAATCTCTCAATGTTAAAATTAACCTACCCTTAAAATTATAGACTGTTCAAATCTTTTTCAGTGGGCAAAGGGCAATCAAATACCAAATTTCCCCCACTATACAGGGTGGGCCATTTATATGGATACAGCTAAATAAAATGGGAATGGTTGGTGACCCAGATTGGCACACTGAATTTGCAGAATGGGCAAAACAAAAATTGGAATAGGACCCTCAGTTTACACAGAAAATTATGTTCAGTGATGAGACAAACTTTTTTGGTGGGCCATTTATATGGATACACCTAAATAAAATGGGAATGGTGAACATTTTCTTGCGTAGGGTGTCTTGCAATGAAATCTGCTGCAATGACTCGGGTACTGTGTTCACCAGGCAGCAACACAATTTCTATCCGCTCCTCACGTATTAACATCTGCGACATGTCAATGGCTGTTAACAAAGAGAAACTTCTAAATAACTCATGAAAGAATAAAGTTACGTTAAAACCAAGCATTGTTTTTCTTGTGAAATTCTCAATAAGTTTGATGTGTCACATGACCCTCTTCTCATTGGAAAAAGTAAAGTTGGATCCAAAATGGCCGACTTCAAAATGGCCACCATGGTCACCACAAATCTTGAAAAGTTTTCCCCCTCCTATATTCTAATGCGTCACAAACAGGAAGTTGATATTACCTTTCCCATTTTATTTAGGTGTATTCATATAAATGGCCCACCCACTATGTACTGTGTGTGTGTATATATATATATATATATATATATATATATATATAAAATATACATATGCATGTACATATCTATTATATAAAGCTCAAGTGTGTGTATGTGTGTATGTCCAGAATAGGCATCTGCACCGTCGCAGCTACAGCTACAAAATTTGGCACAGTCACACGTCTGGACCCCGAGAGTGTCCTAAGCTATGTTGTGAGGTGAAATTTTAATTCACCAAACAATTTTGCCTCTATCTACATACTGGGGAAAGAGTGTGTGCGTATCAAGCCCCGCCCCTCATTATGATGTCATAATGGTTGCCATGGCAACGCTGATGTCATCATAGGTTGCAAGCCCCGCCGCTCATTATGATGTCATAATGGTTGACTATGGGATGGAGGATGTGTGATGGGTATATGGGCACTGGACTATGGGATGGAGGATATGTATGACGGGTATATGGGCATGGGACTATGGGATGGCGGATATGTATGATGGGTATATGGGCACAGGACTATGGGATGGAGGATATGTATGATGGGTATATGGGCATTGGACTATGAGATGAAGGATGTGAGATGGGTATATGGGCACTCCACTATGGGATGGCGAATAAGTATGATGGGTATATGGGCATGGGACTATGGGATGGAGAATATGTATGATGGGTATATGGGCAAGGGACTATGGGATGGAGGATGTGTGATGGGTATATGGGCACTCGACTATGAGATGGAGGATATGCATGATGGGTATATGGGCACGGGTCTATGGGATCGTGGATATGTATGATGGGTATATGGGCATGGGACTATGGGATGGAGGATAATTATAATTTGCTATAGCTAACCACAGTTAGTTACTATGCCCGGGCAGCACTGGGCTCTTCAGTTAGTATATATATAATATAATATATAAAGCTCAATGTATGTGTGTGTGTGTATGTTTGTATGTATGTATGTGTGCATGTCCGGGATTGGCATCTGCACCGTCGCAGCTACAGCCACAAAATTTTGCACAGTCACACGTCTGGACCCTGAGAGCGTCATAGGCTATGTTGTGAGGTGAAATTTTAACCATGTGTGTTCCAATTCATCAAACATTTTTGCCCCTAGGCACAAAATGGGGAAAAAGTGTATGTATGTGTGTATGTGTGTATGTATGTCTGGGATTGGCATGTGCACCGTCGCAGCTACAGCCACAAAAGTTTGCACAGTCACACGACTGGACCCCGAGAGCATCATAGGCTATGTTGTGAGGCGAAATTTTAACCCTGCGTGTTCTAATTCACCAAACAATTTTGCCCCTAGGTACATAATGGGGAAAAAGTGTATGTATGTATGTGTGTATGTCCGGGATTAGCTGTGCACTGTTGCAGCTACAGCCACAAAATTTTGCACAGTCACACGTCTGGACCCTGAGAGCGTCACAGGCTATGCTGTGAGGTGAAATTTTAACCCCACGTGTTCCAATTCACCAAACAATTTTGCCTATTATTCTTATCATTTCTATGATGTTATCGTCATTCTGTAAAGCTGGAAATAACACAATTTATTACCGTGCCAACACAGACCACCCTCTGACACAGACTGCAGGGGGAGCCCAGTATCACACAGGATAGGATTAAATAGACGGCTCAGCAGTCAGTATCACACAGGATAGGATTAGATACACAGCTCAGCAGTCAGTATCACACAGGAGAGGATTAGACACATGGCTCAGTAGTCAGTATCACACAGGATAGGATTAGATACACAGCTCAGCAGAACGTATCACACAGGAAAGGATTAGGTGCACAGCTCAGCAGATAGTATCACACAGGATAGGATTAGATACACAGCTCAGCAGAAAGTATCACACAGGAGAGGATTAGGTACACAGCTCAGCAGACATTATCACACAGGATAGGGTTAGGTACACAGCTCAGAAACAGGATGTGCCAAAGGAGAGGACATTTTCATTCCAAGAATTCCACTCATTCCATCTGATTTGTTTTTTTATTTTAAACACCTCCAGTTTCCAGTTCAAACAGGATAGGGTTAGATACACGGCTCAGCAGACGGTATCACACATGATAGGATTAGATACACAACTCAGCAGAAAGTATCACACAGGAGAGGATTAGGTACACAGCTCAGCAGACATTATCACACAGGATAGGGTTAGATACATAGCTCAGAAACAGGATGTGCCAAAGGAGAGGACATTTTCATTCCAAGAATTCCACTCATTCCGTCTGATTTGTTTTTTTATTTTAAATGCCTCCAGTTTTCAGTTCAACTGCTATTTGCAATGTCCATTAACAATGCTCATGGACAGTCCTTGAAAGTAGTAGAGATCGATTTGCAATCTCCATGCTTTTCTCATAGTCAACTTTACGTGGTCTGTTCAAGAGTTGGAACTGCCAAAAATCTGTTCATCTTGCACCGAAAGGAAAAACCAAAAATGTTGTTTATCAAAAAGCTCTTCAATGAGTTGAAAATAAAATACTATCAATACTTGGATAATCGTTTAGTTAATTTGTGTTGCAAATCTATAGTGTGGAATATGTGATGTGAAATGTTTTTATGTGCAATATAATCATTATAATTTGTTATAGCTAACCACAGTTGGTTACTATGCCCAGGCAACGCCGGGCTCTTCAGCTAGTATATATATATATATATATATATATATATACACATATATATATAAAGATATAAAGTTAGGTCCTGAAATATTTGGACAGTGAATGAATATTTTTGATTTGGGCTCTGCATGCTACATTTTTTACTTAAAATTAAACAACTGAGATGCAATTGAAGTGAAGACTTGCATGTTTATTTAAAGAGATTGAACAAGAATATCCTGTGAAATGTTTGGGAATTGCAACCATTTTTCTACAAAGCCTCCTCATTTCAGGGCTCAAATTTAATTGGGAAAATTTTACCACAACTTTTCCATAAATAAAATGTTCATTTATAACACTGTTTAGGGAATCCTTTGCAGGTAATGAATGCCTGAAATCTGGAAGCCATGGATGCCACCAAATAGTGGTTTTACTCCTTTGTGATGCTATATCGTGTCTTTATTGCTGCTGACTTTAGTTGTTGCTAGTTCATGGGCATTTCTGTCTTAAGTTTTACCTTAAACATGTGAAATGCATGCTTTATGAGGATGAGATCTGGTGATTGACTTGGCCATTAACAAATTTTCTACTACTTTGCCTTAAAAAACTCCCAAGGTGCTTTCGCAGTGTGTTTTGGGTCATTGTCCATCTATACTGTGAAGACCCATCCAATCAACCTTGCTGCATTTGGTTGAATCTGAGCAGAAAGTATAGTCATGTACACTTCAGAAATCATCTGGCTGCTCTTGTCTTCAGTCATATTATCATGCTATCACACTGAATCCACTATGTTTTACACACAAAGTGGTGTGCTTCAGATCATGTGTCGTTCCAAGCTTTCTCCATACTTTCTTCTTCCCATCATTCTGCTAAAGGTTGATCTTGCAAATATTCAAAAAGCACGTATAAGTATTCACTTTGGCTAAAGACATATTGATATCAGCCCCTCCATCAGTATAGGAAAATGTAAATGAAGTGGGTTATTCCAATATTAATACCTACATATGAATAACAAGGTATTCACTAAACCACTCACACATAATAAAATGTAAAATAAATTTTATCGAACATAATTACAATTTTTTTAGATACAGTATACTACACAAACATGGGGTTCAAAGAGGAAGGATCCTCTGGTGGTCATGACCGTCCTCATATCACATTATGGGTAAGCAGTGACACTTAACTATTCAAAATGTGGTCTCGCTTATCCTTACTTGTGTCAGTACCAAACTGTTTATATGAACTGTTTATATTTCATATTTTATTATGTGTGAGTGCTGTAGTGAATAACTCAATACTAAAAATTGATCTTAGTGTCATCTCTCCAAAAAATGCTTTTGCAGAACTGGGCTGGCTTCTTTAAATGTTATTTTGCAAAGTCTAATCTGGCCTTTCTGTTTTTAAGGCTGATTAATTGTTTCGCACCTTTTGGGGAACTGTATGTATTTGGTCTCATGAAGTCTTCACTTTAAAGAAGACTTAGATACTGAAACACCTACTTCCTGGAGAGTGTTCTTCACTTGGGTGGATGTTGTGAAGGGTTTTTTTCATGATGGAAAGTATTCCAGGGATGTGCAGGCCTTTTCTAGTTCCCAAGATCACCAGTTTGCAATTTTTTGGCAGAATGTACCAAACTGTTGATTTGGCCATTCCAAACATTTTTGCTATCTTGCTGATTGATTTCTTCTTTTTTTCATCCTAATGATGGTCTTTTTCTCTTCCATTAAGAGCTACTTTGATTGCATGTTGTGGGTTCACAGTAACAGCTTCCATATGCAAATTTCACACCTGGAATTATCTCCAGCCATTTTACCTGCATAATTGATGATAGATTAATAAGGAAATAGCACATGAAGTCAATTACAGAGCATTTGAGATAACTATCCAATTAAGTTTGGTCCATTTAAAAAGAGACAGCTATATATTAAAGAACTGTATTTACAAAATCCTTACCTCAATTAGGATGTGAATGCCCTAAAATTGTAGCTGAGAATCTGCACTTTAAACAGTAATGATTATATATCTGTATCTTGAATATGTTTTGGTAAACAGCTAAAATGCCAAAACTTGCGTTACTGTCCCAATATTTCTGAACCTAACTGTAGGCATGGTTATATAATATTTGTGATATAAGTGTCTGTGTGTTTGCTGTAATCTGTAAAACTGTCAATATATATTTTGTTGGACTTCAGTTTACTTATTTATATACATATGTATTAGATAGTTTATCATTGAATATATTTTAATAATTAGTGTGGCTTATTAATATCAATTTGACTTGAATTGAGGTTAAACTAATTAAATTTGCTGATGACACAAAGCTAGGAGGGATAGCTAATACTAGAGAAGAGAGAGGATTCAAAAAGATATAAATAAACTGGAGCAGTGGGCAGCAACTAACAGAATGGTGTTTAACAGGGAAAAATGCAAAGTACTACATCTGGGCAATAAAAATGAAAAAAGCATATACAGAATGGGAGAAATAGGGCTAAGCAACAGCACATGTGAAAAAGACTTGGGTATACTAATAGATCACAGATTGAATATGAGTCAGCAGTGTGATGCAGCAGCAAAAAAGGCAAATGCAATTCTAGGATGTATTAACAGAAGCATGCAGTCTAGATCATGTGAAGTCATTATTTCCCTCTACTCCTCTTTGGTCAGACCTCATCTGGAATACTGTGTCCAGTTTTGGGCGCCACATTTTAAAAAAGACATCAACAAACTGGAGCACGTTCAGAAAAGAGCTGCCAGTATGGTGACCGGTCTGTAAACCCTGTCTTATGAGGAAATGTTGCAGGATTTGGAAATGTTTACCTTGCAAAAGAGATGACTGAGAGGAGACTTAATAGCTGTCTACAAATATCTCAAGGGCTGTCACATTGTAGAAGGATCATCTTTATTCTCATTTGCACCAGGAAAGACTAGAAGCAGTGGAATGAAACTGAATGGGAGGAGACACAGATTAGATATTAGAAATAACTTTTTGACAGTTAGAGTGATCAATGAGTGGAACAGGCTGCCACGAGAGGTGGTGAGTTCTCCATCAATAGAAGTCTTCAAACAGAGGCTGGACAGACATCTGTCTGGGATGATTTAGCGAATTCTGCTTTGAGCGGGGGTTGGACCAGATGGCCCAGGAGGTCCCTTCCAACTCTACGATTCTATGATTCTATGACTAAAAATTAGAGATGAACAAATCTTCTGAAACTTAAATTTGACCACTTCTTCAAATTTTCTGAAAAATTTTGATTCATGGTCGATAAATTTGTCAGAAATCTCAATATTATAAAGCCCATAAAATACTTGTGTAACTATCTGATATCTCCTAGGACTATAGTAAACCCCTTTTGATCTCCTTAATACAAACACATCCTTAGTAATGCCCATGTAACCGCAATCTATCTGGCTAGGTAAAAACAGATTGAGTTTTTTCTTTGTTAAATGTAGAAGCAATAGCTTTTTTACATCCCATCCAAAATGTATCTTTTTTATGTATGTAACAGAAACAGGTTAGCCATTTTGAAAGTGAATAAGTAATGGCTTCTCAAATAACAGTGAAAAAAGTATCCTTTTTCAGAAATGCAATAGATTTGCGTTTCTCAAAATGATTGATCAATTACAAAGGGTTTTTTAATCAAGGAATCCAAAAATTATCCTTTTTCTTAGGCATCTAGAACGGGCTACATATTTTCAATGTCAAGAAACAGTGATTTGTACACAAGCTACAAAAACAATTATCTCTAGTTTCTGAGCTGTTTTATGTCTTTTGTTTATCCTTAAGAGATTATATATTTTCAGCATTAGTATAGTATTGCCATACAACACACTGGATTAGTGCAAGAGACTTGTACAGGCATTTAACGGCAGTAGCAAAATCAGAAACTGCATAGTAGAAAAATATGATAGGACAGGCAGGAAGATGTCTGGCAAAGTAGGGACAGCACTGGTAACAGTAAAGTGCTGTAAAACACAGGAAAGTGCTGTAAAACACAGTGGACATCTAGAAAATATGTGGCAATCGTGGCTGTGTAGTGACACTGGCAGAAGACTCAAAATAAAAAAAATATGGTGAGGCATACAAGGAGATATCTTGCAGTGTTGGTCCAGCAACAGTAGCTTCAGAACCCTCAGCAGAAGCAGTAAAACACAATAAGCAGCAAGGAGATGTGGTGCTGGTGTAGCTATGCAGTGCCAGTCGCAGCGGTGCATGGTGCAAAAATATGTGCAGTGCCTCTCTGAGTGCAGGCCATCGACTCTGCCAATTTAATGTCCTCCACTTCATCCACATGCCGCTTTTGATCCTTCTCCCTTTTATACTCCTATATCTCGTGCAATATGTAAAATGAAACTTGATAGTCATCAACAGACAAAGGGCTGGCATGAACAAATGCAAGTTGCTGTTATTTCTCCAATTCCCTTTACATTCAGGTGAGTATTTTTTCCAGGATAAATATGAAGGGGATTACATTGCTGATTCCACAGTCGTCTCTACTGAGAAATTTTAAAGAATTTTTGAAGGACTTCAGTGGCAACACGAGTCCATCATCAGCTGCATATGTCAGATCACAAGGTATTCCAAAAACTAAGTAAATGGGATCTCAAAAAGTTATCCAGTTTGCAGCTGTGTAATATAGAAAAAAATCTGAAATTTGTAAAAAAAAAATGTATTACATGTATTAAATTCTGTTAGATTTTATTGCACCCGACAATTAATACATGGTGACAAAGTTTTATGTTTTTCATTTTTTCCATGACTTCTTTATTTCAAAACCAAGAATACCTTTCAATTTGTTTTATGTATTTTGTAAAGCTTTTTTATTTAATTTTCTAATTTCTTTTAGGACTTTAACCTGCTTATACTACACACTGCAATATCACAGTATAGCGATATCTTGAATAAATCTAGATCTCCTCTGAAGCTCAGCCTACAATGTGACAATTTGTATTTTTATGATTAATACAAAAAAGTTAATTAAAAGTGAGATTTTTTCTTTCTTAGAAGAATATCTATGGATTATTGGGCAAGCGTTACTGTGCAGAATATTTATTCAGCTAAGGGTGTGTGCACACGTTGCGGATTAATCTGTGGCTTTTTCTGCAGAGAATCGGCATCTCCTGGCAGAAACCGCAGGGTAAATTTTTCCTGCGGATTCCTAGCATTTGTACAGCGAATGAGAGAGAGAGAGAAAGAGAGAGAGATTTGTATGTCCCAGAACGTACAGTGCAGCTGCGGTTCCACAAAAAAGAAGTAAAATGCTGCGGAAAATAAACCGCAGCTAATCTGCGTGGAATTTTCCGCAGCATGGGCACAGCGGATTTGGTTTTCCATAGGTTTACATGGTACTGTAAACCGCATGGAAACTGCTGCGGATCCACAGGACCAAAACCACTGCGGATCCGCAGCAAAAACCGCAATGTGTGCACACACCCTAAATGTAAAGAGTGTCTTGTTTATATTCATCTGTTAAAGTAAGAAAAATAATCAAACAACACAAAATGTACAAAAATACATTTACGACAATTATAAAAAAATATCAGTGACCAATATACCCAACATTATTTCTAATACTTGCCATAAGACTTTCATTTATGGTGTCTGTCAGTTTCTTAATCTGTTCATGACATGCCCACCAGGGCCATGGGGTACCCGGAATCGGAACGGACAGTTCTATGGAGGAGGTCACGGGGCCGTGATCCATTTTCGTGGCCCTGGCCGTGTCATAAAATAGAGGATAGTTATGTAGTGTTTAATAGTGATGCCACTCGTGATGTTTGGCAATGGATGGCTGACACTGCGATTTTGGTCCACTGGGGCTGATAGTGACACAGCAAAGATGGTTCAGCTCCCCACGGGTAGAGCAGAGCCCCAGGGAAAATATATTTGATTGTTCAGATGGTGGTGAACGTTGGGGTGCAGAGAATAAGTGAAGGACACAGAGAGGTGCAGTTTTCTTTACCTTTTACTTGAAAGTACTGTAGATGCAATCTGGGGTGCCAATTACAGATGATGGATTGAGTCTGGCTCGCCTGGAGGCATTCAGGGGATCCACCATGCCAGGTGGGTTTGGGGACCTTCCTTCTGTGCTCCCTTTTTGAGCCCCTGCTGCTTGTAGCTAAGTTGCGGCCCTCTCCTGCATGATGATTTCTAACCTGTATGGCAGACAGAGTGAGCCTATATCAAGGGCAGTCCTTTTCACTGTCAGCCCCAGGCTCTTGGTCTGCTGCCATGCCTTCAGGTGTTTGGTGTGGCCAGGGAGCTTGCAGTCACCTGCTCTCCAGATTCGGCTGTCAGGGCATACAGCACCTGCCCAGCCAAGGACTCTGGCATCCCTTTTTATCAGCGCTCCGCTCTGGGGTCAGCTATATGCAATTTTAGTTCCCCAGAACCCTTGTCTCTGCTCCCGTCCCTTCCATCTCCACAGACGAACTGCCAACTCTCCTCCCTCAATGCCCTGTCACGAGCTCCAGCTGGCTCCCATTTCCATGACAACTCTCCTGCTTACTCTCTCAGCTGACTTCTTTCTGACTCACTAACCTCACCTGCTGGCCAGAATTTATAAGGAAGCTCCACTTTCTGGCCTGGCACAGGAATTGATATGTACACTGTGTTACCTGGCATGGGGACCCCCCTGCCTCCAGGCATGACATCACCCCTTAGAGGGAGGCAATGTCACCGTGGCAACCGGACTCTGGGGTGCCACATTGACAATCAACTTTTTGGGCAGCACCAACCACATCCTCCAAGACCGTGTTCAGAGAGGTGTACTGTTTTCCTTTAACTTAAATCTCCCATTTAAGAAAGGAAAACAAGTTCTCAATAGGGATTAGTTAAGGTGAGGAAGCAAGCCACATCATTATTCTTTAATTCTTAATGCCTTCACTATACAGCCAATTAGTGGAAAACATTAATACATGCAATAGAGCATTGTCCTGAAAAAAATATCATGATTTTCTTGAAATACACAGACTTTTTCCTGTACCAATACTTAAAGACAATGTCTTCTAAAACCTGAAAATAGATTTGTGAGTTGAGTCCATCTTCAATCCAAAAAGGTCCAACTAGCTTATCGTTAACAATACCAGCCAATAACAGTATTCTTTCTCCACCTTGCTGGCATCTAAGTCAAAGTTGGAATCTGTGCCAGTTATTGTTCCAGTCATGGGCCCATCTCTCTGGTCCATCAAGAGTAACTCTCATCTCATTAGTCTTTAAAACCTTTGAAAAATCTATCTTCAGCTATTTGTTTACCTAGACTTCATGTTTTAACTTCTGTGTCTTGTTCAGTGATAGTCGGGTTACATCTTTCCTTCCTTTGGTCATGTCTCAGAGCATGAACATCATATCAATCTTGACATGCCAGGGAGATGGCAGTTCTTGAACATGACAGCTCTTGAGGGTAATGGGTTTCTGGTCACTTCAAGATTGATTCTTCTCAAATCTTTGGCAGTTTTAGTGTCCCTTTTCCCTAGTTGCAACAAAACTTTTGATGTTTCTATGATCACACCTCAATATCTTAACAATGTCATGATTGCTGCATTGCAGTGTAAAAATTGTAACAATTTTTGATCTTTTAGAGCTATCTAAACTTCTTTCTTGGCCCATTTTGCCTGAGGAAAACAAGCTTCCTAATAATTCAGCACACCTTGATGAAAGGTGTTGATATACCTAGGCCATATTACACAGATAAACACCACCTGCTTCATCCAATAAATATTCAAGTTTGTACAGCTTATAGTTGGAAAATTTGTGTACAATTATGACATGGACAAAATACTCACTTGCCTAATGATTGTGTGCATAGTCTCTGGCTAAGCTTCAGAAATGTAACAAGATGGAAGCAACAGGGGGTTTCTGCAGGCCTCTGACCACCATAGTAACTCATTGGTGCACTGTGATCATGTTGGTGACCGTGCGTACTGGTGATTGTCTTATTGTTACTATTACTACTGTCAAAGAAAGACAACAGTATTTCAATGGTTAAACAGCAGCAATCACGGCTAGCAGCAATCACTGATTTTAAAGGTACATGATGGCTATGTGTTACAATAGCTGCCCTGTATGAAGTGACTACAGCTCCTGAACTTACTTTATTTACTTGCACCATGATTGTGATGTATAATTACTAGAGTTTCCGAACTGAATCCTGCTTGAATTTTTTTTAAATAATTGTATTCTACAGAATGCTTGGCTGACAACTGCAGCACCATAAAGGGCAAGCAAATGTTCAATAAACAAGAAAAGAATAATTACTCACCTAAACGGTGACCTCTCTAGTTGCATGCTCTTGCCCAGTCTTTCACGACTCTTCTTTTGCCACCATGCACTAGTGGTTCTGGTATAGGTTTAAGATGCCCTGGGTTTTAAAGTAGTTTTTTTTATCTACGGCATATGTTGATACTGTGGGATCTTGAGAAAATCCAGAGCATAATAAGAGAAATTCAATTTGCAGAAAATACATTAGCTGTGAATCAAACTTCCTGGTGAAATCCATACAAACTGATGAATTTGAATTTTGTTAGATAAGCTCATATCTAATATTTACATCAGGGTGCTTAATATAGGTTACAGGAAAGATGTATATCTTTGCACCGTGTTAGCCAGTAGATAGAAAAATATTCAGGATTGAGAGTCCTCAGTAGTTGATACCTTTTAATGGCTAACTGAAAAGATGGTAACACATTGCAAGCTTTCGAGACTACTCAGATTTTGTATTAGTCTAGCCTGATGAAGAGACCTGAGTAGTCTCGAAAGCTTGCAATGTGTTACCATCTTTTCAGTTAGCCATTAAAAGGTATCAACTACTGAGGACTCTCAATCCTGAATATTTTTCTAATATAGGTTAGTCTACTTTCATATAGCAGTTGTAATCAAATTTTAATTTTCAGGTGAAATGATCATGATTTGTTGGAGTTGCTGCTGTTTGGTGCATGTACTTTTGCCACTCCTGTTTAGTGAGAACATGGATTCTTCTTCAGTATTACAACTAACAATGGAAACATAAAAATCAGTGATCTTATCTTCTTAGTCTTGGAGGCAACCAACTATATCCATAGAAGTCTTTATTGATGATTCTAGCTGTTCTTTTCTGTTGCTTGGTTGATATATGAAGATACATTAGTTTGCGCAAAAGACTCCATAATATCTTAGCTTTTCTACTGCACTTATAACTTTTTTATGTACTAAGCTTTGAGCCCTGGGGTTGTTGAAGAATATCTTCCAATATCAGCAGATCCTTTGCTAATAAAATGTGCATCTCAAATGCTGTGTTAAAACAACCATCCATATCACCATCCACTAGCCACATAATTTACAGATTATAAAATCAGTGTAGGTCATTGATTTATTTTACTTTTTTTTAAAGAAGCACAGCAACAAAGAAGGAAAACTATATTACAGGTATTGGCTATGCATTGTAGAAATAAAAGGATCTTATGAATAGTGACAACTTGGCCATTAACAATGTCACTTAAGATACTTAGAGTGGACTCTCAGTCAGACGTGAGAAAATGGAAAAAAAAACACAACTCTAATCTGACGGCATACTAAAAAGTCAATGCAAGAAAGAAAGATTAAAGTGTGTGTCTGGCTTTTTTTAGGACAGAAAAGAGATATTGAAGGAGGGAAAATTGAAACTGCTATTAATTGAGAAAGTGCATAACTTGATTCCATAGATTCTATTATCCAGTATGCTACAAAGCATGGCAAGCTGCATGAAAATATACTGCTCAAAAAAGAAAAGGGAACACAAGCAGCCTGTTGCAAATGGAATAGTGTTCCCTTTATTTTCTGAGCAGTATATATAATGAAAAACATAAAAGATAGGGCATTGGATGCCCATTCATTCTGAACCTTATTGTATGGGCAAACAGTTACTTAATTTCAGACATCTGAATGTTAAATTCCGAAAAATCCAAAGTGAAAAATATTGTGTCCATGCTTTACAAAAAATATGTGAAACATTAGATAAATGACAATATAATAACATGACTGAAGAAGATCAAGGCTCCTCATCTGCTACTGTGTTGTCTCTGAAGTTGGGCCCCTGTCCTGCTCTGTCCTTAATCACATTGGAGTTGGCTGACACAAAGAAACATTTTAATACTACAGACAGGATTGGACCATCGCAATTTGGTACTTCTTGTCATGGTGAGATACACTTTTTTGATCAAAGTACTGTTAACTGAGTACACTATTGTATTTACATGTACTAGCATTATTTACTTATTTACATATTAAAGGGTATATGCTAATTTTGTTTTTTTTTCTTGGGTTTTGTCTGCGAAATGGTCACAATTAGAAAATGCTCTTACACACTGCACACATACCAACTTATGGTCTGGTTCATTTCTTTGTATTTTTTTTCTATAGGATAGAAAACCCTGTGTCACTCTACTCTTATTCATACTGAGCTTGAGTGACACAGGGTAAACTTTTAATACTAATAATGGCACAGGATCATCCCAATTGGATACATTTTGTTGTGAATTAATACAGCAGAAAAGGGACAGCAATGCTTACCTGCTTGCCCAGGTCTAAAAACAAATGCCCTATCAAGATGCAGCAAACCCATGTAGTAAAGATAGCTGCATCACAGGTGCAAAATACTAGTAAGATAACCTCTCACTGACTACCAATTTATAGAGGGGGTTATTGCTCAAAATATGATTGCACAAAAGGGGCTTCTTAAGGTCACTGTTCACATGCAGGTAATGCACAGTGTCTAATTTACAGACTATTAGAAATGCCCATACTATTCAATTAGGCAGGCTGCATCCATGTGGACACCCCAGTTTACAAGACCTAATGTGCTGGGCTTGGCTGCACCCTGAAAAAATAAACTGCAAAAAAGCACATATGTGAGGTATTGGTAGTGTGGTGTAATGACCACTGTGTCCGCTAGGGGGTGCTGTGTGGATGTCCCAAGAGAGAGGATGAGTGGCAGAATATGGAAGGACCGTTATGTATCTCAAGGTGGGTGGCCTTGAGATGGAGACTGATGCGTGTGTTGAGCAGCAGTGATACTACTGAGGTGCTGTGTCAATGTGTCAGGGAGATGTCTCCAGGTAACTAGGGAGACAGGCAGGCCTAGTTACCTACAAACCCACCCAGGGGGTGTGTTTAGATCACGATTGCAGAGTGTGTATGAGTGTGTCAAGGACCTGTGATGAGATCATAGCCATGTGACCCGGTGGGCGTGACTACGGACCATATATGATGGCCAGGGTAGGTCACAGGTGGTGAATGCAGGGGCCTGGTTGGTCCAGAGCGGAAGGTCCCGCTAGGAGAGGTGTCTCCTGGCTCACAGCATGTGAGGTGGCTGTGAGCAATGGCGATGTGTGCCTGAGCGTTCCCTGGAGGGAACGAACTTGTGCGGGATGGTGAAGCCACATGAGGAACCCTGATGTGGGTGAGATAACTCTGAGGCTGCAGAGCCTACGCAATGGACATTTGCATAACCTGTGTGAGTACAGGATAACCAGAGTGAAGCTCTGTAATGGATGCTAAGCTGTTGTCTATTGCCGCTGTGGGCTTTTGATGGAGGAATAAACCGCATGGACTATGTTATGGTTTTATGAAAACCCGCTGCCGGATGTGTTTTATTCGCTGCCAAGCGAGTGATCCCCTAACTGAATGACAGCGCTACCTCACAATTTGTGGAGAATGCAGGCAGTGCCGGCAACACTGAGCCAGGAGGGCTGATGGTTGTGCAAGCCGTGTCATGTGCTGCTGACCGGCCACGTGTGTGAGCAGAGCCTGTGATGGCCTTCAAGTGGGGAAGCCACTGTCCGGCTGTGGTTCTGGAACCGTGGGGCGGCCTAGTGAGTAAGTCACTGTCTGGATTGGTGAGCCCAGTGCAGCTGTTTCCCCAGGAGTAAGAGACTGGTGATTGCTAGGGTGCATCTGTGGAGAAGAGGTACCCAAGGACCTGTGTGGCCGACACTGGTAATGGACTGGTGTTCGTGTGGTACTGACCTGGGTCAGTGAGTAAGATGGTGTACCTGGAGGGTTCAGTGAGGAAATGTCCAGGAGGGTCAGTGCTGGGAGAAGAGTCAGATCCCGGGAGCACGTGGTGTGACCTTGGACCTGGTGAGGCGTGAGTGTTGGGCAGTCTCAGGCTGAGACAGATGTCCTGAAGAGCACCCACTGAGCCCCTGGACCTGGTGAGGCCAGAGTGTGGGGAGACCCTAGGAGGAGGGTCGCTCCCTGAATCACACCCGGTGCACCCTGTGTGTTGGATGGTCTCAGGTGGAGACAGGAGCGCCCTGAATAGCACACAGACAGGACACGTGAGTTTTTGTGGTGTGTTTTTTTTTTTCTCAACTCAGCCTGCAGTGGCTCAGTGGGAGTCAAGAAGGTGACAAGCGGCTTGTTGTAACTCGGCGGGGTTATGAAGGTGACAAGCGGCTTCCTGTAACTCGGCGGGGTTACGAAGGGGACAAGCGACTATCTGTAACTCGGCAGGGTTACGAAGAGGATACTGGCAGCCGGTGGTGTCGGTGTTCGGTGACAGCAGGAGCTGTGGTGGTGCCAACAAGGGCTTGTGTGGTTTCGTGAGAGGCAGAAACTGTGTGGTGTGAACTGTAGTCTGAGAAGACCGATATAACGGACATGGGGAAGTCCCTAAAGGGGGCGGTGGCCCAAATCGGGGTGGTAGCCCAAAAAGGGGTGGAGTCCCAGAGGGGGCAGTGACCCAAATTGGGGTGGTGGTCCAGAAAGGGGCCGAGTTTGAAGAAATGGCAGCACTGGTTGGCTCAGTGGGTATGTCTGGGAAACCACAGTGTTCGTGTATGTCATTTCCAGAATGTGAGATATTCTTTCTGGGTGATGACTGGTCGCAAGTGTGTACCGTAGTGCTACACCGGGAAGGGATCTCGGGACAGTTGGACTCAAAGAGTCAGGTGACTCTGGTAGGAACTCCTCTCACTTTCTGTCTGACCGAGAAAATGGTCCAGGTTCACTGTAGACATGGGGTCACGGTGAACTATGCTGTAGACAGAGTAATGTTTGAGGGGCTCAGAGGCAGTGAGTGCCAAGGTGGCAGTATACCATCAGACTTAGTGTATGCCTTGGAGTGGGGCCGGGACTTTGTCAGGTTTGATGATATATGCCAGGAGGGTGGAGACATTCCTACTGTTGGGCTAACAGATATTAAGACAGTGACGGCCCTTGATGTGGAGAGGACAGAGGTGGAAGTGACCAGAAGAAGGGGTATGTCTGCCCAACGGATGGACCTGACATCTTGTGACCAGAGTGACGCTGACCTGGTAGATAAGACGGTTGAAGTAGTCACACGGTTAGGGAGTAGCTGGAGGGATGACTCGGCAGGTCGGGGTGACTCAATCTCTGGAGGTGACTGTGGCTCTGAGAGAGAAAGGGAGCACAGAATAGAAGGGCTAGAGAAAGAAGTCTCTGAGCTCATAGTCACATGGTAATGTGGCAAGGACTGAATAAGGCCCTCAGAGAAGAGGTGGATGAACATATCAAACGAGAAAGAGTCCTGAGACAAACGGCCGAGCACAGGGTCGAGGAGCTCGAGAAAGAAGTCTTGGAGCTCAGAGGCCACCTGTCCACCAGGCAAAGTGTGAACAAGAGCCTTAAAGAAGAGATGGAAGAACTCAGAGGAGTAGTAAAAGGTCTTCTGCAGGAGAAGTTGGACGAAGACTTACCGTGGGTGAGCGCGAGTGATAACAAGACGGAACTGCCAGTATCCATCGTGGCAAAGGGTCATGAAGAGATCAAATCGTAGGAAGTTTCTGAGTTAAGAACTGAAGAAGGCAGTCACCTGGTCAGGTCAACTGTAGTGAGGGAAGTGTTCGTGGTAAGGCCAGAGCCTTCGGTCCAGGAAGAGAGCAAGACCACGACCTTCCAGTCTGTGATTGATGTACCAGAAGACATGCAAGAAGCCTGTGCTGAGGAAGGTGTGCATGAGGCTTTCAAAGAGGCGGTCAAAGCATGTAAGGTGCTCTGCGTACCTGAGACTCGGCAGTTGGTGATAGTATCAGCCAGAGAAGATACTTCAAACCGAGTGGCTGTCCTGAAAGAGATGCATCTAGAATGTCTCCACGCCAAACAGCTAGTCAGGCGGAGTAATGTGAAGGTTGCTCGACGCCTAGAGTTAGCAAGGGAGGCTATGGATCGGCTGGGTTTGCAGAAAGATGTGGTTCCGGTACCCAAAGCTCTGATTGGGTGAATCATTGGAAGATCCGGGAAGGTAATGCAAGACATTGTCAATATCTCCGGTGTGGTGAGGGTGAGGATCCCTCTGGATGATGAAGACCAGGTATCCAGTGAAGTGGGTAGGATTCCCTTCATGGTGGTTGGCTCCGTGGAGAGCCTGAGAGACTTTCGGATGCTCGTTGAGTATCGAGTGGGGTACCTGCAAGAGATTGAGCAGTTGAGCGGGATCATCAGCAAATCAATAAAGAGGTGTGGAACACCAGGTGGCGGCCACCTTCAACCTAAGATGTAAGGACCCGAAGGGTTTCTCCAAGTTGTGACATGGCAGGTGGCCAAGTGGCAGTTCGATGGGCCGTGCGAGGCTGATAGACATTAGTTCCTGTGAGACATTGAATGGGTCAGACTCAGGCCAGACAGTAGGCCCGATTGAGAATGATGACCATACCAACCAGGAGAGCCGGTCAGTGGAAGAAAGGTCAGGTGACAAAGCGCACTGTAGGAGGGTGGTGACTAAACAGTCTATGATGACGCAGACTGCGACTGGAGGGTCAAATACAATGACCGATATTCTGACAGCTGGGGGTGGGGGAGGCCTAACGTAGAGATGAGGCCGTATGACAGATGGAGATGGTTCTCTCGACCTGGGGGGCAAGGAGTGCCCGGTCTCGGGATCCTGGGGTTATGCTGTGTGTTCAACCCCACAGATTTGAACAGAGGGGGGAGGTATGTGGTGTAATGACCACTGTGTCCACTAGGGGGCGCTGTGTGGATGTCCCAAGAGAGAGGATGAGTGGCAGATTATGGAAGGACCGTTATGTATCTCAAGGTGGGTGGCCTTGAGATGGAGACTGATGCATGTGTTGAGCAGCAGTGATACTACTGAGGTGCTGTGTCAATGTGTCAGGGAGAAGTCTCCAGGTAACTAGGGAGACGGGCAGGCCTAGTCACCTACAAATCCACCCAGGGGGTGTGTTTAGATCATGATGGCAGAGTGTGTATGAGTGTGTCAAGGACCTGTGATGAGGTCATAGCCATGTGACCCGGTGGGCGTGGCTACAGACCATATATGGTAGCCAGGGTAGGTCACAGGTGGTGAATGCAGGGACCTGGTTGGTCCAGAGCGGAAGATCCCGCTAGTAGAGGTGTCTCCTGGCTCACAGCATGTGAGGTGGCTGTGAGCAATGGCGATGTGTGCCTGAGCATTCCCTGGAGGGAACGAACGTGTGTGGGATGGTGAAGCCGCATGAGGAACCCTGACGTGGGTGAGATAACTCTGAGGCTGAAGAACCTGCGCAATGGACATTTGCATAACCTGTGTGAGTACAGGATAACCAGAGTGAAGCTCTGTATTGGATGCTAAGCTGTTGTCTATTGCTGCTGTGGGTTTATGAAGGAGGAATAAACCGCATGGACTATGTTATGGTTTTATGAAAACCAGCTGCTGGATGTGTTTTATTCGCTGCCAAGCAAGTGATCCCCTAACTGAATGACAGCGCTACCTCACAGTAGATATTTTGGCCAAGATATGCAAGCTCGCAACTCGGGTCAAGGGTCTTCACACTTGCGAGTCCTAACACTAAACTTAATAGCAAAGCCACAAAAAGAGGACCAAAAATCCTCTAAAAATTAAAGAATTAATGCAGCAGAAAAGGGGCAGCACTGGATCATATAATAAGCAATTGATCTAGAAATCCAGTCTTTTCTCTATCAATATTATAGCTCTATAAGTGTATATGACTTAATTTGAGGTCAGTTTCATTTTAAATTTACAAAATGAATGCCATTGTTCCATCTAAGGAATATATTTTGGAAAATAAATAATTATAACAAGATAATGAGGAATAGCAAGCACAATAGCAGCCATACCTATCTACAAAATTTAGATGTTTTAGCTCTATCATTTCTAGAGCATAGAATAAACAATGCCTAAAGGTACTGTCGCACTAAGCGATATCGCTAGCAATATCGCTATAACTTGTGACATTAGAGCGATATTGGTAGCGACATCGCTGTGTCTGATAGTTACCTACGACCCGCTCCCCTGCTGGTTATCGCTGATCGCGCGAGAACATCCTGGACTGTTTCTCGTCGCCAGCTTCCTGCGGCGCTTCCTGTGGAGAGACGAGCGACGAGCGTGGAGCCGGGCGGGAGGACGCAGGATCGCCTAGTGTGACAGGTAAGTAGCGACCCCCGTCCCCAGCGATGTCGCTGGTGAGATCTGCCTGTTTGGCAGCTCACTAGCGACCACTTAGCGATGTACCAGTGATCCTGGCCGCATCATATCGCTGGTCGGGATCGCTGGTACATCGCTAAGTGTGACAGTACCTTAAAGCTTCTTAATCATTGCAATGCCATGGCAAAAATTTCTGTTCTTTTCTTTGGCATGTTTAGTATTTACATAGGGGCATTCTTTGGCTCCAAAGCAACATCCACAACAGTGAAATTCACTTTCTGTCTCTTTAAATTGAAAATCTAAAAATTCATTAGCTTGGATAAATTAACTTTTTTCTTAAAAAGACAAAATGTGTTAATGCATTTCCTGAACTTAAATGTCATCTAACAAATGAGACAATTAAATGAATCAGTATTAGTATTACATTAGCTACCCTTTTATTTAAAATTGAATTTAAAATCTTTTATGACAAAGAGTCATGATGAATTATGTGCTATAGTCCTGGTCAAGCTTTTATAATGATAATACTTTTAAAGTTCACGATTTGGGACTAAAAACTAATTAATGCTCAAAGGACTATTTAAGAAAATAATCATTAAAAACTCCAAAAATTGGCACAAACTATTTTTTTTCTGCATTTGACATGGTCATTATCAATAGCCTGAAAAATATCCTGGAGGAATACAACTTTCCCAGCATTTTAAATTAAATGGCTCATTAATACACTGTACGGAACTACACAATAGAGTCAGGGTCTCCTTAGCTATGAACACTACTCTAAACAACTTGATGCTTGGCTAATCTCTACACAATTAGCTGCATTTGCTAATCATCCCTGATACTTTTTCACTATGCAAAGTGGGATTCAAAGATTTTATTTTGCTAATCATCTCAGTTTGATCAGGAGAGATGCTAATCATCTGTAGACATTTGTAATGACCCTTGAACAAAACTGAGTAAAACTGAATCAAAGCCCTGACAAGGGAATGGCAGCGGAAACAGAAGTACTAATTATGGTCTTGTGAAGTACACTTTCCCTTTTGCACTTTTTGTAAGAGAATTGCATACTTTCTCAAGAATACTTGTTCAATGTAACTTTTATGGATTCAACCATTAAAAAAGTAATGCCTTCCAGTCCTTAGTGTAAATTAACACATTTGATGTGTAAAGACCTTGAAGATAGACCTGTGGATTAATAAGTACAGAGAGCAAAGAATTAGGTAAGATCTGGACAGATAATTTTGACTAACTTGAAAAAGGGAGAAAAAGCTGGAGCAAGTTCATTATTTGATTGTAAGCTTTGAGTGAGTTCTCATTTTATTTTTCTTGTCATGTAAATATTTTTTTGGCTTACTGAATCACACACCACCACTTCCAAAGTCTTACATGCAAAGAATAAAAAGAAAAAGAAAATGGACTGCTGGCTGATACAAAAAAAATGCAACGATAACCGTTAAATATCCCATGTGTCTCAATAAAACCACTTTTATTAAAATCCATCTATTACAAAGTGAACAGTTTGTGGAAGACTGTAAACTTTTTAAGGTTTTGCTGAAAACAACTTATTATGCATTTAAGCATCTATCCAAGGAACAAAGGTAAGAAAACATAAGATTTTGTTAATATAACAGTCATGTTCTTCATAACCGTGCCATACATCGATGGTGAATCGACCACTGCACCAGAGCTAAATTAAATACCATTTCTTTTGCAGCAAAAAAGTATCTAAGAATATTGCCAAATAAGAATATTTTTTAAGAATTCAATCTTGTATGAAAGTATTAACAGCCTAAGAAACCAATGTGTCAGTTCAAAGAAAATAAAGTTAATCTATGTCTAGATTTGCTACATGCCATAGTTAATTCCTCCAAAAAAAGAATAATTAACACAGAATAATGTTAAAATCTTCAGGTCTGGGAATTCTTGCTTCTCTAGCTGTTGCCATTAAATGGCCTACATTTTCCTAATCTGGAGCATAAGATCAAGTAATCTGAATATATATATATATATATATATATATATATACATACAGTATATTAATAGTTTTTAATGATAACAGCTGAAATAAAATGTTTAATCATTTTCATTTTCTTCCTTCTGTAAACTGGTAGAATATTTAAGTAAGCAAATAATTTTAATATTTTATTTGCACACATGAATACATAGTAAGAATATGATGCACTTATATTTTGTTGAACTTATCGTGCTTTAAACAATCGAATGAAGTAGATATATAACAGTAATGTTAGGTGACAATGTAGCACAACTTAGAAACATAAAGACATATGTACGGCTATGCTGATGAATATTTCACATAGTATAAAAGTTGAGATGACAAATGATAGATTGCACCTTATATTGACAAAATCTGTTTTATATATATATATATGTATATACATACACTCAACATAATGTTACCCATATATGAGATGTTATTCGAATAGGATAGCTTGCTCTTTAAAGTAAGTCTTAGAAAAGATGACACTATCGATGTTCTTCTACAATTCATGTGTAAAACCACTGTATATTTTTCCTAAAGAGCCTTCTCATCAACCAGTGTTTAGCATGAATTTGCATATATTTTATAACACGTTGATCCCTATTGCACAACAGAAAAATATGGAAATAAGTGTCTATTGCTAATTGTTACATTAATACTTTTCATATATGCAGTTGTTTATGTGGGACAGAAAAATGATTGATAGAAAAACATACACCGTAAGTAAATTAAAATAAGTATTTAGCAAACTCCTTATTACACAGCAATATTAACATGGATTTAAGGAGTAAAGCTGCGGAACGGGCCACAATAAGGAGGAGGATGTGTGAATGCACCAACAGAAGATTATGTGTTGATAAGTGTAACATTAGGTTTTATTAAATAAAGCAAGAACTATGTTATTTCCTTCAATAGCAATATATAAATGTTTGTAATTATATTTCATATTTATGCCTCCTAATTTTATTTATTGTACATTTATTTATGTATGCAACAATATATTAAATAATCATGGTGATGACTGTCTAATTCTTTTTTTATTTTAACCCCTTTATGACCGCTGACGTACTATTGCTTCAGCAGTTGGTATCCCCTGCTTTGAGGTGAGCTCTGGCGGTGAGCCCACCTCAAAGCCGCCACATGTCAGCTGTTATATACAGCTGACAAGTGCCCACAATAGGCGCGGGTAGAATCGCGATCTGCCCGCACCTATTAACTAGTTGAATCTCGCTGTCAAACGCTGACAGCGGGCATTTAACTAGCGCTTCCAGCGCCCAGCCGGAAATGAGCACGTGATTGGGGGTCAGCGACGCATTGACATGACAACCAGAGGTCTCATAGAGACCTCTATGGTTGTTGCCGGCAGATTGCTATGAGCGCCACCCTGTGGTCGGCACTCATAGCAATGCTGTATTTCTGCTATATATAGGCGATCTGAGCATCGCCTATATGTAGTAGAGCCGATCAAGTATGGCATGCTTCTATCCTCCTATGGAGGCTATTGAAGCATGCCAAAAGTAAAAAAAAGTGTTTAAAAATTAAAAAAAAATTAAAAAAACATAAAAGTTTAAATCACCCCCCAATCAAAATAAAACAATAAAAAAAAATCAAACCTACACATATTTGGTATCGTCACATTCAGAGTCGCCAGATCTATCAATAAAGAAAAGGATTAACCCAATCGCTGAACAGCGCAGCAAGAAAAAAATCAAAACGCCGGAATTATGCTTTTTGGTTGCAGCGACATTGCATTAAAAAATGCAATAACTGGCGATCAAAAGACCACAAATGTGGTATCATTAAAACTGTCAGCTCGGTGCGCAAAAAATAAGCCCTCACCCGACCCCAAATCACAAAAAATGGAGACTCTACGGGTCTTGGAAAATTTGCGCATTTTTTTTTAGCAAACGTTGGAAATTTTTTTTCACCACTTTGATAAAAGAGAACCTAGACATATTTGGTGTCTATGAACTTATAATGACCTGGAGAATCATAATGGCAGGTCAGTTTTAGCATTTAGTGAACCTAGCAAAAAAGCCAAACAAAGTGTGGGATTGGACATTTTTTGCAATTTCACCGCACTTGTAATTTCTTTCCTGTTTTTGAGTACACTACATGGTAAAACCAACTGTGTCTTTCAAAAGTACAACTCGTCCTGCAAAAAATAAGCCCTCACATGGCCATATTGATGGAAAAATAAAAAAGAAATAGCTCTGAAAAGAAGGGGAGCGAAAAACAAAAACGGAAAATCGAAAAAAGCGCCCGTCATTAAGGGGATAAAAACTTAAAATCTATTTTTATGACACTAAATGGAAACATATATACATACATAAAAGGATACTTAAAAAACATTTTCTGAATTTGATATATCTGTTGTGAAGATAAATAACAGTAATAATTGAAAACACAAACTATCATTTGTTTTAATCAGTTGTTTATTATCATTATGGTTTATGCATGAGCGGTATGTCATGTCACTGGATATTTTGTCTTGGTGATTTATGGGTTGAGTAGATGTATGGTCTGCACTTATGTTTCACAAATTATACAGTAGTCAAGGAAGAAAATACAGCAGTATTGGCAAAGTACTTCATATGCAACATGCTGTATAGGATGTGTATTTTGTGAACAAATTGGAAAAAAGGAACAGGTCAGGTGACTGACCCAAAATTCATAATATGTTTGTGGTGTATTGTTGTAAATGCAAATTGCATTAAGCTAATATATCCATACACTTTAGTGGACGCAACTATATTGAAAAATAGCTGTATATACTTTTGGATACCACTGTCTCCTAAACATTTATATCATGGAGCAGATTTCTTTAAGATCATTCTATGGCAGATATACTCAACCATATTGTCACTCCCCTCAAACATATAAACAGAATGTAGTGTATTTGGGTCTTAGCTCAATCGGGATCAGTTTTCTAAAGAATCCAATGATATGGTACGCTTTGTCTATGAATCTCATAATAATCACAGATGTAAATAATTGAGTGCAAAATTGTGTGAAACTGATGCCACTTGATACATAATATTTGGTTTTATGATGAGCTGTTTAGTAAACTCCTCCTCTGAAGTAAATGTAAAAAACAATATTTTATCAAATTGTATGAGATGCATGTTCAGCCTATTGTGCTAAGCCCTAGATGTTCCTTGCTAATGGTTGAATTATAGTAATTTCAGGTATGATTATTTTTTAGCAATTCTGCTTTTCGTAAATAATAACTGCTTCTATTGTAAAATATATTCTTTTCTCGATCGTTAGATTTTCCATTATATTAATTTTAATTGATTTACGTTTATTGAAATGTGTAAATCTGTATTCCAAAAAAATCTTGTTGGTGTTAGGAAATAATTTTCGTGCAGCCTGAATTGCTACTTGTGACTGTGATAAGCAATATTTGTGACAGTTTCATTCATAAATTACGGATAATAGTAAAATATCAAGATAAAATTGTAAATAGAGCATTTTGTCTAAAAATGGAAATGCAGTTATATGCTCTTAAATTTTAACTGAACCTACATCTTCAGAATTATTTTTTATGTGCTGTTGTAAACTATATTTTATTCTTTTTAGAGTGTTTGAGAATTCATTGCAATTTACTCTACCCATAATGTTTAGTACAGTCTGTCCAATTTCAATGAAAACGGGGCTTTAACCTCATACTGATACAGTTAGGTCCATATATATTTGGACAGAGACAACATGTTTCTAATTTTGGTTCTAGACATTACCACAATGAATTTTAAACAAAACAATTCAGATACAGTTGAAGTTCAGACTTTCAGCTTTCATTTGAGAGTATCCACATTAAAATTGGATGAAGGGTTTAGGAGTTTCCGCTCCTTAACTTGTGCCACCCTGTTTTTAAAGGGACCAAAAGTAAT
The DNA here is from genome assembly GCF_039654945.1 of Dendrobates tinctorius. Classification (NCBI taxonomy): domain Eukaryota; kingdom Metazoa; phylum Chordata; class Amphibia; order Anura; family Dendrobatidae; genus Dendrobates; species Dendrobates tinctorius. The sequence continues at coordinate 2,752,611 of NW_027361833.1, forward strand.
TGGACAGATTCAATAATTGTAAATAAAATGTTCATTTCTAGTACTTGGTTGAAAACCCTTTGTTGGCAATGACTGCCTGAAGTCTTGTATATGATGAGAGAATCCCCACAGAAAAAGCTTACAAACTTCACCCCCAGATTATGGAGCACAATACAACCACAGAAGCTGATTCAAATTTCACCCACAGAGCATAGTAAACATTATCCACACAGAAGAATATAACAAATTTCAGCCTAAGAGCATGAGGAACATTACCCCCACAGAATATTTTTTTACATTTCAGCCTCAGAGCATAGGGAACAATATCCCCACAAACGCTTATTCAAATTTCAAGAGGCAATGGGTGCCTTAAATTTTGTGCTGTAACATGGTGATAGTAAGGGGTATAGTGATGAAAAAGGAAGCAAAGTGGGGGTAAGAGCAGGACAATTTCCCTGCAAACAAATGTGGATAAAGAATTTAAAGGGGTTCTGTTGTGAGGGGGTGGATGAAAGTTCTTGTACCCCTCTGCAAATGGGGATAGGGGACTGACTTAAAATAAAAAAAAAAAATTGAGCCAGGAGTCTGAAGTCCAAGTGCAGGTGGAGGTGGACGTGGTGATGTATGTGTAATAGGCAAAGTAGGAGCTAGAAAACAGTTTTTTTGGGGATTGGTATTTTTATCTTTTTTAGTATTTTTTTTACATGTTTAATGGCAACTATGGGAAATAACAGAGAATAGAAGAGAATACAAAACCAAACAATTATCTTGAACCAAGAGTCCAAGATCCAAGTCAACGATGAGGTACACGTTGTGATGTAGGTATAATAGTCCTATGTAGGAAGTAGCCAATATTTTTTTATTTATATATACACAGTGGGGAAAATAAGCATTTGATATACTGATGATTTTGCAAGTTTTGCCACCTACAAATATTGGAGAGGTCTGTAATTTTTTATCATAGGTACACTTCAACTGTGAGAGACAGAAACTTAAAAAAATTCAGAAAATCACATTGTATGATTTTTAAATAATTATTTGTATTCTGTTTCATGAAACAAGTATTTGATATAATAGAAAAATAGAACTTAATATTTGGTACAGAAAACTTTGTTTGCAATTACAGAGGTCAGATGTTTCCTGTAGTTCTTAACCAAGTTGCACACACTGCAGCAGGAATTTTGGCTTACTCCGCCGTATAGCTCTTCCCCAGATATTTCAGGCTTCTGCCTGTAGCTGGGCAACATTGAGTTTCAGCTCCCTCCAAAGATTTTCTATTGGGATCAGGTCAGAAGACTGGCTAGGCCACTCCAAGACCTTGAAATGCTTCTTGCAGAGCCACTGAAGCCTTGTTTTGTGTAGCATCAGCAATCGGATGATCACAGCTTCTAGTCTCCCATGGAGGCAATTAAAGCAAGTGTAAAGTAAAAAAATGTTTTTAAAAATATTGAAAAGTTAAATAAAATAAAAGGTGAAATCACCCCCATTCGCCCCATTAAAAAAAAAACAACAAAAAAATACACATATTTGGTATCGCCACATTAAGAATTGCCTGATCTGCTAATATATAAAAACAATTAATCCAATCAGTAAACAGTGTAACAATAACAAAAGTCAAAACGCCAGAATTGTTGATGACATGCCTGATAAAGGTGTGAATGTTGTCTGGTCCTCCTGCTCTGCTTCCTCCTGTGCCACAACCTTATCCATCATCGCCTGAAGGGTTTTTTCAAACAGACATATAAGTGGGATCGTAATGCTGATGATGGTGTTGTCACGGTTCATTTTTGGAGCCGTGGCAGAATGTGGATTCTTATAGAAACATTTTTCCTTTTTCCCCCGGTGGCAGCAGGGGTTTACTACAACTGTAGTTGTTTTGGAGCTGATTTTGCCCCCGGTGGCCGTGGGGGTTACTACACATTTGAATTAACCAACAGGTGATGACTACTTCACCCTCCTTCCTATAAAAGGTTGTCATGTGCAGTAAATCACTGTTGGTAATATTGCTCATTTGTTATCCAACTGTGGTGAAGTCTGGACCTACCTGGTGGAGAGGGGGTTCAGCTTATCTGGAGCAGTGGAGTTGCTGCTGGATGCTGATCGGATCCTTACTCTGTTGCTTGGAGCATTTGCAGCAGAGCAAAGCTAAGTTTTGGGTTTTAGTTGCTTTAACCCCGTGGTGTCTGTTTTATTTTCCTCTGTGAAATATTGGATGCAGTTCACTTTATTCCCTGTCTCATCTCCTGGGGAGGGGGTTGGTGGTTTAGCTTAGGGCTAAACAAGAGATAGGGACAGGTTGGGGACTTGGGCCTCACTACCTTCAAGTGTACCCCCAAGTTAAGGAGAGTCAGGGCACCCCTTAGCCAGAGGGGCAGTTCAGGGGCCCAGGTTCCATGTCTCCTGCTTTGTCCCAACTGCCCCTTGACAGGTGTCATCAATAATAGCCATGTTGGTGGAATATTCAAAACAGCACAACACGACACACACATCCCGCACTGAGGTCCACTCATTTGTGGTGAGGTGGTGTTCTGCAACTGAAACTCCACTATTGCCTGCTGCTTGCACAGTCTCTCCAGCATATGCAAGGTGAAGTTCCACCTTGCAGCTACATCACTTATGAGGCAGTGAGATGGAAGGCAGATGTTTCGCTGCAGCACAGGCAGGCAAGCATCAGCAGGTTGACAACACAGAAAGCAAGCACACTCTGCATGCACTTTTAGCAGCAAATCAGACATAATTGGAGAGTTCTTCAGGAAGTTCTGCATCACCAAGTTAAACTCATGTGCCAAGCAAGGGATGCAAGTCAAACCAGCTAGGCCCAGAACTGCTACCAGATTTCGTCTGTTATTGCAAACCACCTGACCGGGCTTGAGGTTCACAGGCACCAATCACTCATTAGTCTGCTGTTTGATCCTCGTCCACCGCTCCTGCATGGTGTGCGATCTGTCCCCTAAAATAATGAGTTGCAGAACAGTCTACTGGCGTTTCTCCCTGGCTGTGCTGAAATTAGTTGTGCTGGGCTCATTGTGACCGGTGAGGAGGTGGTGGAGAAAGTGGAGTAGGAGGAGGCAACATGTACCGAGAAATGGTCAGCAATCCTCAGTGGTGGTAGGACACTTTCTGGAATGCCTTTTGCCTGTTCCAGGAGCCACTACATTGACTCTGAATGTGCTTACGGGTCCATTTATCTGTTGTAACATGGACTTTGATGGCACTGCACAATGCACATACTATCTGTCAGAATTGTGTGTGTGCAAGGTTGGGATGGCCCACCTGGCAAACTAGTGGCGGCTGGAAAAAACGCATTGCGGGACAGCCACTAAGATCATTGTTTTCAAATTAGCGATCTCCACCATTTGGAAAGGCAGCATTTTAAAAGCCAGTAATTTAGAAATGATGACATTCAGGCACATGGCTTGTGAATGGTTAGTGTGGAATTTCCTCTTTATCTCCAGGGTTTGGGGGATGGAGAGCTGAAATGAGATGGTGTAGACGTGGTTGGTGACACTGCTGGTGGTGGTGGTATTGCTGTCACATCTCTTTGCGGGTAGGAACGTGGCCCTATTGAATGTGAATGAGAAGAAGAATTCAAGTGTGCAGTAAAATAAAGAGCATGACAAATCTGATCCTTTTCTGATCCCTAAGTTATGTACTCCACTACACCTCATGCTTGAGCTTTTGGGGGCTCATTTACTTGGCATGAGGGGCAGTAGCAGACAATGTACTGGCTATGTGCTTTTCCATCCTGTTTCTTCTTTTGCTCTGCTGATCATGAAGCATTACCACCTCCTCTTCATCCAAACTGCACACATCCCTATGTGGCCTTTAGGTCTATTTGGAGTAGATGAACTCATCATCCTCTGCATCATCTGACCACTGTCCTCCTTGATGGTCAGCACAATACAGAAAACCGCAGAAGTTGGCACGTGTGTTTTCTCATTACCACAGATGTGCTGCTGTGCTACGCTGACCGTGTGCATTGGCCCTGCAATGAACTCGTCCTCCATCAGAACGAGTGGTTGCGCATTATTGCACTCAGTGTCTTCCATTTCTGGGGCAGGGTCAGATGGATAGGCGAGGGAACAAAAGTCAGCGGTTTATAAGGAAAAGAGCAATTGGATTTTTTCCCTCAGAGTTCAAAGTTTACAACGCACAGAGCAATAGGATTTTTTGGCACAGAGCAAAAGACTTTTATGGCACAGACCATGAGGCTTTTATGGCACAGAGCGGCAGACTGCTAAGGCAGGCTACACAATGCTGGTGTGAAGAAACGAAGGTCAGTGGGTGCTCTCGTCCACTGGCCAGTCTGTCTTTAGAAAGACCGCATAGACCGGGACCCATCCCACTGAACACCTATACTCCTCTCCCATGGGCATAATACTATGCAAACAGCACAGTGTGAGAATAACACAGTGTGGCAATACTTTATTGAACCACCTATAGACAATAACATATAATACAGACCCATCAAGTACATAATTTGGTGCAAATTCCAGAGTCTCACCCTTCTGTTGGCTCAACGGGATTACAGCAGCTGCGACTTCAGGGATTCCAAGGCCAACTACCCCAACCAGTGGCACCCTGCTTTTGACAGTCACCCACAGAGACGAGGTAGTGGCAAGGCAAAAAATAAAAAAAAACATTCCTCACCTGTCCGACGATAATCCATCAATGCACATGTCCCACTGTAAAAGGTAAAAAATAATAAAAACATATTCCTTACGTGTCTAATGAAAATCCATTAATGGCCATGTCCCACGATGATCTAGATGATTTGGGCCTCACTACCTTCAAGTGTACCCCCAAGTCAATGATGTGACCTCTCTCCACGCCAGCTAGAACACAGTGGTGTGTAGCGCTAACATGACAAAGGTCACCAGAGTTCATAGCTGATAAATCCTGGTCACTTCACTTACAGCACTGCTCACATCGTGGGAAAATTCTCAGACAGCGAGAGGTGCTATTAATGAGGTCTCCAAGATACATCAGCAATGAGGTCAGATGATTTTTATTACATCAGCGCTACACATCTAAAGAATACACATCTTGGAACATGACTGTTGCTATTACATCTGTGTGAGGGAGGACCAGGGCCATAGGCATGGCTGAGAGTATGTGCTTCAGTGTGCCCTTGTCTCCCGTGACATGAATATAATGTCCCCACTGCAGCATACCTTTTGCTTCACCTTCTGCACCGTCAGGGCCCCATCGGGCTGGCTGATGTTCTGTTGCTGGTGTGGTTACATATAAAGAGTCAGAGTCCATTTCAAACTTAAAACGTAAAACTTTACTTTCTTCTTTTTTCAGCACATCCTTTTCAGATACAGCATCAGCATAGAGTTCCATACAGTCCACATTCTCAACTTTCCCTGCGCTTCTTTCTATATCCCTCAGTACATCCCCAGGTCGTACCACCTCTTGCGGTAATGCAGCGTCCTCCCTGTCCAGACACACTAAGCTTGGGGGTTCCCTCATCCGTTTCACCCCGGATCAGAGGGCATCAGCGCATGCGACAATCTGCCACATTATGAGTGACCTGCGTCCCCGTACTGTTTAGGACCTCTTCTTTTGCTTCTGCTCCACACTGCTGTTACACTGCTGCTTCAGCTGAACTTCTGTCCATCCGGACTTTGGATGGCTGGGTATTTTGCTTTAACGTTGTGGAGCTATCCTCCCTACATGTGCACCTGGGCCCCTACTGACTTACAACAGGAAGACTTTTACTCTTAATTATGGCTAGCTCCTCCTAAATAACTATGTACACTAATGTGCCCCATCTAGTGTCCGATTCAGGGTACTACACTTACCCTATCTCTACTTACATTCATAACACATAGTAGAATGACATATATACACAGCAGTAAAACATTATACTCTATTTTAAGGGGATAGAGATGTGGAACAGTTTCTGTACCCCCTTACATCTGCAGCATGAAAATAACTGTCTTTGATTCTATCCGTAATATTCTATATTTGCCTAAATGAAGGCCTATAGACAATTGAGTCAAGTTCTTTGTAAGATATTTAAAGAAACTTAAATTTTTTTTTTAATAAATCAAAGTTTTTTGTGTGAAATGTAATAGCCCTGATAAGAGTTTAAATGCATTTTAGGCAATATTGGTACATGTGTTATGCCTAGGACATGGTAGGGCATGATATCTTGATTCTATCTTTAAAGTTTTTTTAAAATGTCATAGTGTCATGCCCTCAGCCGCAGGCGCAGTCTCCGCTGCGCAGGGAGACCAGCACTTATCTCGCAGCTTCACTGGTAACTACTAGCCTTGTCCGTGGCTTCAGACGATCAGCGGCTCCTTTCTCTTCTAAGAACCTGCATCCTCTTGGCAGGTCTCCTGGTAATGCTCTTAGGAGACGCACCCGCTTCCTGCACATACTTAAAGCAGCAGGGCACCTGTTCTCTATTAGGGCTGTCTGTGCTGTGATGTTCTGTGCATAAAAGGCATCCTCGTCTTCAGGGAGGTGCCTGAACAACATGTTTATTCTGTGGGATTGTTGTCTCCCATTCAGGCCACACTTTGTTTGAGCTCTGCATGCTAAGGCTAGAGTTGTCTTTTTACTAATAACTCTGTCTCCTCAGAATCCTATGCTGGAAGTTCCCTGTCCTGGATCCTTCTGGACACTCCGGTTTCTACCCCAGGCTGACCAAGGCACTCCTCTCAGAACCATCCAGATATCACTGCCAGCTAGATCAGCCTTTCTGAGATTACACTGAGCTTCCGGGATTCTTGCCACCTCCACTATACGGTCTGTAAGGGTCATCCCTCTGGTCCGGGTATCGTGGCATTAAGGTCACCTGGTGTTGCGATGGGGGAATACCGGTATAGGGGTACACCTTGCCCAGTGCTCCGCTACGTGGTTCTGTGTCATGGCTCAGAGGGTTCTTCCCTCAGGCACTTTTTCTGTTTGTTTGCTTCCTTTAATAAACATCCTTGTTTTTTTGAAGCTCATTCTCCTTTCTCTTGCGTATTGGGTATACAGCTACCACTGCACCATCAGTGGTCTAGTGAGTCCACTACACATTTTAACGCCCTGTGGGCATAACAATTTGTACAGGCCATGGACTCTGCTGATACCCAATGCTGAGCCCAGAGAGAGCTGGCTGCGCTTCGACAGAGTCAGTATCAGCTAGAGCCCTTTATGCAAACATTGGATACCCACCTGTCTACTCTGCAGGCTGCTGAGCCCACCAATGTGACCCATCTAGCAGAGCTCCACCTGGAACTCAATCACCAACTAGAGATGCAGACCCACATGTTGGACTACATGACCTCCGTGGAGGACCAGTTAACTAAAGTACTGCTGGTTGCTGCTTCTCCAGTCCTTCAGCCTCCAGTACTGCATCCGATGGTTGTGCCCACTACAGGACCCTGTCCTTGTCTCTGCAAGCCTCCTCGTTACGATGGTGACCCCAGGTTGCGCATAGGATTTCTCAACCAATGCTTGCTGCATTTTTGTTTTTTGCCTCGGCATTATTCGACTGACATGGCCAAGGTGGCTTTCCTTGCCCCTCACCTGGGAGGAGAGGCTTTAGTCTGGTTCAAACCCCTAAGTGGAATGATCCCATCGTGTCTGAGGTATTCCTGGACACCTTCTGCAAGATATTTGATGAGCCTGGTTGTGCCACATCTGCCATGGAGTCTCTCTTCAATTTGCAACTGGGCTCCCTCTCTGTCGGTCAGTATGCCATTCATTTCTGTACCCTGGCTTCAGAGCTTCAGTGGACCAATAAGCCTTTGGTTGGAGCCTTCCAGCGAGGATTATCTGGAAGAATCAAGGATTAATTGGCAGTCAGGGACCTAGCCGGGACGCTGGATGATCTCATATCCCTCGCCATTCGAATTGACCTGCGTCTCCAGGAGCGCTCCAGAGAGAGGATTCTCGAGAAGCGATTTCTTCGTCCTGCATCTTTTTCACCAAAACCACGGTTTACGCCTTGTCCTGCTTCAGTCTCTAAGGATGAACCTATGGAGCTTGATCACATTAAGGTGAAGAAGATTCGGCAGGAGAAAATGCTAGGAGTCCGCATCGTTATGGTGGAACCCTGTTCCCAGTCTATGCAGTGGAATGGAGATGCCAGAGAAACTCTTTGGCCTGGGACAGGTAAGAGAGGCCTCCCTAAGTGAGAATGATTTCTCCCCTCCACTAACTATATCCATACAGGTGATCTTCGGAAAGGTGCGGTTCTCCAAGACGGCCTATCTGGGCTTTTGGTCTGGTGGAAACTTCATCCAGCAAGCAGTGGCCAGGTGCTTCGGGGTCCCTATCACTCCTCTGCAGCAGTTCCGGTGCATCATAGACGGTAGACCCCTGAAAGATCCCATTCTTGGTATTACCGAAGAGATGGAGCTTCAAACCGGAGCACTCCACAAGGAGAAAATTGCCTTCTTTGTGTTACAGAATCTTTCTCCACCATTTCTTCTTGGTCTTCCATGGCTGCACCACCATGAACCTATCCTGGCTTGGCAGTCTGGAGATCTCCTTTGATGGGGTCAGTCCTGTCACGATCACTGCCTCAAACTCATACGGCCTGGTTCTACCCCGCGTCCTCCTGCAGCCTTATCTGGGTTATCTGCTGCCTACTGGTCCTTCACAGATGTATTCGACAAGAAGGAGGCTGAAACTCTTCCCCCTCACAGGCCTTGTGATTGCCCCATCGACCTAATCCCCGGATCTACTCCGCCTCAAGGTAGGATCTACCCTCTTTCTCCCACTGAGACTCAAGCCATGTCTGACTACATCAAGAAGAATTTGGCTCGAGGGTTTATCCAGAAGTCCTCCTTTCTGGCTGGAGCTGGGTTCTTCTTCGTCAAGAAGAAAGATGGGTCTCCTCGTCTGTGTATTGACTACCGTGGTCTCAATCTAATAACCGTAAAAAACAGATACCCTCTTCCCTTAATTCCAGAACTTTTTGATCCTCTTCGAGGTTCCAGGATTTTTACCAAGTTGGATCTCTGTGGGGCTTACAACCTCATCGGGATGCGATCTGGGGACGAGTGGAAAACCGCCTTCAACATGCGAGATGGTCACTACGAATATCAGGTGATGCCCTTCAGGTTAAGCAATTTGCCTGCCATCTTCCAAGAGTTTGCCAGTGATGTATTCCGTGACCTGCTCTATGCTTGTGTGGTGTATCTGGATGACATTCTAGTATTTTCTCCTGACTTACCAACTCACAGGAGGAATGTTCGCCTCGTTCTTCAATGATTGAGGGAGAATCATCTCAACGCAAAGTTTGAGAAATGTATGTTTGAACAGAGATCTTTACCCTTTCTTGCCGTTATCATTTCTGATATTGGTCTCAAGATGGATCCAGATAAGGTCTCCACCGTGCTTAAGTGGTCCTGACCTGAGGGAATTAAGGCCATACAGCAGTTCCTGGGATTCGCCAACTACTATTGGCAATTTATTCCTCACTTCTCCTCTCTGGTAAGACCACTCACTGCCTTGACTTGAAAAGGTGCAATACCAAAGGATTGGACTCCTGAGGATGAGTCAGATTTTACCTCTCTCAAACAAGCCTTCTCTACCGCCCTGGCTCTTCACAGACCAATAATCAACAAGCTGTTTTTCCTTGAAGTGGTCATTTCGTCATCCGGAGCTGGAGCAATCCTCACACAGTAACTGTCTACTGGTAAGATGGTGACCTGTGGTTTCTTTTCCAAGGCATTCTTGCCCTGTGAATGTAACTACTCAATTGGGGATAGAGAGTTTCTGGCAATTAGGTTTGCTTTAAAAGAATGGCGATATCTGCTTGAAGGCGCAGTTCATCTGGTCATCATTTACACAGATCATAAGAATCTGTTCTACCTCTAGTCAACTCAAAGATTCAACCCTAGCCAGGCTCGTTGATCTTTACTTTTTGCTAGGTTCAATTTCTCTCTACATTTCCAGGTCCTTCTTGTCAGATGACCTTGATGAGGAGCCTCAGCATATCATGGAACCGTCCAAGATGATCACGGTGGCTCCAGTCAGGCTGTCGCAGATCCCTCCCAGTAAGACTTTTGTAACTGAAAGAGACAAGAAGCGATTTCTACGCTGGAGTCATTCTTCTAAGTTTGCTGGACACGCAGGTCAAAAGAAGACGTTACAACTAATATCTCGACACTACTGGTGGCCCACATTGCGCCAAGATGTTCTGGACTTCGTTGCATCTTGTCCCTCCTGTGCTCGTAATAAAACACCCAAGCAACTGCCAGCCAGTCGCCTCCTCCAGCCCCCAATTCCATCTGCTCCCTGGCAACACATTGCCATGGACTACATCATGGATCTGCCAGCATCGTCCAGCTGTACAGTAATCTGGGTTGTTGTGGACTGGTTCTCCAAGATGGGACACTTCACTCCACTGTCCGGTCTTCCTTCGGCTCCTAAACTCGCAGAGTGTCATGTCGGACGCTGTTCACACCACAGCGTCCGGCAGGCAGAGGTAGTTCCACCTCCAGCCACTATAGCCTCAGTGGCGCCGGCTTGATCTTCAGGCTCTCGGGGGTTAATCCTGCTGGAGACCAGGTTGGAAGGTTAGTCACGCCCACGGTCTTTAAATAGTCATACTGGCATATGGGCGTCGCCGATTATAGCTTGTGTTTCATACCAAGTGGTTCCGGTCTGGAGTGGAGGTGTTGCAGAGAGAGATTCGTATCTGGTGTCGTATGATCCGTCGTTATCCTTTCTCCTTCCCATATTTGTGTTTAGTTGTGCCCTGTTCACATTACTGTTTATTCCTGTGTGTGTGCGGCGCAGTGCAGTTTAAGTTCTCCCTGTCTGTCATTATTTGTGTGGGAGCTTTGGTGGTGTGTCTCCTCACTGGGTGGAGGGTGGAGGGTTAAGTGCAGGGCTGAGCAGGAGATAAGGAAAGGTCGGAGGCTCAGGCATTTGCACCTTCAGCAAAAACCCTGGGTTGAGGGTCAGACAGGGTTTCCCCTAGTAAAAGGGACACCACAGGGGCCCCGGGTATTTCAGCCTTAGTTGAACTAAGCCCCCGTGACATTATAATCGGCCCACATTTTCTCAGGAGTCCATGGATTCCATAACCCGCCAGTTGGCGGCACTGTCCTTACAGGTCTCCGAGTTGAAAGGGGCAGTTCAGCAGCAGGGCCTGGTAGTAGCAAAGGTGCAAACGGCATCTGCAGGTATCGGTGCAGAGCCGAAGTTTCCACTGCCAGAACGATTTTCAGGCGATCGCAGCAAATTTGTCGTATTTCGGGAGGCCTGCAAATTATACTTCCGCATGCGGCCAATATGCTCAGGTAATGAGGCCCAGCGAGTAGGGCTTGTGTTGTCATTACTGAGTGGTGACCCCCAAGCATGGGCATTTTCCTTACCAGCTGACTCTGCTATATTTCATTCGGTCGATAATGTTTTTTCTGCCCTCGGGCTCATTTACGATGACCCTGACCGACTGGCTCTAGCGGAATCTAAAATCCGGGCCCTCTGCCAGGGGGAGCGCTTGGCAGAAGACTATTGTTCGGAATTTCGCCGCTGGGCTGTAGACACACAGTGGAATGACCCAGCACTGCGGAGCCAGTTTATTCATGGGGTATCAGGGAGGGTGAAACAAACCCTCCTGATGTATGAGACTCCGGCATCATTGGAGTCTGCCATGAGTTTGGTGGTACGTATTGATCGCCGTTTTCGTCAGGGGGCACAGGAGACGCTACCTCTGGGGGAAAACAGAGGTGCAGGTGTGGTTGAAGTAGATGAGTCCCCTGAACCTATGCAGATTGCTGGCGTGGCACAGGTTCAGCCTCGCGCTCCGGGATTCCGGAAGCCCGGAGCATGTTTCTACTGTGGTAAAGGAGGTCATTATGTTAATGTTTGCCCGGTACTACCTAAGAGGGTCACACCGGCGGAAAACTGTTAAGCTCAGAGGGTATGGAGGAGACCCAACTGAGCGTATGCATATCCTCCATGATGGTATCTCAATGTATGCTCCCTGCCAAGGTTATTATCGCCGGCAGAGAGCTACCTATATCAGTGTTTGTGGATAGCGGTTCCGCCACCAATCTCATAGATGAGGAGTTTGCACACACCGCCGGGTTTAAGATCGAAAGACTTCCTCACCCCATACAGGTGGTGACCATTAATGCTGTTCCCCTCCCTCAAGGGGAGATTACTGAGTTTGTGGCAGAGGTGAAACTCCACATTGGGGTCCTACATTCTGAGTCGGTTACATGTAGGGTCCTCCGTAATCTCCCAGCTCAAATGGTCCTGGGTTTTCCATGGCTGTCCAGGCACAACCCGGTAATTGATTGGAAAACTCAGGACATAGTACAATGGAGTGGTTTCTGCCAAGACAATTGCTTGGCCACATGTGTGTCCGCCGTGACGCCCAGCCTGCCGGAGGCTTTGCAGGATTTCGCGGATGTTTTCTCTGAGAAGGGTTGCTCAGAACTGCCTCCACATAGAGCCTATGACTGTGCGATTAGGTTAAAACCCGGGGCCAAATTACCTAAGGCCAGGATGTTTAATATTTCTGGTCCTGAGAGACAAGCTCTGAAAGACTACATCGCGGAGAGTCTGAGCAAAGGTCACATCCGGCCTTTGTCCTCGCCTGTAGCCGCGGGGTTTTTCTTCATTAAGAAGAAAGATGGGGGGTTACGCCCGTGTCTGGATTTCCGAGAGTTAAACCAGATTACTATCCGTGATCCCTACCCAATGCCGTTGATCCCGGATTTGTTCAACCAGGTAGCGGGGGCGAAATGGTTTTCCAAGCTGGACCTCAGGGGGGCGTATAACCTCATAAGGGTCCGTCAGGGGGATGAGTGGAAGACGGCGTTTAACACTCCTGAGGGTCATTTTGAGAGTCTGGTTATGCCGTTTGGGTTGACCACCGCGCCTGCCATTTTCCAACATTTTATTAATGATGTACTTGCTCATGTCCTGGGGAGATTTGTGATTGTATACCTGGATGATATCCTCATTTATTCTAGCGATCGGGACACTCATTTGGAGCATGTTAGGCAGGTGTTACAGTTGCTCCGGGAGAACCAGCTCTATGCTAAGCTGGAAAAATGTTTATTTTTTGTCCAGGAGTTGCCCTTTTTGGGATATATTGTGTCCGCAGCCGGTTTTAAAATGGACACCGCTAAGGTGCAAGCGGTGCTGCAATGGGAGAGGCCGGAGAGTCTGAAAGCACTCCAGCGGTTCCTTGGGTTTGCGAATTATTATAGGAAATTTATAAAACACTTTTCGACTGTCGCCAAACCGCTCACGGACATGACAAAAAAGGGTGCCGATCTGGCGAACTGGCCTGAGGTGGCTATACGTGCATTTGAGCGTCTGAAGAATAGTTTTGCTTCAGCCCCCATTCTGGTGCAACCAGACGTGTCTAAACCTTTTGTGGTAGAGGTTGATGCGTCGGAGGTGGGAGTGGGGGCAGTACTGTCTCAAGGCTCGTCCTTGAGCGAGATGCATCCATGCGCCTACTTCTCCAAGAAGCTGTCGCCGGCCGAACGGAATTATGATATCGGCAACAGGGAGTTGTTGGCCATCAAACTGGCTTTTGAGGAATGGCGACACTTCTTGGAGGGGGCGGCTCACCAGGTCACAGTTATCACCGACCATAAGAATCTGCTCTACCTGGAGTCGGCCAAACGTCTGTCTCCTAGGCAGGCTCGCTGGGCATTGTTTTTTACTCGTTTCAATTTTCTTGTGACGTACCGTCCCGGGGCTAAAAACACCAAGGCGGATGCTTTGTCTAGGTGTTTTCCGGGGGGAGAACCTCGGGAAGAGCCGGTACCCATCCTCCAGAAAGGGGTAGTGGTCTCGGCTCTCACGACTGAGGTAGAGCCGGAGATTGCCGAGGCCCAAGAGGAGGTACCACCAGGTCTTCCCGCCAACAAATCATTTGTACCCCTGCATTTTCGGCTTAAGGTGTTGAAGGAACACCACGATTCGGTACTGGCTGGTCACCCAGGGGTGAAGGGCACCTTAGAGCTGGTATCGCGTCGTTTCTGGTGGCCCAAAATCCGGCAGGACGTGGTCTCGTACGTGGCAGCTTGCATCACGTGCGCTAGGGCTAAGTCACCCCGAACCCGTCCTGCTGGCACGCTACAGCCTCTGGGGGTACCCAATAGGCCATGGACAGAAATCTCCATGGATTTTATCACTGACTTGCCAGCCTCGGCAGGGAACACGGTCATCCTGGTGGTGGTTGACCGTTTTTCAAAGATGGCGCATTTTGTGGCGTTGTCTTCTTTGCCCAATGCTAAGACGTTGGCTCAGGTATTTGTGAAGGAGGTGGTCAGACTCCACGGAGTACCGTCTGACATAGTATCTGATAGGGGTACGCAATTTGTGGCGAGGTTTTGGAAAGCTTTTTGCTCAAGGTTGGGGATCAAGTTGTCACATTCATCGGCGTTTCATCCACAGTCTAATGGACAAACTGAGCGCATGAACCAAAATCTAGAACAGTATTTACGATGCTTTGTGTCCGACAACCAGGAGGAGTGGTCTACTTTCCTTCCTCTGGCCGAATTCGCGTTAAATAATCACCGCCAAGAGTCATCAGGAGAGTCTCCATTCTTTTGTGTGTACGGTCAACATCCTCAGTTTTGTACCTTACATCAGGGTGACTCCGGGGGTGTCCCGGAGGAGGATCAGCTAGGAGCCCAATTGTCATCAGTCTGGAGGCGGGTGAAACAGCGTTTGTTGAGCATGAGTGCCAGGTACAAACGGGTGGCTGACAGTAGACGCGTGCCAGGTCCGGACCTGTGTGTGGGTGAATGGGTGTGGTTAGCTACGAAGAACATAAAACTCAAAATCCCATCTTTAAAACTGGGTCCAAGGTTTATTGGGCCTTTTAGGATTTCTGCCATCATTAACCCAGTGGCTTATCGGTTGGAACTTCCTGCGGTGTACAGAATACATAACGTTTTTCACAGGGCTTTATTGAAAAAGGTGGTAGGCTTGGTGGACACGACGCCGATGCCACCTCCAGTCATGGTGGATGGCGATTTAGAGTTCGAGGTCGCCAAGGTAGTGGACTCTCGAGTAGTACGCCGTACTCTTCAGTATTTGGTGCACTGGCGGGGGTATGGTCCGGAGGAGAGGTCTTGGGTTCCAGCCTCAGACATACATGCGGATCGGCTGGTCAGTTCTTTTCACCGTCGTCATCCGGACAAGCCGGGTCCTATGAGTCTTGAGGGCCCTGGGGTCCCTCGTAGAAGACGGGGTACTGTCATGTCGGACGCTGTTCACACCACAGCGTCCGGCAGGCAGAGGTAGTTCCACCTCCAGCCACTATAGCCTCAGTGGCGCCGGCTTGATCTTCAGGCTCTCGGGGGTTAATCCTGCTGGAGACCAGGTTGGAAGGTTAGTCACGCCCACGGTCTTTAAATAGTCATACTGGCATATGGGCGTCGCCGATTATAGCTTGTGTTTCATACCAAGTGGTTCCGGTCTGGAGTGGAGGTGTTGCAGAGAGAGATTCGTATCTGGTGTCGTATGATCCGTCGTTATCCTTTCTCCTTCCCATATTTGTGTTTAGTTGTGCCCTGTTCACATTACTGTTTATTCCTGTGTGTGTGCGGCGCAGTGCAGTTTAAGTTCTCCCTGTCTGTCATTATTTGTGTGGGAGCTTTGGTGGTGTGTCTCCTCACTGGGTGGAGGGTGGAGGGTTAAGTGCAGGGCTGAGCAGGAGATAAGGAAAGGTCGGAGGCTCAGGCATTTGCACCTTCAGCAAAAACCCTGGGTTGAGGGTCAGACAGGGTTTCCCCTAGTAAAAGGGACACCACAGGGGCCCCGGGTATTTCAGCCTTAGTTGAACTAAGCCCCCGTGACACAGAGCTCTTCATTCGGCATGTCCTTCGGCTTCATGGACTTCCACTCCACATTTCCACATTGTTTTCGACAGAGGAGTTCAATTCATTTCCTGCTTCTGGAGGTCCCTCTGTAAGCTGTTGGATGTCTCCCTGGACTTCTCTTCGGCCTATCACCCACAATCTAACGGCCAAGTGGAGAGAGTGAATCAAGTCCTCACAAACTATCTGCGACCCATTGTGAATGGTCACCTCAGCGACTGAGCCAACGTGCTGCTGTGGGAGGAATATTCCTACATGTCGGTGAGTCTTCCTCTAACTCCCCATTTTTCATTGTTTATGAACAGCATCCTAGGATCCCGACTCCACTGCCTCTTGCTTCTGGCAATCCTGCAGCTGAGTACCTGGCCAAGGACTTCTCAAAGTTCTGGATAGAGACCAGGACCTCACTGGAGCAGGCATTGGTTCGAACCAAGGAGCATGCGGATAAGAGATGTCTGGATCCGCTACCTTTCCAACCCAGAGAAAAGGTATGGCTGTCTTCCAGGAACATCCATCTTAAGGATCCTTCTTATAAGCTGACTCCTCATTTCATCAGTCCCTTTGAAGGGCTCCACCGCATCAACGATGTGTGCTATTGCTTGAAGTTGCCTAACTCCTTATGGATCCATAACTCCTTCCATGTCTGCCTGTTGAAGCCAATTGTTCTCAGTCACTTCACCAAGGATCCAGGTAAATTTCCTTCTCCTGTCAGTTCCAAGAATGTCTATGAAGTGAGGGACATCCTGGTTAGGAAGAGAAGAGGGGGCAGGTCTCTCTTTCTGGTTGACTGGAGGGGATACGTGTTATGATGAGTAACCGAAGGAGGAAAAAACAAAATACCAGCTAAGTCCAGAAAAACCAGAGAGGTTGGCAGCTATCGGATTGCAGACCCCTGAACCTATCCACAACAACTAGCAGTAGCCGTGGGGGGTTCCTACGGTGCCCTAGACCCCTCGATCACAGCCGGAGAACTAAATAGCCTAAAGACAGAAAGGGGAAAAACTAAACTGCCCCAGAGCAGACCCCAAAGCAATAGGCAGCCCCCAACATATAATGACTGTGAAGCAAGATGAAAACACTAACACAGATAGAAAGATAGGTTGAGCAAATGATGGGGCCCAAGCTAACTACATAGGACAGGATAGGAAAGCTGCTGTCTGCCATCCGCAAAACCCTATCAAAATGAGCCAACCAACTGATAGGAAAAACAGGCCCTGAAGACGCTAGGCTTCAAAAGACTATATCAGCACTCAGGTATATTCTGAAGACAGAGCAAAAGATCAACAGATCAGAGACAAAAATGGAATTCAGCTCACCCCCGGCCGGGGGTGGCAGAACTCTCAAAAAACAAGGCAAAACAAAAGCAAAACTGAAGAGTACAAAGCAGAGCAGAAAAACTTAGCTTTGAGATGCAGGAATCAGACTGGTCTCCAAGAATCCAGCAGGAAAATCACCAGCCAGGAAGAAGGGCGTCAGCAGCCTTATATCCAGTCCTCAATTCCAGCCACCCAGTCATCATCTAGCTGCCCATGTGTTTGGTAATCAGCCTCACTACCTTCCTTCACCAGAGGAGGGAGTTCATCAGACCTCAATGGTGAAGGGAAAAATGAACTCACAACAGTACCTCCCCCTTGAGGAGGGGTCACCGAACCCTCATCCATGCCACCAGGGCGATCCGGGTGAGCCCGATGAAAGGCACGCACCAATCTTTCGGCATGAATATCAGAGGCAGAGACCCAGGAATTATCCTCCTGACCATAAGCCTTCCACTTAACCAAATACTGGAGTCTCCGTCTAGCCAGATGGGAATCCAGTATCTTCTCTACCTCATATTCCATGTTACCTTCAACCAATATAGGGTCAGGAGGTGCCACCACAGGAACTACTGGTTCAACAAACCTCTTCAACAAGGACTTATGAAACACATTATAAATTTTAAATGTGACAGGAAGAGCCAACCGAAAAGAGACCGGATTAATAATCTCCAAAATCTTGTAAGGTCCAATAAATCTAGGCTTAAACTTAGGAGAAGCCACCTTCATAGCGATATTTTTTGATGACAACCAAACCATATCACCCACCTTAAACTGGGGACAACGGTCCTACGCCGGTTGGAAAACCGCTGGACCTTTTCCTGGGAGAGAGACAACTTATCCACTACTTGGTCCCAGATCTGGTGCATTTTCTCCACCACAGTGTCAACACCTGGGCAGGCAGAAGGCTCCACCTGCCCTGAAGAAAATCGAGGGTGAAAACCAAAGTTACAAAAAAAAGGTGACATCAAAGTGGCAGAACTAGCTCTATTATTTAAAGCAAATTCGGCCAAGGGCAAAAATGAAACCCAATCATCCTGATCGGCAGAAATAAAACATCTCAAATACAACTCCAAAGTCTGGTTTGTTCTCTCCGTCTGCCCATTGGTCTGAGGGTGAAATGCAGAGGAGAAGGACAACTGAATTCCCAGCTTGGAACAGAAAGTCCTCCAAAATCTAGACACAAACTGAACTCCTCTGTCAGATACAATGTTCTCAGGAATCCCGTGCAAGAGAACCACCTGTTGCAAAAACAAGGGCACCAACTCAGAGGAAGATGGCAACTTAGGGAGTGGTACAAGATGGACCATCTTAGAGAATCTATCACAAATCACCCAAATAACAGTCATTCTCTGAGAGACAGGCATATCAGAGATAAAATCCATTGAAATATGGGTCCATGGCCTCCTGGGCACCGGCAAAGGCATCAACAAGCCACTAGAGCGAGAACAAGGTTTAGACCGGGAGCAAGTCCCACAGGACTGCACAAAATTCCTGACATCATGAGACAAGGCGGGCCACCAAAAAGACCAACTCACCAGATCTCTAGTACCAAAAATACCTGGATGACCAGCCAATGCAGAGCAATGAACTTCAGACATCACTCTCTTCTTCCACTGGTCAGGAACATACAACTTTCCACTGGGACAATGCTCAGGTTTGTCCTCCTGAAACTCTTCCAGAGCACGTCTCAAATTGGGCGAGATGGCAGAAAGAACTACCCCCTCGCCTAAGATGGCAGCAGGCTTAGTCACAACAGGAGAATCAGCAAGGAAACTCCTAGAGAGGGCGTCTGCCTTCACATTCTTAGTGCCCGGAAGAAAAGAGACCACAAAATCAAAACGTGTGAAAAACAAGGCCCACCTAGCCTGTCTTGGATTCAAGCGCTTGGCCGACTCCAGGTAAATCAAATTCTTGTGGTCAGTAAGGACCATGACTTGGTGTTTGGCTTCCTCCAACCAATGTCTCCACTCCTCAAATGCCCATTTCATGGCCAACAGTTCCCGATTCCCCACATCATAGTTATGTTCGGATGGGGAGAACTTTCGGGAAAAGAAGGCACAAGGATTCATTTTAGATGTCACAGGATCTTTTTGGGACAACACCGCTCCTGCACCAATCTCAGAAGCGTCCACCTCCACCTGAAACGGGAGTGAGACATCAGGTTGCCGCAAAACCGGAGCAGAAGTGAATCTTCGCTTCAGCTCCTGAAAGGAAGAAACAGCCTCCGGAGACCAATTCAGCACATCAGCACCCTTCCTAGTCAAATCCGTCAATGGCTTGGCAATACCAGAAAAATTAGCTATAAATTTCCGATAAAAATTAGCAAAACCCAAAAACTTCTGGAGGGCCTTCAAATAAGTGGGCTGAACCCAATCATAAATGGCCTGTACCTTGGCCGGGTCCATTTCAATAGTTGACGGAGACAAAATAAATCCCAAAAATGAAATCCTCTGTACCCCAAAAAGGCATTTCGATCCCTTGACATACAGGTAATTCTCCCTCAAAATCCGGAACACAGTCCGAACATGTTCCACATGAGAGTCCCAATTCTTGGAGAAGATCAAAATATCATCCAGATAGATAATCAAAAATGTATCCACAAAGTTTCGGAATATATCGTTCATGAAGCACTGGAAGACAGAAGGGGCATTAGTGAGCCCAAAAGGCATCACCAGGTACTCAAAATGTCCCTCCGGAGTATTAAACGCCGTCTTCCATTCATCCCCATGCTTAATGCGAATAAGATTATACGCCCCCCTGAGGTCAAGCTTGGTAAACCAGCAAGCACCTTTAACTCTGGAGAATAGATCAGAAATCAGGGGTAACGGATACTGATATTTAACAGTAATTTTGTTGAGGGCACGATAGTCAATACAAGGCCTTAATGAACCATCCTTTTTAGCCACGAAAAAAAACCCAGCACCTAAGGGTGAAGAGGATGGTCTAATATGACCCTTCTCCAATGACTCCTTAATATAGGATTGCATAGCCTCGTGCTCGGGTACAGATAAATTGAAAAGCCGACCCTTGGGGAATTTACACCCCGGGTTCAGCTCAATTGCACAGTCATAACTCCTATGAGGAGGCAAAGACGCAGACTCATTCTCACTAAATACATCATAAAAGTCAGCCAAATAGTCAGGAACATCATGCGACTGGGGAGAGGTGGAGAAAACAGGAGCATCACTAAGGGCACACCGACAACCCCAACTCACCACAGACAAAGATTTCCAATCCAGAACTGGATTATGAATTTGCAACCAGGGAAACCTCAGAACAATGGTATCATGCATATTATGCAACACCAAAAATCTGCAATTTTCTTGATGGTCTGGGGAGACCCGCATTACCACCTGGGTCCAAAACTGAGGTTTATTCTTCGCCAAAGGAGTAGCATCAATACCCCTCAAAGGGATAGGCGTCCGCAGAGGTGTCATAGGAAATCCACAACATTTAGCAAAATCCAAGTCCATCAGGTTAAGAGCTGCTCCTGAATCCACAAAAGCCTTGGCGGAAAATGTGGACAGGGAGCAGATCAGAGTAATTGCCAGAAGAAACTTGGGTTGAACACCACCCACAGAAAACGTGTGTGCACAACGTTTCTCTCATTTAGGGCAGACAGAAATAATATGAGAGGCATCTCCACAAAAAAAACACAGCTTATTATGCCTTCTGAACTCCTGACGTTGCGCCCTAGACAAAACTCTATCACATTGCATAGGTTCAGACATTTGTTCAACAGATGGCAACATCTCTCGTGTAGTTTTGCGTTCACGTAAACGCCGATCCACCTGAATGGCTAATGACATAGAATCGTCAAGACCAGAGGGAACAGGAAATCCCACCATAGTATCTTTTACAGTTTCTGACAAACCCTTCCGAAAGAGGGCTGCCAAGGCACCATCATTCCAGGTAGTAAGGACCGCCCACTTTCGGAATTTTTGACAGTACAACTCTGCCGAATCCCGACCCTGGCTTAATGCCAACAGGGTCTTTTCAGCCTGATCAATAGCATTAGGTTCATCATACAACAACCCCAAGGCTTGAAAAAATGCATTCACATTATTCAGAATAGGATCATCAGGTTTCAAAGAAAACGCCCAATCCTGGGGATCGCCGCGCAGCAAAGAGATGACAATTTTTACCTGCTGCGCGGAGTTCCCCGACGAGTTATGCTTCAAGGCAAAAAATAATTTACAATTATTCTTGAAATTCAAGAATTTAGACCTATCCCCCAAAAATACATCAGGAGTAGGAATCTTTGGTTCAGCAGCATGTGAATGAGCAAGATAGGCGGAAATTCCCCGCACTTCAGCAGCGAGCTGCTCCACACGATCAGACAATTGCTTCATCTCCATTGAGAGAAAAATTCCCCCTACGGCCTCAGAGATATAGAGGAAAAAATATGCACAAAAAAAAAAAAATTCTGACACTTTTTCCTTTTTTCTTTTTTTCTTTCTCTTTACAATTCTCTCCTGCTATTGAGTACCCTAGGATCTGTGGTATGGCTGGTGATTCTGTTATGATGAGTCACCGAAGGAGGAAAAAACAAAATACCAGCTAAGTCCAGAAAAACCAGAGAGGTTGGCAGCTATCGGATTGCAGACCCCTGAACCTATCCACAACAACTAGCAGTAGCCGTGGGGGGTTCCTACGGTGCCCTAGACCCCTCGATCACAGCCGGAGAACTAAATAGCCTAAAGACAGAAAGGGCAAAAACTAAACTGCCCCAGAGCAGACCCCAAAGCAATAGGCAGCCCCCAACATATAATGACGGTGAAGCAAGATGAAAACACTAACACAGATAGAAAGATAGGTTGAGCAAATGATGGGGCCCAAGATAACTACATAGGACAGGAAAGGAAAGCTGCTGTCTGCCATCCGCAAAACCCCTATCAAAATGAGCCAACCAACTGCTAGGAAAAGCAGGCCCTGAAGACGCTAGGCTTCAAAAGACTATATCAGCACTCAGGTATATTCTGAAGACAGAGCAAAAGATCAACAGATCAGAGACAAAAATGGAATTCAGCTCACCCCCGGCCGGGGGTGGCAGAACTCTCAAAAAACAAGGCAAAACAAAAACAAAACTGAAGAGTACAAAGCAGAGCAGAAAAACTTAGCTTTAAGATGCAGGAATCAGACTGGTCTCCAAGAATCCAGCAGGAAAATCACTAGCCAGGAAGAAGGGTGTCGGCAGCCTTATATCCAGTCCTCAATTCCAGCCACCCAGTCATCATCTAGCTGCCCATGTGTTTGGTAATCAGCCTCACTACCTTCCTTCACCAGAGGAGGGAGTTCATCAGACCTCAAAGGTGAAGGGAAAAATGAACTCACAACAGATACGGCCCTGAGGAGAGATCCTGGGAGCCTGAGGAGAACTTTAGTGCCCTGGTTCTTCTTAGAAAGTTCCTGGCAGGTTTGAAGAAGGGGGGCATAAGGGAGAGGGTACTGTCATGCCCTCATCTGCAGGCCCGGTCTCCACTGTGCAGAGAGACCTGTGCTTATTTCACATCTCCACTGGTACTACTCGCTCTGTCTGTGGCTCCAGATGATCAGCGGCTCCTTTCTCTGCTAAGAACCTACATCTAGAGATGAGCGACTCTGCCTTTTTTCGGGTCGAGTCAAGTTTCATCAAACCCGACTTTCTCAAAAGTCGGGTCGAACGAAATCGGACGATTATCGTGAAAAGTCGAATGCCGACTGAAACACGAAACCCAATGCGAGTCAATGGGGAACCAAGGTCGGCAGGGAGTGGAGGACAGGAAACACACCTACAGTGCCCATTTTAATGCCAAAAACATCAATTCTTATTGCTTAAGCTTGTCAACCTTAATTTACTTTATAATAATAAATAGGCATTGAAAACTGGGGGCTATTTGGCTAAAGTTGTGGGGGGTAGGGCTGGCTCCAGATTTTCATGGGCCCTGGGCCAAAGAGTGTCACTGGGCTCTTTTAACACATGCCACAATTCATGATCCTCTGATATGGCAGAGAAATAGCGGTATAGTACAATGAAAAATACTTCACTTCTTACATCTCATGACTGATATCCATTTTAAATTCTCCAATAGCTCCAAAACGGACAGTATAATACTCCATACAGTATTATGGCCACCGCATAGTGCGCTATGCAGGGTAATGAGGCCCAAATATTTCTCCATATAGAATCATTGGTCCCATATAATGTTTGAAACAGTATATGATGAGCTCCACATAATGCTACAGTATATGTTGGTCCCATGGATGAAGCTCCACTGTGTTTTGGGCCCAAATAATGCTCCATATATAATGGGCCCTATTTCTAATGCTCCAGTGCATAATGGGCCCTGTAAATGCTGCTCCAGTGTCTGATGTCCACCTTTGGAATGCTCCAGTGTATGGTGGGCCTCATATATCATTCTCCAGAGTATAGTGCTCCCCAAAAATAGCTGTCCCAACATTGAAAACAATTAAATAAGTCTCCTCGCTAGGGAATCCCTGTACTTGTCTGGACTCCTCGTCATCCCCATCTTCCATCTCACTGCACTTGGACTGTTTAGGCAGAGGGCGTACAGACGTGATGTCATTGTGCTCTCTGACCAGAATGTCACTGTCAGGAAACGCGGAAGACGTCACGGCAGGGAGCAGAGAGAGGTAAGTATTTCAACTTTGCAAGTGCTGTGATCCTGAGTAAGCAGGGGGGCCCACTCGTTGGCGATGGCACTGGCACAGGGCCCCTCATAGTATGGCGGTGTGTCTGAGACACTTTTGCATACTATGAGGGACCCTGTGGAAGTGCCGTCGCCCATGAGTATGCTCAAGGAACCTGCACTTTCATCTGCATCTTCCTCTTTGTCACCGTGTAAGGTGGCATAGTATGAGGGAAGGGGAACCTGAGTTTCATCAGGGTCAGATTCTGGCTGTGTAGAGTGCGAGGGGAATGTAGTGGTCTGAGTCAATGTACCAGCAGAATCATCTAGCAGTGGCTGGCCATCAGTGCACTTGTGGCACCCCCAGGAGTACGGTCTCCACAGTGGCATTACCTTCCTCCTAGGGAGTGTGATGTCATGCTTGGGAGCAACGAAGGATCTCTCTAGCAGTTAAACCAACACACAATGCAGTTCCCACTCCAGGCCAGCAGGGAGACCTCTGAACCTGACTGCTGAGGAGCTGCTCTCTGTGGTCGGGATGAGGTAAGTTAGGGCAGTCTGTGAAGGGATGGGGAAGTGTGTGGACGTGAGAAGGGGAGCTGGAGGATGAGCAGAGTTAAGGCTCACTCCTAGCTGGAGCGCATGGTCCGGATTTCGGTCTCCGAGTTTGTAGGGACACTGACGGTCCTGCAGCAGAAACCAGAGGAAGTAGCAGCTGGAAATGCTCTGTTCCTAACTAAGGCTCGGAGGCCTCAGCAGCGACGTGTGTGAGTCAGTAGGAAAAGGCTATGGCTACCTGCCATACGAGAAAGTTCCAAAAGAGAGTCAACAGGGGGAACGTCAGTGAACTCAGTACTGCGAGTACCTCAGATAAGCGCTAGAATGGAGGCCACACTACCTATCTGCAGAGAGAGAATTCCAAATTTGCTTCCAGGCTGACCAACTCCTTCTCCATCTGTACTCTGGATCCTGGATGGCACTTACCAAGTACAGGTAAAGGAACTGCACGACTGTGTCTGTCATCTTTCTCCTGCGCCTGGCGCACGGCTCTGCTACTTCCTGCACTGCACACCATCTACCAACTCTTTCATCTGCCCTGCGACTACGGCCCTACCTGTGCAGGGCTTCTACATCTTAGCTGCACTACAACATCTGTCCCAGAGAAGCGACACTGCAGCACGGGTCGATGTGATCAGAAACCACAGGTGGCGTCACGTATCATTCACCTATAAACGTTATTCACCCCTTTGCATGGACGCCCAGGGCCATGGAACGAGTCATCACCACCAACGTGACATCCCTCTGAGACACCGGCCCGGTAACGATTAACTCCACTGCCCTGGTTGGCCACCCACACTCCATGTCAGATTCATCTTGGACTGGGGAATTCACGATTTGACTTGATAACCCAGGCACGATATGATAGAAAGAGCTACATGGACTAATGTGAAGTGTGGCCTGCTGCATCATTCACTTTTGGTGGGGGTGAAGGACACAAGGAAAGGGGTTCTTCCCAACCAGGAGCCAGCACTTGATGACTCAGTGCTTGCATTTTTTGAAACTTCAGAGTAGGAGGGCATATTGGCTGGAGTCTGTTTCAGCAATGTAAGCCAAAACCAGTTCCTGATGCTCCGGCTTTAAAAGCGATTAACCTACTCGCAGAAAAGGTAGCCTTCCAGGTGTTCCAGAGCCAGACCATGACGCAGGCTCAACACCTCCTGCCTTAGCTGCTATTGTGCTTTTGCCACTACCAGCAGATGCACCACCACCATCAGCAGCAGCTGGCCCCCCCATGCCCACGTCCACGCCCTTTTCCACCAAACTTCAAAATGTTGCAGAACATGAACCCAAAATAACATCAGATATATGGTACTGTATCAGAAGCGTACAGCTCTATACAGTCAAAGGATGATTGTCAATCTCCCTATATATACCATCAGTCACACAGAGACGCTCACAGGCTCAGTATGGATTAGACAAGAATATAAAAAGTAGAAAAAGTGTACAGTATCATCAGATAGCAGGTATATATAGTATAGTTTAAACATTCTAAATCTCTGTAGATAGTTCAGGAGGCAGACACAGACGCTCTCAGGCTCAGCATGGATTACAACACAATATAAAAAGCCGTAAAACGGTAATGGATCTGAAGATTACAGCTGTACACAGTGTAGGCGTCATTGTTGTCAATCTCAGTATTTATTTTCACAGTCAGAAAATAACTCTCACTTGGTCAGTTTGGATTAGACAAGAATATAAAAAGCAGTAAATGGGTAATGCATCACAAGCATAAAGCTGTATACACTAGTGTTGGGGTAATTTTTAAATGTACATCTAAATTGCAGGAGTAACCAACAGACTGTCACGCGCTCAGGATGGATCACACCACAATATAACAAGAAGATCCGCAAGAAATAATCACACATGTGGGACAATGTTCCAGGTGTCAATGATACACTTAGAGTGGTGGGTGGAGGAGGACTTCCTGGCAGAAAGGGTACAGTATCACCAGATACCAGGTATATATAGCATAGTTTAAGCATTAAAAATGTACATCTATATATTCAGGAGTAGTGTTGAGCCACCTCGTTTTGGTTCGTCGAACACGAGGCAAGTTCGTTGAATGTTTGTCGAACGTTCCACGAACGGCGTCGAACACTATTGAAAACAATGGCAGGCAAACCCAAACACATACAAACACATAGAAAACAATTATAAAACACCTTAAAAGGTGTCCCAAAGCAGACAAAATGCTCAGAATACAAAAATAACATATGGAAAATGGCAACTGCATATAGAAAAGAGGTGGAGGAGTAAAAGGAGGAGGAGACACAGATATAGGCATGTCATGCCCTTATGAAGTCAAGAAAGGCTGTAATAAAAATGTAAAATACCAAAAAACAGTAAAAATCTGAAATCGAAGACGATCATATACCGTCGGACTTCCCAACATAAATTAGGCCCACTGCTGATCGGGCGGCGTTATTCCCACGAACCTCCGAAAAGCGTCCATGAAGGCAAAGTGTTTGGTTTCCAGGGGCAGTATGGTTGCAAAGCTGAACCTTAAAGGAATGTCCAGAAGGGCACCACCAGGAGTGGAGCCTGCGGCTTAATTCGACTCCACCCGGGAAACCTCAACCATGCCAGCTACAGAAAAGATTGACAGATTGCAAGCTTTGTTGATTCTGTGGGTGGTGGTGGATGTCTGTTTTTAGTTGTGCTAGTGATTTGTCAGCTTAATTCCATTAACGAACGAGACTCCGGCATGCCCCCTCGGTACGCGTCAAGCTTACTGGAGGGACATGCGAGGCTCTGGCATGCGAGATCGATCAATAACAGGTCTGTCATGCCCTTACATGTCCGGGGCTGCATGCGTGCTACACTGAAAGGTCCAGCGTGTGTCGCTTACAGGTGCAGATAACCCACTGAACCCCGTTAGTGATGGGGATCTGAGATTACAATTCTTCCCCGCTAACGAGGATTTCCCAGTAAGTGCAGGTCAACCGGAATTCCCGAATTAGGCCTAACTGGCATTCCAGAAAAAAATGAAAAAATTAAGTGTCCAAACCACAGGTGCTGTAGCTTGCTTAACAGCTGGGCTCCTATGCTGAGTAGCACGCAGTTCTTACATAAACAGATAATATATAAAACAAAACCATACGGAACCAAATGTAGATCCCAGTAGAGTCGCCCACTATATAGTGTCGTCTCAATGGGAAATAGACACTCCCGCATAACATATTAAACAGGAAAAAACAGGGAGTACAAGTCCAATCACATAAAAGTAATGAGCAAAGTTTATTAAACATATAATACTGACAATTACATAAATGACAGAATATACATAAAGGATCAGATAAGTATCTGCTGCTTGTTAGTCCTAAGAAATTAACAAAATAAAGTGCTTAGTGCCTGTAACAAATATGGGCCATATTTGAGGGATATAAAGGTAAAAGAGATCCTAACAGGTGCGCATCCTGAAAAAATCACTATCCCAAGCCATAGTGCTTACCCATACTAAACTTAGCCAAGGACCACAAGCAGCGCCGCCACCGACGCGCGTTTTGCCTCTTTTTCAAGGTGCCGTACTGTGTTGTGTGAGGGGCCGAGTTATATATCCTGTTACCAGGTGCTCCAATCAAGCGGCGCGTGTGTCCGGTGTCCTGCCCCGGAAGCTGCATCACCACCGGCGACAGCGCGGCGCCGCGTCTCAGACGACGTCGCTATGACGTCACTGACCCGCAGACGCCACTGATGCGCCTCAGCAATGCTCCATGGGCACACACCGCAGACATGCGCACTGGAGCCAACTCTCTAGGTGATACATCCAAGAAAGGGAAATGGGTTCTAGATATAACAAATTACACAAAGTGCATATATATATAAATGAATCCAAAAGATTAATGAGCACTAGCTCATAACAACTATATCATTAATAATAGTGAAAAATAAAAATATAAAAATATATAAATATATATATAAAATATATAATCCCATTACAATGGACATTAATGTGATTATACCATCAACTATGTATTCCTTTTATATATAAAGGAGAGATGGTACATGTGAAATACTTAAAAAAAAAAGTGCACATATAAATGTGATTATACTATCAGCTATGTATTCCTTTTATATACACAGAAAAAATGGTGCATATGAAATGCTTCAAAAAGAGTGCACACATAATACATGTGACATATATAAAATAATACACCAACGTGAATAAAAATATTTATCTTTTTTTCTTTCTTTTTATTATTCATCTTTTTTCTTCTTTTTCTTGTTAAATAAAAATAGTCCCATAAGCCAAACTTGATATAATGTTCTTGAGCCAGGATATAACACAAAGGGTCCCTCCAGATCTTCCCCACTAAACGTCCTAGAAATTACGGTATTCCATTAGAGATGACTAAAGGGAAACAAACCAATACAGTGAACATACAAACATATATAATAAAAAACAAAACCATATCACAACACAAAAATTACAGATATGAGCTAAAACTCAACTGCTCATTGAGTCCAGCCGGTGTGATGGTATCAAGAACTGTGATCCACCGGCATTCCCTTTGAGCTAACACACGTTTGGTGTCACCCCCCCTTATTCCCGCACGGATCCTGTCAATACCCCAAGCTTGGAGTCCACTCGGATCACATTTATGTTTCAACCGAAAGTGTCTCGGAATAGGTTTGAGAGCATTAATATCCTCCACTTCACGTGCCGCCATTATATCTCTAACATGTTCTCTTATGCGAACGCGTAGTTCGCGTGTAGTTAATCCAACATATATTAGCCCACACGGGCAAACTGCATAATAGACCACATATGTGGTACTACACGTGATGTAACCTCTAATTTTGAATTCACGACGGCCATCCGATGAAGTGAATGATAATGCTCTCCGAAGATTCCTACATGCTAGGCACACTCCACATGGAAAAAATCCATTCCTGGGTGTGCCAGCCTGAAAGAAGTCTATACTTTTGGTGGTATAGTGACTCCTCACTAGCATGTTCTTGAGGGTATTACACCTCCGCGCAGTCATAAGGGGGCGTTCAGAAAGGCACTCACGTAAAATTGGGTCAGTTCTCAGAACCGCCCAATGTCGGTTCAAGATAGATCTCATCAGGTCCCATTTGTGATTGTATGTTGAAATAAATCTTACTTCTCCATCCATTTTAGGTTTGGATTTTTTCCACCTGTTTCCCAAGAGATCAACCCTAGAAGATCTTTTGGCCCGCCAATAACCTCTCCTAATGCTTTTACCACTGTAGCCTCTTAGGGCAAATCTTTCCCCAAGGTCCACCGCCTGAGCCTCAAATAAGGCATCAGTTGAGCAAATCCTCCTCGCACGTAAAAACTGTCCAACTGGAATAGACCTGATCGTGGAATGTGGATGTGACGAGGATGCATGCAAAAGGGCATTCACAGAAGTCTCCTTTCTATACAGATCGGTGTGAATTAAACCATCATCCTGTACTTTTATCATAACATCAAGAAATGTAATTTGATGGTGGTGAAAAGCATACGTAAGATGGATATTGAAACTATTCTGGTTCAGAACCCCCACAAAGTCATGTAACTCAGAGACAGGGCCTTGCCAGACAAATAGAACGTCATCAATGTATCTGAACCATCCCGCAATCTGGGGAGCGGCCAGTGCGCCATCCGAGAAAATCTCCCTCTCCCAAAAACCCAAAAAAAGATTAGCGTAGGATGGCGCACAAGCCGCCCCCATCGCGGTGCCCTGTCTCTGTAGAAAATATCTGTCCTTAAAAGTAAAGAAGTTGTGGGTAAGAACGAACTCCAATAGCTCCAAGACCAACTCACGCATGTCCGGATCTAAATTACTCGTTTCCAGGAAGAATCTGGAAGCCCTCAATCCATCCACGTGTCGAATACTGGTGTAAAGCGATTCGACATCTGCTGTAACCAAAATTATGTCCGCATCCACAAACAGGCCATCCAATCTCCTTAGGACATCATTAGTGTCCCTGACATAGGAGGGCAGCGTCTCAACCTGCGGATGTAAGTAGTATTCAATGAATTTGCAGGCTGGGTCGCATAGCCCCCCCATGCCAGACACAATGGGACGTCCAGGAGGAAGCACAGGATCCTTATGGACCTTGGGGAGAAGATAAAAAGTGGGAATCACCGG
Organism: Dendrobates tinctorius; assembly: GCF_039654945.1. Lineage (NCBI taxonomy): Eukaryota > Metazoa > Chordata > Amphibia > Anura > Dendrobatidae > Dendrobates > Dendrobates tinctorius. The sequence goes on from NW_027361833.1 coordinate 2,783,012, forward strand.
AGTATGAACCAAAAGGCCCTGCAAAACTTTTTTAGTTATAATACCTCTTTCATATGCCATTTCAAGAATATTATGTAATTCATTCTGAAAGATCTTAAGAGGACTATTTGGCAACTGAGAATAATTTTCTTTATTTCTCAATTGTCTGAAGGCCTCTTTTTCATATTTATCTACAGGCCAGAGAACCACGTTTCCCCCCTTATCAGCCGATTTAATAACAATGTCATCCCAACTTCCAATTTCACATAAAGCCACTCTCTGTTGTGGGGTCAAATTATCACTTTTTTTATAATTGGTGATGGTCTTAAGATCTTCAGTCACCAACCTTGTAAATATCTCGACCTGGGGACAAAGTGAAAAAGGGGGAAACGTGGTACACCTGGCTGCAATAGGAGGTAAAGATCCACTTACCGAATCTCCATGAGACTCACTCTCCAATTCTTCTAGAGTATGTATTGCCTCAGCTTCTGAGACCGATAGACTTTGGTCTGACAAAGGGCGTGAATGTAATTTTCTAAGGATGATCTTTCGGGAAAACAGGTGGAGATCCTTTACCGCTGTAAAGTAATCAAAATTATTTACTGGAGAGAATGATAAACCAAGTTGTAATACACTTTTGTGAAGATCAGAGAGCACATGTGAGGAGAGGTTAATTACCTCTAATGTGTTTGTTCGAGCTTTTTTATCACTCTTAGGTGAATTAGCCATTTTTCTTTTGTTGGTTTTTCCATTCTTCCAACGTCTATCTCTCACATGATCCCTCCTGTCCCACAAAGGCCGTACACCATCTGAAGTATTCATGGGTTCTTCAAGTGATGATACCGATGAAAGTGAGGTGGACCTTCCTCTTATAGGATTTTTATTATTATTATCATTCATTTGGCGATAACGCCATTTATAAATCCGATCCTGTTGTCGATCAGTAAGGTCACGCTGATATTTTTTAGTTTTTCTCTGGACAACCTCCGTTTCACATTTTTTTAAAAATGTCTCCACCTCCACCTTCACCTTGGCTACCATCTCACCAGCAAGGTTTTTGTTCACCTCATCCTGTATAGATCCAATTTCAACATCTAATTCATCTAATATCAAGTTTGGCTTATGGGACTATTTTTATTTAACAAGAAAAAGAAGAAAAAAGATGAATAATAAAAAGAAAGAAAAAAACAAAAATATTTTTATTCACGTTGGTGTATTATTTTATATATGTCACATGTATTATGTGTGCACTCTTTTTGAAGCATTTCATATGCACCATTTTTTCTGTGTATATAAAAGGAATACATAGCTGATAGTATAATCACATTTATATGTGCACTTTATTTTTTGAAGTATTTCACATGTACCATCTCTCCTTTATATATAAAAGGAATACATAGTTGATGGTATAATCACATTAATGTCCATTGTAATGGGATTATATATTTTATATATATATTTATATATTTTTATATTTTTATTTTTCACTATTATTAATGATATAGTTGTTATGAGCTAGTGCTCATTAATCTTTTGGATTCATTTATATATATATGCACTTTGTGTAATTTGTTATATCTAGAACCCATTTCCCTTTCTTGGATGTATCACCTAGAGAGTTGGCTCCAGTGCGCATGTCTGCGGTGTGTGCCCATGGAGCATTGCTGAGGCGCATCAGTGGCGTCTGCGGGTCAGTGACGTCATAGCGACGTCGTCTGAGACGCGGCGCCGCGCTGTCGCCGGTGGTGATGCAGCTTCCGGGGCAGGACACCGGACACACGCGCCGCTTGATTGGAGCACCTGGTAACAGGATATATAACTCGGCCCCTCACACAACACAGTACGGCACCTTGAAAAAGAGGCGAAACGCGCGTCGGTGGCGGCGCTGCTTGTGGTCCTTGGCTAAGTTTAGTATGGGTAAGCACTATGGCTTGGGATAGTGATTTTTTCAGGATGCGCACCTGTTAGGATCTCTTTTACCTTTATATCCCTCAAATATGGCCCATATTTGTTACAGGCACTAAGCACTTTATTTTGTTAATTTCTTAGGACTAACAAGCAGCAGATACTTATCTGATCCTTTATGCATATTCTGTCATTTATGTAATTGTCAGTATTATATGTTTAATAAACTTTGCTCATTACTTTTATGTGATTGGACTTGTACTCCCTGTTTTTTCTTACATAAACAGGCGGCATAGCTTGGTTCACTGGTGGGCTCCTCTGCTGAGTAGCAGACAGTGCTACAAGGCCCAAAAGGATTTTCTGGACAAGATGCGGTAAAAAATAATTAGAAACACACACGGTGTAGCTCCTTGACAGGTGTACTACACCGCTTGCTACCACACACCGCTACTATGCCATGAAGCAGTCTATTAACATTGAAAACCATTATTAATGTGAAAATGAAGTTACACTTTTGGTGAACAAACCGTTCTCGAATGGAACCTCGAACAGCCGAATTTAAAGCAAAGTGTTCGAGTTCAACAAACGGCTCGAACACCACCCAAAACAGCTGGAATTTTAACTTGGAGAACAGGTCGACTCGAACACCGCTCATCTCTAATCAGGAGGCAGACTCAGACATTCTCAGGCCCAGTATGGATTCGACAAGATTGTAGAAAGTTGAGAAAGGGTACCGTATCACCGGATAACAGGTATATATGTAGCATAGTTTACACATGAAAAACCTATGTCTATATGTCAGGAGGCAGACTCAGATGGTCTGAGGCCCAGTATGGATTCGACATGATTGCAGAAAGTTGAGAAAGGGTACAGTATCACTGGATAGCAGGTATATATAGCATAGTTTAAACATTAAAAATCTGCGTGTATATTTCCGGAGTCCGACAAAGACACTCACAGCCTCAGTATGGTTTAGACAAGAATCTAAAAAGTAGAAAAAGGGTTAAGTATTCGAAGCGTACACCAGTATACACTGTTGGGGTAATTTTCAATCTTCATATATATTTCAGTCTCAGTAAGACAGTCCAGACTCTCCGCAAGAGGAAACGAGATGGATACAAGTACAGACAGAAAGTCGACTGATTGCAGAAATTTTGGAATTACTAATCACGGTAAAAACTCCGGGGAGAATTCTCAGAGGCGATGCTGACCCTCAATTACTTTGTCTGTGGAGACAGCGAAAACAGTTCTTGTGAAGAAAGGTTTGCTGTATCGCAGTACCATGGAACCCATAACCATTACTCATCTCCATCAAATTGTGATCACAGGGACAGATGTAGACATTGTCCTCACTGCCTATTATAGTAACATAGTAACATAGTTATTAGGGTTGAAGGGAGACTTTAAGTCCATCTAGTTCAACCCATATCCTATCCTAACCTGCCCTAACATGTTGATCCAGAGGAAGGCAAAAAACCCCCATGTGGCAAACAGTAAGCTTCACATTGGGGAAAAAAATTCCTTCCTGACTCCACATATGGCAATCAGACTAGCTACATGGATCAACGCAATATTAAGGAAACTAGTGTATATACCCTGTAATATTATACTTTTCAAGAAAGGCATCCAGTCCCTTCTTAAATTTTAGTAGGGAGTCACTTATTACAACATCATATGGCAGAGAGTTCCATAGTCTCACTGCTCTTACAGTAAAGAATCTGCGTCTGTGAGTATGCTTAAACCTTCTTTCCTCCAGACGTAGAGGATGCCCCCTTGTCCCCGTCACAGGTCTAAGAGTAAAAAGATCATTATAAAGGTCTTTTTACTGTCCCCGCATATATTTATACATTGTAATAAGATCACCCCTAAGCCTTCGATTTTCCAAACTAAATAACCCCAAGTGTAATAACCTGTCTTGGCATTGCAGACCCCCTAGTTCCCTAATAACCTTGGTCGCTCTTCTCTGCACCCGCTCCAGTTCAGCTATGTCTTTCTTATACACCGGAGACCAGAACTGTGCACAGTATTCTAAGTGTGGTCGCACTAGTGACTTATATAGAGGTAAAATTATTTTCTCCTCATGAGCATCTATGCCTCTTTTAATGCATACCATTGTTTTATTTGCCTTTGCAGCAGCTGCCTGACACTGGCCACTAAATGTGAGTTTGTCATCCACCCATACACCCAGGTCTTTTTCAGTGACAGTTTTGCCCAGTGTTTTACAATTAAGCACATAATTATACATCTTGTTCGTTCTACCCAAGTGCATGACCTTACATTTATCCCTATTAAAGCTCATTTGCCATTTATCAACCCAAGCTTCTAGTTTACATAAATCCTCCTGTAATATAAAATTGTCCTCCTCTGTATTGATTACCCTGCAGAGTTTAGTGTCATCTGCAAATATTGAAATTCTACTCTCTATGCCCGCTACAAGGTCATTAATAAATATGTTAAAAAGAAGCGGGCCCAAAACTGACCCCTTTGGTATCCCACTGCTAACCGTGACCCAGTCCGAGTGTGCTCCATTAATAACCACCCTTTGTTTCCTATCCCTGAGCCAGCTCTTAACCCACCTACACATATTTTCCCCTATCCTCATTGTTCTCATTTTATGTATCAACCTTTTGTGTGGTACCGTATCAAAAGCTTTTGAAAAGTCCATGTACACCACATCCACTGCATTCCCTTGGTCCAGTCCGGAACTTACCTCTTCATAAAAGCTTATCAGATTAGTCTGACAGGAACGGTCCCTTGTAAACCCATGTTGATATTGGGTCATGAGGTTATTCTTCTCCAGATACTCCAGTATAGTATCTCTTAGAAAACCCTCCAGGATTTTACCCACAGTTGAGGTTAAACTTACTGGCCTATAATTTCCAAGTTCAGTTTTTGTCCCCTTTTTGAATATTGGCACCACATTTGCTATACGCCAGTCCTGTGGTACAGACCCTGTTATTATGGAATCTTTAAAGATTAAAAATAATTGTCTATCTATGACTGTGCTTAATTCCTGCAGTACTCGGGGATGTATCCCATCCGGGCCCGGGGATTTGTCAATTTTAGTGATTTTTAGACGCCGCCGTACTTCCTGCTGGGTTAAGCAGGTGACATTTAATGAAGAATTTTTATCCCTGATCATGTTATCTGTCATGGGATTTTCTTGTGTAAATACTGTTGAAAAAAAGTCATTTAGCATATTGGCTTTTTCCTCATCCTCATCCACCATTTCACCCAGACTATTTTTAAGGGGACCAACACTATCATTTTTTAGTTTCTTACTATTTATGTAGTTAAAGAATATTTTGGGATTATTTTTACTTTTTCTGGCAATGAGTCTCTCTGTCTCAATCTTTGCTGTCTTTATTTGCTTTTTACAGAATTTACTTAATCTTCTGTATTTAGTTAATGCCTCATCACTACCTACTTGCTTTAATTCTCTAAATGCTTTATTTTTGTCACTTATTGCGCCCCTTACAGCTCTATTTAGCCATAGTGGTTTCCTCCTATTTCTCGCATGTATATTGCCATACGGTATATATTGTGCACAGGTCCTATTCAGGATGCTAATAAACGTCTCCCATTTTTTTTTTGTATTTTTATGTCTCAGGATATCGTCCCAGTTAATTGCACCAAGATCATCTCTCATCCGTTGGAAATTTGCTTTCCTGAAGTTTAGTGTCCTTGTAACCCCTCTACTACACATCTTATTAAAGGATACATGAAAACTTATTAATTTGTGATCACTAGAGTTGAGCGACTTTTGGTTTTTTAGGGTCGCGTTTCGTTTCGTGAAACCCGACTTTTCCAAAAGTCGGGTCGAGCAAGATCGTCCGATTATAGGGAAAAGTCGGGGTCGTCCCGAAATACGAAACCCAATGTAAGTCAATGGGGAATAAAAGTCGGCAGTGAGAGGAGGACAGGAAACACACCAACAGTGCCCATTTGAATGCCAAAAGCATCAATTCTTCTTACTTAAGTTTGTCAACCTTAATTAAATTCATAATACAAGTTACGCACTGAAAAATGGGGGTTATTTGGCTACAGTTGTGGGGGGGGAGGGCTGGCTCCAGGTTTTCATGTGCCCTGGGCGAAAGAGCGCCCCTTTAACACATACCACAACTCATCATGCTCCGATACGGCAGAGAAATAGCGGTATAGTACAATGAAAAATACTTCACTTTTTACATCTCATGACGAGGCCCATCTATTTCTCCATACAGAATCATTGGTCCCATATAATGTTTGAAACAGTATATGATGAGCTCCACATAATGCTACAGTATATGTTGGTCCCCATGGATGAAGCTCCACTGTCTTATGGGCCCAAATAATGCTCCAAACATAATGGGCCCCATTTCTAATGCTCTAGTGTATAATGGGCCCTGGGCCAAAGAGTGTCACTGGGCTCTTTTAACACATGCCACAATTCATGATCCTCTGATATGGCAGAGAAATAGCGGTATAGTACAATGAAAAATACTTCACTTCTTACATCTCATGACTGATATCCATTTTAAATTCTCCAATAGCTCCAAAACGGACAGTATAATACTCCATACAGTATTATGGCCACCACATAGTGCGCTATGCAGGGTAATGAGGCCCAAATATTTCTCCATATAGAATCATTGGTCCCATATAATGTTTGAAACAGTATATGATGAGCTCCACATAATGCTACAGTATATGTTGGTCCCATGGATGAAGCTCCACTGTGTTTTGGGCCCAAATAATGCTCCATATATAATGGGCCCTATTTCTAATGCTCCAGTGCATAATGGGCCCTGTAAATGCTGCTCCAGTGTCTGATGTCCACCTTTGGAATGCTCCAGTGTATGGTGGGCCTCATATATCATTCTCCAGAGTATAGTGCTCCCCAAAAATAGCTGTCCCAACATTGAAAACAAATAAGTCTCCTCGCTAGGGAATCCCTGTACTTGTCTGGACTCCTCGTCGTCCCCATCTTCCATCTCACTGCACAGTATTTCAACTTTGCAAGTGCTGTGATCCTAAGCAAGCAGGGGGGGCCCACTCGTTGGCGATGGCACTGGCACAGGGCCCCTGATAGTACGGTGGTGTGTCTGATGGCGGGTGGGCCGAACCTGCACTTTCATCTGCAGCTTCCTCTTTGTCACCGTGTAAGATGGAACTGTATATGGGAAGGGTAACCTGAGTTTCATCAGGGTCAGATTCAGGCTGTGTAGCGTGCGAGGGGAATGTAGTGGTCTGGGTCAATGTACCGCAGATTCATCGAGCAGTGGCTGGGCATCAGTGCACTTGTGTCGCCCCCAGGAGTACGGTCGCCACAGTGGCATTACCTTCTTCCTAGGGAGTGTGATGTCATGCTTGGGAGCAACGAACGATCTCTCTAGCAGGTTAACTGATTGGGCGGCGTTATTCCCACGAGTCATGACCCTCCAAACAGCGTTCATGAAGGCAAAGTGTTTGTTTTATGTGGGCAGTATGGTTGCAAAGCTGAACCTTAAAGGAATGTCCAGAAGGACACCACCAGGAGTGGAGCCTACGGTTAAATTCGACTCCACCTGGGAAACCTCAACCATGCCAGCTACAGAACAGATGCACACATTGCAAGCTTAATTCCGTTAACGAAGGAGACTCCGTCATGCCCCGCGGTCCGAGTCCGGCTTACTAGAGGGACACGTGAGGCTCTGGCACATGAGATTGGCCAATAACTGGTGTGTCATGCCCTTACATGTCCGTGGCTGCATGTGCGCTACACTGAAAAGGCCAGCGTTTGTCGCTTACAGGTGCAAATAACCCGCTGAACAACGTTAGTGATGGGGATCACTGATTACAATTATTACCCGCGAACAATGATTTCCCAGTAAGTGCAGGTCAACCGCAGTTCCGGAATTAGGCCTAACCGTCATTCCTGAAAAAATGAAAAACTTACGTGTGCAAACCACAGGTGCTGAAGCTTGCTTAACAGCTCGCCAGCCGTTCTCATGCCCAGTATGGATTACACGTGATTGCACAAAGGTGAGAAAGGGTACCGTATCCCCAGATAACATGTATGGATAGCGTACACATTCAAAATATATGTCTATACATCAGGAGGCAGGCTCAAACGGTGTTAGGCCCAGTATGGATTGCACGTGATTGCACAAAGGTTAGAAAGGGTACAGTATCCCCAGATAACATGCATGGATAGCGTACACATTCAAAATATATGTCTATACATCAGGAGGCAGGCTCAGACGGTGTTAGGCCCAGTATGGATTGCACGTGATTGCACAAAGGTTAGAAAGGGTACCGTATCCCCAGATAACATGTATGGATAGCGTACACATTCAAAATATATGTCTATACATCAGGAGTCAGGCTCAGACGGTGTTAGGCCCAGTATGGATTGCACGTGATTGCACAAAGGTTAGAAAGGGTACCGTGTCACCAGATAACATGTATGGATAGCGTACACATTCAAAATATATGTCTATACATCAGGAGGCAGGCTCAGACGGTGTTAGGCCCAGTATGGATTGCACGTGATTACACAAAGGTTAGAAAGGGTACCGTATCCCCAGATAACATGTATGGATAGCGTACACATTCAAAATATATGTCTATACATCAGGAGGCAGGCTCAGACGGTGTTAGGCCCAGTATGCATTGCACGTGATTGCACAAAGGTTGGAAAGGGTACCGTATCCCCAGATAACATGTATGGATAGCGTACACATTCAAAATATATGTCTATACATCAGGAGGCAGGCTCAGACGGTGTTAGGCCCAGTATGGATTGCACGTGATTGCACAAAGGTTAGAAAGGGTACCGTATCCCCAGATAACATGTATGGATAGCATACACATTCAAAATATATGTCTATACATCAGGAGGCAGGCTCAGATGGTGTTAGGCCCAGTATGGATTGCACGTGATTGCACAAAGGTTAGAAAGGGTACCGTATCCACAGATAACATGTATGGATAGCGTACACATTCAAAATATATGTCTATACATCAGGAGGCAGGCTCAGACGGTGTTAGGCCCAGTATGGATTGCACGTGATTGCACAAAGGTTAGAAAGGGTACCGTATCCCCAGATAACATGTATGGATAGCGTACACATTCAAAATATATGTCTATACATCAGGAGGCAGGCTCAGATGGTGTTAGGCCCAGTATGGATTGCACGTGATTGCACAAAGGTTAGAAAGGGTACCGTATCCCCAGATAACATGTATGGATAGCGTACACATTCAAAATATATGTCTATACATCAGGAGGCAGGCTCAGACGGTGTTAGGCCCAGTATGGATTGCACGTGATTGCACAAAGGTTAGAAAGGGTACCGTATCCCCAGATAACACGTATGGATAGCATACACATTCAAAATATATGTCTATACATCAGGAGTCAGGCTCAGACGGTGTTAGGCCCAGTATGGATTGCACGTGATTGCACAAAGGTTAGAAAGGGTACCGTATCCCCAGATAACATGTATGGAGAGCGTACACATTCAAAATATATGTCTATACATCAGGAGGCAGGCTCAGACGGTGTTAGGCCCAGTATGGATTGCACGTGATTGCACAAAGGATAGAAAGGGTACTGTATCCCCAGATAACATGTATGGATAGCGTACACATTCAAAATATATGTCTATACATCAGGAGGCAGGCTCAGACGGTGTTAGGCCCAGTATGGATTGCACGTGATTGCACAAAGGTTAGAAAGGGTACCGTATCCCCAGATAACATGTATGGATAGCGTACACATTCAAAATATATGTCTATACATCAGGAGGCAGGCTCAGACGGTGTTAGGCCCAGTATGGATTGCACGTGATTGCACAAAGGTTAGAAAGGGTACCGTATCCCCAGATAACATGTATGGATAGCGTACACATTCAAAATATATGTCTATACATCAGGAGGCATGCTCAGACGGTGTTAGGCCCAGTATGGATTGCACGTGATTGCACAAAGGTTAGAAAGGGTACCGTATCCCTGGATAACATGTATGGATAGCGTACACATTCAAAATATATGTCTATACATCAGGAGGCAGGCTCAAACGGTGTTAGGCCCAGTATGGATTGCACGTGATTGCACAAAGGTTAGAAAGGGTACCGTATCCCCAGATAACATGTATGGATAGCATACACATTCAAAATACATGTCTATACATCAGGAGGCAGGCTCAGACAGTGTTAGGCCCAGTATGGATTGCACGTGATTGCACAAAGGTTAGAAAGGGTACCGTATCCCCAGATAACATGTATGGATAGCGTACACATTCAAAATATATGTCTATACATCAGGAGGCAGGCTCAGACGGTGTTAGGCCCAGTATGGATTGCACGTGATTGCACAAAGGTTAGAAAGGGTACCGTATCCCCAGATAACATGTATGGATAGCGTACACATTCAAAATATATGTCTATACATCAGGAGGCAGGCTCAGACGGTGTTAGGCCCAGTATGGATTGCACGTGATTGCACAAAGGTTAGAAAGGGTACCGTATCCCCAGATAACATGTATGGATAGCGTACACATTCAAAATATATGTCTATACATCAGGAGGCAGGCTCAGACGGTGTTAGGCCCAGTATGGATTGCACGTGATTGCACAAAGGTTAGAAAGGGTACCGTATCCCCAGATAACATGTATGGATAGCGTACACATTCAAAATATATGTCTATACATCAGGAGGCAGGCTCAGACGGTGTTAGGCCCAGTATGGATTGCACGTGATTGCACAAAGGTTAGAAAGGGTACCGTATCCCCAGATAACATGTATGGATAGCGTACACATTCAAAATATATGTCTATACATCAGGAGGCAGGCTCAGACGGTGTTAGGCCCAGTATGGATTGCACGTGATTGCACAAAGGTTAGAAAGGGTACCGTATCCACAGATAACATGTATGGATAGCGTACACATTCAAAATATATGTCTATACATCAGGAGGCAGGCTCAGATGGTGTTAGGCCCAGTATGGATTGCACGTGATTGCACAAAGGATAGAAAGGGTACCGTATCCCCAGATAACATGTATGGATAGCGTACACATTCAAAATATATGTCTATACATCAGGAGGCAGGCTCAGATGGTGTTAGGCCCAGTATGGATTGCACGTGATTGCACAAAGGTTAGAAAGGGTACCGTATCCCCAGATAACATGTATGGATAGCGTACACATTCAAAATATGTCTATACATCAGGAGGCAGGCTCAGACGGTGTTAGGCCCAGTATGGATTGCACGTGATTGCACAAAGGTTAGAAAGGGTACCGTATCCCCAGATAACATGTATGGATAGCGTACACATTCAAAATATATGTCTATACATCAGGAGGCAGGCTCAGACTGTGTTAGGCCCAGTATGGATTGCACGTGATTGCACAAAGGATAGAAAGGGTACCGTATCCCCAGATAACATGTATGGATAGCGTACACATTCAAAATATATGTCTATACATCAGGAGGCAGGCTCAGACGGTGTTAGGCCCAGTATGGATTGCACGTGATTGCACAAAGGATAGAAAGGGTACCGTATCCCCAGATAACATGTATGGATAGCATACACATTCAAAATATATGTCTATACATCAGGAGGCAGGCTCAGACGGTGTTAGGCCCAGTATGGATTGCACGTGATTGCACAAAGGTTAGAAAGGGTACCGTATCCCCAGATAACATGTATGGATAGCGTACACATTCAAAATATATGTCTATACATCAGGAGGCAGGCTCAGACGGTGTTAGGCCCAGTATGGATTGCACGTGATTGCACAAAGGTTAGAAAGGGTACCGTATCCCCAGATAACATGTATGGATAGCGTACACATTCAAAATATATGTCTATACATCAGGAGGCAGGCTCAAACGGTGTTAGGCCCAGTATGGATTGCACGTGATTGCACAAAGGTTAGAAAGGGTACCGTATCCCCAGATAACATGTATGGATAGCGTACACATTCAAAATATATGACGACCCAGACTACACAGCGGAGGAGCATGGAGAGGTAAAGATTGCAAATGCTGGGGCCCTGCCCAAGCAAGGGGGGCCCACTCATGGGCGTCGGTACTGGCACTGGGCCCCTCATAGTATGGTGTGTGTCTGATGGCGGGTGTGCACCACCACCGTCAGAGACACTTGATTGCACTATGAGGGACCCTGTGCCAGTGCCCGCGCCCAAGAGTCAGCCTACCCACCTGTCCAGGGCAACGGCACTCGCACGGTGTCGTACGCTAGGTGGTGACCCCGGCCATGGGGGGGGGAGGCAGCACAGTTAGGGAGTTTTTGAAATTGGCATATGTTGATGTTGGACATTCAGCTGATGCAAAAGGCGAAATAGGTCAAGTCCCAGGAAGAGGTGGACCAAAGCAAGCCAGTTTTCTGTCACCCTATGTGTCATCAGGGGAAGGTGGGACAAAATCCTTGGAAACCCATGCATGGTTCATTTTAATGAAGGTTAGATCATCCACATTTTGGGTTGACAGACGGGTCCTTTTTTCTGTCAGGATTGATCCAGCTGCACTGAAGACTCTTTCCGATAGCACACTTGCAGCTGGGCAAGCGAGCTCCTGTAAGGCATATTGGGCCAATTCAGGCCAGGTGTCCAGTTTAGCGGCCCAATAGTCAAAGGGGAATGACCTGTGTGGGAGAACATCGATATGGGAGGAAAAGTAGTTTGTAACCATAGTTGACAACTGCTGTCTCCTGTCACTTTCCATCGATGCAGTATTACCAGTTGTGTGAGCGGTACTTGAAAAATCAGTCCACAACATTGTCATGAAACCCCTGTCTCCAACGCCACTTCTGCTGTGTGCACCACGAACACCTCTGCCAAGCTGCCCCCGGCCCGTACGGCTCGTGTGAGAACCATCACCGCTGCTGTGTGCTGGGAATGCCTCAAGCAACCGATTTACCAGAGTTGCTTGTTTATTAGCCAATATTAGGTCAAGGTTCTCCTGTGGCATGATGTTTTGTAATTTGCCTTTATAGCGTGGATCCAGGATGCTGGCCAACCAGTAGTCGTCATCGTTCATCATTTTGGCAATGCGGGGGTCCCTTTTTAGGATATGCAAGGCATAATCTGACATGTGGGCCAATGTTCCCATTGTCAATGATGCACTGCGAGTGCTGGTTGGAGGAGCACTTTCTGGCAAATCCACATCCCTCCAGTCACGCACAAACCCTGTACCAGACCTTGCCACGCCAACATTTTCACTTGCCCCACGAGATGCATCCTCCTCCCCTAAATAATCATCCCCATCATCCTCCTCCTCCTCCTCCTCCTCTTCTTCCTCCACCTCGTCCAGGAGAGGTCCCTGAGCAGACAATGGCTGAATGTCATCAAGGATTCCCTCCTCCTCTTCCTCCTCATCAACATTGGCTGCAGAAGCCTGCTCCTTAAGGTGCGTCAAAGTTTGCATGAGCAGACGCATAAGTGGGATGCTCATGCTTAGGATGGCGTCGTCTGCGCTTACCAGCTGTGTGTATTCCTCAAAACACTGAAGGACTTTACAGAGGTCTTTCAGCTTCGACCACTGCACACCTGTCAACTCCATGTCTGCTCTCAAAGTGCCTGGCCGTGTATCCTCCCACAAATGCATTATGGCCTGCCTCTGCTCGCACAGACGCTCCACCATGTGCATGGTGGAGTTCCACCTTGCTGCAATGTCGATAATGAGGTGGTGGTTGGGAAGGTGGAGCAATCGCTGCAGCTTCTGCATACGAATGGAGTGTACAGGCGACCGGCGGTTGTGCGCGCACAGTCTTCGCACCTTCTGGAGCAGGGCTGTTAACTTCGGATAATTTTTGAGGAAGCACTGCACCACCAGGTTCAAGGTGTGAGCCAAGCAAGGTATGTGGCTGAGTTTTGAAAGGGCTATGGCTGCCACAAAATTACGGCCGTTATCACTAACTACCTTGCCTGCCTCAAGATGCACACTGCCCAGCTGTCACGGCACCGCCAGACTCAGGGCCTGCTGTCCCGGCCTCGGCCAGTAGGAGGCGCCGGACTATCACATCACCGTCAGACTCAGGGCCTGCTGTCCCAGCCTCGGCCAGTAGGAGGCGCCGGACTATCACATCACCGTCAGACTCAGGGCCTGCTGTCCCAGCCTCGACCACTAGGAGGCCCCGGACTGTCCTATCACCGTCTGACCCGTGGCCTGCAGTCTCGGCCTTGGTCTCTGGGAGGCGTTGTGCTTCAACCCCGAGTGATGGCGGCGATAGCCATGAGGCTCCTGCGCAGGCGTCCGCTGGACGCAGGCTTCGCTCCTCGGTCAGTCATGAAGGGGCTGGTGCATTACCATCCAGCATGGTCCTGGGGCGGTCCGGATGACATCATCAGGCCACGGGCCTGTAAGGGATGACCTGATCCCTCAAATACCTTGGGACTGCTCTTGCAGGCCGCCGGATATATTCTTGGTTCCCCTGCGTGTTACTGTGTGAATTGCTGTTTGACTGACTCTGACTTTTGCCTGGACTTCTGACTCTGCTTCTGCCTAACGACTTTGTACCTCTGCTGCCCTCCTGGTTTATGACTCTTACTTTGGCCTGGATTCTGACTCTGCTTCTGCCTAACGACTTTGTACTTCTGCTGCCCTCCTGGTTTATGACTCTTACTTTGGCCTGGATTCTGACTCTGCTTCTGCCTAACGACTTTGTACCTCTGGTGCCCTCCTGGTTTATGACTCTTGGCCTGGATTCTGACTCTGCTTTTGCCTAACGATTCTGTACCTCTGCTGCCCTCCTGGTTTATGACCCTGGCTTCGGCCTGGAATCTGACTCTGCTACTGTCTACTGTTTTTATACCATTTCTGCATGACTGGTTTAGTCTCGGATATCATTGCCTCTGTGTCCTGTATTGGAACACCTTTCTGGCGACCGTCCTGCTCTGGTCATTGCTCCTATTCAGACAGCGCCTCCTGGGCTCTGCTATAAATCCAGATCCCTGTATAGGGGTAAAGGGTATCAGTGTTTCTCGGGGTGCTGTCTGGCTGCAGTCCAGACCGCAGGCAGACGCCACATTATATCCGGCCACAAAAATAAAACGGCTTTTTGTGTCTATACTTAACACATATAAAAGCAGTTTTTCCTCACTTTTTTTTTCCTTCCTCCTGACTGAGCTGATTCCTGGCCCAAACACCTGTTACATTGCACAGCCTGGAAGGTCGCTCTCAGGCTCAAGCATGCTGCAGCCTGGAAGCTTCAAGGAAAATGCTGGCTGTTGGAAATCCACATTCCTGGATCATCACCCCCTGGACAGCTCTGGGGGTCAGGTATTGCCCGCAAATGCGGCCAAACTGTTGTTACCAGTTTCCCTTTCTTTTTCTAAGAAACGTCTGTGTGTGAAGGCTTATGTGGATTGTGGTGCTGCCGGCAACCTTATGGATTTTTTATTTGCTAAGCGCCTTGGTGTACCCCTGTCAAGGCTTAAAGCGCCTATTCAGACTACTGCGATTAATGGTACTTCTATATTCCAAGGAGGCGTGGAATTCGTTACTGCCGAAATTTCTATGTCAGTGGGGACATTACATAACGAGCAAATGTCATTTTTTGTTATATACAATTTATCTGATCCAGTTGTGTTAGGCATGCCATGGTTGTACCAACATAATCCGGTTATTGACTGGCGCATAGGTGACGTTGTGCGCTGGAGTCCACAGTGTCAGAGTAACTGTATGTCTTTTTCAGTAAACCAGATTAAAATTAAAACACCTTCTATTCCCTATGCGTTTACGGATTATGAAGATGTTTTCTCTATAGTGGAGTCGGAGAAACTACCTCCTCACAGAGAATACGATTGTCCTATTGAATTGGTCCCTGGTGCCCGTCTCCCTAAGGGGAGAATATTCAACCTCTCTGGTCCTGAGCGTGTAGCCATGAAGGAATACATAGCAGATAGCCTTCGAAAAGGCTTCATTAGACCTTCCACCTCACCTGTAGGAGCTGGGTTTTTCTTTGTAGAGAAAAAAGATGGTGGACTTAGACCATGCATTGACTACCGTGAGCTGAACGCCATAACCGTAAAAAATCAATACCCGCTGCCACTCATTCCTGATCTGTTTAATCAGTTACTGGGAGCTCGCTGGTTTACTAAGCTCGACCTCCGGGGGGCATATAACCTGGTCCGCATAAGAGATGGGGACGAATGGAAAACGGCCTTTAATACACCCCTTGGCCATTTTGAGTACCTGGTAATGCCCTTCGGACTCAGTAACGCTCCTGCAGTATTTCAGCACTTCGTCAATGATATTTTCAGAGATATTTGTGGGGTGTATGTCGTCGTATATCTGGACGACATTTTGATTTATTCTGCTGACCCTGTGACACATGCTCAACACGTCCGTTCAGTACTGCAGCGACTGCACGAAAACTCTTTGTTCGCGAAATTTGAGAAATGTGTTTTTTTTGCCGAAGAGGTGCAGTTCTTAGGATACATGGTCTCAGGCAAGGGGTTCCGCATGGATCCCGCCAAGATTCAACCCATTAAGGATTGGGTACAACCCAAATCGCTGAAAGCACTACAGCGATTTTTGAGATTTGCGAATTATTATCGCAAGTTCATCAGGGGATTCTCAGAGATTGCCAAGCCACTCACGGACCTTACCCGGAAAGGGGCGGACGTGACTAATTGGAATCCATAGGCAACCAGGGCTTTTTCCACACTAAAAGAGTGCTTCGTGGCCAACCCGGTGTTGATTCAACCTAACTTGGACCACCCGTTTATTGTGGAAGTAGATGCCTCCGAAGTCGGAGTGGGAGCAGTGCTCTCACAAGGCACTGCAGCCCTCACTCAGCTTCGCCCATGTGCCTTTTTCTACCGCAAATTCTCTGCCACAGAGAGAAACTATGACATTGGCAACCGAGAATTATTGGCCATCAAGTGGGCCTTCGAGGAATGGCGCCACTTCCTCGAAGGCGCCAAACACAAAGTTACTGTTATTACCGATCACAAAAACCTAACCTATCTAGAGTCGGCTAAAAGACTAAACCCTAGGCAGGCCAGGTGGGCCTTGTTTTTCTCCAGGTTCGATTTTTTAATCACCTTTCGCCCCGGAACCAAAAATGTGAGGGCAGATGCCCTCTCCCGCAGCTTTTGTCACACACACACCGAGGACTATGAACCAGCCCCCATATTGGCTAATGGCATTGTCGTGTCGGCAGTATCTCTGGACCTTCTGGAGGAGATCCGTAGGTCATCAGAACAAGCTCCTGACACTACGCCCCCCAAAAAATTATTCGTTCCAGCTACCTTTCGCTTACGAGTGTTAAAAGAATCTCACGACTCCGTCCTGGCAGGCCACCCTGGTCTCAATAATACCACTAGGCTGGTAACCAGGAACTTTTGGTGGCCAACGGTGGCCAAGGACTGTAAGGAGTACGTCTCAGCGTGTGAAGTCTGTGCCCGCGCCAAGTCCCCCCATAACCGTCCTGCCGGCTGGCTTCAGCCCTTGCCCACCCCTGAAAGTCCATGGACCCACATCTCCATGGACTTCATTACAGACCTGCCACCCTCTGAGGGGAAAACTTGTATTTGGGTGGTGGTGGACAGGTTCAGTAAACAGTCTCACTTTGTTCCCCTGTCTGGCTTACCCAACTCTGAAACCTTAAGTAAGTTGTTTGTTCTTCACGTTGTACGTTTGCACGGTGTTCCGGCAAATATCGTATCCGACAGGGGTACCCAGTTCGTCTCGAAGTTCTGGAGGGCGTTCTGTAGACGTATTGGTGTTGAGTTGTCCTTTTCCTCGGCATACCATCCCGAGACGAATGGTCAAACTGAGCGTGCCAATCAAACGCTGGAGCAATACCTCCGCTGCTATGTCTCAGCACATCAGTCAGATTGGGTGGAACATTTGCCATTGGCAGAGTTCGCTCTCAATAATAGATACCAAGACTCCATCAAGACCACCCCCTTCTTCTGTAACCTTGGACTACATCCGCGCTTTGGATCATTTTCGGCCAAGATGTCGGAAATCCCAGGGGTTGAGCAAAATATACATCGTCTAAAGACTATTTGGTCCGAAGTAAACTCTAATTTAAAAGGGGCTCAGATTAGACAGACTTCGGCAGCTAATAGACGACGATCCCAGGGGCCGCACCTGGGAGTTGGTGACAAGGTTTGGCTCTCTACAAGAAACATCAAACTTAAGGTACCGTCGGCCAAACTGGGTCCCAGGTTCATCGGCCCATATGAAATATTAGAGGTAATTAACCCGGTAGCGTTTCGGTTAAAGCTCCCGCAGTCTTTTAAAATTCCTAACGTTTTTCATAAGTCCCTCCTCAAGGTATACCGCTCCCCAATTCGTCCCGTCCGGTCCCCTCCTCCTCCAGTTTTGGTCAAGGGCGCCTTGGAGTACGAGGTCCAGGGCATATTTGATTCCCGTCTAGTGAGAAACTCGGTACAATATTTGGTGCATTGGAAGGGCTACGGCCCAGAGGAGAGGTCCTGGGTCCCCGCTAGTGACATTCGTGCAAAGCGGTTGATTAGGAAGTTTCACCTCCTCCACCCTGACAAACCGGGTTTTGAGGGTCCGGAGGCCCCTCTTGGAGGGGGGGTACTGTCACGGCACCGCCAGACTCAGGGCCTGCTGTCCCGGCCTCGGCCAGTAGGAGGCGCCGGACTATCACATCACCGTCAGACTCAGGGCCTGCTGTCCCAGCCTCGGCCAGTAGGAGGCGCCGGACTATCACATCACCGTCAGACTCAGGGCCTGCTGTCCCAGCCTCGACCACTAGGAGGCCCCGGACTGTCCTATCACCGTCTGACCCGTGGCCTGCAGTCTCGGCCTTGGTCTCTGGGAGGCGTTGTGCTTCAACCCCGAGTGATGGCGGCGATAGCCATGAGGCTCCTGTGCAGGCGTCCGCTGGACACAGGCTTCGCTCCTCGGTCAGTCATGAAGGGGCTGGTGCATTACCATCCAGCATGGTCCTGGGGCGGTCCGGATGACATCATCAGGCCACGGGCCTGTAAGGGATGACCTGATCCCTCAAATACCTTGGGACTGCTCTTGCAGGCCGCCGGATATATTCTTGGTTCCCCTGCGTGTTGCTGTGTGAATTGCTCTTTGACTGACTCTGACTTTTGCCTGGACTTCTGACTCTGCTTCTGCCTAACGACTTTGTACCTCTGCTGCCCTCCTGGTTTATGACTCTTACTTTGGCCTGGATTCTGACTCTGCTTCTGCCTAACGACTTTGTACCTCTGCTGCCCTCCTGGTTTATGACCTTGGCCTGGATTCTGACTCTGCTTTTGCCTAACGATTCTGTACCTCTGCTGCCCTCCTGGTTTATGACCCTGGCTTTGGCCTGGAATCTGACTCTGCTACTGTCTACTGTTTTTATACCATTTCTGCATGACTGGTTTAGTCTCGGATATCATTGCCTCTGTGTCCTGTATTGGAACACCTTTCTGGCGACCGTCCTGCTCTGGTCATTGCTCCTATTCAGACAGCGCCTCCTGGGCTCTGCTATAAATCCAGATCCCTGTATAGGGGTAAAGGGTATCAGTGTTTCTCGGGGTGCTGTCTGGCTGCAGTCCAGACCGCAGGCAGACGCCACACCAGCCATGACTCAGTTTGTCGCTTCAAGTACTCGGCCAGCACCTCGGCGGTGTGTCTGTCGCCCAAACACATCATCTGCAACACAGCCTGCTGACGCTTTCCACTAGCTGCTCGATAGGGGGACACCTCGTGTGCAACAGTGGCAGCTGCAGATGGAGTGCTCGTACGACTGCGCTCTGTGGACTAGCTTTCGCTTCTGGAGGAGGAGGAAGAGGAGGGTCGAACGCCTACAGCCAACTGTTTCCTATACCGTGGGCTAGGCAGCACTGTCCCACCACCGCTGTCCCCTGTGGACCCTGCATCCACCACATTAACCCAGTGCGCAGTGATGGACACGTAACGGCCCTGGCCATGGAGACTGGACCATGCATCAGTTGTGAGGTGCACCTTTCCGCTCACTGACTGCTTGAGTGCATGGACAATGCGGTCTTTCACATGATGGTGGAGGGCTGGGATGGCTTTGCGAGAGAAGAAGTGGCGACTGGGTAGGTCATAGCGTGGTACTGCATAGGCCATGAGTTCCCGGAAAGCTGCGCTTTCCACCAACCGAAAGGGCATCATCTCAAACGAGATTAGTTTGGCAATGTGGGCGTTCAAACCCAGTGTACGCGGATGAGAGACTGAGTACTTTCTTGACCTACTCATAGTGTCTGGGAGGGTGAGCTGGACTTGAGAGCTACATATGGTGGAAGTAGCGTGGACAGGGCGGACTGAGAGAGGGTTGATGATGGTGATGGAGTTGGTGTTCTTTCTGATGGCCAAGAATCAGTCTTTCGTTGATATAACAGTGGGATTCCCTGACTGCTGTGGCCTTGCAACGACACCTCAACATTTGCTGCTGTGCTAACCGGTGGGCTTACAGTGGGGGAAACAATGTAGCGTTGCTGACTACCTTCGTTGTGATCAGTTGCACATGTGGCACTTGAGGTTTGGTGTTGTGTCCACGCTTGCAAGTGCATGCTGGTTAAATGTCTAAGCATGCAACTGGTATTCAAATTTTTCAGATTTTTCCCTCGGCTAAAGGTCTTTGCGCACTTCTTACAGATAACCTTGGCCTGATCATGAGGATTTTGTTCAAAAAAGTGCCACACTGCACTCTTCCTACTTTGGCAGACATTTTGCGGCCTAGCACGCTGTGATGTTTTGACCCTCTGGACAAGCTGTCCAGCAACTCTTTTGATTTTTGGAACCTGTCTTTGGAGTGCTCCGGGCCTGCCAGATAACAGCTGTTGCGATGTCGATGTCTGCTGTGGATGCTCCTCATCTGAGCTATTGGAAGCAGCACCCTCTTCCCCCAATGGATGCCAATCTGGGTCAACAACTGGGTCATCCATCACCTCCTCTTCAATGTCATGTGCACCTTCCTCTGTGTCACCGTGTATGGTGGTATAGTGTGCGGGAAGGGGCACCTGAGTCTCATCAGGGTCAGAATCTGGCTCTGTACACTGCGAGGACAATGTAGTGCTCTGAGTGAATGTACCAGCAGAATCATCCATCAGTGGCTGTGCATCAGTGCACTCCATGTCAGATTCATCTTGGCCTGGGTAATTCACCATTTGACTTGATAATCCAGGCATGGTATGTGAAAACAGTTCCATGGAGTAATCAGTAGTATGGCCTGCGTCATCCTTCAATCTTGGTTGGGGTGAAGGACACCAGGAAAGGTGTGGTTCATGAACATGAGCCTCCAATGACGACTCAGTGCTTTTACTTTTTACAACTGAAGAATAGGAGGCGATAGAGCTGGAGGCTGAGTCAGCAATGTAAGACAAAACTTTTTCCTGATGCTCTGGCTTTAAAAGCGGTTTGCCAACTCCTAGAAAACTAAGCCTTCGAAGCCTTATGGAGCCAGACGATGATGCAGGCTCAACACCTCCTGCATTCGGTCCTATTTTGCTCTTGCCACTACCATCAGATCCACCACCAACACCATCATTACCAGCTGCCAACCCCCGCCCAATTCCACGGCCTCTTCCACCAGCTTTCCTAATTTTTGGTAGAAATGTAGACAAAATCCAACAAACTATATAGTAATGTAAAACAAGGTACAAGGTGTCTATAGGACAGGGAGATTTTGAATTTCTGCTCACACTACTGGACACTGGACACTTTTGGATTGTGTGAGGCCCACTGAATATCTGAGCGCTATGTCACAGGCTCGATGGCACAGCTGTGACCAAAGTGACTAGAGGATAAGTGAGATTTTGAATTTCTGCAGACACTGGACACTTTTGGATTGTGTGAGGCCCACTGAATATCTGAGCGCTATGTCACAGGCTCGATGGCACAGCTGTGACCAAAGTGACTAGAGGATAAGTGAGATTTTGAATTTCTGCACACACTGGACACTTTTGGATTGTGTGAGGCCCACTGAATATCTGAGCGCTATGTCACAGGCTCGATGGCACAGCTGTGACCAAAGTGACTAGAGGATAAGTGAGATTTTGAATTTATGCAGACACTTATGGACACTGGACACTTTTGGATTGTGTGAGGCCCACTGAATATCTGAGCGCTATGTCACAGGCTCGATGGCACAGCTGTGACAAAAGTGACTAGAGGATAAGGGAGATTTTGAATTTCTGCAGACACTTGTGGACACTGGACACTTTTGGATTGTGTGAGGCCCACTGAATATCTGAGCGCTATGTCACAGGGTCGATGGCACAGCTGTGACCAAAGTGACTAGAGGATAAGTGAGATTTTGAATTTCTGTGGACACTGGACACTTTTGGATTGTGTGAGGCCCACTGAATATCTGAGCGCTATGTCACAGGCTCGATGGCACAGCTGGGACCAAAGTGACTAGAGGATAAGTGAGATTTTGAATTTCTGCAGACACTGGACACTTTTGGATTGTGTGAGGCCCACTGAATATCTGAGCGCTATGTCACAGGCTCGATGGCACAGCTGTGACCAAAGTGACTAGAGGATAAGTGAGATTTTGAATTTCTGCAGACACTTGTGGACACTGGACACTTTAGGATTGTGTGAGGCCCACTGAATATCTGAGCGCTATGTCACAGGCTCGATGGAACAGCTGTGACCAAAGTGACTAGAGGATAAGTGAGATTTTGAATTTCTGCAGACACTTGTGGACACTGGACACTTTTGGATTGTGTGAGGCCCACTGAATATCTGAGCGCTATGTCACAGGCTCGATGGCACAGCTGTGACCAAAGTGACTAGAGGATAAGTGAGATTTTGAATTTCTGCAGACACTGGACACTTTTGGATTGTGTGAGGCCCACTGAATATCTGAGCGCTATGTCACAGGCTTGATGGCACAGCTGTGACAAAAGTGACTAGAGGATAAGGGAGATTTTGAATTTCTGCTGACACTTGTGGACACTGGACACTTTTGGATTGTGTGAGGCCCACTGAATATCTGAGCGCTATGTCACAGGCAGAAATTGGCTAGTGTATTACAAACTTCAAGGTGTATGTAGAATTGGGCAGAATAGGAATCTCCCTAGAGTGCAGGTCTGTAAGAATGGAACATGTCCTCGACTTATTCTCACAGAGTGACACAGATAGCTTCATTGTGGCTGTGATAACAGCCGTTACACGGTACTGTGTGAGGAGCGTACACCGCTGTATGGTGTGAAAAAATGCACGCTCAGTACCTCAGCAGGACAAAAAAAAAATTGGGATTGCTTTTAAAAAAGCAGTTTGCAGAGCAGTGGGTAAACAGCAATGCAGCTGTCAGGAAGCCTTAGAAGGCAGCCCAACAACCAACACCACTGATACACCACAATATAGCCTCCCCTTGAACTGCACACACAGTGACTGGTGTGTTGTACAGGCACAATCGCTAGCAGCAGAAGCAGTTTTTTTTTCTTCTTCCCTGCCTAAAGCTCTCTCTACAGAATCAGCAGCAACCTCTCCCTATGCTAAGATCGGCAGAAGTAAGATGGCGGTCGGCGTGCACGCCCTTTTATACCCCCTGTGATGCCCACCAAAGCAAGCCAATCACTTGCATGCCCTTCTGAAAGATGGTGGTGACCCGTGCCTATGTCATCACGTTGCCCACAGTGTCCGTGGATCCTGATTGGCTGAAAAAGAGCGCAAAACAAACTTTTGAAACGCGACTTTGACGCGTAAGTCGCCGACTTCGTGGCCGACCTCATCCTAGGGTCGGGTTTCGTTTCATGAAACCCGACTTTGCCAAAAGTCGGCGACTTTTGAAATTGACCGACCCGTTTCGCTCAACTCTAGTGATCACTATTACCCAAGTGACCCCGAACCCTTACATTTGATATGCAGTCTGGCCTGTTGGTTAATATTAGGTCTAGCAGTGCCCCCCCTCTTGTTGGGTCCTGAACCAGCTGTGAAAGGTAATTGTCTCTCATAGATGTCAAAAACCTATTACCTTTGCTGGAACTGCAGGTTTCGGTTCCCCAATGTATTCCAGGGTAGTTGAAGTCCCCCATAATAATGACTTCTCCTTGAGTCGCTGTTTCATCTATTTGCTTTATGAGGATATTCTCTGCTGCTTCCATTATTTTTGGAGACTTATAACAAACCCCTATCA
The DNA here is from genome assembly GCF_039654945.1 of Dendrobates tinctorius. NCBI lineage: Eukaryota > Metazoa > Chordata > Amphibia > Anura > Dendrobatidae > Dendrobates > Dendrobates tinctorius. Next base: position 2,806,981 of record NW_027361833.1, read on the forward strand.
GTAATTTATTATTTTTTCCCTCTCCCCTTATCTCCACCCACAGGGTCTCTACATTTTCATTAGATTCATATATATTATCACGCAGGATGGGTTTTAAGGATGATTTTACATATAAACACACGCCTCCCCCTCGTTTATTTGTATGGTCATTTCTGAACAGACTATAGCCCTGTAAATTAGTCATGGCTCTCATCCAGACATGTCTCAGATATCCCCACCATGTCTTAATTATGTTCCAACAACATTTTGTTGGCGAGGCTTCTGGCATTAGTATACATGCACTTTATGTATCTCTCTGTACCTCTATTCTTTCTTAAATTATTAACTGTTCTAACCCCACCACCATGCCACCCCCACCCCCAATTTCATTATTTGTGCCCAGGTCTCTATCTGCACTATCTTCCCCTCCTATAAAAGGAATACCCTCCCCCCAGTCCCTAGTTTAAACACTCCTCCAACCTTCTAGCCATTTTCTCCCCCAGCACAGCTGCACCCTCCCCATTGAGGTGCAGCCCGTCCCTAGCGTAGAACCTGTAGCCAACTGAGAAGAACTGGCCCAGTTCTGCAGGAACCCAAACCCCTCCTTCCTACACCAATTCCTGAGCCACTTATTAACCTCCCTAATCTCCCGTTGCCTCTCTGGCGTGGCACGTGGTACAGGAAGTATTTCCGAAAATACCACCTTGGAGGTCCTTGCTTTAAGCTTACAGCCTAATTCCCTGAAATCATCTTTAAGGACCTTCCACCTACCTCTAACTTTGTCATTTGTGCCAATGTGCACCATGACCGCTGGATCCTCACCAGCCCCTCCCAGTAATCTGTCAACCCGATCAGCGATGTGTCGGACTCGAGCGCCAGGTAGGCAGCACACCGTTCGACGATCCCTGTCTTTGTGACAGTTTGCCCTATCTGTTCCCCTAATAATTGAGTCTCCCACTACCAGCACCTGTCTGGCCTGCTCTATTCTATTTCCCCCCTTACTGGAGCAGACACTCCTCCGGCTTTCAGAGGACACGCCTTGCTGCAGCAGTGTTTCTCCTGCACTAACACTCCCCTCATCTGCCAACTTAGCAAACTTATTGGGGTGTGCCAGATCAGGACTAGCCTCCCTAGTGCTCTTCCCTCTACCCCGTCTTCTAACTGTCACCCAGCTAGCTGCTTCATAGTCCTGCAGCTCCAACCTAGCATCCCTCCCCTCATCTATCCCATTGAGCGTCTGCTCAGTGAGCAGAAGACTCCTTTTCATATTGTCTATGGATCACAGTGTTGCCAGCTGCACATTTAGATCCAGTATCTGGGCTTCCAAATGCACAACGTGCTCACATCTCGCACAGCAGTATGCACCCTCGACCGGCTGTTCAAGGATTTCATACATGCGGCAAGACGTGCACTGGATGGCATTGGCAAGAGTGGAGCACATCCTAATGGGGATTGCACCAGACAATAAGATAAGCAAAAATAAATAAAAAGTATTCATAAAATATAACAGCAATTCAGTAATACCTCCCTTGGAAACTCCCTGAATCCAAAGTCACTGAATCTCAAGTCACACACTTAGCACTTACACTCAGGTCACTCAGCTCGTTCACACTCGCTCAGGCAGAAGATTTAAAAGATTTTTTTTTCCCTTTTACCAGTACACCACCCTGCTGCTCAATGCACTTCCAAAAGGAGTTGAGCCCCAAGCAGCTGCCCCTTATAAACCCTTAATTATGATCTCTCACCCTTTATTAACCCCTTGTGAATATAGCTACACCTCAAGATTTAAATGCAATCTAGTTAGCCCTTAAAAACACAGATAGTAAAATAAGAGATTAACCCTGTAGAGAGAAAAAATAGGTTAAACAAGCCCCCCAAAAATTGAACAGGTAGAAAGCACTCAGCAACCTACAATTCAGCAACTCACACAGGTATTTGTTATAGCTGTTCCAAACTCCTCTTCACTGAATCTCAAGTCACACACTTACCACAGTTTGCACTTACGCTCAGGTCACACTCAGCTCGTTTACACTCACTCAGGCAGAAGATTTAAATGATTTTTTTTTTCCCTTTTACCAGTACACCACCCTGCTGCTCAATGCACTTCCAAAAGGCATTATCTGTCAGGTAACTTTGGCGTGCAAAAGACACAAGCCACAGGCCGTAGGCGATTCTATTGGATTGGCATGAGAGGACACATTTAAAAAATGTGGGCAGGAATGTCACACATCTGTGAGTCGGAAAACCGTGAAAGCTGATGATAAATCACCACTGCATCTCATTGTGAGTCGACGTCCATAACAAATGGAAGCCATTGATCATCTGAAGATAGAGCCCAGCAGGACAGGGCATAGCTACGTCTTAACCATCATCTGTCATTTCACCAAATTTGTATTGGCAGTCCCAGTGAATTATTTAACAGGCCAGACTACACAGTGGTGGAGCATGGAGAAGTAAGTATTGCAAGTGCTGGTGCCATGAGCAAGCAGGGGGGGCCCACTTGTGGGCGGCAGTACTGGCACAGGGCCCCTCATAGTACGCCGGTGTGTCTGACGGCGGGTGTGCACCCCCACCGTCAGATACACTTGATTCTACTATGAGGGACCTTGTGCCAGTGCCGTTCCCAAAGAGTGTGCCCACCCACCTGTCCAGGGCAACGGCACTCGCACGGTTGCGTGCGCCAGGTGGTGACCCCGGCCCTGTGGGGGGAGGCAGCCCAGTTAGGGAGGTGGAAAAAATGGCATATGTTGATGTTGGATGTTGGACATTCAGCAGCTGCAAATGGAGTAATTGGAGAAGTCCGCTGAAGAGGAGGACAAAAGCAAGCCATTTTTCTGGCAACCTACGTGTCAGCAGGGGAGGGAAGGACAAAATCCTTTGAAACCCATGCATGGTTCATTTTAATGAAGGTTAGATCATCAACATTTTGGGTCAACAGACGGGTCCTTTTTTCTGTCAGGATTGATCCAGCAGCACTGAAGACTCGTTCAGATAACACACTAGGAGCAGCGCAAGCAAGCTCCTGTAAGGCATATTGTGCCAATGCAGGCCTAGTGTCAAGTTTACTGGCCCAATAGTCAAAGGGGAATGACTGGTGAGTAGTGTTGAGCATTCCGATACCGCAAGTATCGGGTATCGGCCGATACTTGCTGTATCGGAATTCCGATACCGACTTCCGATATTTTTTCAATATCGGAATTCGGCATCGGAATCGGAAGTTCAGTTGATTGACGGCCTGACGTCATCATGATGCGCGGTGTGTGCGCATCATGATGCTCCGTCATTTCGGACCTTCCGGGGGTCTCTGCCGGCCTGTCGGGGGGCTGTGCCGGCCTGCCGGGGGGCTGTGTGGACTGCCCAGGGTCTGTACCGGCCTGCCGGGGGGCTGTGCCGGCCTGCCGGTGGTCTCTGCACCCTGTGGGGGTCTGTACCGGCCTGCCGGGGGGCTGTGCCGGCCTGCCGGGGGGCTGTGCTGATGTCCGGGGGTCTGTGCAAGCATCGTCCGATGGGACTACAAGTCCCATCGGGCGATGCCTGCTACCATGACAGTGATTGACACATTAGCCAATGATGGGACAGTAGTAGTCCCATCATCCGGCTAATGTGTTAAATGTTAAAAAAAAAAAAAAAAAATACTACATACATACTACATGCATGCTACATACATACTACATGCTACATACATACTACATACATGCTACATACATACTACATGCATGCTACATACATACTACATGCTACATACATACTACATGCATGCTACATACATACTACATATATACTACATACATACTACATACATGCTACATACATACTGCATGCTACATACATACTACATACATACTACATACATACTACATGCATGCTACATACATACTACATGCATGCTACATACATACTACATGCTACATACATACTACATACATGCTACATACATACTACATACATGCTACATACATACTACATGCTACATACATACTACATGCTACATGCATGCTACATACATACTACATATATACTACATACATACTACATACATGCTACATACATACTGCATGCTACATACATACTACATACATACTACATACATACTACATGCATGCTACATACATACTACATATATACTACATGCATGCTACATACATACTACATGCTACATACATACTACATATATACTACATACATACTACATACATGCTACATACATGCTACATACATACTACATACATACTACATGCATACTACATATATACTACATGCATGCTACATACATACTACATGCTACATGCATGCTACATACATACTACATACATACTACATGCTACATACATACTACATGCATGCTACATACATACTACATGCTACATACATACCACATACATACTACATACATGCTACATATATACTACATGCATGCTACATACATACTACATATATACTACATGCATGCTACATACATACTACATGCTACATGCATGCTACATACATACTACATACATACTACATGCTACATACATACCACATATATACTACATACATACAATACATTCATACAATACATACATAGACATACAGTACATATAACATAGAGTAACATACTTACCAATACTTGTCACATTGTTCCCCGAAGCCATTGTCTTTTCCGGAATAAATATTAACATAACAAACCACAAAAATACTCACCCACGATCCGAAGCAGTCCACGAGTGTGTCCCACGACGATCTTGGGTAGAGAACTGCAGCATCAGATGATGCTGCCGTTCTCTACGGGCTGCAGGAATCCAATGACGGAAGGTAGGTATCCTTCCGCACTGTATTCCTCCGCCACTTAAAAAAAAAAAAAGTCCCTAGTCTCACTTTATGCCATTGCTGTGTGGGGAAATTCCCACACAGCAATGGCATAAAGTGAGACTAGGGACTTTTTTTTTTTTAAGTGGCGGAGGAATACAGTGCGGAAGGATACCTACCTTCCGTCATTGGATTCCTGCAGCCCGTAGAGAACGGCAGCAACAGCTGATGCTGCAGTTCTCTACCCAAGATCGTCGTGGGACACACTCGTGGACTGCTTCGGATCGTGGGTGAGTATTTTTGTGGTTTGTTATGTTAATATTTATTCCGGAAAAGACAATGGCTTCGGGGAACAATGTGACAATTATTGGTAAGTATGTTACTCTATGTTATATGTACTGTATGTCTATGTATGTATTGTATAAATGTATTGTATGTATGTAGTATATATGTGGTATGTATGTAGCATGTAGTATGTATGTAGTATGTATGTAGCATGCATGTAGCATGCAGTATGTATGTAGCATGCATGTAGTATACATGTAGCATGTAGTATGTATGTAGCATGCATGTAGTATGTATGTAGCATGTAGTATGTAGCATGCATGTAGTATATATGTAGTATGTATGTAGCATGTAGTATGTATGTAGTATGTATGTAGCATGCATGTAGTATATATGTAGTATGTATGTAGCATGTAGTATGTAGCATGCATGTAGTATATATGTAGTATGTAGCATGTAGTATGTATGTAGCATGCATGTAGTATATATGTGTTATGTATGTAGCATGTAGCATGCATGTAGTATGTATGTAGTATATATGTGGTATGTATGTAGCATGCAGTATGTATGTAGCATGCATGTAGTATATATGTAGTATGTATGTTGCATGTAGTATTTATGTAGTATGAATGTAGCATGTATGTAGTATGTAGTATGAATGTAGCATGTATGTAGTATGCATGTTGTATGTATGTAGCATGTAATTTTTTTTTTTTTTTTTTACATTTAACACATTAGCCGGATGATGGGACTACTACTGTCCCATCATTGGCTAATGTGTCAATCACTGTCATGGTAGCAAGCATCGCCCGATGGGACTTGTAGTCCCATCGGACGATGCCTGCACAGACCCCCGGAGCCTGCACAGACCACCGGCAGGCCGGCACAGCCCCCCGGCAGGCCGGCACAGCCCCCCGGAGCCTGCACAGCCCCCCGGCAGGCCGGCACAGCCCCCCGGCAGGCCGGCACAGCCCCCCGGAGCCTGCACAGACCACCGGCAGGCCGGCACAGACCACCGGAGCCTGCACAGACCCCCTGGCAGGCCGGCACAGCCCCCCGAAAGGCCCGTACAGACCCCAGAGAGGCTGTACAAGGGCAGGAAAGGGTTTTTCTTATTCCGATACCGGAAGTCCCATAGACTTGAATGGGACTTCCGGTATCGGAATCGGCGATACCGATACTTTTTTTAAAGATCGGCCGATACCATCCGATACGATACTTTGAAGTATCGGACGGTATCGCTCAACTCTACTGGTGAGGGAGAGCATCGATATGGGAGGAGAAGTAGTTTGTTACCATAGCTGACAACTGCTGTCTCCTGTCACTTTCGATCGATGCAGTATTACCAGTCGTGTGAGCGATACTTGAAAAATCAGTCCACAACATGGTCATGAATCCCCTGTGTCCAATGCCACTTCGGCTGTGTGCACCACAAACACCTCTTCCATGTTGTCCCCTACGGCTCGTTGGAAAAACATCACTGCCGCTGTGTGCTGTGAATGCCTCAAACAAATGGTTTACCAGAGTTGCTTGTTTGTTAGCCAATATTAGCTCTAGGGTCTCCTGTGGCATGATATTTTGGAATTTGCCTTTATAGCGTGGATCCAGGATGCTGGCCAACCAGTTGTCATCATTGTTCATCATTTTGGCAATGCGGGGGTCCTTTTTAGGCTCTGCAAGGCATAATCAGACATGTGGGCCAATGTTCCAGGTGTCAATGATGCACTGCGAGTGCTGGTTGGAGGAGCACTCTCTGGCAAATAACATCTCTCCAGTCACGCACAAACCCTGTACCTGACCTTGCCACACCAACATTTTTTCTTGCCCCCTGAGAAGCATCCTCCTCCCGAAGATAATCATCCCCATCACCGTCCTCCTCCTCCTCTTCCTCTTCTTCCTCCACCTCGTCTTCCTTCTTCCTCCACCTTGCTGACTACCTTCATTCGGAGCAGCTGCACATCTGGTACATGAGGTTTGGTAGTCTGTCCATGCTTGCAAGTGCATGGTGGTTAAATGTCTAAGCATGCAACTGGTATTCAAATTTCTCAGATTTTTCCCTCGACTAAAGGTCTTTGTGCACTTCTTACAGATAACTTTTGCCTGATCATTAGGATTTTGTTCAAAAAAGTGCCACACTGCACTCTTCCTACTATGGAAGACATTTTGAGACCTTGCACGCTGTGCTAATTTGACCGTCTGCCAAGCTGTCCTGCAACTCTTTTGGTTTTTGTAACATGTTTTGGGAATGCTACGGTCATGCCAGATAACAGCTGTTGCGATGTTGTTGCCTGCTGCGGATCCTCCTCCTCTTCTGAGCTATTAGCAGTGGCACCCTCTTCCCCCAATGGATGCCAATCTGGGTCAACAACTGGGTCATCCATCACCTCCTCTTCAACTTCATGTGCACCTTCCTCTGTGTCACCGTGTAAGATGGTATAGTATGCGGGAAGGGGCACCTGAGTTTCATAAGGGTCTGATTCTGCCTCAGTATACTGCGAGGACAATGTAGTGCTCTGAGTGAATGTAACAGCAGAAAAATCTAGCTGTGGGTGTGCATGAGTGCACTCCATGTCAGATTCATCTAGGACTTGGGAATTCACCATTTGACTTGATAACCCAGGCATGGTATGTGAAAAGAGCTCCATGGAGTAATCGGTAGTGTGGCCTGCCACATTCTTCACTTTTGGTAGGGGTGAAGGACACAAGGAAAGGTGTTGTTCCTGACCAGGAGCCTCCACTGACGACCCAGTGCTTTTATTTTTTGAAACTTCAGAAGAGGAGGCGAGAGAGCTGGAGGCTGTGTCAGCAATGTAAGCCAAAACTTGTTCCTGAAGCTCCGGCCTTAAAAGTGGTTTACCTACTCCCAGAAAAGAGAGCCTTTGAGGCCTTGTGGAGCCAGACGATGACGCAGGCTCAACACCTCCTGCCTTAGGTGCTATTGTGCTTTTGCCACTACCAACAGATGCAACACCACCACCACCATCGGGACCAGCTGGCAACCCCCGCCCACTTCCATGGCGTCTTCCACCATACTTCCTCATTTTTGTGAAAATGTACCCAAAATACCTCCAGCTATATGGCACTGTAAAACAAGGCAGAAGGTGTATCTACTATTGGTGAGAATTTGAATCTCACTAGAGATTTGAGGACGCAAAACTTTTGTCTCAGGTCCAGGAGAGATTAAACCTCAATGTAGCAGGCTGAAATTGGATGGTGTATGACAAGGTAGAGGGTGTCTATAGGATTGGTGAGAATTTGAATCTCACTATAGATTTGAGGACGCTGAACTATTGTCTCAGGCCCAGTAGAGATTACACCTCAATGTAACAGGCTGAAATTGGATGGTGTATGACAAGGTGGAGGGTGTCTATAGGATTGGTGAGAAATTGAATCTCACTATACATTTGAGGATGCTGAACTATTGTCTCAGGGCCTGGAGAGATTACACCTCAATGTAACAGGCTGAAATTGGATGGTGTATGACAAGGTGGAGGGTGTCTATAGGATTGGTGAGAATTTGAATCTCACTATAGATTTGAGGACGCTGAACTATTGTCTCAGGCCCTGGAGAGATTACACCTCAATGTAACAGGCTGAAATTGGATGGTGTATGACAAGGTGGAGGGTGTCTATAGGATTGGTGAGAATTTGAATCTCACTATAGATTTTAGGACACTGAACTATTGTCTCAGGCCCAGGAGAGATTACACCTCAATGTAACAGGCTGAAATTGGATGGTGTATGACAAGGTAGAGGGTGTCTATAGGATTGGTGAGTATTTGGATCTCAGTAGAGATTTGAGGACGCTGACAATGATGCTCTCAGTCCAAGTATGGATGCAGGCAGCCTAATAAGCAGGACGGCTGCACACACAAAAGGGCGGAAAAATGAACGCTTGGTAACTGTGCAGAAAAAAGGAAGAAAAGTATTATTGCTTTTAAAAAAGCAGTTTGCACAGCAGTGTGCAAACAGCAATGCAGCTATCAGGGAGCCTTAAAAGGCAGCCTAATAACCAACAGAGCTGATACACAAAACTAGAGCCTCCCCTGTCACTGCACACAAAGTGTTGTGTTGTAAGTGGAAATCGCTAACAGCAGAAGCAGTTTTTTGGTTCTTCTCCCCTGCCTAATGCTCTCCCTTATTCTGAATCAGCAGCCAGCAACCTTTCCCTAATGCTAAGATCGGCAGAAGTAAGATGGCAGTCGGCGTTCACGCCATTTTATAGCCCCTGTGACGCCACACCAAGCCAGCCAATCACTTGCATGCCCTTCTCAAAGATGGGGGTGACCGCTGCCCATGTCATCGCGTTGCCCACAGTGTGCGTCCTCCATCATTGGCTGAAAAAGGGCGCTGGAAGCATCTTTTGAAACGCGACTTTGGCGCTCTGGTCGCCGACCTCGTGGCCGACCTCACGCTATGGTCGGGTTTCGTGTCATGAAACCCGACTTCAGCGAAAGTCGCCGACTTTTGAATATGACCGACCCATTTTGCTCAACTCTAGTGGTTTGTAATACAATTTTTGAGTCAAAAACAGATGTGGATTTAAGAGGAATGGTAACTATAAAAGAAAGACTTATACTTTTCCTTCCCATTAAATTGGCTTTTAGTTTGTGCTAAAACAAAAAAACTACATGTGTGTCTGCAGCCTTAGTTGAAATTAAGTACAACAGCTAAAGGGGATTTTTAAAATTCTTATTTTCTTATTTCACAGGCTAGATCTGTATAAAAATAAGAAACTTAACCTTACTTACCCTCTGCTGCTCCATTGCTAAAGTTCTGCTTCTTCTTACTTGGTTAGCAATTCATTATTGCTACAGCAACTTACTGCTGCAGCCAATCACTGGGCTCAGTGGCAACGCTGAGGTAGATTGAACTGCATGGGCAAAGAAATGCTGTATTAATTAGCAATTAAGCCTGTGGGCTAAAAAATGAAACCTGGAAAACCATTTTAAGCTTTTCCCTGTTTATAAATTGTCATGCCATGCTCACCTGGGGGCTGGACCTCAGTCCCGACGTCATCTCTTTAGGAGCTGCGGTCACTCCGGGGGTCCCGCCGGGTGCGCACGCGCACCTCTCGTACCTAGGTCCCTGTCTCCTCCATGTTATGTCTGCGCTTGCGCGCTTTTCTCAGTTCAGTCTCCTGGTCATCCACTCTATGGTACTGGAGGACTTGACCCGAAAGCTCTCGTGATCATGTGCTATATCAGGCTACCTCTTCCTAGGGGAGGTGCCTGACTTTTGTTGTGCTTCCTGGCTTGGTCTGCCATGTCCCTGCCTGGCTGTGCGCTGTATTCGGGTCCCCTGCCTTGCACTTTTTTGTGCCTCTTGGAACACGCTCTGATCCTGTGCTCTGCCTTGTACTCAGTTGTGCCTCCTGGCACACACTCTGATCCTGTGCCTTGTCTCATACTCAGTTGTGCCTCCTGGCACACGCTCTGATCCCGTACTCTGTCTCTTACTCAGTTGTGCCTCCTGGCACACGTTCCAATCCTGCACTCTGTCTTATGCTCAGTTGTGCCCTCTGGCACACACCCTGCTCCTGTACTCTGTTACACCTCCTGGCACACCCGCTGCCTGACTCAGTGCTCTGTTGTGCTCCTTGCAGGCATCCTGCTTCACTCACACCCGGACGTATGAAGTCTCTGTATACCTCGTGTTCCCGTGTCCACGCTTTACACGTTCCTGCAGACACACTCACCCGCTCGCGTCTCCTGTGAGCCGGCCACCTGGTGCCAGCAGTCGTGGTTCCTCACCCCCTGGGGCTTGCCCCTGACACTCCCTGTATAGGGGGTGGTCTTCCCAGGTCAGCTCGCCCTTTGGTATTTTAGATCTTAAAACCCACCAATTACTTGATCCAAACATGAAATCAATAGAGGAAAAAAAGTCACGACATGTGTAGGATAAATCGTGTTCAATCCAGCACACACATGAATATCCAATGTGTGCTTGATTAAAGAAGATTTATTCTACACGTGAGTGCCGGGACTTTTCTTCTTCTATTGCACTGACCTCCATGACCATCACTACATGCGAAGTGCTGACCTATCCTTCTACTATTGAATTCTAATGCAGTAGCCTGGTAGCATTATATGAGTATAGTAATGCACAAACTAGTACTTTAGGAGTTTGCCACTTTTTTGTGTTTTTGCAGCTCTTCTTACAAACTGTACACTACTCTTGTCCATGAAACGGCGGCTGATGCAGGAGCATGTGACAAGACCTGTCTATCAGCCTATTCCAGATGTAAAGCACCTCATATGGGAAACCTGATTTTCGATTGGCTAGACTGGTCACATGCTCCTCCATCAGCGGCCATTTTATAGATAGAATTGCTGGTCAATTTGTAAGTAAAGCTGCGCTCACAATATAAAGTGAGCAACCTCTTTAGACAACTTCCATAATAGGTAATTAGTACATCTACACTTGAAATTCAATGTGACATTTTCTGCTGACACATACACTGAGTGATCATTTCAAAGTTTTCCTCATTCTTTAGTAAAGCATTATTCTTACTTGTAGGGGATTCCAGTGATACATCAGACTTTTAGAGTTATTATAAATCCTTTGTTAGAATTATTGCGGCTGGTTCAATAATTCAGATTAGACCTCATGTTTATTAATGTACTACATCTGTGCAAACAACATGTCAAGCAGAGAGTTTATTGTAATTGCCTGAGCAAACAGAACCTGAAAGAAGCAATTTCCAGTTACAATGTGCTATGACAAGTAATGGGGTAATTGGCATTCTATCCTGATTACTTCCACCTTCCTTTTCATCAGGTCTATATCGTATGTGATAGATAGAGTTATAGAAAGTGAAGGTGTTTGATAATATAGTTAGCTGCTTTATAGGGTTAGTGATTAAAGACAATAATCATTTTGTCTCCGAGATCTTATTACTTTTAACATTATTTATTCATATGTGTAACACATGGGAGCAGAGTAGATTCCATAATGTATGATGTCCTAATACAAGCTATGAAATAGTGTGCTATATTTTTCCATTAAAGTCCTACTAAATAACAAAGTGGGCAGGTGGTCTCAAAAATTGTCAGTTATCAGCTGAAGTATTCTATGCTGATTCTACTGTACAGAACAGGTATTGTAATGTCAATGATAGAACATTATCAACAACTGGCAGAGATAGAGTATCACTCGCCACTAGTGTTGAGCGATACCACCCGATATTGAAAAATATCGGATCGGATTGTATCAGCCGATATCAAAAAAAGTATCGGGTATCGCCGATCAAGTCAATGGAACAGAAATATCGGAACTAAAAAAAACCCTTTCTTTCCTTGTAGGTTAATTCTACATGAAGAAAAACAACTAATAATAATGTAGAATGTATTGTGGGAGGTGTAGGAGACATTAAAGCCATAGAGGTTTATCCCAATCTAGTGGAATAGCAGGAATTAATTTTTTTTTAAGGACGTTCGGAGTTACAAAGATATTGACTATGTTAACCGCTTTTATATTTTGTCAGATACAGTATATATGTTTCACTACTTCCATGCTCTCCACCTTCTTTTTTACTTCTCCCACACTTTCTCCTTCATCATCCTTAGCAGCAGCATCTTTTTCATCAACTTCTTCTTCACCTTATTCATCTTCTTCTTCTTCACCTTCTTCCTATTATCCTTTTTTTTACATTCTTCATATTCTTCTTATTCATCTATTCTTCTTCTTCATATTCTACTTCTTCGTCTTCTTCCTATTCTTCTTCTTCATCATATTCTTATTTGTGACAGGCATTCCTGTAGTTGTTATCTATAAAAGTTTGAACATTACACCTTCCGTTCTGCCTGTCACACAAGATTTACAACAGGATTTGTCCGCGTTCAGTTTGGCCTGCAGCAGCAGGCATTTTCCAGGGGCACCACGAGGAGGAACGGACTCACCCCCATACACTGCTTAGTCTTCTTCTGCTTATAATTTAGATAATATCATTTGCTCTGATTTTTAGTCTTATGCTTAATGTTCTTCTGCTTTTGGTTTTTCAGCTTCTTTGTCTTCTGTCTCTTGTTGTTCTGCATCTTGGTGGTTGTCTTCATGCTCTTTGTCCTCTTGGTCATCTTCTTCAGGGTCATCTTTTTGGTCTTCATTGGTGTGGTCTTCAGGGTTGCCGTCTTCAGGGTCGTCGTCAGGGAGATCCAGAGTGAGAACCAAAAACCATTTCCACAAGCTCGAACTTGGAAAAGTAACAGAAGGTACAAGAAGGCTGAGGAACTGCTGAGTACCAGCTGACGGTACTGGAACCCGGATGGTTAGCAGAAGGAACAAGAGCAAATGGAACTAGCGAGGACCAGCTGACGGTGCTGGAACCCGGAGGGGCAGCATAAGGAACAAGAGCCAATGGAAAAACTGTGGACCAGCTGACGGTGCTGGAACACGGTTACTAAGCAGGAGGTACCTGTGCTACAAAGCACTACCAAGAACCAGCAGACGTTGCTAGAACTTGGATACCGAGAAGGAGGCACTAAGGCCAAAGGCACTGCCGAGAACCAGCTGACGGTGCTGGAACCCGGATGGGTAGCAGAAGCTGCAAGAACAAATGGAACAAGCGAGGACCAGCTGACGGTGCTGGAACCCAGAGGGGCAGCAGAAGGAACAAGAGCCAATAGCACAACCGTGGACCAGCTGACGGTGCTGGAACATGGTTACTAAGCAGGAGGTATCTGTGCTACAAAGCACTACCAAGGACCAGCAGACGTTGCTGGAACCCGGATACCGAGAAGGAGGCACCTAGGCCAAAGGCACTGCTGAGAACCAGCTGACGGTGCTGGAACCCGGATGGGTAGCAGAAGCTGCAAGAGCAAATGGAAATAGCGAGGACCAGCTGATGGTGCTGGAACCTGGAGGGGCAGCAGAAGGAATAGGAGCCAATGGCACAACCGTGGACCAGCTGATGGTGCTGGAACACGGTTACTAAGCAGGAGGTACCTGTGCTACAAAGCACTACCAAGGACCAGCAGATGTTGCTGGAACTCGGATACCGAGAAGGAGGCACCTAGGCCAAAGGCACTGCTGAGAACCAGATGACGGTGCTGGAACCCAGATGGGTAGCAGAAGGTACCCATAATAAACAAAGTTGCAAGGCCGTGAGCAGGCCACAGTTACCGAAACCCACAGTCCAACAGGGGGTGCTAGTCCTATTGGCACTACGGAACCAGCCTTTATTACCAGAACCCGCAGCCCACATAGGAAGCACCTAAACTGCAGGCACCATAGATTTGGCTAACACCACTGCAACACGACAGGACAATGTATTGGTGGCAAAGTGACGTTGATACTCCCCGGAAATGGCAGGCGTGCTGGAACCAGGCTGGGCAGGAGGGAGTACCCATGCCAAAGACACTGCCGAGAACCAGCTGACGGTGCTGGAACCTGGATAGGTAGCAGAAGCTACAAGAGTCAATGGAACTACCGAGAACCAGCTGACGGTGCTGGAACCCAGAGTGGCAGCAGAAGGAACAAGAGCCAATGGCACAACCGTGGACCAGCTGACGGTGCTGGAACACGGTTACTAAGCAGGAGGTACCTGTGCTACAAAGCACTACCAAGGACCAGCAGATGTTGCTGGAACTCGGATACCGAGAAGGAGGCACCTAGGCCAAAGGCACTGCTGAGAACCAGCTGACTGTGCTGGAACCCGGATGGGTAGCAGAAGGTACCCATAATAAGCAAAGTTGCAAGGCCGTGAGCAGGCCGCAGTTACCGAAACCCACAGTCCAACAGGGGGTACTAGTCCTATTGGCACTACGGAATCAGCCATTAATACCAGAACCCGCAGCCCACATTGGAAGCACCTAAACTGCAGGCACCATAGACTCGGCTAACCCCACCGCAACATGATAGGACAATGTATTGGTGGCAAAGTGACGTTGACACTCCCCGGAAACAGCAGGCGTGCTGGAACCAGGCTGGGTAGGAGGGAGTACCCGTGCCAAAGACACTTCTGAGCATCAACTGGTGATGTTGAAGCCCAGGGTCAATCATGCAGCAGGCTGAGGCCTAATTGGAGCAAGTAGTAAATAAGATGTAGTGTGATTTTGGAGGCAGCAGGAGACTTTGTCGTCCACACAGCAGGGGAGCAGCTGGCGTTACTGAAACCCACTAACACTGGAGCATGTGTTTTTCTCTGTGCAGACGGCACTTCCGAGCAACAACTGGCTGTGTTGAAGCCCAGGATCAATCATGGAGCAGGCTGAGGCCTACTTGAAGCAAGTTTTATATCGGTTGTACGCTACTACTGATTGTAACCGTGCTCCACTTAGGCCTCTGGCTCCACTGTCTCTAGTATTTCCCCTGGCCTCCAATAAATAATTGGTTGGCAACAGTATCCAGGTCTCATGTTGTGTTCATGTTTCTACCACCTGAACTGTAATCCCTGGGCTTCAACACAGCCAGTTTTCGCTCAGAAGTGCCATCTGCACAGAGAAAAACACTAGCTCCTGTGTTAGTGGGGTTCAGTAATGCCATCTGCTCCCCTGCAGTGTGGACGGCAAAGTCTCCTGCTCCCTCCACAATTGAACTACTACTGATTTTTAACCGTGCTCCACTTAGGCCTCTGGCTCCACTGTCTCTAGTATTTCTCCTGGTCTCCAACCCCGCCAGTTGCTCCTTAGAAGTGGCATCTCCACAATCCACACTTGTTCCTGTGTTACTGGGGCCCATTCACGTCAGTTGATCCCCTGATGTGTGTCCGATAATGTCTCCTGCTCTGTCCACATTCCCACTACTATTAGTGGGAATGTGGACAGAGCAGGAGACATTGCCGGACACACATCAGGGGATCAACTGACGTGAATGGGCCCCAGTAACACAGGAACATGTGTGGATTGTGCAGACGCCACTTCTGAGCAGCAACTGGCGGGGTTGGAGGCCAGGAGAAATACTAGAGACAGTGGAGTCAGAGGCCTAAGTGGAGCACGGTTAAAAATCTGTAGTAGTGTGACTGTGTAGACAGCAGGAGACTTTGCCATCCACACAGCAGGGGAGCAGCTGGCACTACTGAACCCCACTGACACAGGAGCTAGTGTTTCTCTCTGTGCGGATGGCACTTCCAAGCAACAACTGGCTGTGTTGAAGCCCAGGATCAATCATGGAGCAGGCTGAGGCCTACTTGGAGCAAGTAGAAAATAAGATATAGTGTGATTTTGGAGGCAGCAGGAGACTTTGTCGTCCACACAGCAGGGGAGCAGCTGGTGTTACAGAACCCCACTAACACTGGAGCATGTGTTTTTCTCTGTGCAGACGGCACTTCCAAGCAACAACTGGCTGTGTTGAAGCCCAGGATCAATCAAGGGGCAGGCTGAGACCTACTTGCAGCAAGTAGTAAATAAGATGTAGTGTGATTTTGGAAGCAGCAGGAGACTTTGTCGTCCACACAGCAGGGAAGCAGCTGGCGTTACTGAACCCCACTAACACTGGAGCATGTGTTTTTCTCTGTTTAGACGGCACTTCTGAACACCAACTGGCATTGTTGGAGCCCAGGATCAAGCATGGAGCAGGCTGAGGCGTGCTGTTTTTTGAATGTGGAGGCAGCAGGAGACATTGCCGTCCACACAGCAGGGGAACAGCTGACGTTACTGAACCCCACTAACACAGGAGCTAGCGTTTTTCTCTGTGCGGACAGCACTTCCGAGTGACAACTTTCTGTGTTGAAGCCCAGGATAAATAATGCAGCAAGCGGAGGCCAACTTGCAGCAAGTTTTATATAGGTTGTAGACTACTACTGATTGTAACCGTGCTCCACTATGGCCTGTGGCTCCACTGTCTCTAGTATTTACCCTGGCCTCCAACCCCGCCAGTTACTGCTCTGAAGTGGCGTCTGCACAATCCACACTTGTTCCTGTGTTACTGGGGCTCAGTCATGTCAGTTGCTCCCCTGATGTGTGTCCGGCAAGGTCTCCTGCTCTGTCCACATTCCCACTACTAGTAATGGGAATGTGGACAAAGCAGGAGACCTTGCCGGACACACATCAGGGGATCAACTGACGTGACTGAGCCCCAGTAACACAGGAACAAGTGTGGATTGTGCAGACCCCACTTCAGAGCAGCAACTGGCGGGGTTGGAGACCAGGGGAAATACTAGAGACAGTGGAGCCAGAGGCCTAAGTGGAGCACGGTTAAAAATCAGTAGTAGTTCAATTGTGGAGGGAGCAGAATACTTTGCCGTCCACACAGCAGGGGAGCAGATGACATTACTGAACCCCACTAACACAGGAGCTAGTGTTTTTCTCTGTGCAGATGGCACTTCTGAGCCACAACTGGCTGTGTTGAAGCCCAGGGATTACAGTTCAGGTGGTAGAAACATGAACACAACATGAGACCTGGATACTGTTGCCAACCAATTATTTATTCTGGAAGAGGACTGGCAAATTCTGGCGACATCCAGGCCTTGTTCATTTTCAGAAAAGTAAGCCGGTCAACGTTATCGGAGGATGGTCACATGCGGCGGTCTGTTAGTACACCACCTGCGGCACTAAAGACGCGTTCCGATAATACACTGGCAGCAGGGCAAGCCAGCACCTCCAATGCATACTGGCTAAGCTCTGGCCATGTATCCAGCTTAGAGACCCAAAACTTGAAGGGGGAAGAGCCATCTGGGAGTACACTGACAGGGCAAGACAAGTATTCTGTCACCATCTGACGGAAACATTGACTCCTGCTGACTGGAGCCGTCTGTGATGGTCTAGACATTTGTGGCGGACACACAAAACTTTGCCACATTTGGGCCATACTGGTCTTGCCTTGTGCTGAGGCACTACCTCTGCTCCCTCTTTGTGCCGAGCTTCCTCCACTGCCTCGATGCAAGGAGCTGCTTTGTAAAGCACTAGCAGCACTGCTGTCGGGTGTAATGGAGAGCATAATGGACTGCACCAGTGTGTCTTGGTACTCCCACATTTTACGCTCCTGGTTCAACGGTGGTATGAGGCTTTGCAAGTTGTCCCGGTAGCGAGGATCTCGGAGGGTGTACACCCAATAATCAGCCGTGTTGAGAATGTGGGCGATGCGGCAGTCGTTTCTCAGGCACTGCAGCATGAAATCAACCGTGTGCTGCAGACTCCCAACTGCCAAAGAAACGCTGTCCTCTGCTTGAGTCGTCATCTCTGCCTGCTCTGCATCACCCCACCCTCACTGTACATACTGACTAGAGCATTGTGTACCTCCCTCCTCTGGAGAGATGTCTTCCTCCTCCATTGACTCCTCCTCATCCTCCTCACAAAGTGTCCCCTGCCTAGGCCTTTGTGAGGAACCACGTAGCGCAGACTGTCCAGAAGCAGATGGCATTTGTGACTCCTCATCCTCCACCTCTTCCAAAACCTCCTCCCTTAGTGCTTGCAGTGTTTTTTGAAGCAGGCAGATAAGGGGACAGTCATGCTGACTAGTGCATCATCTGCACTCGCCATCCGCGTGGAATCATCGAAGGCATGCAAAACGAGGCAGATGTTCTTCATAGAGGCCCACTCAGTGGTGCTGAAGTGTGACCGGCGCACAGTGTGACTTGTTTGCGCCTGAGGCAGCTGGTACTCCATGACTGCTGCCTGCTTCTCACACAACCGCTCCAACATATGTAACGTTGAATTCCACCTGGTGGGTAGGTCATATATGATGCAATGTTCCGGAAGACGTAGTCGGTGCTGCAGAGCAGCAAGGCGCGATCTTGCCGTGCTGGAACGCCACAAGTGAGCGCTCTCTATGCGGACCTTGTGCACCAGTGCATCAAGATCCGGATAGTCCCTCAGAAAGCTCTGCACGACCAAGTTCAGCACATGTGCCAAGACATGGGATGTGAGTGAGGCTGCCTAGGCCAAGAGCTGCCACCAGATTTCGGCCATTGTCACACACTACCAAGCCCGGCTGGAGATTCGGTGGCACAAACCACACATCGCTCTCCTGCTTGATGGCATTCCAGAGCTCCTGCACTGTGTGGCTTCGATTCCCCAAAGAAATTAATTTGAGTACGGCCTGTTGACGTTTGGCCACGGCTGTGCTCATATCGGTCGTAACAGGCTCCTGCAGTGCTGTTTCTAAGGAACTTGAGTAGTAGGAGGAGTCAATGTGTAGAGACGGGATTCCTGCAATCCGTGGAGTTGGCAGAATACGTACAGCGCCACTCTCCAGATCTGTTCCCGGCTCCACAACATTGACCCAATGGGCAGTGAGGGAAAGGTATCGTCCCTGTCCATGGTTACTGGTCCACACATCGGTGGTCAGGTGGACCTTGCTACTGACGGCGTTTAGTAGCGCATGTTTTATTTTTCCCTCCACATGTTTTTGCAGGGCAGGGACGGCTTGCTTGCTGAAATAAAAGTGGCTGGGCACGGTGTATTGTGGGACTGCCAATGCCATGATGTTCCGGAAGGTGTCAGTCTCCACCAGCCTGAATGAGAGCATTTCAAGGGCCAGTAGTTTGGCAATGCCAGCATTCAGAGCCTGTGCTCAGAGATGGTTTGCCAAGTATGGCAGCCTATTATCCCAGGTCTGTGCTTCCGATGGCTGTAGAGTGGCCTGGGAGTGTGAGGATGACTGGGAACGTGGTGCTGTGGGTGGAATGTCACTGGGTCTCCAGACAACAGTGCCAGAGGTTCTTCCTTGGCAATCCTGTGAGGAAGCCGAACCAGCTGTGTGTGAGCTGGAGGAAGTTCAACACGAGCTGAAGAGGTGGTAGGTGGTGCTATACGTTGGCCTACGTCTTCAGTGTGTCTGTGTAACTCCACCTCGTGCTTGGTCCGCACATGTTTCCACATATTTGTGGCATTGAGGTTGCTGACATTTTTCCCTCTTTTAACTTTCTGATGACACAGCTTGCATTTGACAAAGCAAATGTCATCTGCAACTGTGTCAAAAAAGGACAACACACTGCAAGTCTTGGGAGCGTCCGTTTTGGCTTTTGGAAGAGGAATGCTCCTAACGGGTGCCGAAGTGGAGGCTACAGGCAACCAAGTCTGCCCCCTCCCTCTCCCTCCTGTTTTGGCCGTTCGGGGAGTCTCTTCCTCAGAGCTGCTCCCACCAACTTCCTGTTCCTCACGCCATGATGGGTCAAGGACCTCATCGTCTACACTCCCCTCTTCAAACACCTGCTTCTCCTGGGTTGTCTCGCCAGCACCGTACACACCAGAAAGTGGCACCTGAGTCTCGTCATCATTTGATGGGTACTGAGGTGTGCTGACCATAGGCACTGGCCCACCCGCCTCTTCAGATTCAGAGGAACAAAGAAGTTGCGCATCACTGCATACTCCCTCTTCTTCACATTCTTGAATGTTGCTTGGCTGGCCCCCTCTTTCCAAGCTAACAGATTCAGAGAACAGAAGTAGAGACTGTGATGGCTCCTATCCAGGGCTCTCTGACTGCCTGGGCACTTTGGCAGGTGGTGAAGAGACAGATGGTTGCTCTTCAGTAGTCTGGCCCTGAGAGGACGTGGAAGTCATTGAAGTCGATGCGTTAGCTGCCATCCATCCGACAACGGCTTCAATATGTTCCTCCCGCAGCAGTGGGGTACGGCGAGGTCCTACAAAGCTGCGCATAAAGGACTGTTGCCTGGTAAAACTGGGGGATGTTGACTCACTGATGCCAGCAGCAAGCACAGAATCCCCACATCCTCTCCCTGCAGAATCCCCACTTCCTCTCCCTGCTGAAACTCCACGCCCACGTGCCTTTCTCCCTGCCTTCTTCATCTTGCTAGACTGATAAAGATAGGCAGAAAAGTACAAAGGGGGGCTTAGTGTGCTTATTCCTGAACAGCTGGTTACAGGTATAAGAAACACTAATTTTATGAAGTGTGTGTGTGGACTACACTTTAATAGGAGCTAATGTGGCCAACAAAACTGTGAAATGGGTGTTTGGTGAACTTTATTTTGTTTTTGTTTTTTTTTAAAAAACTAAAAGAATGTGACCAAAGATTTGAAAGCAATAGTATCACTAACTTTTTGGAGCTATTACAAAGCAGGAAGGTAACCTACAATGCAAAAGATGAGGCTCCAAAAAATAGGGTAATACTAATCTGGCTGCAGATGAAGGGCACAAG
Organism: Dendrobates tinctorius; assembly: GCF_039654945.1. Classification (NCBI taxonomy): domain Eukaryota; kingdom Metazoa; phylum Chordata; class Amphibia; order Anura; family Dendrobatidae; genus Dendrobates; species Dendrobates tinctorius. Next base: position 2,828,066 of record NW_027361833.1, read on the forward strand.
CCAGAAAAAAGGCTCCTCTATCTACTCCTATATAGTGTTTGCAACCAACCAATGTAGATGGATACGGATGGATGCACACTAATAGGAGAATAAAAAATGAGCTGCAATAAAAGAAAAATATGTGTGAGGCAGTGACGCACGCTGAGCGGCCTACAACCAGACGTAGATGCAGGACACACTACTCAGCGTGAGCTGCACTCACACACAGTCAGAGACCTCTCAGACCACCGTGAACAGTGCAGATAAGTGGGCACTAGCACTGAAAGGCTGCAGAGAGGGTCTGCTGTCTACTCCTATAGTGTTTGCAACCACCGTATATGGATACGGATGGATGCACACTAATAGGAGAATAAAAAATGAGCTGCAATAAAAGAAAAATATGTGTGAGGCAGTGATGCACGCTGAGCGGCCTACAACCAGACGTAGCTGAAGGACACACTACTCAGCATGAGCTGCACTCACACACATTCAGAGACCTCTCAGACAGCCGTGAACAGTGCAGCAAACTGGGCACTAGCACTGAAAGGCTGCAGAGAGGCTCCACTGTCTACTCCTATAGTATTTGCAACCAACGTATATGGATACGGATGGATGCACAGTGCAGACTAATAGGAGAATGAAAAATGAGCAGCAAAAAATGAAAAATATGTATGAGGCAGTGACACGCTGAGCGTCCTACAACCAGACGTGGCTGCAGGACACACTACTCAGCGTGAGCTGCACTCACACAGACCTTGCAGACAGCTGTGAACACTGCTGCAAGGCAAAAGAAAGCTACACTTATTGAGAATGTAGCCTGGGTAAAGCACAATATGATTTGTAGAATCGCTCTCTAACTGTCCCTCACAGTCTTGAACAGCAGCCTGTCCCTAACTGAATTCACAGCAGAGTGAACCAGAAATGGCGCCTGCGGCGGCTTTTATGGTGCATCATGACATCATTTGAGCAGCCAATCACAGCCATGCCATTAGTTAACATGCCTACATGCCTAACAGGATGTGCCCACACTTCTGAGGATTATCATTGGCTGATTCAAATCAAACTGGCTCATAGCATTATGGGAACTTCCGATTCCGGTATTCGATATGATAAAAGTATCAGAACTCAGTATCGGAAATCCTATACAGTGAATATCGGCCGATACCCGATACTTGCGGTACCGGAATGCTCAACACTACTTATCACTCAATTCCAAAAGACAGACCGCAGGGTCTTGGGGAGAGAAACACTCTGCCTTATCTAGAGAAGTCTCAGAAGAGGATGAGGATTCAAGCGATTACTCCCCTAATATTAGTCCAGCTAAAAATAAGCCTAGACTGGACGCTCCCCAAAAAGACTATAACTCTAATTTCCCTCCTCTCTCTGCGTCCAAAGCTGGTCAAACCCTCTCTATTGATAACATTGAACATCTCCTAAATAAACTAACGGATAATATTGATAAGAAATTTGAGCTTCGTTTTAATAAACATGAAAACAAAATGGATAGAGCATTGGCCAAATTCGAAATGACACTTGCAGAATAAGAAAAAGGAATTGTAAGACTAGAACACAAAGCCACAGACTCTACAGTTGACATTGAATACCTGTCCTCAGAAATGCAAAAACTTAGAATGAAACTGACGGACTTAGAGGACAGAAGTTGCCGTAATAATCTTAAAATATGTGGCATACCTGAGGACATTGCACAAGAAAATCTAGCTGCCCATGTAAAATCCATTTTTCAAAAAGCTATACCATCACTCACGGAATCTGAATTGATAATAGATAGGATCCATAGGCTGCCACGTCCATCAGAGATCCCAATTGAATCTCCTAGGGATACAATCCTTCGGATTCATTTCTTTAAAACAAAAGAGAAAATTCAGCAATACCTAAAGTCAGAGAAGACCTTCCCAGAACCCTTTCAAGGTCTAAAGACTTTTGCAGATTTATCCAAGGAAACATTGGATCTACGGAGGTCCTTCCACAAAATCACTGCAGCCCTTAGGGATAAAGAGATCCATTACACATGGGGTTTTCCCCTTAAGTTACTAATCCACTTCAGGGGTAAAACTATACCAATATTCTCCCCGGAAGAAGGGGCAAACTTCCTGAGATCTCTGGCTGAGCCTTCCCACTCTAGGGACAATAGATGAATAGTTTACTCACTTACATAGGTTTTGCTTACATCAAGCACACCTGGCTTGCTTTACCTCAACAATGAGGTTCTACCCCAAAATTCCCAACCACGTATTATACCCCCATTAGGTTAGAAGTACCTTTCTTTTGAGCAAGGCACCTATTGGAGAGCTTTACACAGTTCTTCTGTTTCGAGACTACAGTACTGTAGGCACCTAAAATCATTGTTTATGCTATAAGTATACTGCTTGCTGCACTCCGTGCTTGAAGTTGGTTGTTGTTTATTAAGGTTGTTACATTTCCTACAGGACAAGTTCTTAAGTGATTTGTCATATTGACACTTTGATACTCAGCTATCTGGCTGATATCTTTGTCACATACTTGTGATAGCTGTATAGATGAGTATCAAACTTATCACGTACAATGTAAGAGGGCTAAATAGCCCCCATAAGAGGTTCCAACTCTGGAGAGAGCTTAAGAAGTCAAAGTCTGACATTATTTGCATCCAGGAGGCGAAGTTTCTGGACGGTAACCATTCATATTTTCACGACAATGGGTTCTCCCATATATATGAATCTAATAACAAGAAGAAGAAGGCAGGAGTCCTTACAATTATTAAAAATTTGGTCCCATTTGAACTCCTAGAGGAGTATAAAGACGACATGGGCAGATACCACATCCTGGTATGTAATATAAATGACCAGTTATCCACCATAGTAAATATTTACGCCCTGAACCGTCAACAAATTAGGTTCCTCAATAAGTTGCAGAGAAAACTGTCTTTGGTGAGAAAAGGTGTGCTACTGATGCTAGGAGACTTCAATGTGTTTCCCGACAGGCTGGTGGACTCCTCCTCGCAAACAAGAACTGAAGCCTGTAACTTGAATGACTGGCTTTTCAGAAATGAACTCTATGATGTATTCAGGTGCATAAACACCTCGTAAATAGAGTTCAGTTACTTTTCAGATGTCCACCAGACTGCCTCAAGGATAGATCTGATAATCGCTTACATTTTTTCTCTTCAAAAGTTTAACAAGGTAACTATAGGAGATAGATCAATATCCGACCATGCTCCAGTCATAGGAGAACTAACGTTAGGTCCCCTACTGAACAATAGACAATTATGGAAATGCAATTCCAATTTAATTCACGATCCTATCCCTAAAAATTCAATCGAAAAGTCCATGAAGAACTATTTTAAGGAAAATGGCCCTGACTCCACCACCCCATTCACAAGATGGTGTGCCCATAAGGCAGTCCTCAGAGGAGTGATTATCGGCATATCATCCAAAGTAAAAAAAGAAAATAGAACCAAGGTTAAAGAAATACAGGACATAATTAGAGACAAGGAAAAAGCTCAATTAAAACTCCTATCACCCTCTACCTTCATACAAACAGAGCTACTAAACCTCCGACAACGTTTTAGAAATCTACTCTTCTCTTCATATGATGCTGCCATCAAATCTTCACATTATAAATACTATACTTCCCTCAATAAAGCGACAATGTACATGACAAATCGCATAAAAAAGAAGCGAATTCATAACAGAATTGTCACGTTTCCGCCAGACTTAGGGCCTGCTGTTCTGGTCGCGGCCACTAGGAGGCGCCGGACCACCACTTTATCGTCAGACTCAGGGACGGCTGTTCCTGCCTCGGCCACTGGAAGGGGCCGTGTGTCATGATCTGACAGTTTTAAATTGCACTGGGTGAACTTTTTTTACTTTGGAAAGTTCCAAGGTGTCTTGACTGTCCCCGGTGGTGGTTAGCAGTATTGCACTTTAGGTTTTTGTGCACTTAATTAGGGATCAGGTGTGACACCCTATAAAGGTGTGCTAGGGGGTACAATCACTGCCTGTGATATTGTGAGTTTGTGTTCACTCTGTTTTTGGAGAGCCTGGATGAAGGATGGAGCTGGTGAGGAGTCCTGCGCAGCTTAGCCAGGGGGGATGTGTTTCAGCTATGGTGTCTGGACGAAGGGCTGGCATGGCGTGGTGGAGTCGCAGTGATGGTGTCAGCAGGAAGTGTCTGCATGGGCTGGTGGAGTGGCGACTATGGAGAGTGGCACTCACCATGTGGGACTTGGCCGCTGAGCTGGACTCAAGCATGCTCGACTTCGTGTCAGCAGCTGAACTCATCCTTGGGACTCTGGTTCTAAGCAGCTGCAACTGGTGGTGGACTCTGCTCCAAGGCTGCACTAAGGTGAAGGTTCCTGTTATGGTGATGGATCCGGGTGGAGGAGAAGATGCACTCAGGTGGAGGGCTCTGTTGCTAGGAGCGCACGCAACAGAGCAAAGCTAAGTGGTGTTTCCCCTGTATTGTCTCTTTCCTCATGTGTGTTATTAGTGCAGTGGTGGGATTAGTCTCCGCACCGACCCATTCCCTAGTGAGGGTTTAGGGTCAGGGTGAGCAAGGGCGTTAAGGTACGCATGCGGCGACAGGTTCGGAGCCTGTATAGGGAATGTCAGGAGTGCAGGGACACTGGCTCAGGGGAGCTTAGGAGGTCTCCATGTCCCCCATTCCCTATCGCAGGGCCCACCATTGTTAAAGTTTCCCTGGTTCCCCCTTTATTATTTAAATTCGCCGTACTGGAGGCGGGGTTTCCAGATTTTATGTATATAACGTGTAATACCCAAATTCGCCAGGTGGAGGCGGCGTATCCACCTGCACGTTTTATTATTTAAATGCGCCCCACTGGAGGCGGTGTATCCAGGGTCACGTGTGTCATATGGGTTTGCCTTGCGGAAACATCTGCGTCCTGACACACGTGATCATGACACCGTGGTTCTGTCACGTCAGGCTCAGAGCCTACTGTCCCGGCTTTAGCCTCTAGGAGGCGCCGATCTGTCACGTCGCCGTTAAATTCTCGGTCTGCTGCTCCTGTCGCGGTCACTAGGAGGCGCCATGGCTCGTCCGGGAGTTATGGTGCTGACAGAGTAAGGGCACCTGCGCAGGCATCTGGTGGACGCAGGCTCCACCCCTCTGTCAGTCATCAAGAGGTTACTGCATCTCCATCTGGCCTGGTCCTGGGGGCGGTACTGATGACATCATCAGTCCAGGAACCTATGAGGGGTGACCTGATCCCTGAAATACCTTGGGACTGGTCTTGCAAGCTGCCGGATATATTCTTGGTTCCCCTGTGTGTTACTGTGTGAATTACTTTCTGACTGACTGACTTTGGCCTGGACTTCTGACTCTCCTTCTGCCTAACGATTCTGTACCTCTGCTACTCTCCTGGTTTATGACTTTCGGCCTGAATCTGACTCTCCTTCTGCCTAACGATTCTGTACCTCTGCTACTCTCCTGGTTTATGACTCTCGGCCTGAATCTGACTCTGCTTCTGTCTACCGTTTTTGTACCATTGCTGCCTGACTGGTTTAGACTCGCTTATCTCTACGTTTGTGTCCTGTATTGAAACACCTTTCTGACGACCGTCCTGCTCTGGTCACTGCTCTTATTCAGACAGCGCCTCCTGGGCTCTGCTATAAATCCAGATCCCTGTATAGGGGTAAAGGGTATCAGTGTTTCTCGGGGTGTTGCCTGGCTGCAGCCAAGACCCGCAGGCGGACGTCACATTATATCCGGCCACATAAAAAAAAAAACTGCTTCTTGTGTATATATCCAGCATATACAAAAGCAGTCTCCCTGAACTTTTTTTCTCTCCCTTCTTCTGACTGAGCTGATTTCTGGCCTAAACACCTGGTTCAGTGCACAGCCTGAAGGAGCACTTTCATCTTCCTGCACCAGTATGCTGCAGTCTGGAGCCTTCAGAGAGAGAGCTGAGCGTCAGAGATCCATACTACTGAGACATCGGCCTCTGGGCAACTCTGGCTATGGTTGCCCAGGGGCACAGGTATTGCCCGCAGATGCGGCTAAAGTTTTATTGCCTATTTCTCTTTCTTTTGGTCAGAAATCTCAGTGTGTGAACGCATATGTGGATTGTGGATCTGAAGGGAATTTTATGGATTCTTTGGTTGCTAAAAGTCTCGGTGTACCCCTATTAAGACTTAATGCCCCTATAAAAACTACGGCTATTAATGGCACACCCATTGTCCAGGAGGGGGTTAAATTTGTTACTGACAAAATCACTATGTCGGTGGGAGCGTTGCATACCGAGGTTATGTCATTTTTTGTGATGGATAATTTGTCTGCTGCAGTCATTTTGGGGATGCCATGGCTACGCCAGCACAATCCAGTCATCGACTGGCACCTAGGCGATGTTATACGCTGGAGTTCACACTGTCAGGAAAACTGCATATCGCTAACAGTAAACCAAGTTAAAGTTAAACCCCTCCACATACTGTTTGCCTTCAGAGATTTTGAGGATGTCTTTTCTATTGCAAAATCTGAAAAGCTACCCCCTCACAGAAAGTATGATTGCCCTACAGATCTGATTCCAGATGCCCGTCTCCCAAAAGGGAGAATATTTAATCTCTCAGGTCCAGAGCGTCAGGCTATGAACGAGTACATAGCAGATAGCTTAAAAAAGGGGTTTATTAGACCGTCCATTTCACCAGTTGGAGCTGGCTTCTTCTTTGTAGAAAAGAAAGATGGTGGTCTCAGACCCTGCATTGATTACCGGGAATTGAATGCAATCACTATAAAGAACCAGTACCCGCTTCCACTCATCCCTGATCTTTTTAATCAGCTAATGGGAGCCCATTGGTTTACTAAACTGGACCTCCGGGGGGCATACAATCTAGTCCGCATAAGAGACGGGGATGAGTGGAAAACAGCCTTTAATACCCCTCTTGGCCACTTTGAGTACCTGGTAATGCCCTTCGGACTCAGTAACGCCCCTGCCGTGTTCCAGCACTTTGTAAATGACATTTTCAGGGACATTTGTGGGGTGTATGTCGTCGTGTATTTAGATGACATTTTGATTTATTCTGCTGACCCTGTGACACATGCTCAGCACGTTCGCTCTGTACTGCAGAGACTGCGAGAACACTCCCTGTTTGCTAAACTGGAGAAATGTGTTTTTTTTGCGGAGGAGGTACAATTTTTAGGATATGTGGTTTCAAGCACAGGCTTCCGTATGGATCCTGCCAAGATCCAACCTATTAAAACTTGGGTGCAACCCAAGTCGCTAAAAGCGCTGCAGCGATTTTTAGGGTTTGCAAATTATTACCGAAAATTCATCAGGGGTTTCTCCGAAATTGCTAAACCACTCACGGATTTGACCCGAAAAGGGGCAGACGTGACCAATTGGAACCCTGAGGCAATTCAGGCTTTTGCTACGTTAAAAGAGTGCTTTGTAGCCAACCCAGGTTTGGTTCAGCCTGATCTGGATCGCCCGTTTATTGTAGAGGTGGACGCCTCTGAGGTCGGAGTGGGAGCAGTGCTGTCGCAAGGCACTGCATCACTCACTCAGCTTCGCCCATGTGCCTTTTTCTCCCGCAAATTCTCTGCCCCTGAGAAGAATTACGATATAGGTAATCGGGAGTTATTGGTGATCAAATGGGCCTTCGAGGAATGGCGCCACTTCCTCGAAGGCGCCAAACATAAGATCACTGTGATTACAGATCACAAGAATCTGACTTACCTGGAGTCAGCTAAAACAGTGGTCCCCAACCTTTTTTGCACCAGGGACCGGCTTGAACCAAGACCATTCTTCCATGGCCCGGCAGGGCGGGGATGGAGGTGTGACAGGGGCGGGGCTTTGGTCATAAGGGGGCGGGGCTATGGACGCGGTTGTAGTTTAGCAGTGCATATTTATCATTTAATTATAACATTTTTAATGTGACTCAACTCACCATAGGTTTTGAATGAGTGGGAGCACCTGGCTTGTTTCTCTGTTTCAGTGGGAGCACTGGGCTACTTCTACTGATGACCGTCACTGCTAATGATGATTGGAACCTACAAGGAAATGGAGCATTGAGCACTTAAGAACAATTGTACTGGAGTACTGTACATGCTGATTATTTTCTAATCATCAGAAAATGTATGTGTGGTCCCCCCCGTCCAGCTCTGTGTGGCTCCCCCTGTTGTATGCATGGCTCCCCTGTCCCATCCTGTATACATGGCTCTGCTCCCACTCTCCCATCCTGTATACATGGCTCCGCTCCCATCCTGTATACATGGCTCTGCTCCCACTCTTCTATCCTGTATACATGGCTCCCCTGTCCCATCCTGTATATATGGCTCCGCTCCCACTCTCCCGGCCTCCCTTGTATATATGGCTCCACTCCCACTCTCCCTCCCTTGTATATATGGCTCCGCTCCCACTCTCCCTCCCTTGTATATATGGCTCCGCTCCCACTCTCCCGGCCTCCCTTGTATATATGGCTCTGCTCCCACTCTCCCTCCCCTGTATATATGGCTCCACTCCCACTCTCCCTCCCCTGTATATATGGCTCCACTCCCACTCTCCCTCCCTTGTATATATGGCTCCGCTCCCACTCTCCCTCCCTTGTATATATGGCTCCGCTCCCACTCTCCCTCCCCTGTGTATATGGCTCCGCTCCCACTCTCCCTCCCTTGTATATATGGCTCCGCTCCCACTCTCCCTCCCTTGTATATATGGCTCCGCTCCCATTCTCCCTCCCTAGTATATATGGCTCCGCTCCCATTCTCCCTCCCTAGTATATATGGCTCCGCTCCCATTCTCCCTCCCTAGTATATATGGCTCCGCTCCCATTCTCCCTCCCTAGTATATATGGCTCCACTCCCACTCTCCCTCCCCTGTATATATGGCTCCGCTCCCACTCTCCCTCCCTTGTATATATGGCTCCGCTCCCATTCTCCCTCCCCTGTGTATATGGCTCCGCTCCCACTCTCCCTCCCCTGTATATATGGCTCCGCTCCCATTCTCCCTCCCTTATGGCTCCGCTCGGCTCCCCCATCCTCCCCATCATACTTACCCTCACGTCGCTGAACTTCCTTCCCGTCGCTGCACGTCCCTGCATCTCGCGGCGCTTCAGCTTCTTCCTGTGCGGAGCGGTCACATGCTACCGCTCATTAAGGTCCATGAATATGGACGCCACGCCTATGGGAGATGAGTGGCGTCCATATTCATGACCTTAAATGAGCGGTAGCACGTGACCGCTCAGCGCAGGATGAAGCCGCCGCGGGATGCAGGGTGAGTATCAGCTGCTGCACCGCCCCCCGGCTCCCCTTGTGTCCACGGACCGGCAAGGGCACTGCAACGGCCCGGTGCTGGGCCGCGGACCGGCGGTTGGGGACCCCTGAGCTAAAAGATTAAATCCTAGACAAGCGAGGTGGGCCTTGTTCTTCTCTAGGTTTGATTTCTTAATAACCTTTCGTCCTGGTACCAAAAATGTGAGGGCTGATGCTCTTTCTCGAAGTTTCTGCCCCTCACAGGCTGAGGACTCGGAGCCAGTTCCAATACTGGCCAATGGTATTGTTGTGTCGGCTGTGTCTCTGGACCTTCTGGAGGAGATCCGTAGGTCCCCAGAACCAGCCCCTGACGCGACGCCCCCCAGAAATTGTTTGTTCCAGCGTCGTTTTGCCTACAAGTTCTGAAGGAGTCGCACGACTCCGTCCTGGCAGGCCATCCTGGGGTCAATAATACCGCCAGACTTGTGACTAGGAGTTTTTGGTGGCCAACGGTAGTTAAGGACTGCAAGGATTATGTACTAGCTTGTGAAATCTGTGCTCGCGCCAAGTCCCCTCACAATCGGCCTGCCGGCTGGCTCCAGTCCTTGCCCGCTCCAGAGAGTCCATGGACCCACATCTCCATGGACTTCATTACTGACCTACCACCCTCAGAGGGGAAGACATGTATCTGGGTGGTGGTGGACCGGTTCAGTAAGCAATGTCATTTCGTTCCCCTCTCTGGATTACCTCATTCAGAAACTCTGAGTAAGTTGTTTATTGTTCATGTAATAAGGCTGCATGGCGCTCCAGAGAATATCGTGTCCGACCGAGGTACCCAGTTTGTTTCCAAATTCTGGAGAGCATTCTGCAAACCTATTGGTATTGAATTATCCTTATCCTCCGCTTACCACCCTGAGACCAATGGTCAAACGGAGCGTACCAACCAGGCTCTAGAGCAATATCTTCGCTGCTATGTCTTGGAACATCAGTCTGATTGGGCGGAACATCTCCCATTAGCTGAGTTCGCTCTAAATAACCAGTACCAGGAATCTATCAAAACCACCCCGTTCTTCTGCAATCATGGTTTGCACCCACGTTTTGGTTCATTTTCGGCCAAGATGTCGGAGCTTCCGGGAGTAGAGAATTCCATACGTCACTTAAAGACAATCTGGTCGGAGGTGAACACAAACTTGAAAGGGTCCCAGGTCAGGCAGGCTTCGGCCGCAAATAAACGGAGGTCCACGGGGCCGCACCTAGGAGTTGGGGACAAAGTTTGGCTGTCTACCAGAAACATTAAGCTTAAGGTGCCATCTGCCAAACTGGGGCCCAGGTTTATTGGTCCCTACGAGATATTAGAAGTAATTAACCCGGTAGTCTTTCGTTTAAGGCTCCCTCAGTCTTTTAAAATTCCTAATGTCTTCCACAAATCCCTTCTCAAGGTGTACCGCTCCCCAATTCATCCCGTCCAGTCCCCTCCTCCTCCAGTTTTGGTCAAGGGTGCCTTGGAGTACGAAGTCCAGGGCATCCTTGATTCCCGTTTAGTGAGAAAGTCTGTGCAATATTTAGTTCATTGGAAAGGCTATGGCCCAGAGGAGAGGTCCTGGGTCCCCGCTAGTGACATTCATGCCAAGGGGTTGATTAGAAGGTTTCACCTCCTTCACCCTGATAAACCGGGTTTTGAGGGTCCGGAGGCCCCTCTTGGAGGGAGGGGTACTGTCACGTTTCCGCCAGACTTAGGGCCTGCTGTTCCGGTCGCGGCCACTAGGAGGCGCCGGACCGCCACTTTATCGTCAGACTCAGGGACGGCTGTTCCTGCCTCGGCCACTGGAAGGGGCCGTGGTTCTGTCACGTCAGGCTCAGAGCAAACTGTCCCGGCTTTAGCCTCTAGGAGGCGCCGATCTGTCACGTCGCCGTTAAATTCTGGGTCTGCTGCTCCTGTCGCGGTCACTAGGAGGCGCCATGGCTCGTCCGGGAGTTATGGTGCTGACAGAGTAAGGGCACATGCGCAGGCATCTGGTGGACGCAGGCTCCACCCCTCTGTCAGTCATCAAGAGGTTACTGCATCTCCATCTGGCCTGGTCCTGGGGGCGGTACTGATGACATCATCAGTCCAGGAACCTATGAGGGGTGACCTGATCCCTGAAATACCTTGGGACTGGTCTTGCAAGCTGCCGGATATATTCTTGGTTCCCCTGTGTGTTACTGTGTGAATTACTTTCTGACTGACTGACTTTGGCCTGGACTTCTGACTCTCCTTCTGCCTAACGATTCTGTACCTCTGCTACTCTCCTGGTTTATGACTTTCGGCCTGAATCTGACTCTCCTTCTGCCTAACGATTCTGTACCTCTGCTACTCTCCTGGTTTATGACTCTCGGCCTGAATCTGACTCTGCTTCTGTCTACCGTTTTTGTACCATTCCCAGACATTTGTTGGGAATCTCTCTCAGGCAAAACTAACAGGTCAAGGAAATTCTTATCCTCTCTTGCTGACAACTTTATCTTCCAAAAGGTAAGGGAGAAAACAAGGGGAACTGCTACCTTGGATCTAATCCTTATAAACAGGGAGGAAATGGTTGAGGAGGTAAAAGTGGCTGGGACCCTAGGAGGTAGCGACCATGCTATTTTAGAATTTTGGATTACTAGAGGTGGAAGACCTGTGAAGACTCAGACGTCAAGGTTAGATTTCAGAAAGGCAGATTTTAAGGGATTCAGAAAGAGAATTGGAGGGATCCAATGGCTGGATATCCTTAAAGACAAAAATGTCCAGGAAGGATGGGAAATCTTGAAAAATGAAATTCTCAAAGCACAGTTGTTAACAATTCCGAAAAGAGGGAAGAATAGGAAGCATTTAAGGAAACCAGGATGGATGAACACAGAACTTAAGCACATGCTAAAAAGGAAGAAAAAAATGTTTATAAAATGGAAAGAGGGAGACATATCTAAAGAAGAATATAATGCTGTCTGCAGAACCTGCAGGGCACAAATCAGATTATCTAAAGCTGAAAATGAACTGAGGCTTGCAAGAGATGTCAAAAGCAATAATAAAGGATTTTGGGGATATGTCAAAAGTAAAAGAAAAGTCAAAGATGCTATAGGATTTTTACAGGATGAAAATGATGAAATGGTAAGACAGGATGTTGAGAAGGCTGAACTTTTAAATTCCTATTTTGCATCTGTTTTCTCTCAGAAAGGAAATGCAACATCAACTGTTATTCACTGTCCTATTAAGGGAATAGAAGAATCCAGGATATCTATAAACAGAAAGATAGTGAGGAAACACTTAGCTAACCTAAATGAATTCAAGTCTCCAGGTCCAGATGAATTACACCCCAGAGTACTGAAGGAGATAGCAGAAGAAATTTTTGAACCCCTCTCCATAATCTTTGAAAATTCTTGGAGAACAGGAGAAGTGCCAGAAGACTGGAGAAGAGCAAATGTTGTTCCTATCTTCAAAAAGGGGAAGAAGGTGGACCCAGGCAACTATAGGCCGGTGAGTCTGACTTCTATACCAGGAAAGATCTTTGAACAAATTATTAAACAACATGTATGTCAATACCTGGATAAGAATGAAGTGATTAAACAGAGTCAGCATGGGTTTCTAACTAATAAGTCATGTCAGACTAACTTAATTTCCTTCTATGACGGTATCACTGATTGGGTGGATCAAGGAAATGCTGTAGATATAGTATATCTTGACTTCAGCAAAGCATTTGACAAAGTCTCTCATACAATCCTTATTGAAAAAATGACTAAGTATGGAATGGACAAGGCAACTGTTAGGTGGATTCATAACTGGCTTAGTGATCGGACCCAAAGAGTGGTCGTAAATGGCTGCACATCCAGTTGGAAGAATGTCTCAAGTGGGGTACCACAGGGCTCTGTCCTGGGCCCTGTATTGTTCAACATCTTTATCAACGATTTAGATGAAGGAATTGAGGGTAAACTGATTAAATTTGCTGATGACACAAAGCTAGGAGGGATAGCTAATACTAGAGAAGAGAGAGAGAGGATTCAAAAAGATTTAAATAAACTGGAGAAGTGGGCAGCAATTAACAGAATGGTTTTTAACAGGGAGAAATGCAAAGTACTACATCTGGGCAATAAAAATGAAAAAAGCATATATAGAATGGGAGGAATAGGGCTAAGTGACAGCACATGTGAAAAAGACTTGGGTATACTAATAGATCACAGACTGAATATGAGTCAACAGTGTGATGCAGCAGCAAAAAAGGCAAATGCAATTCTAGGATGTATTAACAGAAGCATACAGTCTAGATCACGTGAAGTCATTATTTCCCTCTACTCCTCTTTGGTCAGACCTCATCTGGAATATTGTGTCCAGTTTTGGGCACCACATTTTAAAAAAGACATCAACAAACTGGAGCAAGTTCAGAAAAGAGCGACCAGAATGGTGACCGGTCTGCAAACCCTGTCTTATGAGGAAAGGTTGCAGGATTTGGGAATGTTTAGTTTGCAAAAGAGAAGACTGAGAGGAGACTTAATAGCTGTCTACAAATATCTAAAGGGCTGTCACATTGTAGAAGGATCAACTTTATTCTCATTTGCACAAGGAAAGACTAGAAGCAATGGGATGAAACTGAATGGGACGAGACACAGATTAGATATTAGAAAAAACTTTTTGACAGTTAGAGTGATCAATGAGTGGAACAGGCTGCCACGAGAAGTGGTGAGTTCTCCTTCAATGGAAGTCTTCAAACAGAGGCTGGACAGACATCTGACTGGGATGATTTAGCGAATCCTGCTTTGAGCAGGGGGTTGGACCAGATGGCCCAGGAGGTCCCTTCCAACTCTACGATTCTATGATTCTACCATTGCTGCCTGACTGGTTTAGACTCGCTTATCTCTACGTTTGTGTCCTGTATTGAAACACCTTTCTGACGACCGTCCTGCTCTGGTCACTGCTCTTATTCAGACAGCGCCTCCTGGGCTCTGCTATAAATCCAGATCCCTGTATAGGGGTAAAGGGTATCAGTGTTTCTCGGGGTGTTGCCTGGCTGCAGCCCAGACCCGCAGGCGGACGTCACAAGAATAAACAGATTAATTACCGATAACAACTCTATTCTTCCCACCCACAGGATATAGTCCAAGAATTTTCTAAATATTATCAAAAGTTATATAATCTAAAATTAAACCCACAACATCCCCAACCATCAAAGATGGATATTGAGTCATATTTAGCATCAATCAACCTCCCAACTCTTTCGCCAGATGACCTCAATTTCCTAACTTCCCCATTCTCTAAAAATGAGATTGAAGACACCATAAAACAACTTCCTCTACTAAAATCACCTGGTCCTGATGGCTTCGGGAATGCTTATTACAAAGCATTTAACATAATACTCTCCCCTCATCTAGCAGATACCTTCAATTGGGCAGCAAAACATGTTTCATTTCCAACAGAAATGGTGGAAGCGTCAATAACACTCATTCCAAAGCCAAAAGGAGATCCGGAAAAAGTAGGTAGTTATAGGCCCATTTCTTTAATAAATACGGACCTAAAAATATATTCGAAAATAATTGCTAGCAGACTGAGTACAATTTTGCCCTCCCTAATTGGAAACGATCAGATGAGGTTTGTTAGGGGAAGACAACCACCAGATGCTACGAGAAGGGTCATCAATTCATTGAGAATGGTTACTCTTACAAAAACTCCTACGGCCTTTATTTCTTTGGATGCAGAAAAGGCCTTTGACCGCCTGAGATGGGTCTTCCTTGAACAAACCTTACGTAAATTCGTTTTTAACAATAATTTAATTACCTCAATAATGGCCTTGTACTCAAACCCAATAGCTAAGATTGTTTCCAGCAACCACATTTCTGATGTCTTTCCAATCACGAATGGCACCAGACAAGGCTGCCCATTATCCCCCCTTTTGTTTATTTTAGCGATGGAGCCAATGGCCGAACACATCAGGCAAAACGATAAGATAAAAGGGCTGATAACAAAAAATCATCAGCACAAACTAAATTTATTTGCTGATGACGTTATTCTAACCCTCACAGGCCCTGATAATTCTATTCCAGAAACCTTAGTGGAATTGAAAAAATTTTCGACCTGCTCCAATTTCAAAATTAATGAAAGCAAATTCAACATTCTCCCCCTTAACCTTAGCAACCAACAAATAAATTCAATTAAATCTATCTCATCCCTCAATTGGCAAACTAAAAATATTGAATACCTGGGAATTATTTTAAATAAAAACCTATGTGATACAGTACAAGACAATATAAAAAGATTAACGGAAGTTGATGAAAAAGACTGCTCTATTTTTAGAGACAGGGACCTATCATGGTGGGGTAGGAATTTCACGGCCAAAATATTTATACTCCCGAAGGTACTGTATGTCCTGAGGTGCTTACCCCTCCCGTTTCCAACTATTCAATTGACAAATTTCCAAACTATACTAAATAATTTAATTTGGCTAAACAAAAAACCAAGGACATCTAATAAAGCCTTGTATAAAAAGAAATTGAATGGAGGAATGGGAATACCGTGTATTTCGACTCACTACCATACAACACTATTAAAACAAAGTTCTCAATGGTCCAATCAAGAAAATGCACCAACATGGTTGGATTTAGAGATTGAGCTTAATAATAACAAGCATCCAAGAGTCATTATCTCAAATACCATCTTTAACCGTACATTTGACTGTACACCACATCCAATCTTTCAGGCTATCTCTTTGGCTTGGAAGAAACTCTCCGCTCCAAAGAGAGGAACCGCTAAAAAGATAATCCTGAAAACCTTACCTCTTACACTAGTATACTCAATAATGAAACTAGATCTCCCTGTAAGGTGGTCTGAATTTGGAATTAAAAAACTGGGGGACATCTCCGACGGCAGAAACATGTCACCCTTTAGTGACTTAAAATCCAAATACAAAGTACCTTGGTCTATGTTTATGGAATATCAACTATTAAAGGACACTATCTTAGATTTCTTACAGAAAAGACCGATATTTTCGGAACCTTCTGTTAAAATCCTAAGTAATGTAGGCCACACAATATTCTGGAGCCACAAGTTCATACAGTATATGACAGTTTTAACCAGGACTCCTCTCTCACAAAAGATTCATATATGCTAACATGGGAGAAAGACGTCAAGGCATCTTTTTCAGCAGAAAGTTGTGAAGATGCATTGTCCTTATCCTATGCCTCGACCCTTTCCATGACTTTACAGGAAACCTATTTTAAGGTGCTGTCCAGATGGTACTTTACGCCGGTTCGTTTGGCTCATTTCGATCCCGACAGGTCACCACTTTGCTGGAGAAACTGCGGCAAAAGAGGTGACTTGTCACACATGTTCTGGAGTTGCCCTGTGACCTAATCCCTGTGGTCGTAGGTCTCCTCTGTTATATACAAAATATATGGTAAAACCTTCGTTCTCTCCCCACAGTCGGCATTACTCTCTCTAGAGCTGAATAGTCTGGACTTAGAAGTCAAAACATTAATTGTACATTTATGTTTAGTTGTAAAAAACACTATTGCGTATCATTGGAAGAGTCATACACTTCCTAGTCTTCAACACATCATAGATATCATAGCTCAACATACGAACTTAAATTTGCTCTGGCTAATGATCATTTTTCAAAGTTTTATACCAAATGGTCTAAGTGGGATCACATCTTTCCTACACCCATTACATAGGAAACTGCCCTTTAATTAAAAGCCAGATTTTGGTATTGTATATCATATAATGTGCCAATTACTCACTTGAACTAATTGTTTGTATTATTGTTCTTATGATATTCTTTGAATATGATATTGACCATGAACCAAAGTTCTCTGATTTGTTTCTCCTTCCCTCTTTCCTCCATCCCTTCCCTTCTCTTCCCCCCCACCACTCTCCCACATTATGCAGACAATGAGTCTACTATGTTATCATTATTATAATATAATAATAAAATGTTTGGAAAAGAAACGCTTTGGATATATCATCTGGGAACATTATACCCAAATGGATTGAATGATATCATAGAGAGAGTTTGAACGTTGCCTTTTTTTTTCTGGGTTTTTTTTTTTCCTTCTTGCATCTATGTTGTCAAGGTTGGATCAATCAGTGGGTGTGTTCCTAAACTTGGTCCACACCCTAAATCAAGTTTCTGAGACTGGGATAAAAGGTTGCTACTATATATAAGTGTAAGTGAATTTTATACTATAAGGATTTGTAATGTGTTTTTATGATACCTGATGAAGGATATACACTGGATCTGAAACGTGCTGTATCTCTTCTTTTTTAACCTATTAAATAAATAGAATATGAAATATCATCTTTGGATGTGAGTCCTGGGAATTGCTGCCGTTCATAGGCTGGATGTGCCTTTCTTGATTTGGGGGATTTTAAGACATGTAGGTCCAAAGTCACTTCAAAACTGAATAGGTCCCTAAAAAAGTAAGTGTTGTAAATTTCATTGAAAAATGAAGAATGGCTGCTTCATTTTTAAACTTTATAACATCATAACAAAAAAAAGGATATTTAAAAAATGGTGCTGATGTAAAGCAGACATGAGGAAACTGTTATTTAATGACTACTTTATGAGGTATGAGTGTCTGGATTAAAGGGATAATCATTCAAAATTTGAAAATTTCTAATATTTTGAATTTTTGGAGAAATTTCATATATTTTTATAACCACAGAAAATATTGACATGAATTTATCATTATCATGAAATACAATGTGTCACAAAAAACTTTCTTAAAATCAATAATATCTGTTGAAGCATTCTAGAGTTATTACCACATAAAGTGACACTGATCGGATTTGAAAACTTTGTCCTGGTCACTAAGTGGTTGAATAAACATTTGCTTTGGTAACCGTACTCAGGGATGTTTCTTTTTGAAATAGAGAACTTTCGTGAGCAAAAGGATGATGTTTAGAGCAAGCAAAGAAATCACATACAAAATATAACCATAAAC
Organism: Dendrobates tinctorius; assembly: GCF_039654945.1. Classification (NCBI taxonomy): domain Eukaryota; kingdom Metazoa; phylum Chordata; class Amphibia; order Anura; family Dendrobatidae; genus Dendrobates; species Dendrobates tinctorius. The sequence continues at coordinate 2,846,183 of NW_027361833.1, forward strand.
AAATAGATTTAGGAACTAAAAAAAACTAGAAATTCATGCTTTTTTAAAATTTTCGAGCAAATGACTGGATTTCAGGAATTTTTAGCTTAGTACATATTAATTGTAAGCACAACTTGTCAATTTTTATATTAGCAATTCTTCAAATACCACAGTTGCTGACAAAAGGAACCTTGGAAATACTTTTTATTTGAGTTATTATTTCTGTGAGAATAAGACAAGTTATGACATGACTGCAGTGTAGTACATAATAAGATGCTGAAATTGTGTGTTTCTTTCAGTGTAATAGTGTTGATTAAACTTTGTTGGGGACATTTATTTTTTAAATTACTTTTTTGCACAGTGTTCTTGTCGACAGACATTCACCTTTGTTATGACATCACCAATTGCTAACAAGGAAATCATTAATATTTATAAATCCCACAAAATAATTAAATTTTAGCTAAAATGTATAATTTAATTAGTCAACTGATAAGGTTAGATTAGAATCTCTAAAAAAATGCATGAATAAATAAATAAATATATTGGAGTAAATATTTTAGCAGATTCATGAACAAAGATGTTTTTCTACTTTACTTTCCTCTGTAAACTATAGATCATCTGCCAAGACTAATTCAGCAAATGTGATCTGCAGCAAAGTTACTCTCTACAAATTTAATGTTTCAAACTCCAAAGCAGAGGTTGTAAAAAAAAAAAGAAATACTCCCCTCATCACTCACATGTCCCCCTACTCCCTGTCCTGCTCTTTGTGCCCATTCTTTGGCCCTTACTTAATTTTGTAGATTATGTTTGCTTTCCTCACTCCAGGTCAGGACTTTTGACACACGCAAGCCTCAGACATCACTGTTATATATGCCATTACTCAGGCAATGTGCATAGTAAAGTTGTTAAGTGATAAACTGTGCCAGGAACTGGGATATCTGAGACCTAGTCATCATGCAAGTCCAAATCTGTAGTGAAAAAGGCCAAAGAGAATCAATGAAATAGGAAAAGGGGAAAGGAAGAGATGTGGAGGACCACATGGTGGGCTCTGGGAGCTGCAAGACAGGTGAGTGGTGAAGTATTACTTTTTATTTGCCTTGCCCTCTATTTAGTAAAATGGCAGGTGCAGCTGGCTGCTAATTTGCTGAATTCACACATAATGAATAATCAATAATTTGTATTCTGGAGAATACAAATTTTTGAAAAATTTACAGAGAATTCAATTCTACAAAGCCTGTTTTCAACTTCCTGACCAGGTCGATTTTTTCAATTCTGACTAGTGTAGATTTATGAGTTAATAACTCTGGAACGCAACAATGTATTCCACCAATTCTGGGAAGGTTTTCTCATGACATATTGGACATCATGATAGTGGTAATATTTATTCGATACTCTTATTTGTAAAAAGAATATTGGAAATTTGGAGAAAATGTTGAAACTTTTTGCAATTGTCAAAATCTTATTTTTTATTCCTTCGAACCAGAAAGCTATGTCACATAATATAGTTAATAAATACCCTTTCCAATATGTCTACTTTACATTACAATTTTTGAAACATAATTTTTTTAAGAAGTTGGAAGAGTTGAAAGTTGACCAGCAATTTCTTAGTTTTCTAACAAAATTTACAAAACCATTTTTTTGGGACTACATTTAGCCCATTTTTTATTTTCACAAGGGCAGCAGGAGAAAATGGACCCCAAAAATTGTTGAGATATTTCTCCTAAGTATGCTGATACTCCATATGTGGAGAAAAAAACTGTTTGGGCTTGGAATGCAAGAAGCACCATTTGACTTTTTGAGCGCAAAATTAGATGGAATTGAGAGCGGACACAATTTTGCGTTTGAAGATTCCCTGATATGCTAAATAGTAGAAACTCCCCACAAGTGACCCCCCTTTTGGAAACTAGACCCCTCAAGGAACTTATCTAGAAGTGTGGTGAGCACTTTGAAACCCTGCTTCAAAAAAGTTTATAATGTAGAGCAGTAAAAAAAAATCACATTTTTCCGCTCAAATTATTTTATCCCCAAGTTTTTTATTTTCACAAGGGTAACAGGAGAAAGTCTACCTCAAAAATTGTTGTGCAATTTCCCTTGAGTATACTGATACCCCACATGTGTAGGAAAACCACTGTTTGGGCGCACAGCAGGTCTCGGAAGGGAAGGAGCACTGTTTGATTTTTTTGAAAGAAAAATTGTCTGGAATCAAAAGCTTATACCATGCCACGTTTGGAGAGACCCTGATGTGCTTACACAGTGGAAACCCCCCACATGTGACCCTTTTTTGGAAACTAGACCCACCAATAAATTTATCTAGATGTGTGGTGGCGTCTTGAACCCCGAGATGCATTGTTGAAATTTATAAGACTGAGTTGTGAAAATATAAAAATCACATTTTTTCCACAAAAATGTTTTTTAGTCCCAATTCTGTTATTTTCACATGTGTAACAGAAGAAAATGGTCTCTAAAAATTGTTGTGCAATTTCCTTTGCGTATGTCTATCTGGGTGCCCATCCCTTTGTAGACCCTAAATGATGGGGCCCACACTAACTAGAAAGGACAGGAAAGGAAAGACACTGTCTGCAATCACGCAAAAAACCCTGCAAAAATGTCCAACACTTCTGATAGCAAAAACTCTGAAGTCACTAGACTTCTCCCACTATATCAGCACTCTGGCATATTCTGAAAGCAGAGCAAAAAGAGGCCAATCTAATAAGGGGCAAAAAACAAACTGACACAAACAGTAACATAAGGATGGAAATTCAGCGCAGCCCCGCCAGGGCTGGCTGACCACACAAAACTGAATAGACAAAACCAAATCAAATGTGAACAATAGCAAGAACACTTAGCTTGAGCATGCAGGGACTGAACTGGAAACTAAGACCTCAAGAGGCAGGAAAAATCACCAGCAGGGATAGAGGAAGTCGGCTGTCTTAAATCCAGTCAGAGACTCCTGATGTCCAATCGTCGTCCTCATTATCAGGTGGCAGACCTCTGTCAATTAGATCAGCTCCATTACCTCCTGTAACCACCAGAGGGAGCCCAGAAAGAGAACTCGCGACTCCTCTGTTAATACAACCAGCTCCACTACCTTCACTAGCAACCAGAGGCAGGCCAGAAAGTGAATTCACAACAGATGTCCATTTGTGAATTTTGTGGGTTTTGCCTCAGCAAATTTTCTGCTGAAGTGTTTAACTACTGGCCAAATTTTGTATAGACAAGCTGGATTGTCTCAGGGAGGACACTGCACATTATCACTATAATGCAAACATTTTTGTAATGCTTCAAATCGTGTCCTTGTTACGACCAAATGGAATACCAGAGTGCTGTAGAGTATATCAGTACTCCAGTATTGTTGGAGCTATGGTTTTCTGACTATGACCATACGAAGCACAATGCCCCAAAATGTCATTATTTCTCCTGCATGGAAACGTTTATTGTGAACCAATCCATTGTAGATTTTGCTTTATGTTTGGAATCATTGTCTTGTTGGAAGACAAATCTCTGTCCCAGTCTCAGGTCTTTTGCAAACTCCAACAGGTTATCTTCAAGAATGGTCCTGTATTTGGCTCCATCCATCTTCCCATCAATTTTAACCATCTTCCCTGTCCCTGCTGAAGAAAAGCAGCCTCAAACCATGATGCTGCGACCACCATGTTTGACAGTGGGGATGGTGTGTTCAGGGTGATGAGCTGTGTTGCCTTTATGCCAAACATATCATTTGGCATTGTTGCCAAAAAGTTTGATTTTGGTTTCATCTGACCAGAGCACCTTCTTCCCCATGTTTGGTGTGTCTCCAAGGTGGCTTGTTGCAAACTATAAACAACACTTTTTGTGAATATCTTTGTGAAATGGCTTTCTTCTTGCCACTCTTCCATAAAGGCCAGATTTGTGCAGTGTACAACTGATTGTTGTCCTATGGACAGACTGCCCCACCTCAGCTGTAGATCTCTGCAGTTCATCCATAGTGATCATAGGCCTCTTGGCTTCATCTCTGATCAGTCTTTTCCTTGTTTGAGATGAAAGTTTATAGAGATGGCTGGGTCTTGGTAGATTTGCAGTGGTATGATACTCCTTCCATTTCAATATGATCGCTTACACAGTGCTCCTTGGAATGTTTAAAGTTTTGGAAATCATTTTGTATCCAAAACTGGCTTTAAACTTCTCAACAATAGTATCTTGGACCGTCCTGTTGTGTTCCTTGGTCTTCATGATGCTCTCTGTGCTTCAAACAGAACCCTGAGACTATCACAGAGCAGGTGCATTTATACGGAGACTTGATAACACACAGGTGGATTATATTTATCATCATTATAAAAGAAAAAAAAATCCAGTCTGATGCCGGCACTCCCGAAAAAAGTGAAATGTGAAATTAGTTTACTTAAAAAATTTTTTTTAAAGATTTTAAATCTGAAGTATAGCAGTAAAAACAACAAGGCTTAAAAAAAGCCTTAATCAGGTAAAAATATACATCTATACCAAAACAATGACCATGTCTTTGTAAACCCTTTTTACAACTGGAAAGGGAGGGGTGTTTGTTACTAGCACCAATTCTTCACTTAATTTGCATACTCCTCTTAATTGGTTTAACTCTTTAGCAGAGGTAAGTAAAAGATATAATTCACATTCCTTAAGAGGTTAAACTCCAGTGGAAAAATATAAAAATATAAAAATAAATGAATACAAAATAAAAAAAAACCTAATAAACCTAATCAATATATCAATAGGTATAGCATCTCTAAACTTTCTCAATCGCATCATTCAAACCATTCGGGTACAAGGTTTTGTATCCGAAAAATCCAAAAAGATTCCTTTTTGTTTAATGTTTGATTGCGATTAAGCACTCCGGAAGGTATCATTTCTACTGGAGTAACTGTTATTTGGAATTTTTTGCTGTGCTTTAATAACATGTGACGCGATAAACTTTGCTGAAAGAAACCGATTTTAGTATTATGACGGCGTCCATTCATTCATGCTCTGAAAGTTTGTGCTGTGCGGCCAACATATTGGAGGCATCAACAACACGTAATAACATAGTCATTGCCACAGGATAGATGCTGCTTAATCTCAAAAACCTCACCCGTGCTATAAGAAGAGATCGAGCAAGCCCCATGTTGTAAGATGTATCATGTATAGCAATTCCTCAATCCACATTTGTAGACGCCCGGAGATGAATTTCTAGAGACAGCTTTTAAAAACCCACAAGTAAGATCTGTGGGGTTTTTTAAGTTGCTGGACGCTATTAAATTTCTTATGGTGCGACCCCTCCTAAAGGTGATATCAGTTTTTTTTGGCAACAAATTCTTTAAGATGGGGTCTTTGATTAATAGGTACCAAAATTTTTCAAGGATGTCTCTTATTTTCTGATTGCCGTTATTGAACTGAGTCACGAAATTAAAACGCCAGGGATTAGATTGGTTCTTTCTTGAATGACCACAAGATTCAGCCTATTGTTCAAATTACTCCTAATCCCATTTTCTATGGAAATAACTTTTTTCTGGTTAATCTGTGATAGGCAGTAAGCCTGAGTTTTTATCAGATTCTTTTTATATGCACCTTGCACTAATTTTTTGGGATATTTTTTCTCACGAAATCTAGCCTGATTGTTCCACATAGTCAGCCTCACTACTGCAATTCTTTTGAATGCGCAGAAATTGGCTATGTGGAATATTTTTTTTCTATTTGCAATAATGTGCACTACGGAAATCTAAAAAACCATTGCTGTCTACTTTTTTGAAAAAGGTTTTTGTCACTATGCGGCTGTCTTTGTGGCTTACTTCAAGATCTAGAAAAGTGGTTTTATCTTTATCTAAATTGGCAGTAAAAGTAATCCCTCATTCATTTGTGTTTAGCTTATTAATTATTTCCCATGCTTGTTCTATAGACCCCCTTCCATAGATAATCTATATAGCATTTATAAAGCAGAATTTTTCTTTAAAAAAGGCTCAGAGCAGATAGGGACTCGAGTCCCCCATAAAAAGATTAGCGAAACTTGGGGCGACTCGCTTCCCCATCATGGTCCCGAGCCTCTGTAAATAGAGTACATCCTGAAAAGAAAAAAAGTATGTAATTTATTTTAAAACATAACTTTTAGTAAAAACTCCCTCTGTGAGGATGGTATTTGTTTGTTTTCTTGGAGATAAAAATCCACAGCTGCCAGCCACAGTGTGTGTTCAATATTGGAATACAGCCCTACTACATCAAGTGTAATAAAAAGATAACCCTCTTGCCATACTATATCTTTACATTCTTGGATGAACTGTGCAGAGTCCCGAAGATAAGGGTAAAAACAAAACAATGTCTTGTAAAAATAGGTCAATAAAGTGTGATAAATATGATGTCAAGGAGCCAATCCCCGAAATTATCGGAAGTTCCGGGGAATTTTTTATGTCGTTAAGAGGTGGTAATAAAATGCTACATTTGGATTTTTGTTGGTAAGAAATCTTTGTTTCTTTTAATTTAATATTCCTTTTTTATAGGCATCATCTATAAGGGTGTGGTATTCTAACGAGAATTGAGTAGAAGGATTGGTGTTTAGTTTATCACTATATTTTGCATCAGACAAGATACGGAGTGCTTCGTTTAAATAATCTTCTCTATTCTGGATCACAACCCCGCCCCCCTTGTCTGCTTCTCTAATTACCAAATTTAAATTTTTCTTCAGTGATTCCAAAGCCTTTTTTTTCTGCGTATGTGATGTTCAACCAATACGTCTTCTTATCAGCTTGACATTTATTTTTACAATTAATGTTCCTGAATTGTTCTGCAATTAGTGCAAAGAATGTATCAATATGATTCCCTCGATGATGAATGGGATTTAACATAGAAGTTGGAGCTACATCTTTATGAACAAATGGATCATTAACTGGTGGTGCTGAAGGGGTTAAATGGACATTTGATACATGGATGCATTCCTGTAGGACAAAGTGTCGTGCAAGGGTTAACTTTCTGGTGAATAAGTTGAGGTCAAGAAACAGTTGAAATGGATTGATGGTTTGTGTCAGACAGAAACTAAGGCCCTTAGAAAGGACCTCAATTTCAGTGGAGGACAATACATACTTAGATAGATTAAATTTTTTTATAGTGGACCCATTAGATGATCCACCATAGATGACGGTAGATTGAGGAGGTGCATCTTTAATAAATGGTAAAGAAACAGAGTGATTAGTTAATGTGTTTTTACATTTTTTATTGCCTGATTTTCTACCACTCCCTCCTGTTCCTCGGGAACCCCTTTGCATTTTTGTGTAGATCCCACCTGTAACCGTGGCCAAAAATTTGTGATGGCACTTTGGGAGAGGGGCGCAGTGGAATTGCATTTGGGGAGGTTCTGGGAACACGATTTGTGGTTCTGTTTGTAAAGGTATTATAGGAGTTTCCCCGGAACGTGTCCTGGTGGGAACAATCGCTAAAAAAGAAATATTAGACATTGTAGGTGATGGGGATGGAGAAGAGGCTTGTATTACCGTAGCAAAAATTGAGTCCTGTTCAGTCATATCATATACGGTAAGTGAGCTAATATTTGTTGAACAATCTGGAGACTCTCCTTTATGGTTGTTAATATTGTTGATGCATATGATGTCAGCGTGAGGATGACACTTGACGATATTATCTGCATCATAATTTTCTTTAGCTAGGGGTGGTAAACTGGGGTTAGATGTTGGTAACAACTGAATCCCATTTTCTGTCTCCAGTTTCCCCTCTACTAAGTGCGAAGAACATCTATTGATGGAAGAAGTGATGGATTCTAGATTGAAATCAATCAGATCATCAAAAAACAAAGTTTTTTTTTATTCATTTATTGTTATATTTTTTTCCACGAGAGTTTAACCTCTTAAGGAATGTGAATTATATCTTTTACTTACCCCTGCTAAAGAGTTAAACTAATTAAGAGGAGTATGCAAATTAAGTGAAGGATTGGTGCTAGTAACTAACACCCCTCTCTTTTCAGTTGTAAAAAGAGTTTATAAAGACATGGTCATTGTTTTGGTATAGATGTTTATTTTACTTGATGAAGGCTTTTTTTAAGCCGAAACGCGTTGTTGTTTTTACTGCTATACTTCAGAATAAAAATCTTTAAAAAATTTTTTTTAAGTAAACCGATCTCTCACATTTCACTTTTCTCGGGAGTGCCAGCATCAGACTGAATTTTTTTTCTTTTATCTTTTACCTGCGGACGACTGAGGATTGCCCCGTTGACCAGGAGCCGTGCAGCAAACCGATTAATTAGGACCTTGGTTTGGGACATTCCCCCAGGGCCAATACGCTGTTCCTTCAACCTCAATTTGGTGAGTGCATCAGATTTGTATTTTTATTTGGGACATTTTTAATATTGCACGTAGATCCTGCGCGGTGCTATCCCTTTTACATTCCCTATCCTCAGGGTGCTATATGAAAAATGTATTATCATAAGTCATTTAGGACAACATTGGATCATTCAGAGATCCACAATGAACTTCTGGAGTGAGTTTGCTGCACTGAAAGTTAAGGGGCCGAAAAATATTGCACGTCCCACTTTTCAGATTTTGAATTTCCACTAAAATTTAAAATAACCAATAAATTTCGCTCAACTTGACAATTGTGTTCCACTTGTTGTTGATTCTTCACCCAAAATTTACAATTGGTATCTTTATGTTTGAAGCATGATATGTGGGAAAAGGTTGAAAAGTTCCAGGGAGCCAAATACTCTAGCAACGCAATGTATGTAGGCCTAAAATGGCCAAATTTTTGGCACAGATAAATGAGTCCTGTTAGGGAGATACCACACTGACAATTCTGTGGCCTGTACTTTTTGCTTTTTTTTGGCTAAATAGTGCTGTATATAAGTACAGTGACACACAGGACAAAAATAGAAAACCGGCCTAAACTGGCCAAACTTGGAGCACGCACAGATATGAGCCGGCACGGAGATACCACACTGACAAATCTGTGACTTGTATTTTTTGCTTTTTTTTGGCTAAATAGTGCTGTATATAACTACAATGACACACAGGACAAAAATGGAAAACCGGCCTAAACTGGCCAATCTTGGCGCACGCACAGATTTGAGCTGGCACGGAGATACCACACTGACAAATCTGTGGCCTGTATTTTTTTGCTTTTTTTGGCTAAATAGTGATATATATAACTTCAGTGACACACAAGAAAAAATAGAAAACTGTCCTAAACTGCGCAAACTTAGAGTACACACAGATATGAGCTGGCAAGGAGAAACCACATTGACACATCTGTGGCCTGTATTTTTTGCTTTTTTTGGCTAAATAGTGTGGTATATAACTACAGTGACACAAAGGACAAAAATGGAAAACCTGCCTAAAGTTGCAAAACTTGGAGCACGCACAGATGTGAGCTGGCAAGGAGATACCACACTAACAAATCTGTGACCTGTATTTTTTGCTTTTTTTTGGCTAAATAGTGCTGTATATATCTACAGTGACACACAGGACAAAAATGGAAAACCGTCCTAAACAGGCCAATCTTGGAGCATGCACAGATATGAGCTGGCACCGAGATACCACACTGACAAATCTGTGACCTGTATTTTTTGCTTTTTTTGGGCCAAATAGTGCTGTATATAACTACAGTGACAGACAGCAAAAAAAATTGAATTTAGGGCTAAAATGACCAAAATTTTTAGCAGACAGATGGATAAGGCGTGTCACAGATATACCGCACTGTAAAATATGTGGCCTGTATGTATTTTTGGGGGGGTTCAGCAAAATGTCAAGAAATTGTGTAAAATATTAAAAAAAATCTACTCTACCATACCACTGAAAAATTAAATATTTCTCTGCGCACGGAGAAGTGATTTTTGGGACCCTTTAAAATTGCAGGATTTTCACGCTGTGCTAGGAAAAGGATCTGGCTGTATTGTGCACTGTCAAAAAGCAAATGGAGAAAAAAAAAGGGCTCTGGATTGCTTTGCAATAAAAAAAAGCTCTGACCAAAAATTTTTTCCAAGCCAGTAAGACCTGGGGCTTGTTTTATCCTTGTAGTAATGCATTAGGGTCACAGGATTTTATTTCTTTTTTATATACCTCAAAAATATTTATCAATATTTAGTCAGATGCAGCTGTATTTTTTCTTGTGTTAAGATAGTTTTATTGCGTGGTGAATCTTGATAACTGCCTTGTTGAATGATGACTGGCACAAGCAGATCATTGGTGAACATGGATGAAATCTGCATATTTAATATCTTATCCTCTACAATTACATTACTTTGATCATCATTTTAAGAGAAAATATTGATTTTTTTTTTCTTTTTGGAATCATATATTTATGTAATTATGTCATTTTAATGCCCTGGTAATTTCTTTCTCTGAAGAAAACATTGCTACCTTAATTTCATTTTTACATTTTCTGTTGAGATCGTTAAATGCCTGGAATGCTATTTCTGATCTCTCAGACTTCAAAGTTTTAAATGCCCTTTTTTTGACTCATTAAACTTATGGTAGTACTGCTCTTTTTAACGATAATGGTTTCTGTTATATTCCTGGACATTCTAGTAATAAAACACAGAAATTTGGCAAATGCCCTTAGGGTGACACTGTGTGGTAAAGGGGTGAGATGGATAATGCTCACCAGATGCATTTGTGAATGTCACAACTCCAATAAAGAGGAGCTAGAGGATAGGTGTTTAAAGATGACTATCCTGCTTGAAAGGATAAAACAGTCCACATTCCAGGTATATTCAAGTAGGTTTGTTATATATTTCTGGCTCAAACCGAGCTCTTATTCAAATCCACTGCAGAACTGTACAGAACTGAATTTGAAGTTTGATTTGAAAAAGAGCTCAGATCGAGCCACAAACATGTACTAAAACTACTTCAATCTACCTGGAGTGTGGAACCTTTCATCCTTTACAGCAGTGCAGTCATCTCCTAATGTCTATCCTCTAATCTAATCAGGATTCTAATAAAATATCTTTAAACACTGCCAATTTATGTTTGGTATTCTCTCTTTTCTTAGTCAACAGTGTTTAGCTTTTCTAAATTTCCATGATTTTGTTTTCCCCTTTGTAATGCTTTTTCGTGTTTGCTATGGTTGCTTTTGCCCAAGATCTCATGGATCTAGAGATCTGATACTGTTTCACAAACTACCTTAGAGAGGAAGTTGTTTTAATTGTGGATAAAAAGTCACGGATTAGCACAACCAGCAGACCTTTTAACATAGTACTATTGATTTCCACAGTCATCATCATCAATTTCCCTATTGAGGCTCAAATTTGAATTCCCTATCAGTTGTCTTTGGAGTATGGAGAGAAATCAGAGCACTCAGAGGAAACCCATGCAAACATGGGGAGAATATAAAAACTTCTTGAAGATCTTGTCCTTGGTAGAATTTGAACTAAGGACTCCAGTGCTGCAAAGGTAGAGTACTAACCACTGAGCAACCATGCTGCCCCCTGAGCAGTTAAAATCTACCATTACAGGAACCTTATCTGCTGTTATTTTCCATTTGTTGCATATTTTTATCCTATACCTGTTTAGTTATGTTATGAGGCTTATAGCAAACTCTAATTAGTGGCTTATCAATAGTGTCAGCCTAATAGATAGTTATTAGGGATGAACGAACGTGCTCGGTAATACTCGGTTATAATTCAAGTATCATGGTGCTCGGATGTGCTCATTACTCAGCAAGTAATGGGTGGCATTCGCTGTAAACCTCGAAACCCTGTCCCACATCTTTTGGGCTTGTTATTCATACAATAATCATGTGGGGATTGCCTGTGAATCACTGTAATGCTGTAGCCATCTTGATTGTGGAAATACTGTGATTGGCTGGATGTCTGACATAATCAGGGATTATAAAAGGGCAGGTGTTTGTGTTATATAAGAAAATCACTGACACTTTTTTCTGGGCTAAATTTCTCAGCCATACAATATTCCATAATGTGGAGTACATTTCTGTTATCTCTAAAAAAAATGTTAAAAATTTAGTAGTCTTCTGAGCTATAGAGTGTTACATGGCCTATGAACATTTCTGTGATCTCTAAAAGTGAATAAACGCTTTTAAACATTTTATAGGCTTACATTTCTCGGACATGCAGTTTTACATAGTCTGATATCTAAAACTGCTAAAAATCTTTGCAGGCTTAAATTTCTCAGACATACAGCGTACGTGAGTTGTGAACATTTCTGTGATCTCTAAAGTGAAAAAAAGCATTGAAACATTTTTCTGGATTGATTTTCATTGTCATCTATACACTTTTGCTATCTTTTGTTACATTATGGTGGAGTAAAACCCCCAAAAAACCCTTTGATTGCTGCAGGTGACCAATGTTTTTCTTCTGTTAAAAATAAACTTAGTTTCAAGAGACCTAGCAATTAGAAAATGCGTAAGGCGTGCATTACGGGACGGGAAAGTGAAAGTGCTGCAGAACAAAAAACACGTCAATCCATGACATATAGATCCCTATCCCACTTTGCAGTGAAGCACAGTACGCTTCACTTGTCTTTTAGCGATGTTTGATAAAGACCCGGACGGAGTCGAAACGTCACTCGCTGCTTAATCTTTTTGCCAGTCAAGCGGAAATTTTTTTTCTTAATTGTGGTGTAAAATTCACATAAGTTAAATCAATTGTTTTGCAAATGACTGAGAGTGCGACTGATTTAACTTTAATACATGTGATCTTGGATACGTCCAGTTCAGCTAGCACCATTTTTACCCTATAAAGCTGTGTGTGCCTCCTTTCTACTTTTGATCTTTGAGCAGAGGGCTTAAGTTGGATTCATGAAAATGCACCCCTCTTCCCCTTTTTTGTCTTCCCTGTCATATTTGAATGTTTTGTAACACTTCATATTTGTCACCCAGTCATGGCTCTCATTCAGCCAGGTTTGTGTAAAGCCAACCACATCATATTCTATGGTTGACATTAAGGTCTCTTGTTCATGAATTTTATTTGAAAGACTTCTTGTATTTGCTAGCAAACATTTAACAATAATAATAACACACTATTTCCTAGTCACTTCTCTACTTTCCTTGCTAGTCCCAGGCCATTCTAAATCCAGATTAACACTTATGTTATCCCACTCTATGTCTGCCCTATCTGTCCCTTTTTAATACAACCAGTCAACCACCCTACTTTACCCCAGATCCTAATTTAAAAGCTCTTTCATCTTTCCAATCATTCTTCCTCCCAGCACAGCTGCACCCTCTCCATTGGGGTTCTGTCCATCCCTATAATAAAAAATAACTTTTAATATCCTTTCTTCTTCCTCTGACTTTGTCATTGATACCAATGTGTACCTTGACAGCTGCATTTTTCCCAGCCCCAGCCCCACACAGCAATCTGTCTTATCTGATTCATAATATGCTAAACCCAAACAGCCAGTACAAAGCTCACTGTTCAGCATTCAGTGTCTTGGCAGCTGATAACCTTATTTATCCATCTAAATATAGAGTCCCTTACCACCAGTATCTATTTGGCCTTTGCTGCACTTCTATTTCCCTCCTTCCTACACCAGTTATTTTCTTGTTGGCTAGGAAAAAGGTCCTGCTGTAGTGATCCTAGTCTTGGACTTGCATCCCTAATATCAGCCAAACAAGCGTATGTACTAGCATATACCAGATCAAAACTAAACACTCATACAGTTTTTCCCCTAACCCTTCTTTTCAGTATTACCCACCTTCTTTCCTATCTCTGGTTCCTAATCTTACCCACTGTCAGGACTCTGAAGATTTTTTTATAACCTTTTGGGCATTCTTGCCCTCTTTTGAGATGGTGTCTTTTGTCTCATGTGCCCTGTGTCTTCCTGCTTTATAACTCCACCCCAGCCTTTAGTCTGTGCTAGAGTATTCTGCCTGTGTCCAGCTCTTGACCCTGGTGGCTTACCGGCTTTTTACCTGCTTCTGTTATCCGTTGTGGATATCCTGTCACTCTGCTCTCAAAGTTTCTGCTGCATACTCTGGTTTCCAGCAGTCCTCCTGCTTCCAGCTGTTCGAGTTGCTCTCACCTGCATTTGTTGTACGTGTAAGCTGATTGATGCTCTTCTGTGCAAAACCTTAGACTTCCTACACAGGCCTCCCTGGATGAGTAAATATATTATTTGAACTGCCTTATATATATTTATCCGTGTATGGACTAGACAAGGACTTCCTTGCTTGCAAGCAACCTCAGGTGTGCTTCACAAGACTGCTCCGCTGATTGCATTTTCCTCTGAGGTTACCTAAAGACTCTGTTCAATAGCTTCACTGTGTGATTATGGACTTTGATGTTTTCCCTGCACCTGTTTGAAACACCATGTGATAATATAGACTTTACCACTCAAAAACTGTGTTCCCTAGTGTCTTGCTCCACGCAAAAGACTCCTGAGTCATCAATTATAATTATTACTCAAACCTCCATATCAGTGATACAGAGCATGCTCAGTGAGCTCTAAACTTCTCGTTAGATTTTCAATGTGCTTGAGTGTTGCAAGTTGCATGTCTAGGTGCATGACCTGGGCTTCCAAATAAACAACAAGCTGACCTGAAATCTAGCACAGTTGGCTGTTAAAGGCTAACATCTCAGACCAGTAGTTTCTGATGGTTAATATTGTGGCAATATAAAGGCTAGTTTATTAGTTTCTACATCAGATACATTTCTATATTTAATGGGGGTCATCTAAAAAAAACAGAGACCATTTACTCAAAATAGAGGAAGATTTAACATGATTTAGTAGAGTCCTTCAACAATTCACCAATCATAGAAAAGTAAAGACAATACTCGTACTTTCAAATGATAAAATATACTTCATCAAATTGTCAAGGTAATGTCCACACTAAGTCAGTTATAAATGGATATAAAATATAATATTGCACTTTTGCATGTGTTTAATCTATCTTTCTATAGCTCTACCTATCTAGAGATAGAAAAATAAAAACAGTGTTTATCCATTCAAAGATGAAGTTAAAGCCCCCAAGTTATCAACAAACTTCTTGCATGGGGCCCAATTTTAATCAGTCAACGTGAGGATTCGGTCCAAAATGGCAGAGCCTTTCTCAAGCATTATATAAGAAGAAGATAAGGGCATGTGAACATATGTATAAAGAGCTAGCAATAAAATATATTTCTATCTACAATATCCATCAATCTATCTATGGGGCTGAACACTCACATGAAAAACAAGAACTGCTTCCATAGGATCAATGAGCTGTAGGCTACTGCCCTATCTGAGAGAATAGTGAATGTACACTCACTGGCCACTTTATTAGGTACACCTGTCCAACTGTGTGTTAAGACTTAATTTCTAATCAGCCAATCACATGGCGGCAACTCAGTGCATTTAGGCATGTAGACATGGTCAAGACAATCTCCTGCAGTTCAAACCGAGCATCAGTATGGGGAAGAAAGGTGATTTGAGTGCCTTTGAACGTGGCATGATTGTTGGTGCCAGAAGGGCTGGTCTGAGTATTTCAGAAACTGCTGATCTACTGGGATTTTCACGCACAACCATCTCTAGGGTTTACAGAGAATGGTCCGAAAAAGAAAAAAAATCCAGTGAGCGGCAGTTCTGTGGCCGGAAATGCCTTGTTGATGCCAGAGGTCAGAGGAGAATGGGCAGACTGGTTCGAGCTGATAGAAAGGCAACAGTGACTCAAATTGCCACCCGTTACAACCAAGGTAGGCAGAAGAGCATCTCTGAACGCACAGTGCGTCGAACTTTGAGGCAGATGGGCTACAGCAGCAGAAGACCACACTGGGTACCACTCCTCTCAGCTAAGAACAGGAAACTGAGGCTACAATTTGCACAAGCTCATCGAAATTGGACAGTAGAAGATTGGAAAAACGTTGCCTGGTCTGATGAGTCTCGATTTCTGCTGCGACATTCGGATGGTAGGGTCAGAATTTGGCGTAAACAACATGAAAGCATGGATCCATCCTGCCTTGTATCAACGGTTCAGGCTGGTGGTGGTGGTGTCATGGTGTGGGGAATTTTTTCTAGGCACTCTTTGGGCCCCTTGGTACCAATTGAGCATCGTTGCAACGCCACAGCCTACCTGAGTATTGTTGCTGACCATGTCCATCCCTTTATGACCACAATGTACCCAACATCTGATGGCTACTTTCAGCAGGATAATGCGCCATGTCATAAAGCTCGAATCATCTCAGATTGGTTTCTTGAACATGACGATGAGTTCACTGTACTCAAATGGCCTCCTCAGTCACCAGATCTCAATCCAATAGAGCATCTTTGGGATGTGGTGGAACGGGAGATTCGCATCAGGGATGTGCAGCCGACAAATCTGCGCCAACTGTGTGATGCCATCATGTCAATATGGTCCAAAATCTCTGAGGAATGCTTCCAGCACCTTGTTGAATCTCTGCCACGAAGAATTGAGGCAGTTCTGAAGGCAAAAGGGGGTCCAACCCGTTACTAGCATGGTGTACCTAATAAAGTGGCCAGTGAGTGTATGTTGATGTTGATTTAAAGCAACATCAGTAACAATGGCTTAACAATCTGTTATGATTGGCCTGACTCAACGAATTACAAATTTTAAGTCTCGCAGTCTATAAACATTCCCATGAGACTGGTACAAATAGTTTAAACCACAAATTGCAAATCTTCTGGTGTAAAATGGTGTGTAGTAGCAATCACATGAAAATGTTTTGACAAGAAACCAAGTTATGAACATGTCAAACCACGCCTGCTGTTTCATGTGACAATGATGTTGCTGATCCATTATAGGCCCACTCAATTGTTTCCATTGCTTTGCGAGGTTCTATATAATATTGATGCTAGGATTTTCCCATTTATCTAAATGACTCATGAAAAATCATTCCCTACCAAACCAAAAAATATGATTGACCCTCTGGACGTTCTGCATTTTATTGAGCTAAGGTCTAAACCAAAATGAAACTTGTGCCTTAGTAGATATTCAAACAGAAGGACCATTTTTGATTTCTAGAATAAAGATGCTGGAGGCCCACATCATCTGAATTTTTCCCTACAAATTGTTACTCTTGTCCAGGCGTTATATAGGTAATATAGGTAGGTACTGCAAATCAGCCTATCTTGAATAAGGTAGAGTAGTTCTCTGCATAAACTTTGAAAAGGAAATGTCTTCCTCGGCAGGTAAAAATATATATGCTAGTGATTTGCTTTAATTTGCTCTAACTAGAATACCACCTTAAATATTAAATAATAACTAAAGGTAGTTAGCTTACTGGCATGGGTGCATAGTCCCCAGTATTGTCCAGAGCCTCGCACGGATCAGGGCAGAGCAGCCGCAACAGAAGCAAACACAAAGATAAAGGCTTTAAGTCTTCTTATGGTAAAATATAGCTTTAGTTGAACCTTTTTAAAAGATAATTCCAATCAATACATTGCTACACAGACACATAAGGCACTGGAAGTAAGACCTACACGTTTTGACATGAGTCTCATTCATGGTCTTAACTACCTTAAATAGTAAATCTTGCATGTAATTGACATATTTAGATAAAATGGTAAATGTTGGAAATTAGGTATACTAATTCAGAAGAACATAATGTAGCTGTAAATAGTTAAAATGTTGGGCATTTCCAAGTATGCTACCGGCATGTTCAGTGGCTTCTCTTACACAAAAGACTGAGCATGTTCTATTGTGGATTTTCAGATTCAATTTGACCTTTCTAGAAGAAGGTAAAATCTAGGAAACTCTTTGCTCTGTTAAAGTACTGGGTTGTAAGACTGTAGCTTGTTACATTTTACTCTCCAGAGTGTAATTGCACTAAGATCATTTCGTTTCCATTTGGAAAGTGAGTGGCAATTACTAGAATACAATGTATCATGCATTTGCTCACAGGATATAAAATGTATATACTAATTCGCAATAAAATGTAACAGCTGTCAGTGTATTTTCTGCTCTGTTACTTCAATAAATTGGAAGTCTGACGAGAAAATGGGAATATTGCATTTTAACACACTATATAATGCCTCTACTTTTTACAAATACAATTTATTTCTTTTTCCAGGACAAAATGGTGGTTTGTTATTACGGCTATTGGATAAACATTCATATAACCAGAAGGAATAACACACAGCAAGCGGAAGAAATGTAATATTTTTAACATTTATTACAACCTATCTTTATACCTTATCTTGAGCAAACAAATGCACTTAACCTATTTCTGTCTGTATTGCCAATCTCTGTATTTACAGTCAAATCATAAAGTACTGTATGTTTTTTTTTATAATCCCTGGCAATGTGCAGTTGAGCAGAAATTTTGCTGCCTAATAGAGGCATCTGTGCTGGGATTTTCCCATTTTAATGTGTATATTTTTACTACTTTTGTAATAGTTTTCTGTTATAGCTTGGAGATTCTTGGAAAGTTGACACTTGTGTAACCAGGAGATTCAGTACATTGTACGTATTTCTACTGGAGGTCAGATTTTTCACAGATAATTAGTCTTTTACACACTGTGAAATCAACCTGCATCGGCTATTTGGCTAGATATTTTGCTTCACTTCTGTATTTCCCTTAAGATTCTGTGCGAAAGCGCTAGCTACTAGATGAAAAGGATGTCTCTTTGTGTTGCTAATTATACTTTTGCATAATTATTAATATTGGAAACAGGAAGAAGAGAATGTCACAAAAAACAGCAGTTAATTCTGGTTTTGTGACAGGAAGCTAGTGCTACATTAATAAAACGTGCCGGTGCCAATATCACAGAAGATAGGAGCATTCCTTGTTAAGGATCATTTATTAACTGAGATCATCTTTTAGTTCGCCTTGGGGTAATGACTAATGTCAATGGCAAATTTCACAGTTGTCTAGAGAAATGAATTAAATTTGTAATAAAAAGCCCTTCAGCTTGTTGTACATGTTCATTTATTGGAGTAGTTGAACTAGAAGAACTGTAAAGCAACCAAGAACATCATCTTAATTTTCCTTACATATAATGGTGGCCTTTAGCACTGTTCTGTAGAACGTTACCTACTATGATTGAGTAAATTGAATGAGAAGTCCCTTTAATGCAAATGAAACTAGGTGACTCTATTAAACGGAGAAGACCTTTAACACTCACTTAAAACATAAGGCATCAGTTTTATCTGTTTAGGCCAGCAGATAATTTTTTCATTAGCCCTTTACTGGATTTAACTGAACGAATTACACATTCATTTGGACTTATTCTGCTGACTGATCTCTATAACCACAAGGAAACATCACATTTTTCATGCTTAGAGTACAACATTTGCACTGTGCGTAAAAAGAACCTACCACTATCAAACTTACCAGGTTATATTACAGTAGAGAGGAAGTAAATATAACTAAATGTAGAATGATTTTCCTTTGAAAGGAGAATGACTGTGAATATAGTCAATATAGATATGTGAAAGCCATACTGAATAGGATTCAAGAGAGCCGCCATCTTGAGATTGGCAGTTTAGCCAATTAGAGCTAAATTCCAGGCTGGTTGCTAGGCAGAGCATCAGTATAGTACCGCTAAAAGTTAAAGAGGGATTTCTATCTCAAAGATCCTATCCCAATACGTAGTAGGTGTAATAATAATAATTTTAGCAAATACCTCCACTTAGAAATGTACTATAGTTCTTCTGATTCACTATGTTGCTTACCCCATGTACAGGTCATTGAAGTAGCTTAGGTATCCATGATTACCACTAACTGCTAAGTAATTGTCACTATATGAGTGGTTGTAACCATGGATACCTAAACTACTGAAAAGCCCTGCACATGGGATAAGTGACATAGCGAATCAGAAGAACTATACTACATTTCTAATTGGAGGTATTTACTAATACCATTATTATTACACCTACTACATATTGGGAAAGGATCTTGGAGATGGGAACACCCCTGTATCTTAGAAAATTTTTCAGTTATAGTAATGGACCGTATAACTACAGGGTCTCTCTATCAATATATTTATATAAATACTCTGCGTGTATAAACATCTCTCATATGTATATGTGTATTTATACAAATATAAAGTCTATCCCATAAATGCCATAAATGTATGACTCCTTATATGTATGTATATATATACCTGGCAGAATTTTTGCTTTCTTGGCCTTTTTCCAGAAAATATGAATGATAACACCAAAGCTAGTGGTTGGGTGTAGCCATTTATTGTCAAACTACTGTGTTTCCTCTTTTTAAATCATTATAATAACCCAAAACTTCCAAATGACCCTGATCAAAAGTTCACATACCCTGGTGATTTTGGCCTGATAGCATGCACAGAAGTTGACACAAATGGTTTTGAGTGGGTACTAAAGGTAACATCCTCACCTGTGACCAGTTTGCTTGTAATCAGTGTGTGTGCATGAAAGCTGAGTGAGTTTCTGGGATCCAGACAGACTCTAGCATCTTTCATCCAGCCACTGACATTTCTGGATTGTGATTCAAGGGAAAAGCAAAAGAATTGTCAATGGATCTACGGGAAAAGGTAGTTTTAAAACAAGAAAGGGATACAAAAAGATATCCAATGAATTGATGATGTCTGTCAGCAGTGCTAAAACAGTGATTAACAAATGGAAAATCAGGGGCTCTGTAAAAACAAAACCACGGTCAGGTAGACCAACAAATATTTTGTCCACAGCTGCCAGGAAAATTATTTGGGATGCAAAGAAAAACCTACAATCAACATCAGCTGAAATACTGGACTCTCTGAAAACTAGCGGTGTGACTGTTTCAAGATGCACAAGAAAGAGGCACTTGAAGAAAAATGGGATGCATGGTCGAGTCACCAGAAGAAAGCCATTATTGTGCAAATGCCACAAAGCATCTCCCCTACAATACGCAAAACAGCACAGAGACAAGCTTCAAAACTCCTACAACAAGGTAATTTGGAGTGATGAGACCAAAATTGAACTTTTTGGCCACAACCATAAACATTAGATTTGGAGAGAGGTCATCAAGGTATATGATGAAAGGAACACCATTCCACTGTAAAGCACAGAAGTGGATCGCAGACGTTTTGGGGATGTGTGAGCTACAAAGGCAGAGGAAACTTGGTCAAAGTTGATGGAAAGATGAATGCAGCACATTATCAGCAAATTCTGGGTGAAAATTTGCAATCATCAGCCTGGAAGCTGAGCATGGGACATACTTTGACATTCCAACATGACAACGATCCAAAGCACAAGGCCAAGTCGACCTGTCATTGGCTACAGCAGATCAAAGTGATGGTTTTGGTGTGGCCATCTCAGTCTCCTGACCTCAATATCATTGAGCAAATCTGGAAAGATCACAAGCGCACAGTTCATGCTAGACAGCCCAGGAATTTACAGGAGACATTTTTCCAAGAAGAGTGGGCAGCTTTACCATCTGAGAAAATAAAGTACCTCATCCACAACTACCACAAAAGACTTCAAGCTGTCACTGATGTTAGAGAGGGCAATACACAATATTAAGAAATGGGGTGTTAGGCATCGGGATTCTCCCTCTGCACAAGAGGAATCCCAAGCCACGTCTTCTCCTGCAGTATCCCATTCAGTCTCAGCTGCAGCGGATCCTGCTTAGCAAATATGTCGGTCTCAGTGTATTGCTCAAACTCGTGCTCTGTGATTGATTGCTGCTGCTGCCTCTCCAGGTTCAGCTATAGCAATCAACAGCAAACAGAGGCGAGCAGTCGTTCCTGAGACTAAGACCGGGTTTTGCCTTACTGAGCATGCTCGTGAGGTGGCAACCTCTCATTGGTGGTCAGCAGTCAGCTTCTCAGGTCCTCAAGCGAGCCCGGATTGGTCCACTAGCAAGGTCCTGGAAGACTTGGATCTATAAAAGGATATCATAGCCCCATGGCCACATGCTAGTATAGACCATGTGGTGTGTGTGTGTTGTATGCACGTATGATTGTCTCTGGTGACTGACTCATTATGAAACCCCTACTCTTGGTATGCATGTGTTGTTCAGCCCTGCCAGCTAGTGCCTAGGCTGTGCAGGTAGGAGGCAGAGTCAGCGCCAAGTAGAGGCATCGCCTGTGCAATGCCGTGGCATATTGGGTCCGGTCAGACGCTAGCCCCAGTGTTCTAGGGGTTGAGCCTAGAGACCTCACTCTTGCATATCTGCTGAGCCCTGTGACATTCAACAGGGAACAGTGTTCTTTTACGTTGTTGCAGCGGCTCTGTGGAGCAACAGAGTTTGCCGCTGACATTTAACCCGCATGTTTTTGGTGCTCAACCGCTATCTTGTTCTGCCATTACTTAGCAGCAGGTTCCATCTCTGCATGGTGGACCCCGAGTTGCGAACGCATGCCATTATTATACTTTATTTGGTACGTTCCGCCAACCCTAACATGGGGTATGTGAACGCTTGATCAGAGTCATTTGGATGTTTTGGGTTGTCATTATGATTTAAAAAGAGAAAACACAGTAATTTAACAATAAATGACTTCATTCAACCACTAACCATGAGTGGAGAAAAAGTTTTGGTGTTATCATTCATATTCTCTGAAAAAAGGCCAAGGAAGCAAAAATTCTGCCGGGGTATGCAAACTTTTGACCACAACTGTAGCATACATATACAGCACACCCACCACTCACATAATATATACATACAGCACGCACTCTGCTCACATAGTAATCGCAAATATCGCTCACATAGTATTTGCATACAGCACTGACACTGCTCACATATTATACGCATGCAGCATGCACACTGCTCACATAGTACAGCATACAGCACGCACACTGCTCACATATAATGCACATACAGCCCACATACGCTGCTCAAATGATATATGCATACAGCATGTATACAGCTCATACAGCATACGCATACATCTGACACACCGCTCATATAACGTATAGAGCACACACACTACTGACATAGTGTATGTTCACAGCACGAACACCACTTGAATGTACAGTATATATTTGCAGCATACACATTACGCAAACATAGAGCATACCTTGGTCACTCGTGACGTATGTTGGTAAAACACACATCAACCATTACAAACATCATAATGATTAATTGTTTTACAGGAAAGGTTGAAACATGCATCTGTACTTGTAAAGTAGAAACTGCAAGGCTAGTCAAACCATACCCTTTTGAAGATATTAGGCCCTGCCCCTCTTCCCAGTAATCTCCACCCCTTACGAAGTGTTTGAAAGAAATTCAGAAATTTTTATGGAAATCTTCTCCCAAGCTTTGCACTGGCTGATCCTAGATAAGCTGATCAGTGTAGTGTGGTAAACCTTATCTATGGGAGAGGTAGAGATAGTGAAGCTGATGCTGATATTAGGAGAAAGAGAGCTGGTCGCTTTGTGTCAGCACAGTAGTAAATATAGTAAGCAAACTTGTCTCCTTGAGAAAGCCACGGTAGGCAAAACGTACGTTGGAGGGAGATGGAGACACATTGAGCCACTGATCACGGGTATTTATGATCTTATTACATTTCCTATGCACTTTATTTGGGTTTTCAAACTTTAGGTCTGTTCACTATATGCACTTTATATTGCCCCTACACTGCATTATGGACCCACAGTAGCCTCCACACTGAAATATGGCTATTTAGTAGTAAGCACACTGTATAATGGCCTCCACACTGTAAAATGCATCCAATGCAGCACTCACACTGTATCACCCCCAAAAATATGTTGTCCCCACATTAGATCCCACACGTTATGATGGCCCTCACAATGGTTCCAAGTCTGCATGAGGACCCTCTTAGTAGCACACACTATCTATGAGGGTCTCTTAGTAGCCCCTACTATTTATGAGGGCCTCTTAGTAACCCCTACAATTTATGAGGGCCACTTAGTAACTCCTGCTATTTACAAGGACCCCTTAGTAGCCTCCACAATTTATGAGGGCCCCTTGGTAGCCACCACTATTTATGAATGTACCCTTAGTAGCTCCCACACATAATGCCCATCACAAAATATTACAATAAAAAAAATAACATTATATGCTCACCTAATCCTGGCAAGTACAGCTGCAGGTCCCATGCAGACAGTCCAGGACCTGCCGCAGACTTACGGCCAACAAAATAGAGAGCAGCAGTGCAGGGACACCATTTCTCTCTTCTCTGCAACAGAGCTTAATGTAGACTGGACCCTCTACCCCACGGTAACTATGCTACTGATGGAGGGGATCAATTTATAATGTTTTTCAGTTGCAGGAGTTAAAAGTCCTGCAGTAACTCACTTTTCTACAATGTTATGCATCACGGGAAATTGACGTAGTCTGCGCAGTGGATACTGGGAAATCATGTGTGAATTCCTCAAGGCAACTTTGACTGAAGTTTGGCTGAAAAGTTTTTTTCTCAGGTTATGGCTTTAATGACACATTTTGTAATATGTTATTTTTTGTATATGCTATTAAAGTAAATGATATTTTTACTGATAGGTTCTCTTTAAATATATATTTATGCCTTTTATCATCTTGTATCTATTTATATTGTGTCTATTGGATGCTTCATGAAATAAGATTGCAATGGCTTATACATCTTAAAAATTAGTAGAGGCTTCAGAGTGTAAATCGCAAAGAATGGCATTTTCTAACGTGTCACTAGGAAATAATGATATTGAAGTGTTAGCAAGCAAGAGCGCTCCAAAGTGCAGTGCACACGAAATGCCGGGAACAGCAACTGCTGGCCATGGACAATATATGAGTTTCACACTCACTGTGTGAATGTTTTCACTGCAGTGATGCACCATCACAGTGGCTTTCAGTGCAGTGATAACCAGGAGGCACTTATCTTTCTTCTCCTGCACTTTCTCTGGATCCTGCACAACTGACATGACCTCATCCCTAACAAGTACAAGTAGGCATGCTATTGATTCCACACAGAGCCCTCATTCTTTACACTAACACCACGCAAAATGATGCCAAGCAGTTTTACAGCTTGACAGCCTGGGCAGAAAAGCCCCATGGCAGAAAAGTTGCTGCTGTGCATCAAGCGGCTTCTTACATGCTTGCTGGCTCCTGGTGAACTGCAAATTGAAATTGTTGTAAGCGGCAATACCCAAAATATTCTAACTATCTTACTGTCTGCCAAAATAACTCACTCTTCATGCATAGCTGAGATTGTGAATTTAATAGCATGGCCAGTTGATTTATCACACCAAAGTGAACCAGGTTATCTCCCTCAAGTGTGGAAAAGCTAACATTAGTCAAAATTACTTAGGCATGGATCAGTGCAGACCTACATGTACTAATAGCTGACACCAGCAATTAAATTCTCCATACCATCTGTCTTCCTGCTTGACCATCCATTGACTGTCATCTACACCATTCTGTGGCAAAAAATGCCAATAGACCACACCCTGCCAGGCATGTACTCCTTTTCCACCATGTCACCTATATTGTAGAACTGCTGCTGTCGAGGTTGCGATTGCTGGCCCAAAACTTCTAAGCATCTCCATATCTGCCCCATCTTAATACTCTGTCATTCGATTCCTGGCAACCACTGCACAGTTACGCCAAGCACACACCTCCTAGCTGCCTACTGTGCATCATAGTTATAGACTGTACCGATGCTTCTGGGGCTGCCATTGCTGGTTCGAAACTGCCAAACATCTCCTTTCCTGCGATGTATTAACTTTCCAGCATACTACTCCTACAGTAACAACTGCACAACCACAGCAATCACACTTCTCCTGCCTGTCCACTATGTTTTATAGTGCTAGACAGTATTTTTGATGCTGGGAAACGTACTCTCATTTTTTTTGTATCCTAAAGAAACAGCTCTCAAAATACGGCAATTTTTTTAAAAAGGTTTCATGACAATAATCCATAACTCTTTCATGTTCAAAACAGTACCCCTGTTTGGTCTCCGGAAAAAAAGGGATAATTGTTGCAAGGATTGCGTAAAAGCTTTAATTTAATTTGTTAATCATTTTGTGATTAGCAAACCAGTTGCGGACCCCCTAAAAAATTTATTTTTTTTCACTTCTAGTTCAGAGACCATTGCTTCTTCACCTACTAAACAATATAGTACACCTATTTTATCTCCCTAAATAAAGGAATATTTTTTGATGGCTTATGAAAAAGCTTTATCTTCTTTAGATAGCAAAATGCAAAGCTCCTTATCCTCCTCAAACAGGGATAATTGCTGCACCCAACCATGTGAAATTACCACGGATTCTCCTTTTTGCAAACTTAACCCATTGAGTCTTGTGTTTCAGAGATAGATTTTTTTTGTTGCTGTCCACCTTCGAAATACTGAAATATTGTATATTCTGATTAAATTGGCTGTATGTGGATGACCTACTGTAGTAGTCTATCTACTCTATATTTATTATGTTCTTTTGGCTGTTATGAATATTCAATAGTAAATACTGATCAAACTTATTTAAATATTAAGCAATATACTGACTGCATTATTACATTATAGAAAGGCAATTTGCAACCAATATTCCACTGCAAAGGCCAAAATCATCCATAGCTCCAATCTTGGGTGTTCTAACACCATAGAAATTACAGCATCAGAGAAGATTTCAGAAGAAGGTGGTTTCTCTGTTTACCTATTGGAATTGAGAATTCGAAAAAAAGTGGTTGTCAATTTTATCTTTATGTTGACAGATGTACTGGGGACATGATATTGTGTACACTTACTATTATAAAGGTATGACAGAGTCTTGGGCTTGTTAGTGCGGCTTTCAAAGACCCAGTCAGCCTTGTACAATTGACAAATACCTCACATGGGAAATCTGCTTTTTTTATTGGAGGATGCTAAGGACAGCTCTGACCACATGTTCCTCCATCAGCAGCCATTTTATGGACTAGAGAGCTGTGCATTCTGTGAGGAAGGTTGCACCATCAAGAGTAGAAGACGACCCTGTTAGTTCTACGCAATAGTAGTTTACACAAAATCCTGTCCTCAATTCATATGTTAAGTTAGGCTATCACAAGATGTTAGCCATTATCTTTTATCCCTCGTGAAATACTGAAAGATAATGACATTTTAATAACATTAAAAAAAAGTTTTTCTTTGGAAAAAATAATGGTCTTATAGTGCAAATATGTTCAATCAAAAAATCTATTGCAGTATAACTAGAAATACATTGCTTGATAAATTGAGTAAAAAAAATAAAATAACATCGGCAGCTTTTCTTTATTTTTCTTTACCTCGCCTATAATTTTTCCTGCTGTTAAGGTATAATAGGGCGTTATAGGGTGAGGGAGGGAAAGCTGTCTTTATTTTTTACATTGTCTATTCTTTAACAGTTAGCCAACAACTTAAATGTGTAATTTTATTTTTATTCTGGTTCTAGTATAAAACATGACTCATCTTCAAGTCCTATTACGTTGACTAAAAAAATTAAAAAGTTATCGGTCTTGAAAGGCAACAAGGAAATAATAAAAATAAAATACTTTATCTTTAAGACCCCAAATTGTCCAGTTCCATAGGCACCAAGGCATAGCTGTACCTAAGCGTAGAAGCTATAACTCAAATGCCTGGCTTTACATAATCATGGATGATGTCATGGAAACATTCTAACAAAGAGAATTCAACTGTGGTTAGATCACTAAGCTATTCATTAATTTTCAGAACTTCCCATAGAATCTTAGGTACTAACATAACTCAGTTCAGTCTCCTTTTGATTCCTTTACAAATGGAAAAACTGTTGACATTTCCAATGAATAAGAGAAGGCGGGGTTCTGTAAGAGTGACCCCGTGTGAATTTCTGTGAAAGGGCCAATGTTTTTGTGTGTGATATACTACTTGGTTCATTCATCAATTTAATTCCTCCCCGAAGATGCTTGTATAGTATTCACTACACCTAAAACCCAACTAAGCAGTCATGATTCACAGTGGTTTACAGTTCCTGAAATAATGTACTGTTTGATAATATATATATATTCTACATCTAAAATCCTACAATTAAACTAAAGTGGCTTCACAAATACTTTGATTTAGGCATGTTCAATTAGGCCTCATTCAGACATCCATATTTCACATTATAGTCTATGGTGCCGTTCTCATGTCAGCTTTTTTACAGATCGTATGTCTTTGCAAATCTCACAGAGACATGTCCATTTTTTGCACTGTCACAGGTGAAAAGAGCCAAAAGCCAAAACAAGTCTATGGGTCAGTGAAAAACACATATGGCAGATGGATGGCATCCATGCACTCATATTAAACATTGTAAAAGATAGGAAAAGCTTTGTAATTTATTTAATTTATTTATCCATCTGTGAAAACCACTGATGACACACTGATGCTAAAAGTGGTCACATGGATGACACTCTGATCCAAAACACTGATGACTCTGATACCATTTTTCATGTTTACAGATGTGTGAATAAGATATCGCATCATAGTGAGAGCCTGTGAGTGGAGTGGTTTGTTTGATTGTTGATGATGGATCATGTGTCCATTGAACGTAGTATAGGATGCAATGTAAAAATAATATAAGGTATAATTGTAGATGATGTATTTAAACATAATAAATATGAGATGGCAGCAAGATACAGTTGCACATACATTTCAACTCCTGTAGGTGATTTCATATGAGACAACAAGCTTAATGGATTCAATATTCTCAATTTGACTTGATCAGAGGTAGATGATTGTTATCTGCTATAGTGGTCTAAAGCCCCCGTTACACACTGCGATATCGCTAGCAATATCGCTGTAAAGTCACCGATTTTGTGACGTTATAGCGATATTGCTAGCGATATCGCTGCATGTGATACTTACCTTCGACCGGCTCCCCCGCTGGTTATCGTTGGTCGCGCGAGAAGCTCCAGGACCATTTCTCGTCAGGCGCTTCCTGCTGGGCTTCCTGTGGCTCCGACAAGCGAGGCGTGCAGCCGGGCGGGAGGACGCAGGATCGCCGCGTCTGACAGGTAAGTAGCGACCCCCGACCCCTGCGATGTCGCTGGTGAGATCTGCCTGTTTGGCAGCTCACTAGCGACCACCTAGTGATGCACCAGCGATCCTGACCGCGTCATATCGTTGTCGGGATCGCTGGTGCATCGCTAGGTGTAACGGTACCCTAACACTCAGGACACTTTGCTTACACTTGTGACTGGAGATTAGCGGATCTGAGAAAAATTAGAATTTGGACATTCAATTTCAGAACTGATTCTCTGCCAATTGAATGTTCCATTTTATGCTATGGGATCTCTTCAGACCCCATGTGCAATGATCTCAAGTGGCTTGCTCATGTCCAGAAGTCCTCACCTAAAGTATGCATCAAGCCTCCCGAGAAACTGTATGGACGGGGAAACGCATGAAGGCACTACTAACGTTAAGTTCTCTATCTTCTCACATTTATAATGTCATTTATATCTTTTGAGTATTTATAATGACGAGTATATACTTATATATAGATGGGTCAGTGATCTTAACATTTCAAGACCATAAGTATATATATTTTTTACCTCTACTAACCTGTGGGCTTTCATTGGGCTTAACAGGGAAATAGAGGGGGGAGACCTTGACAAGCAGGGGCACAAGTCTCTTATATCATAGGATGTTAACCCCTGCAGTCAAGCAGCATCAGAAAGAAATAAGATGATACAGGGAACAATTAGGTTGTAATATCTTCTTGTTTTTATTTCTATATGAAAGATTTATCAACATCATGCTTTGAACTCTCTTTATAACAATACTGCTTGCATTATTTGCACCTTTGGTATTAATCCAGTGGTATATGAATTGGCAACAGTTGGCCCTGTACAGACGAGTGACTCCAATGTATGCTCTATAAAACACACTGGACTACAAAAATATTACTTTTTATCTCTTTTACCTCACCTATATTTCTTCCTGCCCTTAAAGTATAATACGACCTTTATAGGGTGAGGGAGGGAAAGCTGTCAGTGAGCGTGAGCACCAATATCTTATTCTCTTAGGGTGACATCCTCCACAATAGAAAAAAACAGCAGAAAGAATGCAGCGATGTTTACCTGCCCAGGCCTCCAGACAAACGCTCATACTATTAGATTAGGCAGGCTGCCCAGCGCTATCCAAATGCATCCCGTGTGAACAGACACCACAGTTTGCAACTGTGCACAAGACCGTTAGCACAACTATGCCCGTGGTGCTCAAGTAGGATCCCAATCCTTATACAGTTGTGTATAAACTTGGCACACACACTATGGATGCAGAGAAAATATTTAATAAGGTGCAGTACATACAGTAGACATTTTGGTCACAACGACCTTCATCAATGTACTGAAAAATAAATAAAATGAACCAAAGTATATACAATGGCAGTTAATCAGGGAACAGTATATCATAAGAAAATAATGCCACATAACATCATAATCATTATAGCCAATAAATTGTATCTATGCAGTCAGAGTATCACAACATGAACCACCAAATGTGATAATATGGTAGTAGAGAACATGCCTAGAGTAATGTGGTAGGACAATAAGGCAAAGCATCCTAGAAGAAAGGATATTCAGATCGTGCATATGGTGTGTGTATATACTAAATACACATTAGTTTTGCCAAAGCAAGTGTACAAAAGGGAATAGGGATAGGGACTGTAGGGATATACTGTGTATATATATATATATATATATATATATATGCACTTAATGTGCATGTGTCCGCAAGGAAGAGAGACTGTACATACCAATAAATAAAGATGCTGGGCTTGATGATGATATATCTACATCTGTGGAGTGTGACGGCAGCGGAGTAAATACACAGTTTATGGACCGCTATGGTGAACTGTACAATTGCACAATACCTTACCAATCCGAATAGATAGGAAAGTGTGGGGAAAGGATGCGGTATTCACCGCTAGTCACGTAAGCTAATGAGTGTTATCGGCTATTATTTATATGGTGAAGTAAGATGGTGGCTAACTGGAAGGAGTCGGCCGGAAGTGACGTTGTGTGCTTTCCACAGGGCCGGAAATGACTACAGACAAATGTGTGCGTTCCAGTAACGCCATATAGCGTTCCACTAACCGGAAGTAGATATTAGAAGGCATTCCAGGAGAAGAATAGAGACTGTGTATAGAGGCTAAAGTAAGGCCAAAGTACTTCCGTGCTCAATATATACAAGAAAAATGAAAAAAGTGGTTTGGTACCATGCTAGCCAGTAGAAAAAAATATATAAAGTGCTACAGTTTAAAGCACAACATTTCACTAAACAAACAACTTCACTTCAAGCTCATTGTTTGTTTATTGAAATGTTGTGCTTTAAACTGTATATAAATAAGGTTTCTTCAAATATTTTGTCATATCAACCTGATGAAGGGACGTAAGCAGTCCCGAAGCTTGCTTTGTAACAACATTCACTGTTATTTGTTAGCCATTAAAAGGTATCATACCCACAAGATTCCTATTTTGTTTCTCTCACTGAGAGCATTTTATATAGTCAATATATACAAGCAAGCATATTAGGACTGTGACAAAAACGATTGAACATCATAATCCCTGTTTAACCCCTTAGGGGCCAATGTTTGGAGTTTGTGGATCCAAAAAGCCTCTCTTTCCTTTTGAGGAGGCTGATACGGTTACCTCCCCTGTGTGGTAAGAGGGAGGCATATCTAAAGAAGAATATAATGCTGTCTGCAGAACCTGCAGGGCACAAATCAGATTAGCTAAAGCTGAAAATGAATTGAGGCTTGCAAGAGATGTCAAAAGCAATAATAAAGGATTTTGGGGATATGTCAAAAGTAAAAGAAAAGTCAAAGATGCTATAGGATTTTTACAGGATGAAAATGATGAAATGGTAAGACAGGATGTTGAGAAGGCTGAACTTTTAAATTCCTATTTTGCATCTGTTTTCTCTCAGAAAGGAAATGTAACATCAACTGTTATTCACTGTCCTATTAAGGGAATAGAAGAATCCAGGATATCTATAAACAGAAAGATAGTGAGGAAACACTTAGCTAACCTAAATGAATTCAAGTCTCCAGGTCCAGATGAATTACACCCCAGAGTACTGAAGGAGATAGCAGAAGAAATTTTTGAACCCCTCTCCATAATCTTTGAAAATTCTTGGAGAACAGGAGAAGTGCCAGAAGACTGGAGAAGAGCAAATGTTGTTCCTATCTTCAAAAAGGGGAAGAAGGTGGACCCAGGCAACTATAGGCCGATGAGTCTGACTTCTATACCAGGAAAGATCTTTGAACAAATTATTAAACAACATGTATGTCAATACCTGGATAAGAATGAAGTGATTAAACAGAGTCAACATGGGTTTGTAACTAATAAGTCATGTCAGACTAACTTAATTTCCTTCTATGACGGTATCACTGATTGGGTGGATCAAGGAAATGCTGTAGATATAGTATATCTTGACTTCAGCAAAGCATTTGACAAAGTCTCTCATACAATCCTTATTGAAAAAATGACTAAGTATGGAATGGACAAGGCAACTGTTAGGTGGATTCATAACTGGCTTAGTGATCGGACCAAAGAGCGGTCATAAATGGCTGCACATCCAGTTGGAAGAATGTCTCAAGTGGGGTACCACAGGGCTCTGTCCTGGGCCCTGTATTGTTCAACATCTTTATCAACGATTTAGATGAAGGAATTGAGGGTAAACTGATTAAATTTGCTGATGACACAAAGCTAGGAGGGATAGCTAATACTAGAGAAGAGAGAGAGAGGATTCAAAAAGATTTAAATAAACTGGAGAAGTGGGCAGCAACTAACAGAACGGTTTTTAACAGGGAGAAATGCAAAGTACTACATCTGGGCAATAAAAATGAAAAAAGCATATATAGAATGGGAGGAATAGGGCTAAGTGACAGCACATGTGAAAAAGACTTGGGTATACTAATAGATCACAGACTGAATATGAGTCAACAGTGTGATGCAGCAGCAAAAAAGGCAAATGCAATTATAGGATGTATTAACAGAAGCATACAGTCTAGATCACGTGAAGTCATTATTTCCCTCTACTCCTCTTTGGTCAGACCTCATCTGGAATATTGTGTCCAGTTTTGGGCACCACATTTTAAAAAAGACATCAACAAACTGGAGCAAGTTCAGAAAAGAGCGACCAGAATGGTGACCGGTCTGCAAACCCTGTCTTATGAGGAAAGGTTGCAGGATTTGGGAATGTTTAGTTTGCAAAAGAGAAGACTGAGAGGAGACTTAATAGCTGTCTACAAATATCTAAAGGGCTGTCACATTGTAGAAGGATCAACTTTATTCTCATTTGCACAAGGAAAGACTAGAAGCAATGGGATGAAACTGACCAAACCGCTGCACGACCAGCTCTACCCTCGCCTACTGTATTATCACCCATCCCTTGAAGATTGTGAGCCCTCGCGGGCAGGGTCCTCTCTCCTCCTGTACCAGTTATGACTTGTATTGTTTAAGATTATTGTACTTGTTTTTATGTATACCCCCCTCACATGTAAAGCGCCATGGAATAAATGGCGCTATAACAATAAATAATAATAATAATAATAATAATAATAATAATAGGAGGAGACACAGATTAGATATTAGAAAAAACTTTTTGACAGTTAGCGTGATCAATGAGTGGAACAGGCTGCCACGAGAAGTGGTGAGTTCTCCTTCAATGGAAGTCTTCAAACAGAGGCTGGACAGACATCTGACTGGGATGATTTAGCGAATCCTGCTTTGAGCAGGGGGTTGGACCAGATGGCCCAGGAGGTCCCTTCCAACTCTACGATTCTATGATTCTATGATTCTATGTGGTATTTTGACCTGCTCAATAACTTGGAATTTCAATTGGGCAATGGTGTTTCCGTAAGTAATCAAGTGGAAAGGGATCGTAAGTAATAAATTTTTGCATCCAATAGTCGATTTGTGCTTTGAAATGCAGTCCTTTATAGGTTGTGTGGTCTCACCTATGTACAGTAGTCCACATGAACATTTAATCAAATAGAACACAAGCGGTGCGTCACATGTGAAGTATTCTTTTATGTTGTATTTTTTGCTGGTATGGGGCTGGTGACACAGGTGCCTTCCTCAATAAGATACATAATCTTGGTCCCATTCAGAAAAGATACAATCTTGGTCAATTTTGATGAGAAGTACCTGTATACTTCGATACCCCATTTGGAGGGTATGGAATCAGTACGCCGACTACTCTTCTCTGCCAATTTTGATTCAGAACAAATAAATTTATGCTGTGACCTACTTTCTACTGTCTTAACAAAAGTTTCTTCATATTTGAGGACACCTACTACCTACAAATCAAGGGCACAGCCATGGGCTCAAATACTGTACCACCTTATACAAACTGTTGGCCCATTATGAGGAAATCATTATTTACATCGATGACCTTTTCCACTCACTTGCCTTTGTGTGGAAGAGGTATATCGATAACATTTTCTGTATTTGGGGTGGCTCCCTAGATTCACTTCATTCCTTTTTTTTTCGCTTGTGATCCTCCTGGCCAGGCCTTGATTTTACCATGACATATGATTCCAACCAAATCAATTTTTTGGACACAGTGGTGGTTAAAGATGACTTGGGCGGTGTTTCAACAGACCTATATGTCAAACCCACAGACCGAAACAGTCTACTCCACTACAAAAGTTTCCATTCGGTCAAAATGAAGAATTCCATATCATGATCACAAATTAGGAGAGTCTGTAAAATTGTGTCTAATCAGGAAGTTCAAAGACAACAAGTTCAGGAAATGTGTTCCAAATTCTCTGAAAGGGGATATCCCCATCATATGTTGGACTTTTCTAACATTACCACTCCTCCCCAATCAAAATCAGGGAATCGCATCCCCCTTTGTCCATGACAATCATCCACTGGCCTATCTCATCCACAAAACCATTCGCCGACACTGGCACATTTTGGGGACAGCTCACCCCAACGTCAGAAAGTTCAATGAACCATTCCTTCCTTGTTTCAGACAGCCACGAAACATGTGACATATTGATAAAAACTGATGTGGGTCCTTCCCGTTCATCATCATCACAATAACGATTTCTCATGAATCCTAAATTTGGTACTTTTCCCTGCTTAAAATGTACACAGTGTAATAATGTCCAAAGAGGCAATTCTTTTCACCATCCCCATACCGGGAAAAAATACAACATAAAAGAATACTTCACATATGACACACCGTTTGTGACCTATATGAATAAATGCCCCTGCGGACTATTGTACATAGGTGAGACCACACAAGCTAAAAAGGACCGCATCTCAAAGCACAAATCGACTATTGGATACAAAAATGTATTACTTCTGATCCTTTTCGACTTTATTACTTATGGCCACACCATTGCCCAATTGGAATTTCAAGTTATTGAGCAGGTCAAACTACCACGCAAACAGGTAACCGTATCAGCCTCCAAAAAAGAAGAGAGGTGTTTTGGATCCATGAACTCCAAACATTGGCCCCTAAGGGGTTAAATGGGGATTATGATGCTCAATCGTTTTTGTCACAGTCCTAATATGCTTGCTTGTATATATTGATTATGTGTTCTGCATTAATATGTTCCAATGAGAAATGGCAGAGTAAATCAACATTAACGCTGTACATTTCTGTTACAGAATCAACATCATTGAATTTATGAGAAAAGAGCACTCCCTGAGCACGGAACTACTTTGACCATACTTTAGCCTCTATACACAGTCTCTATTTTTCACTTCCCGCCAACTCCTTCCGGTTGGCCACCATCTTACTTCACCATGTAAATATTAACCGGGAACACTCATTAGATCACGTGACTAGCGGTGGATACCACGTCCTCTCCCCACACGTTCCTCTCAACTCGGATTGGTAAGCTATTATCCTGTGCAATTGTACAGTCCACCATAGCGGTCCATAAACTGTGTATTTACTCTGTTGCCATCTCACCCCACAGATGTAGATATATCATCATTCAAGCCCTGCATCTTTATTTATTGGTATGTACAGTCTCTCTTCCTTGCGGACACATGCACATTAAGTGCATATATACTGTATATACTCACCATATGCACAATCTGATTAGTCGTTCTTCCAGGACGCTTGGTCCTATTGTCCTACCTAACAGTACATAACATTAAGCATGTTCTCTGTTACCATATTATGACATTTGGTGGTTCATATTGTTGTGATACACTGACTGCATAGATATGATTTATTGGCTACATTGATTATGATGTTATGTGGGATTATCTTATGATATACTGTTCCCAGATTAACTGTCATTGTATATACATTGGTTAACTTTATTTATTTTTCAGTACATTGATGAAGGTCGTTGTGATCGAAACATCTACTGTATGTACTGCACCTTATTAAATCTTTTCACTACATCCATAGTGTGTGTGCCCATTTTATACACAACCACAGTTTACAAGACTAAATTGGCCTGGCTGCACCCTGAAAAATAAAGGGCATAAAAATACATATAAAAATATGTGAGACATTAGTTGATATTTTGGCCAAGATATGCAAGTTCAGAAACGCAGATTAGGCGGGCTGCCCAGCGCATTTGGGTAGCCCGCCTAATCTAATAGTATGGGCGTCACTAATAGGCTGTAAACCAGATGCTGTGCATTACCATTGTGTGAACAGTGCCACATGCAAGTCTCTATTTTGCAATAACATGCTAAGCAACCACCCTATCCATGGATTGGTAGGCCGTGGGTGGTTGTTTCATAATTTTTTTTGCTCCTGTGTTACCGCCATCTTAACTATATGGGTCTGCTGCATCCTGATAGTCCTTTTGTCTGGAGGCCTGGACAGGTAAACATTGCTGCCTTCTTTCTGCTGTTTTTTTAATTTTTGGAGGATTTTCAATCCTCTTTTAGTTGCTTTGTTGATTAGTGTTAGGACTCGCAAGCAAGAGGACCCTTGATGCGGGTTGCGAGCTTGCATATCTTGAAAATATTGACTCGCCACAGCAAAACAAACATACTTCTCTTCTCTCATATCCTCCCTGTCTCACAACCCTAAACAGTTATTCAACACTTTTATCTCTCTCTTCCATCCCCCAACACCCCCTCCCTCTCCACTCATCTTAGCCAAAGACTTTGCCTCATTTTTCAAGCAGAAGATTGATAACATGAGAGATGGTTTTGGTTGACAATCCCCAGAGCCCTTCCTCCTAACTGCTCAGCCCGCCTCCTCCTCCAAAACCAACTTCTCCAACATTACAGAAGATCAACTCTCTACTCTCAAGATCACATCTCACCACCTGTGCACTTGACCCAATCCCATCCCACTTCATCCCAAACCTCACCACAGTCTTCATCCAAACCCTAACCCATCTCTTCAACCTATGATTAACAACTGGTGTTGTCCCCTCAAGCTTTAAACATGCCTCAATCACACCTATTCTCAAAAAGCCCTCTCTTGACCAATCCTCTATGTCTAGCTATCGCCCCATATAACTTCTCCTATCTTGGATCTCGTCATACCTAACAAACCAGACATTCAGCATCGCCGACTCTCACACAAACTCCTCACCTCGCCCCCTATCTGTCGGAGTCCTGCAAGGTTCAGTCCTATGGTCCCTACTCTTCTCAATTTACACCTTCGGCCTCAGACAGCTCATAGAATCTCAAGGCTTCCAGTATCACCACTATACTGATGACACACAGATCTACATCTCTGGACCAGATATCACCCCCCTACTAACCAGAATCTCACAATGTCTGTCTGCTTTTTCATCCTTCTTCTCTGCTAGATTTCTAAAACTTAATATGGACAAAACAGAATTCATCATCTTTCCCCTTCTCACTCGACAACCCCAACAGGCCTATCCATGAAAGTAAATAGCTGCTCACTCTTCCCAATCCCACAAGCTCACTGCCTTAGGGTAATCCTTGACACTTATCTCTCCTTCAAGCCACATATCCAAGTTTTTTCCACTTCCTGCTGACTTCAACTTCAAATCTGCTAAAACCCTAGTCAATGTCCTCATCATCTCCCGCCTCGACTACTGCAACCTCCTGCTCTGTGGCCTCCCCTCTAACACGCTCGCACCCCTCCAGTCTATACTAA
Source organism: Dendrobates tinctorius (assembly GCF_039654945.1). Lineage (NCBI taxonomy): Eukaryota > Metazoa > Chordata > Amphibia > Anura > Dendrobatidae > Dendrobates > Dendrobates tinctorius. The sequence goes on from NW_027361833.1 coordinate 2,883,946, forward strand.
ATGCTGCTGCCCTACTAATCCACCTGCCCCTCACTATTCCCTGGCCTCTCCTCTATGTCAATCCCTGCACTGGCTCCCCATCATCCAAAGACTCCAGTTCAAAACCCTTACCAATGCATACAAAGCCATTCACAACCTGTGTCCTCCATACATCTGTGACCTCGTCTCCTGGTACTTACCTGCACACAACCTCTAATCCTCTCAAGATCTTTTTCTCTACTCCTCTCTTATCTCCTCTTCCCACCATTGCATACAAGATTTCTCCCGCGCATCCCCCTACTCTGGAACTCTCTACCTCAACATATCAGACTTTTGCCTACCGTGGAAACCTTCAAAAGGAACCTGAAGACCTACCTCTTCTGACAAGCCTACAACCTGCTTTAACCACCAATTGACCAAACCACTGTATGACCCGCTCTATCCTTTGCCTACTGTATCCTCACCCATCCCTTGTAGATTGTGAGTCCTTGCAGGCAGGGTCCTCTCTCCTCCTGTACCAGTCGTGACTTGTATCATTTAAGATTACTGTACTTGTTTTTATTATTTATACCCCTTTTCACATGTAAAGTGCTATGGAACAAATGGCGCTTTAATAATAAATAATAATAATAATTGTGGTGAGCCATGGTTGCGCAGTATGGAGGTGGGGGGATTCTGATTCTATCTGCACTGTTAGAAAACATGTCTGATTAAGTGGGAGGCCCTAAATAAGGTGGATGAGCCATAAGTGTGACTGCGAAAGCCATTAACTTTTTGAAAACATCTGTATCCACCAGGCAGAAAGGAAGCATTTCTGTGGCCAACTGATTGGAGATGGTGAAGCTCGAGCTCTTAGCTATGGCATGTGTAAAGGGGAAGCATTCATTTACGTGATCACAAATGTTGGACCAAGGATGGCTGCTGTACTGATAGAGGGTGGAGTATGGAAAACAGGACAAACTGCTGGACTGTGAGTGAGGAGCAGGTGGAGATGTTATGGTGGATTGAGAAAGATGTATTGTGCTAGGTGACACAAAAACAGCAGGCATGTCCTTACATCGGACAAGTTTTCACTCACCCCAACTGTAATAGGTAAACAATTGTAGTTTAAGGGACCAGAGACCAGTGTGAGAAGACTTGGTATGGAGAGGAGGAAGAAGCAGCAGATGTGGTTGATGGGATGGCCAGTGGTTGGCGATGTCTACTAGTCAGCATTTTAGTGCAGTGAGATTCCCACGCTAATGCATGTTGAACTCGCTTGTGCCGGTTCATTCATGTAGTTGTTAAATTATTGCAATTTTTGCCTCCACCTAGTTTTTTTTTGGAAATTTGGCAGATAACAAGAGTTGGTTCATCTTTTGCAGTCTCAAGAAAGCACAAGCTAGGCAACTCTTGCCGCCCATGCAAGCTACACACTTGTGACCGATGCTGGCCACAGCCAGAGTTGTTGCTGAGGATGCAGTGCTTGTGGTTTTTTCATCACTTTGTTTCTGTGTGGTAAGATGCATCGTAACTATAGATGATCGAATATTTCAATGTTCGGTTCAGATTATGTTCCACAAATTTGCAATATTCGCCAATTAATTCATCAAATATTCCCTGAACATAACCGAACGCCATTCACCTCAATGGGAGGCAAAAGCAGACGCATGCACAACACTTATAATGGCCCCAATTGTTGCCAATACACATGAAATGAGGGGTAGACACCAGGAAAGTGGTCTCAATTCACCCACAGTACAGATTTTAGCATAGCACTCTAGCAATCAGCCATCAATTGAATGTCACAATAAGACGAGGTGGGTGAGAGATCCGTGTAGGGCCCATTTGCTGGGAGCCCTGATGCCACATGCAACACACCAGCTTTCATGCTGAGTCACACTCAGGTGGCACAAATGTCAGTTTTCTACACTAATATTGTCAGAAAAATGTAAGGATAGCAACACGAGTAGTTGAGTCCAAGGGAGTGGAGGCCTGACGATGTCAGAGACCTATTGCTAGAGGCAGCATGCATGAAGGAGATCTAACCAGCAGTGTTCACGCTTTCAAATATTATTGGCAGACACCACCAAAGTGGCATCAATTTCACTACAGTAGAAATAGTACAAAAGGGACCAAGAGTTCTTCCACTACACCCAATGCAGCAAATGGACACCCAACAAGGAATTTTTACATTTAAAGAAATGAGGGCCTTACGCCACAGAACTGGCACTAATTTCACCACAGTAGAAATACTATAATAGGGACCGACAGGTCTTTCACTACACCCAATCCAGCAGATGGACACCCAACTAGGAGTGTTTACATTTCCAAAAATTATTGGCAGACACCACTAAAGTAGCATCAATTTCACCATAGTAGAAATAGTATAATAGGGACAGACAGTTCTTCCACTACACCCAATGGAGCAGATGAACACCCAACAAGGAGTGTTCACATTTAAAGAAGTGAGGGCCTTACACCACAGAAGTGGCATCAATTTCACCACAGTAGAAATAGTATAATAGGTACCGACCAGTACAGCAGATGCAATGCAGCAGATGGATACCCAACAAGAACTGTTTGCTTCCAAGACCTTGTGGGGGCATCACAACACATTAGGAGACCCCAATCAAAGGACTATAAAACATGCGGACTCCTTATCTATGTACTGGTCCAATATTTATGTTTCTCCCTCTCCCATATTGATAGTTCTGCTTCACGTCACTTGTCTCATCTATTACATTTTTTCTGTGCTGTATTGTGCATAAATATGTGACTCTTCAGATTTTGTATTAGTCTAGCCTGATGAAGAGACCTGAGTAGTCTTGAAAGCTTGCAATGTGTTACCATCTTTTCAGTTAGCCATTGAAAGGTATCAACCACTGAGGACTCTCAATTCTGAATATTTTTCTATCTACTGGCTAACACGGTACAAAGATATACATCTTTCCTGCAACAAGAAGTGTTCACTTTTAAAGAAATGAGGGACTTCCACTACAGAACTGGCATCAATTTCACCACAGTAGAAATAGCATAATAGGGCCCTTCAGTTCTTTCACTATATCCAATGCAGTAGATGGACACCCAACAAGGAGTGTTCACATACATTTAAATAAATGAGGGCCTTACACCACAAAAGTGGCATCAATTTCACCACAGTAGAAATAGTATAATAGGGACCGATATGTCTTTCACTATACCCAATCCAGCAGATGGACACCCAACCAGGAGTGTTCACGTTTCCAAAAATTATTGTCAGACACCACAAAAGTGGCATCAATTTCACCACAGTAGAAATAGTATAACAGGGACTGACAGTTATTCCACTACACCCAATGCAGTAGATGTTGTAGTGCAGTGCTCACTGAATGTGTTGGGGAACAATCACTTGGCTGCAGGATTAAAGCACACAGGAATTTAAACCAGTCCATGCGGTTTATTATACAATCATAAACCACTGTAAGCCATGTTATACATAACAGACCTACCATACAGTCAACTCTCAGCTGCGGTTATGTCCATACAGTTCATTAACTGACCCTCGTCAGTGCACACAATCTCCCATGCTCTGGGTTACCTGCTTGTCAGTGTTGCAGGCTGGCATCACATGAGTCCTGACTTCCAGGTAAGTTACCTTACTGGGTTCACTGACCCATACTATGACATACTTGACAAGCTCACATCCATAAGTTCCAGACACTGAGAAGAACGGTAGCTTCACTCAACACAGATAGCCATCACAGACTCTGCAGGCACATGCCTCCTCCATGTGCCTTCCAGCAAAACCTGTACACTTTCAGGACCTTCCAACACAGAGACCATGTGACGAAACCACAGTCTCATTATATCTCATGAGACACACCCAGTGAAGAGAGGTATGTGGTTAGCCAGACCCGCACAGCTCTCTGAATAACCCTGCAAGCCCCGTCCCTTATACATTAAGCAAGGCTCATGGAACTACAAGTCCCAGAGAAACATTCCAGGCTTACAGTGCAGAGGACCTCCTCCACTGCAATGCATACCAGCCATTCACAACAACGCCGGTCACTGTCTCACAATGGACACCCAACAAGGAGTGTTCACATTTATAGAAATGATGGCATTACACCACAGAACTGGCATCAATTTCACCACAGCAGAAATAGTATAAAAGGGACCGACAGTTCTTCCATTACACCCAATGCAGCACATGGACACCCAACAAGTAGTGTTCACATTTTAAAAACTGAGTGCCTGACACCAATGAAGTGGAATAGCTGTCATGAGAATAGAAATAGTGTTATTAGGGCCGAGACGTCTTCCGCTACAGCTAACCCAGCAGATGTAGACCAATCATGACTGTTCACATTGCCACAAATTTGTGTTAACATCAGCAGCCACAGCAGGCACACAAGTTATACTAAAGATATCACAGAGTGCAGTAACATGACATTAATGCATCTCGCTAAAAAAATGCAATTTTACCTAGTCTGTACAGCCTGCGATTGGGGTTCAAATGTCCTTGGAGATCCATGACTTCTTCATCTTAATGAAAATTAGGCAGTTTACACTTTCAGGAGACAGCCAGCTGCGCTTATCCGTCAGGACATCACCAGCAGTGCTGAAGACACGTTCTGAGAGAACACTAGCTGCCAGACATGATAAAACCTCCAAGGCGTGTGAAGCAAGCTCAGGCCAATCATCAATTTTGGAAGACCAAAATGTGAAAGGGACCAAACACTCCCTGATGGTATTGATATTTAGTTCTAGTTACTCCTTCACCTTCCTCTCCATACGATCACCACGTGTAAGACTTGGACTCTGCTTTGCTTGAGTACGAGTGGGTTTAAAAAGTGTCAAAGGACTCACAGAAATTGCATCTTCCACTTCCACCGCTGCTGCTTTAGCTAATGTTTTGGCATTGACGAATTGACGTGCCGGAGGTTGAAATATACAGCTGCGATGCGAACTGTGTGCTTCACTGCTGTCTTGGGGAAAAGCTCTCTTAAAATTGTGCAAAAGTGTGTTTTGATACTCTAACATTAGCAGGTCCCTTTCTAGGGTGGGAATCATCTGGCAAAATTTGGTTTTATAACGTGGATCTAACAAAGTGGCAATCCAGTAGTCAGCATTATTCCTAATCATAACTAAACGGGGATCATGTTGCAGATAGTGCAGCAAGAAGGCACTCGGGATCTACCATGAGATCCAAGCCCATGATGTGTTCATAGCAGGGTAACAATGAGGCTCATTTCCTCCATTCCCTCCCGCCAACCACGAACAACAGAGAGGAGAGGATTATCCTCTTCATTTGACAGTTGCTTGCCCATCACCTCTTCCTCCTTCATTTGTTCCTCGGATATTGCACCTTCGATAACAGTTTGTCTGTTATCACCAGCTCCCCTTGATCACAGTACTTCACCCTCCCTTGGCACCTGCCTGTGTGATGACAGTCTTGAACTTAGAGACAATGCTATCCCTTCGGCATCATCCTCTGCTTCCTAGTGTCCTTCTGGGACCACCATCTTCTCCCGCAGGCAATTCAAAGACTGCTCCAGCATATAGATGACTGGAATAGTGATGCTGATGATGACGTCATCAGCGCTAGCCATCTTATTAGCCATTTCAAAACTGTACAGAAGGGTGCAGAGGTCCTTAATCTGTGCTCACTCTGTAAACGTCATATGCACCACATCCATGCTGCATTGGCCCAGGCTATACGACATGGCATATTGCATCAGGGCTCGTTGCTGCTGCCACAGTCACTGTAGCATGTGCAGAGTGGAATTCCACCATGTCGGCACATTGCACATCAACCTGTTAACTGGCATGGAGAAACACCTCTGGATCGATGCAAGTCGATGACCAGAAGGGTACAAATGGCGGAAATGAGAGCACAGCTTTCGTTTTTTCTGGAGCAGCTCGCCCAGGCTAGGATAGTGGCTGAGAAAATGCTGTACAATCAAGTTGAGGACGTGAGCCATGCAAGGCACGTATGTGAGCTTGCCTCGTCATAGGGCTGCTACCAAGTTTGTACTGTTATCGGAAATGGCCTTCCCTGGATGCAGGTTCAGCAGAAACAGCCATTGATCAAATTCAGACAGGAGAGCTGTCCACAACACTTCAGCTGTATGACTTGCATATAAATTTTAAAACTGCCTTATGGCGTTGAGCTCTGGCTGTGCAGTACTGAGGTGGTGGGAATTTGATCTGCACTGTTGGAATGTGTGTCTCTTTCAAACAGAGGTTGAGGGCGCAGGTGGAGGCCCTAGAGGAGATAGAGGAAGCAGAAGCAGTGGAGGAAGTGTTAAATGTAGAGGTTCATCCTGCAAGTCTTGGGAATTCCAAGACCTGTGGAGCAGCACCTATCCCCAGAGCTCAAGAGTCACCCAGTGCCCATTCAGCAAGATGTAGGGCCCTTGGCTATGCTTACTTGTCCAAGTGTCTGTAGTGAAATGCACCATGGCAGACAGAGATTTTGTCAAGGAACTGGTGATTTTTTCTGCGACATGTTGGTGTAGCACAGGCACAGCTTTCTTAGAAAAGTAATGGCCACTGGGTAATTAGTACTGGGGGACTGCGACAGTGATAAGCTTTGAGAAACCATCTGTATCTACATACCAGGCAGAAAAGCAGCATTTCCGTGGCCAACAAATTGGAGATGGTGGGTGATCAACCTCTTATCTTTGTCATGCGTAGGAGAAAACAGGTGGAGATGTTACTGTGTACTGAGAAACTTGTGGTGTGCTCGTTTTCTGAGATCGGTCAAAAACAGCAGGCATGTCTGTTTCCGTTACAGCTGAAGGCGGCCTCTCAGTCAGAGTGACTGGAGCTGGTAAAAAACCTGAGGTTCTTTGGTCGAATAGTTGGCACGGTAACAGAGGAGGAAGAAGCAGCATGTGCGATTAATGAGGCAGCTGATGCTTGTTGAGGTCCACTGGTCCATATTTTTGCGCAGTGGGAGTCCAACAGTAAAGCATGTTGATTGCGCATGTGAAGGTTCATACATGTAGCAGACAAATTATTGAACTTTTTACCTCGACTAAGTTTTTTTTGCAAAGGTGGCTCATTAGGCGAGTTGGCTCATACTTTACAGTGTCAAAAAAGGCACAGGCTAGGTAACCTTGCCACCCCTGTGAGCTGCAGACACACAGACGCTTCTGGTCAGAGGCACAGTTGTGGCTGAGGATGCATCGCTCTTTGTGGATGCATCACTACGTGTCTACAATGTACGGCACAACGTAATCTCCTTGTCTTCCTCCTCAGATGACCTACTCACCTGTTTACCTCTATGTTCAGGTCAACTGGGATCTGACACCTCATCATCATCATTCTCTGTGTTATCACATTCCTCGCCATTGTAATCACCCTCCTTTTCTTGCCCTGACAGTACAGTACAGTCTGTGTGAGCCTCAGATATCTGAGTCTCATCAGGATCACCTCCTCCCCAGGGGTTAACGTCCGATGACAAGGGTCAGGATGCTGTTCGGACCGTACTTGGGCCTGTCCCAGATCGAAGCTAAAAACTTTTGGGCATCGGTGCAGATTTCCTCCTCTTGACTCTACAAAGCTTTTGAGTACACTTCTGATGAACATGGCATATAATGTATGAATAGCTCTTCAGACTCACCCATCTGTGTTTCTGTACAGTCAGTTGAATGGTTGTATAGTTGGGACATGGGGGGAAGAAAGGGAAATTTTGGTGCCACCACTGTGGACTGTACTGAGTGTGATTTTGAGGTGCAGGAAGAGAAGTAGAGGCCACTTGAAGCTGCACTTGCCATCCAATTGAGTATATGCACTTTCTGGGCATCATCGACAAAGCGTACCTGTGTGTCTTCCAAAGAATGGTAGTGGTGTAGCCTATCCAGTAACATTACTTGTCAGTTATCTTTGCATAGGACGTAACGATGCTTCACTAGTGCTTTCACAAAAATTACCACCTACCCCACATACACCTTGAACACCAAGCCTATTTTGCCTTCCACCAAGGCCTCGCTTTTTCCCAGTCATGTTGCTCAGATAGTGTGGTAGGAGCACAGTATTAGCAACAAAATAATAGATTTTAAACTCTGCACCACCTCTGCAAACAGCTGAATTTCAGCTACAGTAAATTCAATGTTGAAATATGGCGTGCTGTATCGTGATAATCACAGAAAAACGAATTGTTTGAGTGTGGATGAGGCCTGTATGACAAAAAATTTATGCTACAAACAATTTTAAAGTCAGGTCCCCTACTGTATGACACTAGGAATAGAAGAATTTTTTTGTGGCATATGGATCAGGCATCTATAACACACAAGATGCTACAAACTATTTTAACGTCAGGTCCCTTACTGTATGCCATTAATTAACAGAACACTTTTTTTGTGGCCTATGAATCAGGACTCTTAACACACTAGATGCTGAAAACTATTTTTAAAGTCAGGTCCCTTACTTTACGACGTTAATAACAGAAGAATATTTTTGTGGCCTATGGATCAAGCCTGCATAACACACTAGATGATGCAAACTATTTTTAGAATCAGGTCCTTTACTGTATACATTTAATAACAAAATAATTTTTTGTGGCCTATGGGTCATGCCCTATAACGCACTAGATGCTACAAACTATTTAAAGTCGGGTCCCTTACTGTATGCTGCTAATAACAGAATAATTTTTTGTGACCTATGGATCAGGCCTGTGTAACACACTAGATGCAACAAAATATTTTAAAGTCAGGTCCCTTACTGTATGACGTTAATAGCAGAAGAATTTTTTGTAGCCTAAGGATCAGGCCTCTATAGCTTAATTTCAACCCAACCAAATGACAAAGTGTGATATGGCGGGTTGTCTATCCTTTTGATACTGAAAAATTATAATTTTTTTAATGTGCCTTAGGTCTGCAGACAGGCTCGTATCACCGCCACAAAATGACAATGTGGAATACAGCAGGCTGTTTCACATTTAGCAACAGAAAAAATTATAACTTTTTTTAATGTACCTTCAGTCTGCAGACAGTTTTATTTCACCACATCACTAAATGACAAGGTGTGATACAGCAGGCTGATTAATAATTTTTCACTAGTTACATGTGAATTAGAATGCTATACTTGTGAATGGAGCTCAATAGAAGCAGTTCACAACATGTGCCCTGCTGGCTTTCTTTGTGGACCTCAGTAATGTCAAAAAAAGAAAAAAAATGCTGGAAGGTAAATTTAAGATCCACATTGGACAGTAGCTCACTACACTATCTGACTGATATACAACCACCTAGCTAACTAGCTAAAATGTGGGATACAGCAGGCTTTTTCACATTTACCTAGTGAAAAAATAATAATAAGATTGCTATACTCATGCACAGAGCACAATATAAGCAGTGCATAACACATGCCCTACTGCTGGCTTTGTCTGTGGACCTCAGTAATGGCCCACAATAAAAAAAATTCCAGAAGGTAAATTTTACAGCCACACTGGACACTATTTAGCTATGCTATCTGATTGATCTAAAACCGCCTAACTAACTAGCTAAAATCTTGCTGTTAATAGTGCCAGCTTCAGGAGCAGCCTCTCTGCGCTATTACAATGTCAAAATGGTGCTAAAATAAGATGTCCGCTATTTATATGGAGAGGGACATGTGTTTTCAGCAGCTAATGACACAAGCTGTTCTGTCAGGACATTGTGGGTGTTTCCTGCATCCTGGTTGGCTAGCTGCAATGTGCACACATTAAGTTAGGGAAAAATTGATTGCTTCCAAGATCGCAGTACCTCTGAGCTCTGCAAACCTCCTCCCCTCATCAAACACATGCCAAATGCTAATGATACACCACCATTATTGTTGCTAAAAAGCTTAAAATATTTTTTATGGCAACGCAAATATTTTCCTGCACTTTTATCGAATGTTACCTATTTTTACCGATTTTATAAAATTTTGCTCAGGTGCCCGATCACGAATCTGAATGTGCCATTTTTGTACTGAATTTATGTTTGGCGATCGTTTTCCAAACAAATTCACCCATCATCACTAATCGTAACCTCCTTGTCTTCCTCCTCCTCCACCTCCTCTGCTGTGCTAATCAGCTGCATACCTCTAGGTTCACATCAAGTGGGATCTGCAACCTCATCATCATCCTCTCTGTTCTCACACTCATCACCTTGAGAGTCTTCCTCCTCTTCTACCTGCCCTGACTCCAAAGAATAGTCTGCGTGCACCTCTGATATTTGAATATCGTCAAGACCACCTATACCCCCAGTGGTTAACGTCTAGTGATCAGGGTCTGGATTCTGCTCAGACCTTACTTTGTCGGGCCTCAAATCCAACATCAAAAAACTTTGGCCATCGGTGCAGATGCTTTCCTCCTCTGGATTCTGTGAATCTTTGGAGTGGAGCATACCTCTAATGCCCATGGAATACAATGTGTGAACAGCTCTGCAGAATGGCTCCCCACAGTCAATTGGACATTTGGAAATTAGTGACGCAGGAGGAAACAAGGGTGATTGGGGTGCTGCCTCTGAGGATTGTACTGTTTATGATGTTAAGATAGAGGAAGAGGAGGAGAGGCCACTTGATTCAGTGCCATTCATTGGAGGACACATGCTCTTTCTGGCCCTCATCTATAAGGCATACCACTGTGCAGTTGCCAAAGAAAAAGAGTGGAGTAGTCCATCCAATAACAGATGTTGTAAGTTGTCTTTGGACAGAAGGAGATGGTGTTTGTTCAGTTGAACTTTCATTAACATTTGCATCTAAGCACCCATACACGTTGAGCACCAAGCCTATTTCTCCTTCCACTATGACCTCACTTTTTCCCACTTGTATCCTATGTAGCCTTCCCCTCTTGTAACCTGCTCTTTCACAACCTTTGACCCACAGCTGTAAGGGTCCCGTTTCACTTAGCGACGCACCAGCGATCCCTACAACAATAAAACCTGGTAAGGATCGCTGGTGCGTCGCTAAATGGTTGCTAGTAAGCTGCCAAACAGGCAGATCTCACCAGCGATGAAGCAACCATCCAGCGATCCTCGGCGGTCGTTGGTACCTTGTCACACAGAAGCTTTTCTGAACAATTCCAGCCTGCGTCCCTGAATTCTGCGTCACCAACGAGGTCGCTCGTCGGGTCAAATACAGCGATGCACACTGGCCAGCGGGACACCGAAGATGAAAAAAGTGACCCAGGACATTCGAGCATGATCAGCGATATCCAGCTGGGGGGGTCGCCGCTGCGTGTCACATGTAGTGAGATCGCTGTTGCGTCACAAAAGCGATGACGCTTCAGCGATCTCGCTAGCGATCTCACTATGTGAGACGAGGGCTTAAGTCACCTGTCATTAAATGAACAATCAATATTTATTTTCCTAGATAGTGTGACTAAACAACACTATTATAGCTAATGATTTTTAAGTTGAAATCTTTCCTTCTTATTTGTCACTTGAGCACAGTTTTATCACAAATGACTTGGATTAGGTAATTGGGCCTCCTCATTGCACCCCAATGTTAGACCTACTTTTAAGTTAGAATCTGGCCTTCTAATTTCTCACTGAAGCAAGGTTTTATCACAAACTCTTTGGATTAGTGTGGCATCAAAAGAAGGGAGAATAATATAGTACAAGTCAGCACAAATCAATCTGGTACCAGAGAGGTCACCATATCTGGTAGTGTCATATATTTCCCCAACCACAATGGTAGAAGGCTGAGGTATAAATGGTAATACCAAAAAAATTCTACTTAAGAAAAAATTACAAAACTGAATTATTATTAAATATATGACTTTTATTAAGTCAAAAAGACACCAACATGATTCCAAATTAAAACAATAAAAAATTCCTACAGAGGAAGCAGGTCAAAATGCACAGTAGACAATATATAAGGTTTCAATCCAAAAAAAGGGGGGATTTTCAAAAGCAGAAAAAAATACACAATTTTCAGTTTAATATACCATGTAGTGCATTATTTCATATAATCAATTGTCCCACTGCCTTTTATCATACTACCCAAAATTCATTCATTATTATATGGCCAAATTTGTCATGATTAATATAAAAAGACATAAATTGCATAGTGCATTTTAAACATGAAGTAACTAGGCCATAAAGGTATAGGGTTATGGTTATATATTTTCTTTTGTTCTTCATACATCTAATTTCTTCTCCCATATCACAGGAAACCATAATGGACAATTGGAACACTATATAATAAGAGAAACATATATTATAACATCTGATCGAATATATATTACTCGATGAGAGGAACCCATATCCATTCTAAAAAAACTCACAAGTCCACCACAAAAAATGGAATTATTTAAATAAAAAATTTAATTAAAAATGGTTAAAAACATATTTGAAATTATAAAGGGACAATTACAACAAATTAAGTTATATTATATAAGCAGCAACTCAAAGAACCCCACATCAAAAAACCCTCTCATTTTAAATTTATGGAAAGCTGGAGAATCCCCATTGGTCATTAAGACCATGCGGTTTCATTGTTCTCAAGATGGTGATCCACCGACATTCTTTTTGGGCTAACCTATTCATGAGGTTCCCCCCCGTGGGAAACCATTATGGTTTCCTGTGATATGGGAGAAGAAATTAGAAGTATGAAGAACAAAAGAAAATATATAACTATAACCCTATACCTTTATGGCCTAGTTACTTCATGTTTAAAATGCACTATGCACTTTATGTCTTTTTATATTAATCATGACAAATTTGGCCATATAATAATGAATGAATTTTGGGTAGTATGATAAAAAGCAGTGGGACAATTGATATTATGAAATAATGCACTACATGGTATATTAAACAGAAAATTGTGTATTTTTTTCTGCTTTTGGAAATCCCCCCTTTTTTTGGATTGAAACCTTATATATTGTCTACTGTGCATGTTGACCTGCTTCCTCTGTAGGAATGTTCTATTGTTTTAATTTGGAATCATGTTGGTGTCTTTTTGACTTAATAAAAATCATATATTTAATAATAATTCAGTTTTGTAATTTTTTCTTAAGTAGAATTTTTTTGGTATTATGTTTATGGTGTCTACTTAAAATTTAATGTAAAAATGTAGGGTTAATATCTAGTAAATCTCCTTTGTTTGGAATGAGGTATAAATGGTGCCAAGAATAATATCAAGACAGAAATTCACTCTCAGAAATAGTGCACTGTTTGTTTGCATGAAGATAGACTGAGATTTCATATGTCGTCCCCTGATGAACCCTGATACCACAGGGGGAAACGTGTCGGGACTATGAACAAGAGACTACTGAAATGATAATTATCTCCATGATATATCCCATATTTATGATTGTGATTTTTTTATATTTAATTAGATTGTGGGAATTTCTGTTTTTTTTATTGTCAGTCCTTAAAGTGGAGTAAAATTGTGACACCATTGTTCTCAGCAGCGATACGGGAGTCAGAGATGCGTCCTTGGGTCTTCCCCATGCTGCTGGTCTTCCATTCAGCACCTTTTCCATCCATTTCAATGCAGCCAGTATCAGGAACAACTGAACCCATGGAGAAGCAAGGTGCTGACCCCCATCAATCTGACAATGATGACTTATCCTATGGATGGGCCATCAATATAAAAGTACTGGACAAATGCTTTAAATTTCAATGGGACTTTTGATGGAAAAACAGTTAGCTGTTTTATAAACATTAGTATTTCGATTAATTTCTACTAACGACTATTAAAAAACTTTGACAAAAATCTAAGAATTCAGAATAACTTACATTAAGGCTGAGATCTCTTCTACAGGAGAGTATAATGTCAGTATGGTCGCCACTGTTTTGTACATTAAGTAGAACGTCTATAAAATTTGGTTTAATAAATGTCATTTGAAGGGAATAACAACTCCTTTGAACGTTTAAATTCATTCCAGTTCTCTGCAGTTTGTAAATGCTGTAAACCAAATGTGCTTAAGAAACAGTTCAATAAATTAATGCACCCCTAGTTCAAAGAATACACCTTTTTTTTAGCTATAATTATATACATTTCAAAAGCACCAGTTAAGTAAATGATATTCAAAGGCTACATGCAGGAAGCCCTTTTATTTTGTACAATAACCCCTGCCCCCTTCACACTATTGATGCAAACTGATGACATTTTAAAATCACAATTTCTTTACAAAGAACTGTTCAGAGAAAAATTATTTAGTATGCTTTTTACATTTTAACTAAAGACTGTACATTCCTTTAGGCAAGTTTTCCTTCTATATTTCATTTTGTCCTGCTATGATATTGTGATGTATGTTCTTGTAGTGTTATATTATATTGTAAACTTTTAATTCTTTGTTTGAACTACACAACTTACACAATGGATTTTTTTACTAAGATGTAAAAATATATAAATTTAAAGTCAGCGTTATACAATAAAAAAAATTACAATGCATTTAATGGGGTTGTTCGTTATAAAACTAGAAACTTTTTTTTACCTACAGGAGACCGTCTGTTCCTCCAACGCATGTCCACTGCTCTCATCTGTGGACTGGGCTACAACTTATGGTTGCTGCAGCCAATCACTGGGTCCAGCGATGGGGCTAAAGTAGGTGGCACCAGTGAGCCCAGTGACTGGATGCAGTAATCATGTGCTGTACACATCAGATCAAAGATGAGCTGTGGGGAGAAATCAGCAGAGTTGTTGATGGAGCAGCAATGGCTTCAGTAAGTAAGCAATACAAAATTTTTATTTTACACCATAAGTATCTCTGTACCATATTGTTACTAAAATCAAGCATCCTCTTTTGCTATAAATTCATAAATTCTGTTCTGATTATTGCCGCACATGCCTGTAACTTCAAGTTTCATCACCATGAATGTTATTTAACCCCTTAACTACCGCCGATACACCTTTTAACAGTGGTAATTAAGGGTACTTAACCCCTTAACGACCAGGGGTATTTTTGGTTTTACATTTTCATTTTTCCCTCCCCTTCTTTCCAGAGCCATAACTTTTTTAATTTTCCGTTTATATGGCCATGTGAGTGCTTATTTTTTGCGGGACGAGTTGTACTTTTAAATGACATCATTGGTTTTACCATATCGTGTACTCAAAAATGGGAAAAAAATTCCAAGTGCGGTGAAATTGCAAAAAAAGTGCAATCCCACACTTGTTTTTTGCTTGGCTTTTTTGTTAGGTTCACTAGATCCTAAATCTGACCTACCATTATGATTCTCCAGGTCATTACGAGTTAATAGACACCAAACGTGTCTATGTCCTCTTTTATCTAAGTGGTGAAAAAAATTCTGGCGTTTTGAATTTTTTTCTCGCTACGCCGTTTAGCGATCGGGTTAATGCTTTTTTTTATTGATAGATCGGGCGATTCTGAACGCGGCGATACCTAATATGTGTATGTGGGATTTTTTTTTACTGTTTTATTTTGATTGGGGCGAAAGGGGGGTGATTTGAACTTTTAGGTTTTTTTAATTTTTTTTAATTTTTAAACATTTTTTTTTTTTACTTTTGGCATGCTTCAATAGCCTCCATAGGAGGCTAGAAGCATGCGCAACCCGATTGGCTCTGCTACATATGGGCGATGAGCAGATCGCCCATATGTAGCAGATTTACTGCTGTGCTTTCAGCGCCGACCACCGGGTGGCGCTGAAAGCCTTATGCCTGGAACAACCATAGAGGTCTCATAGAGACCTCTGGTTGTCCAGGCAACGTGACGCCGACCCCCGATCACGTGACGGGGGTTGACGATGACGTCATTTCCGGCCCGGCGGCCGGAAATTCTATTTAAATGCCCGCTGTCAGCTTTGACAGCGGCATTTAACTAGTTAATAGGCGCGGGCGGACGGCGATTCTGCTCGCGCCTATTGCAGGCACATGTCAGCTGTTCATAACAGCTGACACGTCCCGGCTTTGATGCGGGCTCAGCGCCGGAGCCCTCATCAAAGCAGGGGAAATGTCTGATGACGGACTGTGTCCGTCATTGGACATTAAGGGGTTAAACCATAGCGCTGTTAATTCACAGCGCTGTGGAGAAAGTATATAGCGCCCCCCAGTGTCGGATTTTCTCCGGGGTCTCGGCTGCCAGGGGTAGCCGAGACCCCAGAGAACATGAATTGGTCAGTTTTTACCGACGCCGCTTTTGCGATCGCCGTTATTAACCCTATAACGGCGGCCAAGAAAAAAAAAGCCGCGATTGTGCATTAAATTTCTCTTTCCTCTGATGTGATCGCACATCAGAGGAGAGAGAAATAGGGTCCCCGATCCTTCCAATCCCCCTGGTACCTCTCCGTGGTCCTCCGTCCCCTCCCGGTGGTCCCGCATCCCGCCGGCGTCCTCCAATGGGTGCCGCCATCTTGAAAATGGCCAGTGCATGCGCAGTGTGCCCGCCGGGAATCTGCCGGCTCTGGCTGGCAGATTCCATTCATTATTTTGATCACTATGGTAAACGATCATAGTGATCAAAATAAAAAAATAGTACATAACCCCCCCGTTTATCACCCCCTTATATAGGCAAACATAATGAAATAAAGAAAATATTTTTTTTTCAGCTTTTCATTAGGGTTAGGGTTAGGTCTAGGGCTAGGGCTAGGCTTAGGGTTGGGCTAGGGTTAGGGATGGGCTAGGGTTAGGGCTAGGGTTAGGGTTGGGCTAGGGTTAGGGTTGGGCTAGGGTTAGGGTTAGGGTTGGGCTAGGGTTAGGGCTAGGGTTAGGGTTAGGGCTAGGGTTAGGGATAGGGTTAGGGCTCAGGTTAGGGCTAGGGTTAGAATTAGGGTTAGGGTGAACTAGGATTAGGGTTAGAATTAGGATTAGGGATTAGGATTTGGGTTAGGGTTGGGATTAGGGTTAGGGGTGTGTTGGGGTTAGGGTTGGAGCAAGAATTGAGAGGTTTCGACTATTTACCAACTTTGGGGGTCTAAAAATTGGGGTCTAAAAATCACTTTTGTGGAAATAAAAAAGACTTTTTATTTTCACGGCTCTGCGTTTATAAACTTCTGTGAAGCGCTTGGGGGTTCAAAGTGCTCACCATACATCTAGATAAGTTCCTTAGGGGGTCTAATTTCCAAAATGGGGTCACTTGTGAGGGGTTTCCACTGTTTAAGCCCATCAGGGGCTCTGCAAACGCAACATGATGCCCACAGACCATTCCATCAAAGTCTGCATTCCAAAATGGCACTCCTTCCCTTCCGAGCTCTCCCATGCGCCCAAACAGTGGTTCCCCTCCACATATGGGGTATTGGCGTACTCAGGACAAATCGCACAAAAACTGTGGGGGTATGATTTCTCCTGTTACCCTTGCAAAAATAAAAATTTGGGGGCAAAAAGATCATTTTTGTGGAAAAAAAATTGATTTTTATTTCACGGCTCTACGTTATAAACTTCTGTGAAGCACTTGAAGGTTCAAAGTGCTCACCACACATCTAGATAAGTTCCTTAATGGGTCTAGGTTCCAAAATGGGGTCACTTGTTGGGGGTTTCCACTGTTTAGGCCCATCAGGGGCTCTGTAAATGCAACATGATGCCCGCAGACCATTCCATCAAAGTCTGCATTCCAAAATGGCACTCCTTCCCTTCCAAGCTCTCCCATGCACCCAAACAGTGGTTCCCCCCCACATATGGGGTATCAGCGTACTCAGGACAAATCGCACAATAACTGTGGGGGTATGATTTCTCCTGTTACCATTGTAAAAATAAAAATTTGGGAGCGAAAAGATAATTTTTGAGGAAAAAAAATGGATTTCTTATTTTCACAGCTCTACGTTATAAACTTCTGTGAAGCACTTGAAGGTTCAAAGTGCTCACCACACATCTAGATAAGTTCCTTAATGGGTCTAGTTTCCAAAATGGGGCCACTTGTTGGAGTTTTTCACTGTTTAGGCACATTAAGGGCTCTCCGAACGCAACATGGCATCCGATATCAATTCCAGCCAATTCTGCGTTCAAAAAGTCAAATGGCGCTCCATCCCTTGCGCGCTCTGCCGTGTGCTGAAAAAGTGGTTTACCCCCACATATGGGGTATCGATGTATTGAGGTGAAAATTGTACAACAAATTTTGTGGTTGATTTTCTCTTTTAACACTTGTGAAAATAAAAAAAAATTGGTTCTGAAGTAAATTTTTTGCAAAAAAAAGTTAAATGTTAATTTTTTCCTTCCACATTGCTTTAGTTCCTGTGAAGCACTTAAAGGGTTAATAAACTTCTTGAATGTGGTTTTAAGCACCTTGAGGGGTCTAGTTTTTAGAATGGTGCCACTTTTGGGTATTTTCTGTCATGTACACCCCTCAAAATGACTTTAAATATGATGTGGTCCCTAAAAAAAAATGGTTTTGTAAATTTTGTTGTAAAAATGAGAAATCGTTGGTCAACTTTTAACCCTTATAACTTCCTAACAAAAAAAAATTTTGCTTCCAAAATTGTGCTGATGTAAAGTAGACATGTGGGAAATGTTATTTATTAAGAAATTTGTGTGACACATCTCTCTGATTTAAGGGCATAAAAATTTAAAGTTTTAAATTTGCAAAATTTTCAAAATTTTTGCCATGTTTCCATTTTTTTAATAAATAAACACAAGCCTTATCGAAGAAATTTTGCCACTAACATGAAGTACAATATGTCACGAAAAAACATTTTCAGAATCAGCAGGATCCATTAAAGCGCTCCAGAGTTATAACCTCATAAAGGGACAGTGGTCAGAATTGTAAAAATTGGCCTGGTCATTAAGCTGCAAACTGGCTCTGTCACTAAGGGGTTAAGGTAGCACGGATAGTGTAGCCAAGTGGCAAATATTACAAACTTAGCTTGGTATTCCTTTAGTACAGGTAAAAGTAGATAATGAGATAATAAATGGTTAAAGTGCCTGATTTGCATCTAACCCATAGGCTAGTTTCACACTAGCGTATGGAGGAGCTGCAAACGGCTGCGGGCTTCCTCCGTGAAGCTCTGCCCTCGGCCTCACCTTCTCCAGTCAGCCCCGACTCTATCGGCATGCGGCCTGTGTAGCCTATATTTAGCATTAGGTACACAGGCCATGCCGATGAATGCAGATGCCTTCGCATGCGTCTTTTTGACAGTGCGGCGAGCGCGCCAAAATGCAAGATGCTGCATTTGGCACAGGTCGCTGCATCGTCAAAAAAAGGCATGCAGAGGTATCTGCATTCATCGGCAAGGCCTGCGTACTTAATGCTAAAGATAGGGTACGCAGGCCGCATGTCGACAGAGGCGGAGCTGACCGGAGGTGCGGCCCGTGGCGGAGCTTCATGGAGGAAGCCCGCAGCCATCTGCAGCTCCTCTATATGCTAGTGTGAAACTAGCCTTACAGACTAGCTGCAGTCAATGTGACAGAATGAACCAATTTTTAGGCTACAGTGTGAAATGCCCTTGTGCTGTGCAATATATTCTCATACAGCACACAAATCTTTAGCGTTTCATGGATCTATACATGCATCCATCTCTGAAAATCACAGATCCAAGAGTGATATCCATGAGACTCAGCAAGTCTTATTCTAATCCATGTTTGTGAATCAGACTTGGCCATACAAATCAATGGGAATCCATGAAACACACATTCACATTTTTAAATGGTAAAAAACACGTCAGAGAACTTTTCAATATTTTCTTTATCCATTGACTAGGGTTTCTATCCTTACAGAACAGATTTAGGATAGTAAAACAATTTAAACAATTATAATAATCACATCAGTGAACATTTCCCCCAGACTGCAGTGTAGACTCCGATGCAGATCCATGCACTCACTGGCGCTAAGAATAGGAGACAGAGAAGCAGAGACACTGCCACTGGAGATCTGGATCTACGGTGACATTTCGGGGTTCCTCCCTATTTCTCAAGCATTCACTAGAAAACAAATTTATCTTGAAAAGTTGCCGTAAAGATATTAGCAAAATTTGGGGCTGCAGGGAACTCCATTGGATTTTAGACAATTTAACACCTGGTTGAGAGATTGGTGCAGGCTATAACATGGTCTGCGTCTTTATAAGGAAACAGGAAAGGATGGCGTGTTTGGGAAAGGGGGAGTAGAGCCAAAACTTTGCCAAGGTTCAGATCTCTGGATCATCAGACAGCGTTTCTGCCTCTCTGTCTTCATTTCCTTAGCACCAGTGATTGCATGGATTATCTACACTGGATTCTACACCATTATCTAGAGGCAATGTTCACTATGGTGATTATTATGACTGTTTTAATTTTTTGCAAGGATGGAAACCTTTTTGCTGTTTCTTTGCTGGAATATAATTTAAACAAAATACAAAGCTTCCAGGGGTATTTTCATTGACTTGATATGAATAGTGATGGGCGAGCACTAAAATGCTCGGGTACCGTTGCTCGGGTCGATCATATTGAAATGGTCTGGTGCTCGACCAGAGCAACAAGCCCAATGTAAGTCTTAGGCTATGTGCTCACTTTGCATAAATGCTGCGGAATTGTCCGCAGCATTTCCGCAACTCCCCGCCGCAGGTAAAATGCATGCAGAATTCGCATGCGTTTTCCCGCAAAACACAAGCGTTATGCAAGCGTTTTTAGCTTGCGGAATTCAAGCGCTTTTCCAAGCAATTTGAAGCATCGCTTGGATAAGTGATTGACAGGTTGGTCACACTTGTCAAGCATAGTGCTTGAGAAGTGTGACAAACTTTTTACTATTGATGCTGCCTAAAAATAAAAAAAATAACTCATACTATACATTCCACCCCTGGTTTCAATCACTTTAGTTAATTAACCTGCCATTAAACTATACCATTTATCATTTATTGCATTGTTCCTATATATATTTACTAGCTGAAGAGCCCGGCGCTGCCCGGGCATAGTAACTAACTGTGGTTAGTTAGAGAAAATTATAATTATCCTCCATCCCATAGTCCCGTGCCCATATACCCATCATACATATTCTCCATCCCATAGTCCAGTGCCCATATACCCATCACACATCCTCCATCCCATAGTCCCGTGCCCATATACATATCCGCCATCCCATAGTCCCGTGCCCATATACCCGTCAAACATTTGCTCCATCCCATAGTCCAGTGCCCATATACCCATCACACATCCTCCATCCCATAGTCCCGTGCCCATATACATATCCGCCATCCCATAGTCCCGTGCCCATATACCCATCATACATATCCTCCATCCCATAGTCCAGTGCCCATATATCCATCACACATCCTCCATCCCATAGTCCCATGCCCATATACATATCCGCCATCCCATAGTCCCGTGCCCATATACCCATCATACATATCCTCCATCCCATAGTCCCGTGCCCATATACATATCCTCCATCCCATAGTCCCGTGCCCATATACCCATCATACATATCCTCCATCCCATAGTCCGGTGCCCATATACTCATCACACATCCTCCATTCCATAGTCAACCATTATGACATCATAATGAGCGGCGGCAGGGCTTGCAACCTTTGATGACATCAGAGTCGCCATGGCAACAATTGTGTCATCATAATGAGGGGCGGGGCTTGATATGCACACACTGCTTCCCCAGTATGCAAATAGGGTCATTGTGACATCACAATGAGGGGCGGGGCTTGACGCACACACACTTTTCCCCCAGTATGTAGATAGGGGCAAAATTGTTTGGTGAATTGGAACGCGCAGGGTTAAAATTTCGCCTCACAACATAGCTTAGGACGCTCTCGGGGTCCAGACGTGTGACTGTGCCAAATTTTGTGGCTGTAGCTGCGACGGTGCGGATGCCTATCCCGGACATACAAACATACACACACACACACACACACACACATACACACATACATGCACACATACATGCACACTTTGAGCTTTATATATTAGACTAGCTGAAGAGCCCAGCGCTGCCTGGGCATAGTAACTAACTGTGGTTAGTTATAGCAAATTATAATTATCCTCCATCCCATAGTCCCGTGCCCATATACCCATCATACATATCCACGATCCCATAGGCCCGTGCCCATATACCCATCATACATGTCCCATGCCCATATACCCATCATACATATTCTCCATCCCATAGTCCCGTGCCCATATACCCATCATACATATTCGCCATCCCATAGTCGAGTGCCCATATACCCATCACACATCCTTCATCTCATAGTCCCGTGCCCATATACCAATCATACATATCCACGATCGCATAGGCCCGTGCCCATATACCCATTATACATATCCTCCATCCCATAGTCGAGTGCCAATATACCATCACACATCCTCCATCCCATAGTCCCATGCCCATATACCCATCATACATATTCTCCATCCCATAGTCCAATGCCCATATACCCATCATACATATTCACCATCCCATAGTCCTGTGCCCTTATACCCATCATACATATCCTCCATCCCATAGTTGAGTGCCCATATACCCATCACACATCCTTCATCTCATAGTCCCATGCCCATATACCCATCATACATATCTTCCATCCCATAGTCCCGTGCCCATATACCCATCATACATATCCGCCATCTCATAGTCCCGTGCCCATATACCCGTCATACATATCCTCCATCCCATAGTCCAGTGCCCATATACCCATCACACATCCTCCATCCCATAGTCCCGTGCCCATATACATATCCGCCATCCCATGGTTCCGTGCCCATATACCCGTCATACATATCCTCCATCCCATAGTCCAGTGCCCATATACCCATCACACATCCTCCATCCCATAGTCAACCATTATGACATCATAATGAGCGGCGGCAGGGCTTGCAACCTATGATGACATCAGCGTTGCCATGGCAACCATTGTGACATCATAATGAGGGGCGGGGCTTGATTCACACACACTGCTTCCCCAGTATGCAAATATGGGCATTATGACATCATAATGAGGGGAGGGGCTTGACGCGCACACACTTTTTCCCCCAGTATGTAGATAGGGGCAAAATTTGTTTGGTGAATCGGAACGCACGGGGTTAAAATTTCACCTCACAACATAGCTTAGGACACTCTTGGGGTCCAGACGTGTGACTGTGCCAAATTTTGTGGCTGTAGCTGCAACGGTGCGGATGCCTATCCCGGACATACAAACATACACACACTAGTGTTGAGCATTCCGATACCGCAAGTATCGGGTATCGGCCGATACTTGCTGTATCGGAATTCCGATACCGACTTCCGATATTTTTTCAATATCGGAATTCGGCATCGGAATTGGAAGTTCAGTTGATTGACGGCCTGATGTCATCATGATGCGCGGTGTGTGCGCATCATGATGCGCCGTCATTTCGGGCCTTCCGGGGGTCTCTGCCGGCCTGCCGGGGGGCTGTGCCGGCCTGCTGGGGGGCTGTGTGGACTGCCCGGGGTCTGTACCGGCCTGCCGGGGGGCTGTGCCGGCCTGCCGGTGGTCTGTGCACCCTGTGGGGGTCTGTACCGGCCTGCCGGGGGGCTGTGCCGGCCTGCCGGGGGGCTGTGCTGATGTCCGGGGGTCTGTGCAAGCATCGTCCGATGGGACTACAAGTCCCATCGGGCGATGCCTGCTACCATGACAGTGATTGACACATTAGCCAATGATGGGACAGTAGTAGTCCCATCATCCGGCTAATGTGTTAAATGTTAAAAAAAAAAAAAAAAAAAAAAAAATACTACATACATACTACATGCATGCTACATACATACTACATGCTACATACATACTACATGCTACATACATACTACATACATGCTACATGCATGCTACATACATACTACATGCTACATACATACTACATACATGCTACATACATACTGCATGCTACATACATACTACATACATACTACATACATACTACATACATACTACATGCATGCTACATACATACTACATATATACTACATGCATGCTACATACATACTACATGCTACATACATACTACATATATACTACATACATACTACATACATGCTACACACATACTGCATGCTACATACATACTACATACATACTACATACATACTACATGCATGCTACATACATACTACATGCATGCTACATACATACTACATGCATGCTACATACATACTACATGCTACATACATACCACATACATACTACATACATACTACATACTACATATATACTACATGCATGCTACATACATACTACATGCTACATACATACCACATACATACTACATACATACTACATACATACTACATGCTACATACATACTACATATATACTACATGCATGCTACATACATACTACATGCTACATACATACCACATACATACTACATACATACTACATACATACTACATGCTACATACATACTACATATATACTACATGCATGCTACATACATACTACATGCTACATACATACCACATACATACTACATACATACTACATACATACTACATGCTACATACATACTACATATATACTACATGCATGCTACATACATACTACATGCTACATACATACCACATACATACTACATACATGCTACATATATACTACATGCATGCTACATACATACTACATATATACTACATGCATGCTACATACATACTACATGCTACATGCATGCTACATACATACTACATACATACTACATGCTACATACATACCACATATATACTACATACATACAATACATTCATACAATACATACATAGACATACAGTACATATAACATAGAGTAACATACTTACCAATACTTGTCACATTGTTCCCCGAAGCCATTGTCTTTTCCGGGATAAATATTAACATAACAAACCACAAAAATACTCACCCACGATCCGTAGCAGTCCACGAGTGTGTCCCACGACGATCTTGGGTAGAGAACTGCAGCATCAGATGATGCTGCCGTTCTCTACGGGCTGCAGGAATCCAATGACGGAAGGTAGGTATCCTTCCGCACTGTATTCCTCCGCCACTTAAAAAAAAAAAAGTCCCTAGTCTCACTTTATGCCATTGCTGCGTGGGAATTTCCCACACAGCAATGGCATAAAGTGAGACTAGGGACTTTTTTTTTTTTAAGTGGCGGAGGAATACAGTGCGGAAGGATACCTACCTTCCGTCATTGGATTCCTGCAGCCCGTAGAGAACGGCAGCAACAGCTGATGCTGCAGTTCTCTACCCAAGATCGTCGTGGGACACACTCGTGGACTGCTTCGGATCGTGGGTGAGTATTTTTGTGGTTTGTTATGTTAATATTTATCCCGGAAAAGACAATGGCTTCGGGGAACAATGTGACAAGTATTGGTAAGTATGTTACTCTATGTTATATGTACTGTATGTCTATGTATGTATTGTATGAATGTATTGTATGTATGTAGTATATATGTGGTATGTATGTAGCATGTAGTATGTATGTAGTATGTATGTAGCATGTAGTATGTAGCATGCATGTAGTATATATGTAGTATGTATGTAGCATGTAGTATGTATGTAGCATGCATGTAGTATATATGTAGTATGTATGTAGCATGTAGTATGTATGTAGCATGCATGTAGTATGTATGTAGCATGCATGTAGTATGTATATGGTATGTATGTAGCATGTAGTATGTATGTAGCATGCATGTAGTATATATGTGTTATGTATGTGGTATGTATGTAGCATGCATGTAGTATGTATGTAGTATGTATGTAGTATATATGTAGTATGTATGTAGCATGTAGTATGTATGTAGTATGTATGTAGCATGCATGTAGCATGCAGTATGTATGTAGCATGCATGTAGTATATATGTAGTATGTATATAGCATGTAGTATGTAGCATGCATGTAGTATATATGTAGTATGTAGCATGTAGCATGTATGTAGCATGCATGTAGTATATATGTGTTATGTATGTAGCATGTAGCATGCATGTAGCATGCATGTAGTATATATGTAGTATATATGTGGTATGTATGTAGCATGCAGTATGTATGTAGCATGCATGTAGTATATATGTAGTATGTATGTTGCATGTAGTATTTATGTAGTATGAATGTAGCATGTATGTAGTATGTAGTATGAATGTAGCATGTATGTAGTATGCATGTTGTATGTATGTAGCATGTAATTTATTTTTTTTTATTTTTTTTTTTTTTTACATTTAACACATTAGCCGGATGATGGGACTACTACTGTCCCATCATTGGCTAATGTGTCAATCACTGTCATGGTAGCAGGCATCGCCCGATGGGACTTGTAGTCCCATCGGACGATGCCTGCACAGACCCCCGGAGCCTGCACAGACCACCGGCAGGCCGGCACAGCCCCCCGGCAGGCCGGCACAGCCCCCCGGCAGGCCGGCACAGCCCCCCGGCAGGCCGGCACAGCCCCCCGGAGCCTGCACAGACCACCGGCAGGCCGGCACAGACCACCGGAGCCTGCACAGACCCCCTGGCAGGCCGGCACAGCCCCCCGAAAGGCCCGTACAGACCCCAGAGAGGCTGTACAAGGGCAGGAAAGGGTTTTTCTTATTCCGATACCGGAAGTCCCATAGACTTGAATGGGACTTCCGGTATCGGAATCGGCGATACCGATACTTTTTTTAAAGATCGGCCGATACCATCCGATACGATACTTTGAAGTATCGGACGGTATCGCTCAACTCTAACACACACACACACACATACACACATACATACACACTTTGAGCTTTATATATTAGATTTCTTTGCTACCAATAGAAAACGACTTTGGTAAAAAAACAACATCCTGGGCTTAAAAGGGAAAAACAAAACAAAAACAAACATTGGACCAAAAAAAAGAAAACCAAAAAGCATTGGACCAACAGGTACTGAAATATCAAATGTCTTTGTAGAAATCTTCTTTCTTTGGATCTTCTTAGACCACAAATCTAAATTGGTCTCTGGTGCAGGGAAGCAAGGGGATTATTATGCCCTCATCATCTTGCCTAATGCCAAGATGACTTCACTACTTTCCCTGGATAGCAAAAGAACAGACTCCAAAGAGCAGCCTGTCCCTGCTCTTTATGACATTAACCCCTCATTTCTCTAAAGAAATGGGTGAGGGAGTGCAAGTGTCCATGGCTGAATATAGAGTCCCTTCATCTTTTATTGCTGCAGCTCTTCAGGGCCTCACTTTATACGTCATTTTGTTTTAGGGAAAAGCTTCTAGGGTTAGTTGTCCCCTCGCTTGTCATCAGCTGACAGTTATAAGGATTCATCCTGGTGACGGTTCAGCAGCATCTGGGCCATGGTATTGAAGGTATTGGAGGTATTGGAGGAGTGTAATGGTCAATCTATCCAACCCCCTATCTCATTTGTCGCCACCCTCCTGGGCCTGACAATTTGCAATTTACTTTTATTTCTCAGATCTTGCCATCTCCTCAACAAGTCACTTGTAGAGATCCCATCTATCTCCTGGAATGGAACCCCACTAGCTATCAGGTCACAAAACAACTCCTTCCTGCTCTTTCTAATTTGGGTATCATCCTCTTTTCTCCATCCTTGAACTAATCTCTCTACTGTACTATTTTTGACACTTTTGCTCTCTCTATAGCAGATAACTGGGAGATTAAATTGCATGCTGTGTAGGCAGTAGTAGAATTTCCCATAAGGGCACTGAAAATAGTGAATAATGGGGCTTTGTAAGCAGCTGGGGCACCTTCTATGAACTTATTCTTCATCAATACTGTCAATATTGCAGCATCTGGTCCCTTCCAATCCTCAACAACAGCAAAATGATCATTCAGATCTGGCAAAGGATGGCGAGTTATACCATATATGCATGCTATTTCTCTCAATCTCTGAACTCCATCTACAAGATACTCCCACTGTGTTTGTGGTATTAATTCAATAGGAGAGTCATACACCACAGAATCTCTCTCCAAATGCAACAAAGAGAAATTATCTGCAGTGTCCCTTGCACATCTCATGTTTAGACGTACCATAGGATCAATACATATACTAACAATGGCTATGCCCTCGAGTTGTTTCAAAATTATCGCATCGGCCACATGATCCCATAATCTGAGAATCCATGCTAACAAATGTTCTCCTGCTTGCTGCCTGTACCTGGTAGCTAACTCTGTTAACTCTCCTGCTGTATAACGCCTAGATTCCTCTGTAATTGCGACATCTACTCCAACAGCTGCATTTCCTGCATCCATCCTATCTCCACTACGCTGTGTGACTTCTCTCTTAGCTTTTGTTATTAATATTGGTCTGGCATGCCTTTCTTCCTCATTTGTCTCACTGTCAGCGCCATCCCATTCTAGCAAATCTGACCATTTCTTATGTGCAATCATGGTTCTAATCTGTGCAGTACAAATATCTGACACTGGCTGCTGTCTCCTCCTGCACCTATTCTTGTTCACATTTTTAACCACATAAGCTTCAAAATTCCTTTGCATATCGTCATGCTGTTTCATTTGGTCTCTCAAGGCTGATTGCAAGTTAATCCTTTGCTCTATAGCTGTATGCAGCTCTAAACGCAAGTTATCAATTTCCTCCTGCAAACTTTGAAATGCTTGGACACATACCCATCCAACGGCTACTGGTGATTTCTGCTCTTTTGCATCATACCATGAGAGATCAAATTTGGTAGCTACATGATGGGGAATTGATAAGCGCTGTTCCTCCATATACTTATTACATTCCTGTGCCATTGGGGACCATTTTCCTGATAACACCCATTCTGGCAAGTATCTGATACTACTGCTCTCAACTGCTTTCCAATTCTTAACAAACTTATTCAATTTTGCAAACATTTTTATTCAAAACAATACCACTTCTGACACCACTTTGTTTTGTAATGGATTCAAAGGATTGTAATGAATAAGAAAATGCTCACACAAGAATTGAATTTACTTAAATTGATTTACTTAATAAATTATAAGATTAAATAATAAACAGTATAAACTATAAATACCTATGCATCAATCCAAACATTAGTCACACATTACATTATTAAGGTAGAAGTCCACCACTGATAGTCCAGGAAATTAGAGAGAGCAGAGAAGCACATGTCTCCTAGTTCATTATGTCCAGCTCAAAAAGGTGCGTCTAGCCCCACCGTGTTGGGAATGATGTCACAAGTCTATTGTCCACTAGCTAAAAGTACACCCTCTCAATCCCGAATGAAACCTGTTTTACCAACACATGGCAGAATACAGGAAGCTGGAGGAGGGGGTCTCATGTGGAACACATGGCAAAATACAGGAAACTGGAGGTGGGGCTTCTGAGCACATGTGGGGGAATTATGTATAGATATACAATTAGTAAAATAATTAATTGGAGTGTTGAAACCATTAAAAATAACTCATACTATACACTCAATACCCCTTTGAAGAAACTTACAGGAAGGCCACCTGAAAGCAATGTTCCCATTATTAGGAAGTTGGTACTCCCATACTGTTTGTCTATGCATTGCTTGCAAGGCCTGCCCTGCATCAAATTTAGATGCACCCCAATAACCCTTTGAAGCCACATACAGGATGGCCACCTGAAAGCAATGTTCCCATTAATAGGAAGTTGGTACTACCATACTGTTTGCCTATGCAGTGAATGCAAGGCCTGCCCCAAATTTGGACACACCACAATATCTTTTCGAAGACACTAACAGGATGGACACCTGAAAGCAATGTTCCCATTTTTAGGAAGTTAGTAATCCCATACTGTTTGCTTAAGCATTGCATGCAATGCCTGCCCCAAATTTAGATGCATCCCAATACCCCTTAGAAGCCTCATACAGGATGGCCACCTGAAAGCAATGTTCCCACTATTAGGAATTTGGCACTCCCTTACTGTTTGCTTATGCATTGCATGCAACGCCTGCCCCAAATTTGGACATACCCCAATACCCCTTTGAAGACACAGGATGGCCACCTGAAAGCAATATTCCCATTATTAGGAAATTGGTAATCCCAGACTGTTGCATATGCATTGCATGCAACACTTTCCCCAAATTTGGATGCACCCTAATAATCCTTTGAAGAGCCATATAGGGGGCCACCTGAAAGCAATGTTCCCATTATTAAGAAGTTGGTACTCCCATACTGTTTAATTATGCGCTGAATTGCAGTGTTGAGGCTGAAGTCCCGGCAGTGGTGAATTGCAGTGTTGAGGCTGAATAACCTCCATTGGGGAATTGCAGTGTTGAGGCTGATGAACCTCTATTGGGGAATTGCAGTGTTGAGGCTAAAGAACCTCCATTTGTGAATTGCAGTGTCGAGGCTGAAGAACCTCCATTGGCGAATTGCAGTATTGAGGCTGAAGAACTTCCATTGGCGAATTGCAGTGTTGAGGCTGAAGACCTGGCAGTGGTGAATTGCAGTGTTGATGCTTAAGAACCTCCATTGGTGAATTGCAGTGTTGAGGCTGAAGATTCTCCGTTGGCAAATTGCAGTGTTGAGGCTGAAGAACCTCCATTGGTGAATTGCAGCATTGAGGCTGAAGACCCAGCAGTGGCAATTTGCAGTGTTGAGGCTGAAGAACCCCCATTGGTGAATTGCAGTGTTGAGGCTGAAGAACCTCCATTGGCAAATTGCAGTGTTGAGGTTTGAAGACCCAGCAGTGGTGAATTGCAGTGTTGAGGCTGAAGAACCTCCATTAGCAAATTGCAGTGTTGAGGCTGAACAACCTCCATTAGCAAATTGCAGTGTTGAGGCTGAAGAACCCCCATTGGTGAATTGCAGTGTTTAGGCTGAAGACCCAGCAGTGGCGAATTGCATTGCTGAGGCTGAAGAACATCCATTGGCGAATTGCATTGTTGAGGCTAAAGAACCTCCATTGGCAAATTGCAGTGTTGAGGCAGAAGACCCAGCAGTTGCAAATTGCAATGTTAATGCTGAAGAACCTCCATTGGGAATTGCATTGTTTAGGCTGTAGACCCAGCAGTTGAGAATTGCAGTGTTGATGCTGAAAACCTCCACTGGTAAATTGCAGTGGTGAGCCTGAAGAATTTGCAGTGATGAATTGCAGAGTTAAAGCAGAAACAACACACAGGCGAGAACTGCATTGTTGAGGCTAAAGAATCTACAATGGAGAATTGCAATGTGAGGCTTTCCTGATGGTGTTTGAAAGGGTCGCGGAGAGGGAGAAGCAACTGCCAGAGCAATGGGAAGAGGTAGTGGTGTCATACTTGACGGTGCAACCCAAGAGAGCATACTATGATATTTTAATCTATTCATCAGATAAACAATCCCACATTGATTTGGTTCTAAGTGGTCATCCTGGAAACTTGGCTAAGAGGTGGGCCATTGCAAGGGTATTTTGGTGGTCCTCGCTTTCGTCTGATGTAAAGAAGTTTGTGTCTGCTTGTGAAATTTGTGCCCACGTTAAGAGCTCTCATAATTGGTGGCTGACAAAATACTTTTTTCCCCGCTGTATCTCCCAGACATGGATTGCGGCGTGCCAAAGAACGATGGACAGGTGAGGGATATAGTTGATTTTTAATTTTTGCTTCATTACAGGAGACAAGGGATTCAGGATATTAGGTGAGTATAACTGAGTTTGTTATTTTTAAATAAAAAAGTAAAAGTGTGTTTTGTTTTATTTCAAATAGAGGACTTTATTCTGCCTGTGTCTTTATTTAGCAT
Source organism: Dendrobates tinctorius (assembly GCF_039654945.1). NCBI lineage: Eukaryota > Metazoa > Chordata > Amphibia > Anura > Dendrobatidae > Dendrobates > Dendrobates tinctorius. Next base: position 2,915,318 of record NW_027361833.1, read on the forward strand.
ACAACTATAGGATTAGTAATGGATAGGTGTCTTATATACTCCTCTCTATTAACCTGTGGGCTTGAAGTCACCGGACAATGCAAAGGTGACATCAACCCCACAAATATGAACCCCACTTGCCACCGCTGCAGGGCAAGTGCAAAAAAATAGACAAAGCACTAGAATTTGCGCATTTAAGAGAACCACCTTTTCTGGCTACGGCCTCCTATTTTTAAGCTGGAGGGTCCAATATCCATGACCCCTTACCCGCCTGAGAATACCAGCCTCCAGCTGTCTGCTTTACCTTAACTTGCTTTGAAAAATGAGGAGGACCCCAAACCGATTTTTAAAAATATTGAAAACCAGCCTTGCTGACAGCTGCGTGTTGCAGCCGCCAACTACGAGTTTTGCCTGGCTGGTTATCAAAAATACAGGGGAACCCACAGTGTTTTTTTATTCAATTTATTTATTTACAGTGCAGGTGCCAGATGATGATTTCTCCCATCAGTCACCACCTACTTTTGCTGTTAATAGCGGCAGTAGGCATTGGCTGATGGGAGCAGTAGTCTTATCAGCTGACACAGCTGACACAGTGCAACAAACACCCAGTTTTAGGTGGCATGAATGCGAACAGTAACACAGACTTCCTGGTGAAGTCCGTGTTCAGTGTCCATGCCTGAACAGTAGGTGTTTGGTATGGGCACCAAGCTTTACTGTTTGGGTTCGCCTATCTCTACTCATTTCTAGAGATGATCTACTTTGCCTTTTTTCGGGTCGAGCCGGGTTTCGCAAAATTCGGGCTGAATGAACTCGGCTGATTATCTTGAAAAGTCGAAGGCTGACTGAAACACGAAACCCAATGCAAGTCAATGGGGAAGAAAAGTCGGCAATGAGTGGAGGACAGGAAACACACATGCAGTGCCCATTTTAATGCCAAAAACATCAATTCTTATTACTTAAGCTTGTCAACCTTAATTTACTTTATAATAATAGTTAGGCATTGAAAACAGGGGTTATTTAGCTAAAGTTGTGGTGGGGTAGGACTGGCTCCAGATTTTCGTGGGCCCAGGGCCAAAGAGTGTCAATGGGCTCTTTTAACACATGCCACAATTCATGATCCTCTGATACGGCAGAGAAATAGCGGTATAGTACAATGAAAAATACTTCTCTTCTTACAGCTCATGACTAATATCCATTTTAAATTCTCCAATAGCTCCAAAAACGGACAGTATATTACTCCATACAGTATTATGGCCACTGCATAGTGCGCTATACAGAGCAATGAGGCCCATATATTTCTCCATACAGAATCATTGCTCCCATATAATGTTCCATACAGTATATGATGAGCTCCACATAATGCTACAGTATATGTTGGTCCCTATGGATGAAGCTTCACTGTCTTATGGGCCCAAATAATGCTCCATATATAATGGGCCCCATTTCTAATGCTCCAGTGCATAATGGGCCCTGTAAATGCTGCTCCAGTGTCTGATGTACACCTTTGGAATGATCCAGTGTATGGTGGGCCCCATATATCATTCTCCAGAGTATAGTGCTCCCCACAAATTGCTCCCAACCTTTAAAACAATTAAATAAGTCTCCTCACTAGGGAATCCCTGTACTAGTCTGGACTCCTCGTCGTCCCCATCTTCCATCTCTGTGCACTTGGACTGTTTAGGCAGAGGGCATACAGACGTGATGTTATCGCGCTCTCTGACCAGAATGTCACTGTCAGGAAACACGGAAGATGTCACAGTGGTGGAGCAGGGAGAGGTAAGTATTTCAACATTGTGAGTGCTGTGATCCTGAGCAAGCAGGGGGGCCCACTCATGGGTGGTGGTACTGGCACAGGGCCCCTCATAGTACGCTGGTGTGTCTGACGGCAGGCATGCACCCCCACTGTCAGAGACACTTGATTCTACTATGAGGGACCCTGTGCCAGTGCCGTCGCCCAAGAGTGGGCCCACCCACCTGTCCAGGGCAACGGCACTCGCACGGGTGCATGCGCCAGGTGGTGACCCCGGCCCTGGGGGGGAGGAAGCCCAATTAGAGAGGTTGAAAAAATGGCATATGTTGATGTTGGACATTCAGCAGCTGAAAATGGAGGTATTGGAAAAGTCCGAGGAAGAGGAGGACAAAAGCGAGCCATTTTTCTGGCAACCTACGTGTCAGCAGGGCAAGGTGGGACAAAATCCTTTGAAATCCATGCATGGTTCATTTTAATGAAGGTTAGATCATCAACATTTTGGGTCTACAGACGGGTCCTTTTTTCTGTCAGGATTAATCCAGCAGCACTGAAGACTCTTTCGGATAGCACACTAGCAGCAGGGCAAGCGAGCTCCTGTAAGGCATATTGTGCCAATTCAGGCCAGGTGTCCAGTTTACAGGCCCAATAGTCAAAGGGGAATGACCTGTGAGGGAGAACTTCAATATGGGAGGACAAGTGGTTTGTAACCATAGTTGACAACTGCTGTCTCCTGTCACTTTCAATCAATGCAGTCGTGTGAGCTGTCCTTGAAAAATCAGTCCACAACATGGTCATGAAACCCCTGTGTCCAATGCCACTTCGGCTGTGTGCACCATGAACACCTCTTCCATGTTGTCCCCTACGGCTCGTAGGAGATGCATCACCACCGCTGTGTACTGGGAATGCCTCAAACAAACAGTTTACCAGAGTTGCTTGTTTGCTAGCCAGTATTAGCTCTAGGTTCTCCTGTGGCATGATGTTTTGGAATTTGCCTTTATAGCGTGGATCCAGGATGCTGGCCAACCAGTAGACGTCATCGTTCATCATTTTGGCAATGCGGGGGTCCCTTTTTAGGATCTGCAAGGCATAATCACACATGTGGGCCAATGTTCCAGGTGTCAATGATGCACTGTGAGTGCTGGGTGGAGGAGCACTTTCTGGCAAATCAACTTCCCTCCAGTCATGCACAAACCCTGTACCTCACCTTGCCACGCCAACATTTTCTCTTGCCCCCTGAGAAGCATCCTCCTCACCTAAATAATCATCCCCATGATCCTCCTCCTCCTCCTCTTCTTCCTCCACCTCGTCCAACAGAGTTCCCTGAGCAGGCAATGGCTGACTGTCATCAAGGCTTCCCTCCTCCTCTTCCTCCTCGGGTGCAGATGCCTGCTTCTTAATGTGCGTCAAAGTTTGCATGAGCAGACGCATAAGTGGGATGCTCATGCTTATGATGGCATCGTCTGTGCTTACCAGCCGTGTGCATTCCTCAAAACACTGAAGGAGTTTACAGAGGTCTTTCAGCTTCGACCACTGCACACCAGATAACTCCATGTCTGCTGTTATGAATGCGTCACCGTAGGAGGCAAAAACAGAAATGCTAGCTAAGTCCAGAAAACCAGAGAAGTTGGCAGCTATCGGATTGCAGACCCCTGAACCTATCAACACAACTAGCAGTAGCTGTGGGGGGTTCCTACGATGCCCTAGACCCCTCGATCACAGCCGGAGGACTATATAGCCTAAAGACAGAAAGGGAAATCTAAACTGCCCCAGAGCAGACCCCAAAGCAAAAGGCAGCCCCCAACATATAATGATGGTGAAGCAAGAAGAAAGAACACAACACAGACAGAAAGATAGACTGAGCAAAGATGGGGCCCAAGCTAACTAGATAGGAAAGGACAGGAAGGCTGCTGTCTGCAATCCGTGAAAAACCCTATGAAAATAAGAGCCAACAAACTGACAGAGAAAAAGGCCCTGAAGATGCTAGGCTTCAAAAAGCTATGTCAGTACTCAGGAATATTCTGAAGACAGAGCAACCGGCAAAAGGAGATTCAGCTCACCCCAGCAAGGAATGGCAGAATCCAGAAAAGCAAGGCAAACAAAAACAAAACACAAATGCTAACAGGCAAAGCAGAAAACTTAGCTTTAGAGGAGCAGGAATCAGACTGGTTTCCTAGAAGTCCACAGAGAAATCACCCGCAGGGCAGAAGGGCGTCGGCAGCCTTATATCCAGTCCGTGACTCCACTCAGCCAGTCATCATCATCAGGCTCAGGTGCCTGATAATCAGGCTCATTACCTTCCTTTACCAGAATAGGGAGTTCACCAGACCTCAGTGACGAAGGGGAAAATGAACTCACAACAGTCCGCCCTCAAACTGCCTGCCGGTGTATCCTCCCACAAATGCATTACAGCCTGCCTCTGTTTGCACAGCCTCTGAACCATGTGCAGGGTGGAGTTCCACCTTGTAGCAATGTCGATAATTAGGCGGTGCTTGGGAAGATGGAGCAATCGCTGCATCTTCTGCATACGACTGGAGTGTACAGGCGACTGGCAGATGTGTGAGCACAGTCTTCGCACCTTATGGAGCAGGGCTGTTAACTCCGGATAATTATTGAGGAAGCACTGCACCACCAGATTCAAGGTGTGAGCCAGGCAAGGTATGTGTCTGAGTTTTGAAAGGGCTATGGCTGCCACAAAATTCCAGCTGTTATCACTAACTACCTTCCCTGCCTCAAGATGTAGACTGCCCAGCCATGACTCAGTTTGTCGTTGCAAGTAGTCGGCCAGTACCTCCACGGTGTGTCTGCTGTCGCACAAACACATCATCTTCAACACAGCCTGCTGACACTTACCACTAGCTTTTCGATAGTGGGACACCTCGTGTGCAACACTGGCAGCTGTGGATGGAGTGCTCGTGCGACTGCGCTCTATGGACGAGCTTTCGCTTCTGGAGGAGGAGGAGGGTCGAACGCCTACAGCCAACTGTTTCCTATACCGTGGGCTAGGCAGCACAGTCCCACCGCCGCTGTCCCCTGTGGATCCTGCATCCACCACATTAACCCATTGCGCAGTGATGGACATGTAATGGCCCTGGCCATGCCTACTGGACCATGCATCTGTTGTGAGATGCACCTTTCCACTCACTGATTGCTTGAGTGCATGGACAATGCGGTCTTTCACATGCAGATGGAGGGCTGGGATGGCTTTTCGAGAAAAGAAGTGCCGACTGGGTAGGTCATAGTGTGGTACTGCGTAGGCCATGAGCTCGCAGAAAGCTTTGCTTTCAACCAACCGGTAAGGCAACATCTCTAACGAGATTAGTTTGGCAATGTGGGCGTTGAAACACTGTGTATGCGAATGAGAGGATGAGTACTTTCTTGTCCTACTGAGATTCTCTGGTAGGGTGAGCTGAACTTGAGAGCTGCATATGGTGGAACTAGCGGTGGACATGGCGGACTGAGAGAGGGTTGGTGATGGTGATGGTGTTGGTGGTCTTGCTGATGGCCTAGATTCAGTCTTTTGTAGCAATAACATTGCGATTCCCTGACTGCTTTGGCCTTGCGACAACACCTCAACATTTGCTGCTGGTGGTGTGCTAACCGGTGGGCTTACAGTGGGGGAAGCGATGTAGCGTTGCTGACTACCTTCATTCAGAGCAGGTGCACATGTGGTACGTGAGGTTTGGTAGTCCGTCCATGCTTGCAAGTGCATGGTGGTTAAATGTCTAAGCATGCTGCTGGTATTCAAATTTCTCTGATTTTTCCCTTTGCTAAAGGTCTTTGCGCACTTCAGACAGATAACCCTTGCCTGATCATTAGGATTTTGTTCAAAAAAGTGCCACACTGCACTCTTCCTACTATGGAAGACATTTTGAGGCCTTGCACGCTGTGCTAATTTGACCATCTGGCCAAGCTGTCCTGCAACTCTTTGGGTTTTTGTAAACCGGTTTTGGAATGCTACGGGCCTGCCAGATAACAGCTGTTGCGATGTCGATGCCTGCTGCGGATCCTCCTCCTCCTCTTCTGAGCTATTGGCAGCGGCACCCTATTTCCCCAATGGATGCCAATCTGGGTCAACAACTGGGTCATCCATCATCTCCTCTTCAATTTCATGTGCACCTTCCTCTGTGTCTCCGTGTAAGGTGGTATAGTATGCGGGAAGGGGCACCCGAGTTTCATCAGGGTGCGATTCTGGCTCAGTACACTGCGAGGACAAAGTAGTGCTCTGAGTGAATGTACCAGCAGAAAAATCTAGCAGTGGCTGTGCATCAGTGCACTCCATGTCAGATTCATCTTGGACTGGGGAATTCAGGATTTGACTTAATAACCCAGGCATGGTATGTGAAAAGAGCTCCATGGAGTAATCTGTAGTGTGGCCTGCCGCATCCTTCACTTTTGGTAGAGGTGAAGGACACAAGGAAAGGTGTTGTTCCTGACCAGGAGCCTCCACTGACGACTCAGTGCTTTTATTTTTTGAAACTTCAGAAGAGGAGGCGATAGAGCTGGAGGCTGTGTCAGCAATGTAAACCAAAACTTGTTCCTGAAGCTCCGGCTTTAATAGCGGTTTACCTACTCCCAGAAAAGGGAGCCTTCGAGGCCTTGTGGAGCCTCATGCCTTAGGTGCTATTGTGCTTTTGCCACTACCAGCAGATGCACCACCCCCCCACCACCATCAGTACCAGCTGGCAACCCCCGCCCACTTCCACGGCCTCTTCCACCATACTTCCTCATTTTTGGAAAAATGTACTCAAAATACCACCAGCTATATGGTACTGTAAAACAAGGTGTATATAGTATTGTGGAGAATTTGAATCTCCCTAGAGATTTTAGGAGGCTGAACTATTATCTCAGGCCCACTATAGATTACACCTCAATTTAACAGGCTGAAATTGGCTGGTGTATGACAAAGTACAAGGTGTATATAGTATTGTGGAGAATTTGAATCTCCCTAGACATTTTAGGAGGCTGAACTATTATCTCAGGCCCACTATAGATTACACCTCAATTTAACAGGCTGAAATTGGCTGGTGTATGACAAAGTACAAGGTGTATATAGTATTGGGGAGAATTGGAAGCTCCCTAGAGATTTTAGGAGGCTGAACTATTATCTCAGGCCCACTATAGATTACACCTCAATTTAACAGGCTGAAGTTGGCTGGTGTATGACAAAGTACAAGGTGTATATAGTATTGTGGAGAATTGGAAGCTCCCTAGAGATTTTAGGAGGCTGAACTATTATCTCAGGCCCAATATAGATTACACCTCAATTTAACAGGCTGGAAATGGCTGGTGTATGACAAAGTACAAGGTGTATATAGTATTGGGGCAAATTGGAAGCTCCCTAGAGATTTTAGGAGGCTTAACTATTATCTCAGGCTCACTATAGATTACACCTCAATTTAACAGGCTGAAATTGGCTGGTGTGTGACAAAGTACAAGGTGTATATAGTATTGTGGAGAATTTGAATCTCCCTAGAGATTTTAGGAGGCTGAACTATTATCTCAGACCCATTATAGATTACACCTCAATTTAACAGGCTGAAATGGGCTGGTGTATGACAAAGTACAAGGTGTGTATATAGTATTGGGGCAATTTAGAAGCTCCCTAGAGATTTTAGAAGGCTGAACTATTATCTCAGGCCCAATATAGATTACACCTCAATTTAACAGGCTGAAATTGGCTGGTGTATGACAAAGTACAAGGTGTATATAGTATTGGGGAGAATTGGAAGCTCCCTAGAGATTTTAGGAGGCTGAACTATTATCTCAGGCCCACTATAGATTACACCTCAATTTAACAGGCTGAAATTGGCTGGTGTATGACAAAGTACAAGGTGTATATAGTATTGGGGAGAATTGGAAGCTCCCTAGAGATTTTAGGAGGCTGAACTATTATCTCACGCCCACTATAGATTACACCTCAATTTAACAGGCTGAAGTTGGCTGGTGTATGACAAAGTACAAGGTGTATATAGTATTGTGGAGAATTGGAAGCTCCCTAGAGATTTTAGGAGGCTGAACTATTATCTCAGGCCCAATATAGATTACACCTCAATTTAACAGGCTGGAAATGGCTGGTGTATGACAAAGTACAAGGTGTATATAGTATTGGGGCAAATTGGAAGCTCCCTAGAGATTTTAGGAGGCTGAACTATTATCTCAGGCTCACTATAGATTACACCTCAATTTAACAGGCTGAAATTGGCTGGTGTGTGACAAAGTACAAGGTGTATATAGTATTGTGGAGAATTTGAATCTCCCTAGAGATTTTAGGAGGCTGAACTATTATCTCAGACCCATTACAGATTACACCTCAATTTAACAGGCTGAAATTGGCTGGTGTATGACAAAGTACAAGGTGTGTATATAGTATTGGGGCAATTTAGAAGCTCCCTAGAGATTTTAGAAGGCTGAACTATTATCTCAGGCCCAATATAGATTACACCTCAATTTAACAGGCTGAAATTGGCTGGTGTGTGACAAAGTACAAGGTGTATATAGTATTGGGGAGATTTGGAAGCTCCCTAGAGATTTTAGGAGGCTGAACTATTATCTCAGGCCTACTATAGATTACACCTCAATTTTACAGGCTGAAATTGGCTGGTGTATGACAAAGTACAAGGTGTGTATAGTATTGGGGAGAATTTGAATCTCCCTAGACATTTTAGGAGGCTGAACTATTATCTCAGGCCCAATATAGATTACACCTCAATTTAACAGGCTGAAATTGGCTGGTGTATGACAAGGTACAAGGTGTATATAGTATTGGGGAGAATTGGAAGCTCCCTAGAGATTTTAGGAGGCTGAACTATTATCTCAGGCCCACTATAGATTACACCTCAATTTAACAGGCTGAAGTTGGCTGGTGTATGACAAAGTACAAGGTGTATATAGTATTGTGGAGAATTGGAAGCTCCCTAGAGATTTTAGGAGGCTGAACTATTATCTCAGGCCCAATATAGATTACACCTCAATTTAACAGGCTGGAAATGGCTGGTGTATGACAAAGTACAAGGTGTATATAGTATTGGGGCAAATTGGAAGCTCCCTAGAGATTTTAGGAGGCTGAACTATTATCTCAGGCTCACTATAGATTACACCTCAATTTAACAGGCTGAAATTGGCTGGTGTGTGACAAAGTACAAGGTGTATATAGTATTGTGGAGAATTTGAATCTCCCTAGAGATTTTAGGAGGCTGAACTATTATCTCAGACCCATTACAGATTACACCTCAATTTAACAGGCTGAAATTGGCTGGTGTATGACAAAGTACAAGGTGTGTATATAGTATTGGGGCAATTTAGAAGCTCCCTAGAGATTTTAGAAGGCTGAACTATTATCTCAGGCCCAATATAGATTACACCTCAATTTAACAGGCTGAAATTGGCTGGTGTGTGACAAAGTACAAGGTGTATATAGTATTGGGGAGATTTGGAAGCTCCCTAGAGATTTTAGGAGGCTGAACTATTATCTCAGGCCTACTATAGATTACACCTCAATTTTACAGGCTGAAATTGGCTGGTGTATGACAAAGTACAAGGTGTGTATAGTATTGGGGAGAATTTGAATCTCCCTAGACATTTTAGGAGGCTGAACTATTATCTCAGGCCCAATATAGATTACACCTCAATTTAACAGGCTGAAATTGGCTGGTGTATGACAAAGTACAAGGTGTATATAGTATTGGGGAGAATTTGAATCTCCCTAGAGATTTTAGGAGGCTGACAATGATGCTCTCAGTCCAAGTATGGCAGCAGGCAGCCTAATAAGCAGGACTGCTGCACACAAAAGTGTGGAAAAATGAACGTTTGGTAACCGTGCAGAAAAGAGGAAAAAAAGTACTTTTGCTTTTAAAAAAGCAGTTTGCACAGCAGAAGTAAGATGGCGGTCAGCGTGCATGCCCATTTATAGCCCCTGTGACACCACACAAAGCAAGCCAATCACTTGCATGCCCTTCTCAAAGATGGTGGTGACCGATGCCCATGTCATCGCGTTGCCCACAGTGTGCGTCATCCATCATTGGCTGAAAAAGGGCGCTGGAAGCATAATTTGAAACGCGACTATGGCGCTCTGGTCGCCGACCTCGTGGCCGACCTCACGCTATGGTCGGGTTTCGTTTCATGAAACCCGACTTCAGCGAAAGTCGGCGATTTATGAATTTGACCGACCCGTTTTGCTCAACTCTACTCATTTCATAAGAATAATAATACTTTACAATATTAATAATTATTCGCAATAGCACCTTAATTATTGTTGCTACTGTTATTATTACTATTTAAATTTCTTACTGTGTACCACAAGTAAAATTCTAAAAATTATTTTTTTTTGTGTGTAATAATTATTATTCAACACAATTGTTTCTGATTGCTTTAATGGGAAAAGTCTTAAGGTAGGAGGTATACTTTTTATCAGAACCTGAGCATACTAGCATGACTTCAATAGACTTTTATTAGAACAGAATTGGTCTATTTGATAACTTTCTCTGTTAAGTCTTGACATAAGTGCAAAATATCATTTGCTAAACGGAAAGAGCGAGAACGCTTTTCCTGCTGTGCACAGTTGTATCTTTAAGTAATAAAGCAGCTCCAGTTGGAAATAAAAGGATAGAGTTCAAAGAGCAATTAAGATGAGTGTGTACTACAGTATGGTTAAGCTAAATTCTGCTTACTTACATAATCAATAAATCAAGACGTTTAAATATTTCTTGATTCCACACTTAAATAAAGATTATGCTCTCACACTAGGGTTTCACCATATAAGAGATTGTTACACACTGTATAGGATTGAGAGGCAAATTATGTAAATTACCATTTTTCCTGGAAAGTGTAACAAAGGCACTCAGCAAGTGTATAGCAATTATACATTTACAGCTTTTAAAACTGGAGTTGCTTACCTGATGATACTGTAATGAGATTTCCTAAAAACAAACTTTCCACAGGTCAAAAAAATGGAAGGATTTCATTCTATTATGAGCCCTACATAAAGTAAACACAGTTGATTGATGAATGTGGAGCGCCCAGCAGGGCCGGGGGTTACTCGGAACCGGGCCGGTCAGGCTCTTTTTAAAGTGGAAGTTTGTCACGGTGGTGATAGAGACCCAGTCCGTGGCCCTGGATGTCCAATGTAGATGATGGAAGTTCAGATGAAGGGGGAAGGTGGTAGGATAGTTGTAGGGGAAAGGGGAAATTTTGACGCCACCTGTGGTATTCGGCTAAGGCGGCCGACGCTGCACTGCAGATCCTCTGGGACGGTGTTAGGGCAGCGGAGATGGTAAGGCTCTTCACAGGTAGAGCTGTGTCCCAGGGCAGTTGAGCCGGTGACGGTGATGGTGAATGCGGTGTAAAGCAGGTGAGATGTTAATAACATGAGGGACACAGATGGGTGCAGTTTCAGGGTCTTTACTCACAATTCCTGCATGCGGTAGCCCACTTGGTACTGTGTCCTCCGGGTGAGGGGTCCAGCCAACTCCTAGGTAGATTAGTGACACCGTTTCAGGACTCCTCTTTATGCTGCTCTTTCTTGGCCGGCTCTCTGCGCTGATATCTCCTTTCTTTCCTGCCCTGCGCCTTCATAAGCAGTGTCCCCAATCTAGCAGCCTCGGACCTTGCCGAGCGATGTGGGTCAGGCCCCGGGGTCCTTTATCTCTACGGCTGCCTTTTTAAGGAATGCTTGTGTATTTGGCTGTCGCACTACAATCACTACAGCCTCCAGCTTACTAGTTGAGCCTTGTTGAGTGGTCTCCACTAGACTTAGGGGCTGGCTCCCTTACTGCGGCCTGGTCTTTCCTTTTCTGGATACGGGCCCCACGGGTGGCCAGTCGCACTACCCGTGCCCCTAGGAGCCCTTCTATTCTAGGAGTTGCTTTCCTTCTAGATGTTTCTCACTTCTCTGACCCTCATTCCTTTCATGTCAGTCCTGCTCCTCCACTGTCCTGTCACCGACTGACTAGTTTCTGGAAGGATCTATTTACCTCAGAACTAGCTCCTCCCACCAACTGTCACCTTTCTCTCCGATTGGATGTCCTCAATCACTCCACTGCCTAAGCTCCTCCCCCTCTACCTACCTTTCCAACTCGCTTCCCAACACCCTTTCCTAGCCAGCCTGGGATGAGGCCATCCTCCCAAAGGGTACACCCAGATGCCCTGACTAACGAGCATGTGTTGTGTGCGAGTGATAGGAGTCCTGGTTGGTGCTCCCTCCTTACCTGAGGGTGGGGCACCTCACCTCTGGATGAGGTGCAGTACCTCTGTGGCGACTGGACCCTCAGGGGCACCACATTTGCATATTTATATTAAAGAAGCACTGCTTCAGAAGTGGGAAATGGTTCCAGGGAAGATTTTTTTTTGTTGATCAAATCTCAATTCATGTGAAACCATGAATTCTAGAAAATTAAACTTGAATTTGATTCTCTGACAAGCTATGTGCTCCTCTGTAAATTTAAACAACTATACACATCACACCTACACTGCATGCTGCTGTAAAATTTTGCTTTCAGTACCAACCTGCTACAGTTGAAAGGATCTTTTGAAATTCAAAGTTTTCTCCAAATTTTGATACTTGTCGAATATATTTCCTATGAAGCGCAATGCTGCAAAACGACTAATTGCTCAGAAAGTAGGTGTATAACACTCTAAAGTTTCTTAGAAATGTAAAGTATTAAACCAATTTTGAGCTCTGTAATGTAAATTAAGCCTAGGGGGAAATGGATGGTAACCGGTGATAACAAGCAGTCAAACCAGCCAAACACAGCAGTTTTGCAGTTTTCACATGAGGAGTGGAAAAATTATTACTGTTTGGTGGGATATCAAGAACTGTGTTCTTTGCTAACTTAAAAATCAATAGCTTTATCACAATCCATCCTAAAATTAGGGATACAAAACAGGTACACGGTTTTAAAACCAAAAAAGTAATGGCTTCTTATCTAGGAAAAAAAAATGATCCCTATTTAGGATCTACAACAAGTTCTCTGTTTACAAAAGTACAAAGGATTTTTATCGGGCCATTAAAAAATATACCCTTTCAAAATGAAATTGAAATGACTTACCAACAAGCCTTTTATAAAATGAGCCCTATTTTGTCAGCTGGTTTCATATCTTCAAGATAGTATGCTTGACATCCGCTGTACTTTATAGCTGTAAAGCACAGTGGGCAGTCAGGAGATGCGTCGTGGAAAGTGGTGGAGCAGAGGTGGCCAGAGGTGGCCAACCTATCTAGAGAAAAAATGGCACAGCACAATATGATCAAAAGTTTGGTGCAAAGCCTTCCAAATCTCCAATCAGTCAATCTATTGAGGAATATATCAACTTACTTATTTTAATTATTTATTTTTTACAATCATTTTGTTTCATGAGGCTTTTTTCAATTGCTGGACATTTTTAAGGCCTTCCTACACGTTTTTTTCTAATATGTAACAAGGACATGGACATTTTGTGTTATTGATGGAGGTCTCAAGACCAAGAAACCCTGTGATTGCTCAAAACTCCTGAGATTTGCTCCGGAAGACAGAGCAGTCTTCTCCTGCATGAGGGGCCTCACAGAATTGTGTACTGGCTAATGGACTTTCTGTTGAGCTCATAAACTGCATATTATTATCTGTCGTCAGATTTCTCACAGTAATATCTGCTGGTGTTACATAGGACTGCAGGTGACATCTACTACAGTACGTTGCCTATACTCAGAGATTTATTGCTGTTATTTGTGGCGTTACACAGGACTGCAGATATCATCCACTACATAATCTGCACTCAGAGAGTGATAATTTGTGTTTTCTGTGATTTTTGTGGTGGTGGGAGAGTTGTCAACAAATAAATTGTCTTGGGACTTCAGTTTTACAGTTCCTAACCACAGCCATGTGATGAGGAGATACGCTGGTGTAAACTCAGGACTTCAGAGTCCAGATGCAGTGATGTCATTGTGCCGGGACTCTGATGTCCTCACTGAATTTTTGAATGTAGACTGTGTATATTATACAAACATGGATTCACCAATTATTAAAACTATTAAAAAGTATATCTTTAATGATATGCATTATAACTTATATAATTAAACCAAAGACTCCCCAAACAGTTGAAAAACTGAAAAGAGATAATAAAACTAGAAATAACAGATAGTCAAAAGCAGAGGGGAATCCCCCATCACAACCACTGCTCTTGTTCCTGCCTGTCTGCTCCTCGTCATCTTGCTCTAGTATATCCATAGCTTATATTCTTCTTCCAGAGCCTGCAGAGTTTCAAAGAATTGTCTGGCAGCAATGAAGAACTACACACACAAGAAGCCCATACGTACTTCTCACCATCACCTGATCTTTTAGTTATTGTCGAGCCTTCTTGACCAACAGCATGTGTAGCATTACCTGCACAGAATTACCAGCAGGCAATGATGATTTGTCCCCAGAGGATATTTCTGACTTAAATGACCTTCACTATGTATTGCTGATACAAGCAATCTTCTCCTCTGAGGAACCCACCTCCCTGTCAGCCCTGTCTGGTTCCTAGACATTGTCAGCCATAGAATCATCATCATTATTGTCATCCTTGATTTGGGTAACAGGTGCCTTAGTGTGTGACAGGAGCTTCTTGCCTCCCTGCCTGATTTTTCAAGGTTTGGAGTTCTTCTGCCACTGAGAGTATCCCTGCCACCATTGCTCACAGAGCCAGCAATACAGCTTAAGGTCCCGTTACATTTAGCGATGCACCAGTGATCCCGACAACGATATGACCAGGTCAGGATCGCTGGTGCATCGTTAAATGGTCGCTAGTGAGTTGCCAAACAGGCAGATCTCACCAGCGATGCAGCAGCGGTTGGCGGTCATCACTTACCTGTCACACGCAGCGAGGGTGACGTCTTCCGCCCGCGTCCAAGGAGTCACTCGTTGGCGCCAGCAGGAAGCCGATGATGAGAAATGGACCATGCCGTTCTCGCGAGATCAGCGATATACAGCGGGGAGCTGGGTCAGAGGTAAGTCTCACATATAGCGAGATGGCCACCGATATCGCTGTTGCGTCACAAAATCGGTGACGCTTTAGCGATATCGCTATGTGTGAAGGGGGCTTAAGCGTTCAAATTTTGTTAATGCAGTCCCCAGGGTTCTGTTGGTTGTAGGATGATGGGTCAGAACAGTAACAGGTGTCACTAATGGATTGGAAATTCCCCTATGTACAAAACTAAGTCTTCATTCACACATCATTATTTTTGCATCAGTGTTTGTATAAAAAAAGCCAGGAATGGAACTTAAAGAGAAAAGCTATAATTGAAAGACTGACATCTATTTTGTGTTTTGGAAACACTTCTGTATTTGGCATGCAAATGCTGATGAAATACTGATGCAAATATACTGAATGAGGCCTAAGTATCATGGTGTGGAGGAGGTGGAAAAAGCAGAACACTGACTGCAGTTGAAGGTGTCGATGTCAGTCTACATCATCCTTCTGTGATTACAGTAGGTTGAGTGATAGGACAAATACTTCATTATGCCCCCAGCTTTCTCCCAACTAATATGCTTCCAAAGGCAAAGAACCTTTTTATCGTCTTGTTGCCTGTTATTAGAGTTGAGCGAAATGGGTCGGTCAAATTCAAAAGTCGCCGACTTTAGCTAAAGTCGGGTTTCGCCAATTCAAACCCGACCATAGCGTGAGGTCGGCCATAAGGTCGCCGACCCGCGCACCAAAGTCGCGTTTCAAATAATGCTTCCAGCGCCTTTTTTCAGCCCACGATGGAGGACGCACACTGTGGGCAATGCGATGACATGGGCAGCGGCCACCACCATCTTAGAAAAGGGCATTGAAGTGATTGGCTCGCTTTGTGTGGTGTCACAGTGGCTATAAAAGGCCGTGACCGCCGACCGCCATCTTACTTCTGCCGATCTTAGAATAGGGAAAGGTGCTGCTGCTGATTCTGAATAGGGAGTGCGTTAGGCATGGAAGAAGAAAAAAAATAGCTTCTGCTGATAACGCTTTTCACTGTACAGTTAGTGTGCAGTGAAAGGGGGGGATTTTTGTTGTGTGCAGCAGCGCTGGTGGTGATTAGGCTGCCTTTTTAGGCTACATGATAGCTGCATTGCTGTGTGCACACTGCTGTTCAAACTGCATTTTTCAAAGCACTCCAACTTTTATTATTTTGTTCTGGTCAGTTACCGAGCATTCATTTTTTCACACACCGTATAGCGGTGTACACTCCTCACACACTACCGTGTACCGGCTTTTATCATGGACAAATACAAGCTATCTGTGTGTGACTCTGGAAAAACAAACCGAGGAGATTTTCCATTTTTCCAGACCTACACTGTATAGAGCTATCCACTTTTCAAAGTTTCATATATCTGCTGTTTGATTACGGTCAAAACTATACAGAGACAGCGTGTGTCACTCCGTATAAAAATAGACAGAGATTCACAATTTTCCATACAGACACCGTATAGAGCTGTCCGATTCTTAAACAGTATTGTATATCTGCCATTCGCATTATGGTCACATCTATACAGAGTCAGCGTGTGTGTGTGACACTCCGTAAATACATATATGGACATTTCCATTTCTCCATATACCGTATTGAGCTGTCCGATTCTCAAACAGTGTTGTATTTCTGCTGTTTGCATTACAGTCACATTCTATACAGAGTCAGCGTGTGTGTGAGACACTCCGTAAATACATATGCGGACATTTCCATTTCTCCATACACCGTATTGAGCTGTCCGATTCTATAACAGTATTGTATATCTGCTGTTCGCATTACAGCCACATCTATACAGTGTCAGCGTGTATGTGTGACACTCCGTAAGTACATATACTGAGATTGTTAGTTACACAAAAAATGTATACAGTTGTACACTTCTGATACAGTACCGTATATCTGCTTGTTGGATTACGGTCAAATACATACTGGGAGAGCATCATTGACTAACAAAATATATACGTAGATTTAATTTTTATAATACACCTTACACAGCTGGACGCTCATCATACAGTACCATCTCTCTGCCGGTATTTTTGGTACATTTTCCCAAACATGAGGAAGTAAGGTGGATGAGGCCCCGGATGTGGGCAGCAGGGGGGTGCGGCTGGTACTGATGGTGGTGGTGCATCAGCTGGTTCTGGCAAAAGCACAATAGCAGCTAAGGCAGGAGGTGTTGAGCCTGCATCATCATCTGGCCCAAGAAGGCCTGTAAGGTTCCCTTTTCTTGGAGTAGGAAAACCCCTTTTAAAGCCGGAGCATCAGGAACCGGTTTTGGCGTACATTGCCGAAACAGCCACCAGCTCTATTGCCTCCTCTTTTGAACGTTCGAAACCTGCAAGCACGGAGTCGTCAGTGCAGGGTTCTGGTCAGGAAAAACACCTTTCCTTGTGTCCTTCACCCCCACCAAAAGTTAAGGATGTGGCAGCCCACACTTCAGATTACTCTATGGAGCTGTTTTCACATACCATGCCTGGGTTATCCAGTCAAATCCTGAAATCCCCAGTCCAAGACGAATCTGACATGGAGTGCACTGTTGCACAGCCACTGCTAGATGATTCTGTTGGTACATTGACCCAGAGCACTACATTGCCCTCGCAGTCTACTGAGCCAGAATCTGACCCTGATGAAACTCAAGTGCCCCTTCCCGCATACTATACCACCTTACACGGTGACACAGAGAAAGGTAAAGAGGAAGGTGCAGATGACTTTGAAGAGGAGGTGATGGATGACCCAGTTTTTGACCCGGATTGGCATCCATTGGGGGAGGAGGGTGGCGCTGGCAATAGTTCAGATAAGGAGAAGGATCCGCAGCAGGCACTGACATCGCAGCAGAGGTTATCTGGCAGGCCCGTAGCTGTCCAAAAATGTGGAACAAAAGCAGAAAGAGTTGCAGGACAGCTTGACCAGACGGTCAACATAGCACAACGTGCAAGGCCAGAAAATGTATACCATAGTAGGAAGAGTGCAGTGTGTCACTTCTTTGTCCAAAATCCTACTGATGAGGCAAAGGTTACCTGTAAGAAGTGCGGAAGGACCTTTAGCCGAGGTAAACAACTCAGAAATTTGAATACCAGTTGCATGCTTAGACATTTAATCAACATGCACTTGCAAGCATGGACGGACTACAAAACCTCAGGTAGCACATGTGCACCTGTTCCGACTGAAGGTAGCCAACAATGCTCCATCGCTTCCCCCACTGTAACACCACCGCCACCGTTAAGCACACCACCAGCACAAAATATTGAGGTGTCGTCGCAAGGCCAAAGCACTCAGGGAATCACAATGGTTTTGCAACACAACACTGAATCTAGGCCATCACCACCAATACCATCACCAACCCCCTCTGACTCCATCCGGTCCACCACTACTTCCCCCATATGCAGCTCTCCAGTCCAGCTCACCCTACCAGACACTCTGACTAGGACAAGAAAGTACTCATCCTCTCATCCGTGTGCACTGTGTTTGAACGCCTACATTGCCAAACTAATCTCATTAGAGATTATGCCCTATCGCTTGGTTGAAAGCGAAGCTTTCTGCAAGCTCATGGCCTACGCAGTCCCATGCTATGACCTACCCAGTCAGCACTTCTTTTCTCAAAAAGCCATCCCAGCCCTCCACCTGCATGTGAAAGACCACATTGTCCATGCACTCAAGCAATCAGTGAGTGGAAAGGTGCCCCTCACAACAGATGCATGGTCCAGTAGGCATGGCCAGGGCCATTGCGTGTCCATCACTGTGCACTGGGTTAATGTGGTGGATGCAGGGTCCACAGGGGACAGCAGCGGTGGAACAGTGCTGCCTAACCCATGATAAAGGAATCAGTTGGCTGTAGGCTTTCGACCTTCCTCCTCCATAAGCGAAAGCTCATCCACAGAGCGCAGTCGCACGAGCACTCCATCCGCAGCTGGCAGTGTTGCACAAGAGGTGTCCCACTATCAAACAGCTAGTGGTAAGCATCAGCAGGCTGTGTTAAAGATGATGTCTTTGGATGACAACAGACACACCGCGGAGGTACTGGCCGACTACTTGCAGCGACAAACTGAGTCATGGCTGGGCAGTCTAGATCTTGAGCCAGGCAAGGTAGTCAGTGATAACAGCCGGAATTTTGTGGTAGCCAGAGCTACACACACACTCACACACATACCTTGCCTGGCTCACACTTTGAACCTGGTGGTGCAGTGCTTTCTTAATAATTATCCAGAGTTAACATCCCTGCTCCATAATGTGCGAAGACTGTGCTTGCACGTTCTGTCGCTCGCCCGTACACTCCAGTCGTATGCAGAATCTGCAGCGATTGCTCCACCTCCCCAAGCACCACCTAATCATAGATGTTGCAACAAGGTGGAACTCCACCCTGCACATGGTTGAGAGGCTGTGCGACCAGAGGCAGGCTGTAATGCATTTGTGGGAGGATACACATGCAGGCAGTTTGAGGGAAGACATGGAATTGTCGGGTGTGCAGTGGTCAAAGCTGAAAGACCTCTGTAAAGTCCTTCAGTGTATTGAGGAATGCACACGGCTGGTAAGCCCAGACGACACCATCATAAGCATGAGCATCCCACTTATGCGTCTGCTCATGCAAAGTTTGACGCACATTAAGGATCTGGCGTCTGCAGCGGAGGAGGAACAGGAGGAGGAAGAGGGAAGCCTTGATGACAGTCAGCCATTGTCTGGTCAGGTAACTGTCCTGGACGAGGTGGAGGAAGAAGAGGAAGATGAGGGGGATGATTATTTTGGGCAGGAGGATGCTTCTCAGGGAGCAAGAGAAAATGTTGGCGTTCCAAGGTCAGGTAGAGGGTTTGTGCGTGACTGTAGGGATGTGGATTTGCCAGAAAGTGCTCCTCCACCCAGCAGTGGCAGTGCATTATTGACACCTGGAACATTGGCCCACATGTGCGATTATGCCTTGCAGATCCTAAAAAGGGACCCCCGCACTGCCAAAATGATGAAGGATGACGACTACTGGCTGGCCAGCATCCTTGATCCATGCTACAAAGGCAAATTGCACAACATCATGCCACAGGAGAACCTAGAGATAATATTGGCTAACAAACAAGCAACTCTGGTAAACCGTTTGCTTGAGGCTTTCCCAGCACACAGCAGCGGTGCTGGTTCTCCCACGAGCCATAGTGGGCACAATGGAAGAGGTGTTCGTGGTGCGCACACAGCCAAAGTGGCATTGGAGACAGGGGTTTAATGACCATGTTGTGGACTGATTTCTCAAGTACCGCTCACACGACTGCTAATACTGCATCGATTAAACGTGACAGGAGACAGCAGTTGTCAACTATAGTTACAAACTACTTCTCCTCCCAAATCGATATTCTCCCTCACAGGTCATTCCCCTTTGACTATTGGGCCTCTAAACTGGACACCTTGCCTGAATTGGCACAATATGCCTTACAGGAGCTCGCTTGCCCTGCTGCTAGTCTGTTATCTGAAAGAGTCTTCAGTGCTGCTGGATCAATCCTGACAGAAAAAAGGACCCATCTGTTGACCCAAAATGTTGATGATCTAACCTTCATTAAAATGAACCATGCATGGGTTTCCAAGGATTTTGTCCCACCCTCCCCTGATGACACATAGGTTGCCAGAAAACTGCCTCGCTTTTGTCTGCCTCTTCCTCGGACTTACCCAATTCCGCCATTTGCAGCTGCTTAATGTCCAGCCTACACATCAATATATCCCATTTTTTAAACCTCCCTAAATGGGCTGCCCACCCCCCTCAAGGGCTGGGGTCAACACCTGGCGCACCTGGGCAAGTGCCATTGCTCTCAACAGGTGGATGGGCCCACTGATGGCCGACGGCACTGGCACAGGGCCCCTCATAGTACAATACAGTGTCTCTGATGGTGGGGGGGCCCACTCACCGTCAGACACACTGGTGTACTTTGAGGAGCCATGTGCCAGTACCGTCGCCCACGAGTGTGCTCCTCCTGCTTGGTCATGGCCACAGCACTTGCAAGTTGCAATACTTACCTCTCCCTGCTCCACCGCTGTGTAGCCTGGGCAGTTAAATCCTTCACAGGGACGGCCACTAGAAATTTGGTGCATTGATCGATGATGGTTAAGATGTAGCTATGGCCTGTCCTGCTGGCCTCTACCTTCAGATGATCAATGGCTACCATTTATAATGGACGTCAACTTACAAGCGGATGCAGTGGTGCTTTATGATCACCTTTCACAGTTGTGATAGTCACAGACGTGTGACATTCCTGCCACCATTTTTCAATGTCTCCTCTCATGCCAATCCAATAGAATTGCCTAGGGCCTGTGGCTTCTGTCTTTTGCACTCCAAAATGACCAGATGCATCATGATAGGCAGTGAGGACCATGTCTACATCTCTCCCTGTGATCACAATTTGATGGAGACGAGTAACGGTGATGTGATCCACGCTACTGCGATAAAGCAATCCTTTCTTCACAAAGAACCATTTTTGCTGTCTCCACAGACACAGTAATTGAGGGTCTGCATCACCTCTGCAACATCTACTGGGAGGTTTTCCTGTGGTGAGTAATTTCCAAATTTCTGCTAACACTCAACTTTCCGTCTGTACTTGTATCCATGTAGTTACCAGTAGCGGAGAGTCTGGACTGGCTTACTGAGATTGAAATATATATGAAGATTTAAAAGTACCACAATACTTTATACTGGTGTACGCTTCAAAAACCTTTCCCTTTTTCTACTTTTTAAATTCTGGTGTAATATATACTGAGCCTGTGAGTGTCTGTGTCTGACTCCGGTAGTATAGACGGAAATTTACAATTATCCCTAGACTGGATACACCTGGTATGTGCTGATACAGTAGCTTTGTTCAAGATTTTTTATTACGGTATCATCCATAGTGAGTGAGCGTGTGTGGTTTACGCCTTCTATATATACGGTGAATCGGAGATACCAATTTTTACCCTATACTCGATACAGCTTGTATCTTGTTATGCAGTACCTTTGTTCGACATTTACTATAATGGTCAAATCCATACAGAGTAAGTATCTGAAAGTGACTACGGGACTATGTATACGGAGATTTCAATTGTACCCTATAATATATATACTTGCTATCTTGTTATCCAGTACCTTTTTTACAACATTTTTTATTATGATCAAACCCAGACTGAGTGAGCGTCTGAGGGTGACTCCAGAAATATATACCGAGATTTCAAATTTGGCCAACACTGTATACAGCTGTACGCTTCTGATACAGTAACCTTTTTTGCTATTTAGATCCTGGTGTAATCCATAATGAGCCTGTGAACATCTGTCTGTTACTCCGGACATACATTTGGAGATTTAAGATTACCCCAACACTGTATACAGCTGTACGCTTGTGTTACATTACCCAGTTACAGCTTTTCATATTCTTGTGTAATCCATACTGGGCCTGAGAGCGTTTGTGTCTGCCTCCTGAAATATATACAGAGATGCAGAATGTTTACACTATACCATATATACCTTGTATCTGGTGATACTGTACCCTTTTTCAACTTTTTATTTTATTGTGTAACCCATACTGAGCCTGTGAGCATCTGTGTATGACTCACAAACTATATATGGAGATTTACTGTTATCCCTAGACTGTATAGAGCTGTATGCTTCTGATACAGTACCATATATCTGCTGGTATTTTGGGTCCATTTTCCAAAACATGAGGAAGTATGGTGGAAGAGGACGCGGATGTGGGCGGCCACCTGGTATTGTTGGTGGTGGTGGTGCATCTGCTGGTAGTGCCCAAAACACAATAGCAGCTAAGGCAGGAGGTGTTGAGCCTGCGTCACGGTCTAGCTCCGGAAGGCCTGTAAGGCTCCCTTTTCTGGGAGTAGGTAGATTGCTTTTAAAGCCGGAGCATCAGGAACTGTTTTTTGCTTACATTGCTGAAACAGCCTCCAGCTCTATTGTCTCTTCTTCTGAAGTTTCAAAAAATGCAAGCACTGAGTCGTCAGCGCAGGCTTCTGGTCAGGAGCAACCCCTTTCCTTGTGTCCTTCACCCACACCAAAAGTGAAGGATGCAGCAGCACACATTTCAGATTACTCCATGGAGCTCTTTTCACATACCATGCCTGGGTTCATTAAAAATGGGGCCCATCATATACTGGAGCATTCCAAATGGGGGACATCAGACACTGAAGCAGCATTTACGGGGCCCATTATACACTGGAGCATTAGAAATGGAGCCCATTATATATGGAGCATTATTTGGGCCCATAAGACACTGGAGCATCATCCATGGGGCCCATAATATACTGGAGCATTCTAAATGGGGCAGATCAGACACTGCAGCAGCATCTATGGGGCACATTATACACTGGAGCATTAGAAATGGGGCCCGTTATATATGGAGCATTATTTGGACCCATAACACACTGGATCATCGTCCATGAGGACCATCATATACTGTAGCATTATGTGGAGCTCATCATATACTGTATGGAACATTATATGTGACCATGACCAATTATTCTGTATGGAGAAATATATGGGGCTCATTATTCTGTATGGCGCACAATGTGGTGGCCATACTGTATGGAGTAATATTCTGACTTTTTTTGAGCTATTGTACAATTTAAAATAGATCAGTCATGTCATGTAAGCAGTGAAGTATTTGTCAATGTTCTATACCTATATTTCTGTGCCGTATCGGAGCATCATGAGTTGTGGTATGTGTTAAAGGGCCGCACTGACACTCTTTGGCCCAGGGCACACGAAAACCTGGAGCCAGCCCTACCCCCCCACAACTTTTTCAATGCATAACTATTATTATGAAGTAAATTAAGGTTGACAAGCTTCAGTAATAAGAATTGATGTTTTTGGCATTGAAATGGGCACTGTAGGTGTGTTTACTGTCCTCCACTCCCTGCCAACTTTGCTTCCCCATTGACTTACACTGGGTTTCGTGTTTCAGTTGGCATCCGATTTTTCCCTATAGTCGGCCGATTTCGTTCGACCCGACTTTTGCGAAAGTCGTGTTTCATGAAACCCGACTTGACCCGAAAAAAAGGCAACGTCGCTCATCTCTACCTTGGTTTTAAAAATAAATTTGTTTTTTAAATTCTCTATTTGCCTGTTTATGAAGTTCTTTATAGGTGTTTCTTTTATTCACACACTTCATGGCATAACTACAGGATCTCAGTATAGGTGTTTTTTTCAAAGGCAAAGAAGGCCTAATGTGATCAGTGTTTGGTATGAGTCTGCCAGCACAAATGCTGACATCACTGGCTGTGGTGTTGCAGCTGCTAGAAGCTAACACCTTTTTTTCCATGATAGTTTTTTCTTTTGTGCTCCTGTGTACAATGCCCAGACCAGGTCTGGGTTTCAATTACATTTTGGACACAAGGTTAATCCTTAATTTGTTTCTAAACTTTGTTTATTTAACAACAGTCTGCTTGTAATATCAGTGTGGAAAAAGAAAATGGAGCAGTATCATGGGCGCTGCAATGATGTGGATGAATCAGCTCCCTGTCCAGGACATTTGGAGCCGGCTGTCACGACTCGGTTGTCAGGTGACCTAGGACCAGGGCCTCCTTCCCTGTCCCTAACGTGAGGGGGTGCCCTAGCTTTCCCTACTCCTTGGGTAACTTCTGAAGGTGAAGATGTCGGGGCCACGTATCTTGCCTTATCTCCTTAATCTGCCCTTTGTTCCCTTTCCCCACCCAGGGAAGAGGAGAGTAGTTGTGCACTGAAGTACATCAACCAGACAAACAAGGTAACATGAACAGGGGCAACAAAAATACCAGGCATACAAATATTCACTCACATATAACAGAGGAATGCACCTGGGAGTGGAGGATGGGGGAAAAACCAAAGTAGGAGAAAGCGAGTAATCACACTTACTAAATCAAGCAACAGTCACAGATAAACCCACCAAGCGCCTCTTCATATATGCACAAACTACTATCCTCTAAGCCATGCAGCAGAAGCTATCTCTGATGATGTGGGTCAGTCAGGACTCAGATTACATGGAGTGGCTAACTGTGCTCAGCTGAGAGCCATAGCATTCAGTGCTCTCAACATGGCTTATTAAACCCTGTACTGCCAAAACAAATTTACACCATTTAAAAAGAAGGTGAAGTGCTTCTTTTCAGCGCAGGAGTAGGAGCAATCAGATGCTGTGGTCTTCTGGCTCCTCTCTGTCGCAGTAACCACATGATATCGGTGATGAGTGCAGCAACAATTTGGGGGGATGTCAGTGATGATTTCAGTGTCATGGCTGTGTAGCATATCCACCTGAAATGAGGGCTATTCATATCTTTCCTATTTGATGGTCATATTAATTCACACATGGAGTGCTTTTCCTCATCCTTTTTCTTGCAATATTAGTGTGGTGCGTATGTGGCTCCAATTTGACAATTTAAACAGGTGTGGTAAAACAGATGTCCACAGTTAAATATCTCGATTTAACATGCAAATTGAGATCTCGGCTCCTGATATCTCAATCTGCTTATGCCTCCGGCAGACATTTTCCTACTGTCCAAAAAGGATGGGAATTGCAGGGACTTCCAACATTTCCTGAAAGCCTGGAGAACATTGTAGTCTCTCACAGCCGAACACTCCCTCCTCCCAGCCTGGGGCCCGCAGCATTGCCTCATTCCTGCCTCTGCCAGCTTCCTGGAGCAGCAACCAAGTCTCCTGGGACCCCACTCAGCTGCAGCCACCCCCATCTCCGGTAAGCTACTGTTAAAGCGGACTATAAGACACACCACCTCTTTATTAAAAAAATGTTTTCTTATTTTCCTCCCCAAAATTTGGTGTTCGTTTTATGGTCCGGTGTTTCTTATAGTCCGCAAAATGTGGTAGGTTGTATGCTTGTATAGTGCAGTATTGATAAAAATTCTCTAACACAGACTGCTGCACTGAATAGTGACATGCAACCAATGTTCTCATTTCTTATTTTTATGGTTCAAAACCAGATATTAATCTAATTGTCTCTTTGTCTTATATTTAGATTCAATAAATGTAAACTATTCTGTCTAATAAATATTTTTCTAAATTGCAATGCTGTAAGTTATAACGATGAATTTTGTTAAACTGGCAGTTCTGCACCTGAACTCTACCAAATAAAGTGACGTGCACATTCAAACCCATTTAGTATTGTTACTTTTGTCTCATGCATAAATTCAATTGATGAGAAATCTTTTAATAAAATCAAATGTAATGCTTAAAAGGTTAAAAACTGCTGAGTATAAGTAATACAAAAAAATTGAATATATTTAAATTAACGGTACTATATTCCAGTGGCTGTTTAAGAAGAAAATTGTTCTCTAATAGGGTATTTGACATTTTAAAATACAATTGTAATGATTTATTTGCTGTATATACATGAATGCATTTATTTGTTCAGCCCATAATGAATGCAGTTGTATTGTAGCGTTAATGGCTAATTTAAATATGAGGCTTTTTAAGACATTTTGAAATCATAAAAGGCACAAAATACTATTGGGAATCCTAAGACATTTACATCTGCAAAAAAGTAACCTAAACTTATCACTTTAAACAATCCTTAGAGATTTTTTTTCTGAGGACAGAACATAAATATCTTACCAGAACATACAATGGGTACAGAAAGTATTCAGACTCCTTTTAATTTTTCACTCTTTGTTGCATTGCACCCATTTGGTAAACTCAAAAAAGTTCATTTTTTTCTCATTAATGTACACTCTGCATCCCATCTTGACTGAAAAAAAACAGAAATGTAGAAATTTTTGCAAATTTATTAAAAAAGAAAAAACTGAAATATCACATGGCCATAAGTATTCAGACCCTTTGTGCAGTATTGAGTAGATGCACCCTTTTGAGCTAGTACAGCCATGAGTCTTCTTGGGAATGATGCAACAAGTTTTCACACCTGGATTTGGGGATCCTCTGGCATTCTTCCTTGCAGATCCTCTCCAGTTCCGTCAGGATGGATGGTGAATGTTGGTCGACAGCCATTTTCAGGTCTCTCCAGAGATGAGTAATTGGGTTAGGTCAGGGCTCTGGCTGGGGCAGTCAAGAATGATCACAGAGTTTTTCTGAAGTCACTCCTTTGTTATTTTAGCTGTGTGTTTAGGGTCATTGTCTTGTTGGAAGGTGAACCTTTGGCCAAGTCTGAGGTCCAGTGCACTCTGGAAGAGATTTTCATCCAGGATATCTCTGTACTTGGCCGCATTCATGTTTCCTTCAATTGCAACCAGTCATCCTGTCCCTGCAGCTGAAAAACACCCCCATAACATGATTGTAGTGGGCAGGTGATGAGCAGTGCCTGGTTTTCTCCACACATACCGCTTACAATTATCACCAAAACATTCTATCTTCTTCTCATCAGACCAGAGAATCTTATTTCTCATAGTCTGGGAGTCCTTCATGTATTTTATAGCAAACTCTATGTGGGCTTTCATATGTCTTGAACTGAGGAGAAGCTTCCATCCGGCCACTCTGCCATAAAAGCCCGACTGGTGGAGAGCTGCAGTGATAGTTGACTTTGTGAACATTCTCCCATCTCCCCACTGCATCTATGGAGCTCAGCCACAGTGATCTTGGGGTTCTTCTTTACCTCTCTCATTTAGGTTCTTCTCCCACGATTGTTCAGTTTGGCTGGACTGTCAGGTCTAGGAAGACTTCTGGTGGTTCCAAACTTCTTCCATTTAAGGATTATGGAAGCCACTGTGCTCTTAGGAACCTTGAGTACTGCAGAAATTATTTTGTATACTTGGCTAGATCTGTGCCTTGCTACAATTCTGTCTCTGAGCTCTTGGCCAGTTCCTTTGGCCTCATGATTCTCATTTGGTCTGACATGCACTGTGAGCTGTGAGGTCTTATATAGACTGGTGTGTGGCTTTACAAATCAAGTCCTATCAGTTTAATTAAACACAGTTGGACTCCAAGGAAGGAATAGAACCATCTCAAGGAGGATCACAAGGAAATGGACAGCATGTGACTTAATTGTCTGAGCAAAGAGTCTGAATACTTATTTCAGATTTTCTTTTTAAATAAATTTACAATAATTTGTACATTTCTGTTTTTTTCAGTCAAGGTGGGGTGGAGAGTGGACATTAATGAGAAAAAAAATGAACTTTTTTGAATTTACCAAATGGCTGCAACAAAAAAAAGAGTGAAAAATTTAAAGAGGTCTGAATACTTTACACACCCACTGTATACATTTGATTGGGAATTAAACTTGCAAACTTAAATTATCAGTTTTATTCATATGGAAATAAATTATACCCACCTGTAATAGACCCTCACCTATCTTAAGCCAATTTCTTGCTCCTCTGAGCCAGTCCTTGGTTCTTCTGGTTTTTCTTTCTCTTTAGTAATGTATGTCACCCCTGATTTGAGCAGCACTGAGGCCATAAATTTGAACAAAAGTTGTGGATGACAGTGGTGGAGGAATGATGCACGACAGCTGAAGGCATAGGAAAGGTAAGCTTATTGTGCTTTTGAATCTAGAGCGGCGACAATAACAAATTCTTTTTCTGGGGCCATTGGTGCACTTTCAATTTGAACTGAATTTACGGTTTCTGCTGTATTTGTCCCTATTAGAGTTGAGCGAAATGGGTCGGTCATATTCAAAAGTCGCCGACTTTCGCTGAAGTCGGGTTTCATGAAACGAAACCCGACCATAGCGTGAGGTCGGCCACGAGGATGACGACCAGAGCGCCAAACTCACGTTTCAAAAGATGCTTCCAGCGCCCTTTTTCAGCCAATGATGCAGTACGCACACTGTGGGCAACGCGATGACATAGGCATCGGTCATCACCATCTTTGAGAAGGGCATGCAAGTGATTGGCTGACTTTGTGTGGCGTCACAGGGGCTATAAAAGGGTGTGAACGCCGACCGCCATCTTACTTATGCCGATCTTAGCATAGGGAGAGCTGCTGCTGCTGCAGATTCTGTAGGGAGAGCATTAGGCAGGGAAGAAGAACCAAAAAAACTGCTTCTGCTCTTAGCAATTTCCACTTACAACACAACACTTTGTGTGCAGTGACAGTGGAGGCTCTATTTTTGTGCATCAGCTCTGTTGGTTATTAGGCTGCCTTATAAGGCTCACTGATAGCTGCATTGCTGTTTGCACACTGCTGTGCAAACTGTTTTTTTAAAAGCAAAAAATACTTTTCTTCATCTTTTCTGCACAGTTACCAAGCATTCATTTTTCCACCCTTTTGTGTGTGCACAGTGCAGCAGTCCTGCTTATTAGGCTGCCTGCATCCATACTTGGACTGAGAGCATCATTGTCAGTGTTCTCAAATCTCTAGTGAGATCCAAATTCTCACCAATCCTATAGACACCCTCCACCTTGTCATACACTATCCAATTTCAGCCTGTTACATTGAGGTGTACTCTCTACTAGGCCAGAGACAATAGTTCTGTGTCCTCAAATCTATAGTGAGATTCAAAATCTCACCAATCCTATAGACACCCTCCACCTTGTCATTCACCATCCAATTTCAGCCTGTTACATTGAGGTGTAATTTCTACTGGGCCAGAGACAATAGTTCTGCGTCCTCAAATCTATAGTGAGATTCAAAATCTCACTAATCCTATAGACAACCTCCACCTTGTCATTCACCATCCAATTTCAGCCTGTGACATTGAGGTGTAATCTCTACTGGGCCAGAGACAATAGTTGTGCGTCCTCAAATCTTTAGTGAGATTCAAAATCTCACCAATCCTATAGACACCCTCCACCTTGTCATTCACCATCCAATTTCAGCCTGTTACATTGAGGTGTAATCTCTACTGGGCCAGAGACAATAGTTCAGCGTCCTCAAATCTATAGTGAGATTCAAATTCTCACCAATCCTATAGACACCCTCCACCTTGTCATTCACCATCCAATTTCAGCCTGTTACATTGAGGTGTAATCTCTAGTGGGCCAGAGACAATAGTTCAGTGTCCTCAAATCTCCAGTGAGATTCAAATCCTCACCAATATTAGTTACACCTTCTACCTTGTTTTACAGTACCATATAGCTGGTAGTATTTTGGGTACATTTTCACATAAATGAGCAAGTATGGTGGAAGATGCCATGGAAGTAGGCGGGGGTTGCCAGCTGGTCTCAATGGTGGTGGTGGTGGTGTTGCATCTGTTGGTAGTGGCAAAAGCACAATAGCACCTAAGGCAGGAGGTGTTGAGCCTGCGTCATCATCTGGCTCCACAAGGCCTCGAAGGCTCTCTTTTCTGGGAGTAGGTAAACCACTTTTAAAGCCGAAGCTTCAGGAACAAGTTTTGGCTTACATTGCTGACACAGCCTCCAGCTCTCTCGCCTCCTCTTCTGAAGTTTCAAAAAATAAAAGCACTGAGTCGTCATTGGAGGCTCTTGGTCAGGAACAACAACTTTCCTTGTGTCCTTCACCCCTACCAAAAGTGAAGGATGTGGCAGGCCACACTACCGATTACTCCATGGAGATCTTTTCACATACCATGCCTGGGTTAGCAAGTCAAATTGTGAATTCCCCAGTCCAAGATGAATCTGACATGGAGTGCACTGATGCACAGCCACTGCTAGATTTTTCTGCTGGTACATTCACTCAGAGTACTACATTGTCCTTGCAGTGTACTGAGGCAGAATCAGACCCTGATGAAACTCAGGTGCTCCTTCCCGCATACTATACCACCTTACTCGGTGACACAGAGGAAGGTGCACATGAAATTGAAGAGGAGGTGATGGATGACCCAGTTGTTGACCCAGATTGGCATCCATTGGGGGAAGAGAGTGCCGCTGCCAATAGCTCAGAAGAGGAGGAGGATCCGTAGTAGGCAACGACATCGCAACAGCTGTTATCTG
Source organism: Dendrobates tinctorius (assembly GCF_039654945.1). Lineage (NCBI taxonomy): Eukaryota > Metazoa > Chordata > Amphibia > Anura > Dendrobatidae > Dendrobates > Dendrobates tinctorius. Next base: position 2,945,758 of record NW_027361833.1, read on the forward strand.
GCAGGACCGTAGCAGTCCAAAAACAGGTTACAAAAACCAAAAGAGTTGCAGGACAGCTTGGCTAGATGGTCAAATTAGCACAGCGTGCAAGGTCTCAAAATGTCTTCCATAGTAGGAACAGTGCAGTGTGGCACTTTTTTGAACAAAATCCTAATGATCAGGCAAAAGTTATCTGTAAGAAGTGCGCAAAGACCTTTAGCCGAGGGGAAAATATGAGAAACTTGAATACCAGTTACATGCTTAGACATTTAACCACCATACACTTGCAAGCGTGGACGGACTACCCAACCTCACGTTCCACATGTGCACCTGCTCCGAATGAAGGTAGTCAGCAATGCTACATCGCTTCCCCCACTGTAAGCCCACTGGTTAGCACACCACCAGCAGCAAATGTCGAGGTGTCGTTGCAAGGGTAAAGCAGTCATGGAATCACAATGTTATTGCTATGAAAGTCTGAATCTAGGTCATCAGCAACACCCCCAACACCATCACCATCACCAACCCTCTCTCAGTCCACCATGTCCACTGCTAGTTCCACCATATGCAGCTCTCAAGTCCAGCTCACCCTACCGGAGACTCTGAGTAGGACAAGAAAGTACTCATCCTCTCATCCGCGTACGCTGGCTTTGAACACCCACATAGTCAAACTAATCTCATTAGAGATTATGCCCTGCCGGTTGGTTGAAAGCAAAGCTTTCTGCGAGCTCATGGCCTACGCAGTACCACACTATGACCTACCCAGTGGGCACTTCTTTTCATGAAAATCCATCCCAGCCCTCCATGTGCATGTGAAAGACCGCATTATCCATGCACTCAAGCAAGCAGTGAGTGGAAAGGTGCCCCTCACAACAGATGCATGGTCCAGTAGGCATGGCCAGGGCCGTTACATGTCCATCACTGCGCACTGGGTTAATGTGGTGGATGCAGGGTCCACAGAGGACAGCGGCGGTGGGACAGTGCTGCCTAGCCCATGGTATAGGAAACAGTTGGCTGTAGGCGTTCGACCCTCCTCCTCTTCCTCCTCCAGAAGCGAAAGCTCGTCCACAGAGCGCAGTCGCACGAGCAATCCATCCGCAGCTGCCAGTGTTGCACACGAGATGTCCCACTATCGAACAGCTAGTGGTAAGCGTCAGCAGACTGTGTTGAAGATGATGTGTTTGGGTGACAACAGACACACCGCAGAGGTACTGGCCGACTACTTGCAGTGACAAACTGAGTCATGGCTGGGCAGCCTACATCTTGAGGCAGGCAAGGTAGTTAGTGATAACAGCCAGAATTTTGTGGCAGCCATTGCCCTTTCAAAACTCAGACACACACCTTGCCTGGCTCACACCTTGAACCTGGTGGTGAAGTGCTTCCTCAATAATTATCAGGAGTTAACACCCCTGCTCCATAAGTTGCGAAGACTGTGCTTGCACATCCGTTGGTCGCCAGTACACTCCAATCGTATGCAGAAGCTGCAGCGATTGCTCCACCTTCCCAAGCACCGCCTAATTATCGACGTTACAACAAGGTGGAACTCCACCCTGCACATGATTCAGAGACTGTGCGAACAGAGCCAGGCTGTAATTAGTTTGTGGGAGGATACACGGGCAGGCAGTTTGCAGGCAGACATGGAGTTGTCTGGTGTGCAGTGGTCGAAGCTGAAAGACCTCTGTAAAGTCCTTCAGTGTTTTGAGGAATGCACACGGCTGGTAAGCGCAGACGACGCCATCATAAGCATGAGCATCCCACTTATGCGTCTGCTTATGCAAACTTTGACGCACATTAAGTATCTGGCGTCTGCAGCCGAGGAGGAAGAGGAGGAGGGAAGCCTTGATGACAGTCAGCCATTGTCTGCTCAGGGAAGTCTCGTGGATGAGGTGGAGGAAGAAGAGGAAGAGGAGGAGGAGGATGATGGGGATGATTATTTTGGGGAGGAGGATGCTTCTCAGGGGGCAAGAAAAAATGTTGTCATGGCAAGGTCAGGTACAGGGTTTGTGCGTGACTGGAGGGATGTGGATTTGCCAGAAAGTGATCTTCCACCCAGCACTCGCAGTGCATCATTGACACCTGGAACATTGGCCCACATGTGTGATTATGCCTTGCAGATCCTATAAAGGGACCCCCGCATTGTCAAAATGATGAACGATGATGACTACTGGTTGGCCAGCATCCTGGATCCATGCTATAAAGGCAAATTTCAAAACATCATGCCACAGGAGAACCTAGAGCTAATATTGGCTAACAAACAAGCAACTCTGGTAAATTGTTTGTTTGAGGCATTCCCAGCAAACAGCAGCGGTGATGTTTTTCCAACAAACTGTAGGGGGCAACATGAAAGAGGTGTTCGTGGTGCACACAGCCGAAGTGGCGTTGGACACAGAGGTTTCATGACTATGTTGTGGACTGATTTTTCAAGTGCCGCTCACACGACTGGTAATACTGGATCGATCAAAGTGACAGGAGACAGCAGTAGTCAACTATGGTAACAAACTACTTCTCCTCCCATATCGATCTTCTCCCTCATCGGTCATTTCCCTTTGACTATTGGGCCACTAAACTTGACACCTGGCCTGAATTGGCACAATATGCCTTACAGGAGCTCGCTTGCCCTGCTGCTAGTCTGTTATCTGAACGAGTCTTCAGTACTGCTGGATCAATCCTGACAGAAAAAAGGACCCGTCTGTCGACCCAAAATGTTGATGATCTAACCTTCATTAAAATGAACCATGCATGGGTTTCAAAGGATTTTGTCCCACCCTCCCCTGCTGACGCGTAGGTGGCCAGAAAAATGGCTTGCTTTTGTCCTCTTCTTCCGCTGACTTCTCCATTTACTCCATTTGCAGCTGCTGAATGTCCAAAATCAACATATGCCAATTTTTCCACCTGCCTAACTGGGCTGCCTCCCCCAAAGGGCTAGGGTCACCACCTGGCGCACGCACCCGTGCGAGTGCCATTGCCCTGGACAGGTGGGTGGGCACACTGTTTGGCAATGGCACTGGCACAAGGTCCCTCATAGTAGAATCAAGTGTCTCTGATGGTGGGGTGCACACGCGTGGTCAGACACACCGGCATACTATGAGGGGCCCTGTGCCAGTGCCGTCGCCAACGAGTGGGTCCCCCCTGTTTGCTCAGGATCACAGCACTTGCAAAGTTGAAATACTTACCTCTCCCTGCTCCACCGCTGTGACGTCTTCCGCGTTTTCTGACAGTGACATTCTGGTCAGAGAGCGCGATGACATCACGTCTGTACGCCCTCTGCCTAAACAGTTCAAGTGCAGTGAGATGGAAGATGGGGACGATGAGTAGTCCAGACTAATACAGGGATTCCCTAGCGAGGAGACTTATTTAATTGTTTTCAATGTTGGGACAGCTATTTTTGGGGAGCACTATACTCTGGAGAATGATATATGAGGCCCACCATACACTGGAGCATTCCAAAGGTGGACATCAGACACTGTAGCAGCATTTACAGGGCCCATTATGCACTGGAGCATTAGGAATGGGGCTCATTATATATGGAGCATTATTTGGGCCCATAAGACAGTGGAGGGCCCATCATATACTGTAGCATTATGTGGAGCTCATCATATACTGTTTCAAACATTATATGGGACCAGTGATTCTGTATGGAGAAATAAATGGGCCTCATTACTCTGTATTGCGGTGGCAATAATACTGTATGGAGTAATATACTGTCCATTTTTGGAGCTATTGGAGAATGTAAAATGGATATCAGTCATGAGATGTAAGAAGTGAAGTATTTTTCATTGTACTAAAGCGCTCTTTCTCTGCCGTATCAGAGGATCATGAATTGTGGCATGTGTTAAAAGAGCCCAGTGACACTCTTTGGCCCAGGGCCCACGAAAATCTGAATCCAGCCCTACCCCCCCACAACTTTAGCCAAATAACCCCCAGTTTTCAATGCCTAACTATTATTATAAAGTAAATTACGGTTGACAAGCTTAAGTAATAGGAATTGATGCTTTTGGCATTAAAATGGGCACTGTAGGTGTGTTTGCCGACTTTTCTTCCCCATTGACTTGCATTTCATTTCGTGTTTCAGTCGGCCTTCAACTTTTCACGATAATCGGACAATTTCATTCGACCCGACTTTTGAGAAAGTCGGGTTTCATGAAACCCGACTCGATCCGAAAAAAGGCCAAGTCGCTCATCTCTACCCTTTAGTGAACACAATTAAAAAAAGGCAAAACAACAATGCTTTATCATCATACCGCCAAACAAAAAGTGGAATAACGCAATCAAAAAGACGGATATAAATAAACCTGATAGCGCTGAAAACGTCATCATGTCCCACAATAATCAAGCTGCCATATAGCTCTGTCACCAGAAAAATAAAAAAGTTATAGGTCTCAGAATAAAGCGATGCAAAAATAATATTTTTTTCTATAAAATAGTTTTTATTGTATAAAAGCACCAAAGCATAAAAAAATTATATAAATGATGTATCGCTGTAATCGTACTGACCCGAAGAACAAAACTGCTTTATCCATTTCACCACACGCGGAATAATAATAATAATAAAAATCTTTATTTATATAGCGCCAACATATTCCGCAGCGCTTTACAGTTTAACAGTTTCAAAACACAAGTCATAAGTAACAATGTTAACAATACAATAACTAAAGCAAAATAAGATGAATTAAGATGACCCTGCTCGTGAGAGCTTACAATCTACAATGAGGTGAGGGAGATACAAAGTACAGGTGTGTATTTACAATGATGTATTTACAATGAAGGTCCAGCCATTTGGAGGGAGTGAAGGATGGATGGAGATAGTGAATGGGCTACACACACACACTTACACATAGAATGACTTTGATTAGTGAACGTGATAAGCAGTGATAAGAACAGTATAAACACCCCCCAAAATGAAATTCATGAATAGCTGGTTTATGTTTTTTCTGCCTTCCGAAAATTGGAATAAAAAGTGATAAAAAAAAGTCATGCAAGAAAATGAAACCAATAAAAATGTCAACTCATCCTGCAAAAAACAAGACTTCACATTACTCTGTGGGCCAAAATATGAAAAAATTATAGCTCTCAAAATGTGTTGATGTAAAAACTATTTTTTGCAATAAAAAGCTTCTTTAAGTGTGTGACAGCTGCCAAACATAAAAGCCTGCTATAAATATTAAATCAAACCCCCATTTATCATGCCCTTAGTTAGGGAAAAATAATACAAAAAGTATGTATTTCCATTTTCCCATTAGGGTTAGGGTAAGGGCTATAGTTAGGGTTAGGAATGGGGTTAAAATTGGGGGGTTTCCACTGATTAAGGACATCAGGGGCTCTCCAAATGTGACATGCATCTGATCTCAATTTCAGCAATTCTGCATTGAAAAAGTCAAATGATGCTCCTTCCCTTCCGAGCTCTGCCATGCGCCCAAACAGTAGTTTACCCCTACATATGGGGTATCAGCATAGTCAGGACAAATTGCACAACAATTTTTGGGGTCCAATTTCTCCTGTTACCTTTTGGGAAAATAAAAAATTGGGGGCGAAAAGATCATTTTTGTGAAAAAAATAAGTTTTTTTTATTTTTATGGCTTTACATTATAAACTTTTGTGAAGCACTTGGGGGTTCAAAGTGCTCACCACACAGCTAGATAAGTTCCCTAGGGGGTATACTTTACAAAATGGTGTCACTTGTGGGAGGATTCCACTGTTTAGGCACCTCAAGGGCTCACCAAATGCAACTTGGAGTCCGATCTCAAATCCAGCCAATTTTGCATTGAAAAGTCAAACGGGGCTCCTTCCCTTCCGAGCTCTGCCATGCACCCAAACAGTGGTTTACCTGCATATATGTGGTATTAGCGTACTCAGGATAAATTGCACAACAACTTTTGCAGTACAATTTCTTCTGTTACCCTTGGTAATATAAAACAAATTGAAATTGAAGTAAATTTTTTGTGAAAAAAAGTTAAATGTTCACTTTTTTATCATTCCAAAAATTCCTGTGAAGCACCTGAAGGGTTAATAAACTTGTTGAAGGTGGTTTTGAGCATCTTCATGGGTGCAGTTTTAGAATGGTGTCCCTTTTGGGTATTTTCTATCATATAAACCCCTCAAAGTGACTTCACATGTGATGTGGTCCCTAAAAAAATGGTGTTGGAAAAATGAGAAATCGCTGGTCAACTTTTAACCCTTATAACTTCCTAACAAAAAAAATTTTGGTTCCAAAATTGTGCTGATGTAACGAAGACATGTGGGTAAGGTTATTTTTTAATTATTTTGTGTGACATACTGTATTTCTCTGTTTTAAGGGCATGAAAACTCAAAGTTGGAAAATTGCGATATTTTCAAAATTTTCGCCAAATTTCCATTTTATGCACAAATAAAAGCAAATCATATCAAAGAAATTTTACCTCTATCATGAAGTACAATATGTCACGAGAAAATAATGACAGAATCACCGGAATCCATGGAAGCGATCCAGAGTTATTACCTAATAAAGGGACAGTGGTCAAAATTGTAAAAATTGGCCTGGTAATTAACATGCAAACCACCCTTGGGGGTAAAGGGGCTAATACACCTATGAGTCCACAGAGCATTACACATATTTTCCAAGCAATTGGAGACATTTCAGTATTATCAGTTGCCGCAAATTTATTTGTTATGAATTGAATCTCAAACGATGTGCTAATCTCTACTCGGTAGAGATCCCTCCTGTCTGACATACATTTACCCTAAATTCAAGCAGTGCAATAGTAGCGAGGAGGAGAAAGAAGAAGGTTTGGAAGCTTACCAATGAATGTTGTGAATCGCTGGATCCATGGTTCAGCTGGAGTTCGTCTTGAGGGTGCTGCACCCGCTGGTGGTCAGAGACAAGTAGTGGAAGAAAAGGTAGTATTTCAGCACATCCATCCAGGATATAAATAAAATCTGACTTTATTGAAAAATAGGTTAAAACATAGTAAAATGAAACCTCAGGAGACCTAATATAGGTATAGGTCTCCTGGGGTTTCATTTGACTATGTTTTATCCTATTTATCAATAAAGTCAGATTTTATTTAAGGCCTGGATGGATGTGCCGACATACTCCCTTTTCTTCCCCTAAATTTAAACGTTTACACACGTTATATAGTTAATGCAAGTATTTAAACACAGTGTAAAGTTAGCATTATATAATTTTAAATTGACTGGTTCAGATATAGAATGTGAATTATAGATGAAAGAGGCTCCTTTTTATTAAACTATACTGACATTTACAAATAAGTACATAAAAGCAAATACATAGAATAAAAAAGTAAAGATATGCATATACTGATTATACAACATATAGCATAAGAAATTTGAATTTAACCCCTTCGCACACGAGCCTGTTTTTGCCTTCGTGACCGGGCCAATTTTTTCAATTCTGACCAGTGTCACTTTATGAGGTCATAACTCTAGAACGCTTCAACGGATCCTACTGATTCTGACATTGTTTTCTCATGACATATTGTACTTCATGATGGTGGTAAAAATTTTTAGATATGATCTGCACTTATTTGTTAAAAAAATCAAAATTTGGCAAAAATTTAGAAAATTTTGCAATTTTCAAACTTTTAATTTTTATGCCCTTAAATCAGAGAGTGATATCGCACAAAATAGTTAATAAATAACATTTCCCACATGTCTACTTTACATCTGCACAATTTTGGAAACATAATTTTTTTTTTTAGGAAGTTATAAGGGTTAAAAGTTGACCAGCGATTTCTCATTTTTACAACAAAATTTGCAACACCATTTTTTTTAGGGACCACCTCACATTTGAAGTGAGTTTGGGGGGTCAATATGACAGAAAATACCCAAAATTGACACCATTCTAAAAACTGCACCTCTCAATGTACTCAAAACCACATTCAAGAAGTTTATTAACCCTTCAGGTGCTTCACATGAATGAATGGAATATGGAAGGAAAAAATAAACATTTAACTTTTTTTCACAAACATTTTACTTCAAAACCATTTTTTTTTATTTTCACAAGTGTAAAAAGAGAAAATGAACCACTAAATTTTTTGTGCAATTTCTCCCGAATACGCCAATACCCCGTATGTGGGGCTAAACCACTGTTTGAGCACACGGCAGAGCTCAGAACGGAAGGAGTGCCATTTGACTTTTTCAATGCAGAATTGGCTGGAATTGAGATCGGATGCCATGTCGCATTTGGAGAGCCCCTGATGTACCTAAACAGTGGAAACCCCCCACAAGTGACCCCATTTTGGAAATTAGACCCCCCCAGGGACTTATCTAGATGTGTGGTGAGCACTTTGAACCCCCAAATGTTTCACTAAAGTTTATAATGTAGAGCCGTGAAAATAAAAAAAAATCATTTTTTTTCCACAAAAATGATCTTTTAGCCCCCAATTTTTATTTTAACAAGGGTAACAGGAGAAATTGGACCCTAAGAGTTGTTGTCCAATTTGTCCTGAGTACGCTGGTATGCCATATGTTGGAGAAAACTACTGTTTGGGCACACGGTGGGGCTCGGAAGGGAAGTAGTGACGTTCTGAAATGCAGACTTTGATGGAATCGTCTGTGGGTGTCATGTCGCGTTTGCAGAGCCCCTGATGTACCTAAACAGTGGAAACCCCACACAAGTGACCCCATTTTTGAAACTAGACCCCCCAAGGAACTTATATAGATGTGTGGTGAGCACTTTGAACCCCCAAGTGTTTCAGTAAAGTTTATAATGTAGAGGCGTGAAAATAAAAAAATCATTTTTTTTTCCACAAAAATGATCTTTTAGCCCCCAATTTTTATTTTCACAAGGGTAACAGGAGAAATTGGACCCTAAGAGTTGTTGTCCAATTTGTCCTGAGTACGCTGGTATGCCATATGTTGGAGAAAACTACTGTTTGGGCACACGGTGGGGCTCGGAAGGGAAGTAGTGACGTTCTGAAATGCAGACTTTGATGGAATGGTCTGTGGGTGTCATGTCGCGTTTGCAGAGCCCCTGATGTACCTAAACAGTGGAAACCCCACACAAGTGACCCCATTTTGGAAACTAGACCCCCCAAGGAACTTATCTAGATGTGTGGTGAGCACTTTGAACCCCCAAGTGTTTCACTAAAGTTTATAATGTAGAGGCGTGAAAATAAAAAAATCATTTTTTTTTCCACAAAAATGATCTTTTAGCCCCCAATTTTTATTTTCACAAGGGTAACAGGAGAAATTGGACCCTAAGAGTTGTTGTCCAATTTGTCCTGAGTACGCTGGTATGCCATATGTTGGAGAAAACTACTGTTTGGGCACACGGTGGGGCTCGGATGGGAAGTAGTGACGTTCTGAAATGCAGACTTTGATGGAATGGTCTGTGGGTGTCATGTCGCATTTGCAGAGCCCCTGATGTACCTAAACAGTGGAAACCCCACACAAGTGACCCCATTTTGGAAACTAGACCCCCCAAGGAACTTATATAGATGTGTGGTGAGCACTTTGAACCCCCAAGTGTTTCAGTAAAGTTTATAATGTAGAGGCGTGAAAATAAAAAAATCATTTTTTTTCCACAAAAATGATCTTTTAGCCCCCAATTTTTATTTTCACAAGGGTAACGGGAGAAATTGGACCCTAAGAGTTGTTGTCCAATTTGTCCTGAGTCCTGAGTACGCTGGTACCCCATATGTGGGAGAAAACTACTGTTTGGGCACACGGTGGGGCTCGGAAGGGAAGTAGTGACGTTCTGAAATGCAGACTTTGATGGAATGGTCTGCGGGCGTCATATTGCATTTACAGAGCCCCTGATGTACCTAAACAGTGGAAACCCCCAATTCTAATTCCAACCCTAACCCCAACACACCCCTAACCCTAATCTCAGCCCTAACCATAACCCTAACCACAAACCTAACACCAACACACCCATAACCTTAATCCCAGCCCTAGCCCTAGCCCTAGCCCTAACCCTAGCCCTAGCCCTAACCCTAACCCTAACCCTAGCCCAAACCCTAGCCCTAGCCCCTGCATTTTTTTTTTTTTACTTTTTTTTATTTTTGTCACAAGATCGCTGCCCTGCGATCTGACTCATAGTAACGCCACTTCACCTCTGATCATCTGTCAGTGTGAGATCAGAGGAGAAGCAGCGTTACTATGTGACAAGATCACTGCCTGGCACATAATAACGCGACTTCTCCTCTGATCTCACAATGACAGATGATCAGAGGTGAAGCAGCGTTACTGTGTGACAAGATCGCTGCCTGGCACAGCTGTGCCAGGCAGCGATCAGCTGTGCCAGGCAGCGATCTAGTCACACAATAACGCTGCTTCACCTCTGATCAGCTGTCAGTGTTAGATCAGAGGGAGAAGCCGCGTTACAATGAGGGAGATCGCCGGGAAACAAGCAGCTTTCCCAGCGATCGCTCCCATTGGCTGCTGTGACGCTGACGTCATCGGGACCTGAACCAATCAGGTCTCGATGACATCGGGGGTCCCAGCATGCATTGCGCACCGGGATCCCCACGTTGGAAGGTATGTGGGGGTCCCGGGGGGCACAAAACCGCCGACAGTAGATAAACGTTGGCGCTGCACAAAGCCCAGCAAGCGCCAACGTTTATCTACTGTGGGCGGTCGTGAAGAGGTTAAATCCATAAGTGCAAATTGTCTCACAAAATAACTTTGAAAAGTCACCCTGTAACTACATTGCAATTATGGAAGAATTAAAAACAATGCAGTACATAGATTTTATTATTCGGAAAATTACAGTTACTTGGCCAAACAAATATCTTTTCTGAATGGAATATATATAATCTGTGCTCTGTGCTCAGTGGGAATGAAGTAATGACAAACAGGCATTCTTCAAAGATACAATAGAAGGCTCCTCCTCTCTGCTAATATCCTTTTTGAATGTTTGAAGAAATATCATGCAAAATGAAAAAATATAATTGCTGGGGCATTACAAAGATGCTAACTTGGAAAGAAGCACTGCTATTAAATTAGTCTATCTCCTGTGATGTTATTATACTAATTACAGAGATTTTAATTTGGAACAATTCCCAGATGTTATTAGTAATCTTTGTTGTATTTATCCAAAGTGTTTGGTTTCCAAAGAAATGCTTTGTGGAAAAGTCTATGTTTTAGATTGATGTGTGTGGGTACCTTATGTAAATGTCAAGATTTTTTTTTTATTTAATTGCTCAAAAATGATTTTGTAAATGTATGTCGCAAAGTATCAACATAATACAGCTCTGGCAAAAATTAAGAGACCACTGCACAGTTTTATAAAAATCAGCTTCTCTACATGTCTGACAGCCAATCCATTCCAGTGTCAGGTAAATTCCAACCAGAGTACACCTTATGCTACTTAATGTGCTTCTGATTAGGTGATCACCTGAACCAAATCTTATTTAATGAAAGAAAAGTATAAAAAACCCTGCTGTGGTGTTCACAATCCTCTTGCAATAAGACAAGCTGGATGCCAAAACAAGTGCTAATAATATCCCAAAAGTAATAGGAATGATAAAATAACTTTTAATCATGCATAAGTAATTGAAAAGAAAAGTCTTGAGTGAGGAAAAGAAGGGCTCAATTCTGGCTTTACTACCAGTGGGATATAGTGAACGTCATGTTGCCTCCATCCTTAAAATTTCTAAGACAGCAGTCCATTACAACAAGGTCAAGCAGCAGACATCAGGGACACAATGCTATGGACCATCAGACGGCAAAACGACTCTCCACTAACAGGGATGACTGTCATCTTATTCGAATGTCACTCAGCAACTGCAGGATGACATCAAGTGACCTACAAAAGGAATGGAAAATCGCAGCTGGGGTGAAGTACACGACAAGAATAGTTTGTAACAGACTCCTAGAGGCAGGGCTCAAGTCATGTAAAGCTAAAAAAAGCCTTTCATCAATGAGAAGCATTGGAGAGCCAGGCTGAAGTTTGACAAAGACCATAAGGATTAGACAATAGAGGACTGGAGTAAGGTAATCGTCTCTGATTAGTCTAATTTTCAGTTTTGCCCAACACCTGGTTGTCTAATGGTTAGATGGAGACCTGAAGAGGTGTACAAGCCACTGTGTCTTGCACCCACTGTGAAATTTGGAGGAGGATCAGTGATGATCTGGGGATGCTTCAGCAAGGCTGGAATTGGGCAGGTTAATCTTTGCGAAGGACGTATGAATCGAGCAGCATACAAGGTTATTCTGGAAAAACAGTTGATTCCTTCTGCTCAGGCAATGTTCCCCAACCCTGAGGACTGTTTTTTTCCAGCAGGGCAATGCGCCATGCCACACAGCTAGATCCCTGTCATGGCCAGCCCAATCTCCAGACCTGTACCCCATTGAAAACCTCTGTAATGTAATTAAGAGGAAGATGGATAGTCACAAGCCATCAAACAAAGAAGAACTGCTTACATTTTTGTACCAGGAGTGGCATAAGGTCACCCAAAAGCAATGTGAAAAACTGGTGGAAAGCATGCTAAGACGCATGAAAGCTGTGAATAGAAATCATGGTTATTCCACAAAATATTGATTTCTGAACTCTTCCTGAGTTAAAACATCAGTATTGCTGTTTCTAAATGATTATGAACTTGTTTTCTTAGCATTATTTGAGTTCTGAAAGCACTGCATTTTTTTATTTTGACGATTTCTCATTTTCTGAAAATAAATACAAAATTTAGAGGTTGGAAATTCAAAGACATGTTGTCAGTAGTTTATAGAATAAAAGAGCAATTTGCATTTTACTCAAAAATATACCTATAAAGAGAAAAATCAGACAAACTGAAAATTTTGCAGTGGTCTCTTAATTTTTGCTGAGTTTTATAAAGTCACAACTTTTTGTAATTGGCATAGTATTCCAAATTTTCTGCTAAATCTAAATACAAAAAGGAGAAGAGAAACTAACAATCTGTATTGAATTTGTGGCCCTTTTCCTATTTATTGGCTGCAAGAATGAGCTTGCATCCATAGATGAGTAATGCAGGTACCTAATCAAAATTTATTTGCTTCTTAGTGGAGGTGTAAACTTTTGTCTCACATTTAGAACAATTGGTTTCATTTACAAAGGTTGCCTCAGATTGTTAGGTAAAAAGTTCGGTGCAAATTTATTTCAATTGATGTATTAATATTTTGCACCAAGAAGAATTTGATGCACTTTGTCTAAATTTTTTTTATTTCATTTTTGAAAATAGACGAGTCTATGTGGGGTTGTCATTTTCACCAAATTTATTTTTAAACTAGCTGAGTTGTCATTAGTAAGAAATAGTTAGCTTCTCGTTAGAATTGCCAAATCACAATAATTGTGGGATGCATAAGTAAATGCACCCCATTGTATTTCAAGTTTATATGGCTTGTGAATTAAGTATATGTTCTTGTACTAATATATCTGAAAGGTGATCACAATGTAAGTTCAAATAACATAACTAACAGCATTCAAGAAAACTATGGACAACATGATTACCGATACATTGGACCTCCAGCAATTCTCCTAACAGCTGCAGGCTATTCCATGCAAGGAAATCTGGTTGGTATAACCGTGGATCCTCATATGCACAGATAGTTTTATGTTTCACAGCTGTCATCTATCTGGTATCTGAACTTACATTGTGATCACCACCATTTAGGTATATTATTGCATATTATCTTTTCTTACATTATTACTTTTACTGTAGTACAAAGGCAGATGGTGCATCTACAGCTCTGGCAAAAATTAAGAGACCACTTTCAAATGTTCAGTTTGTCTGATTTTTCTCTTTATTGGTATATTTTTGAGTAAAACGTACATTTTCTTTTAGTCTATAAACTTCTGACAACATGTCTCCGAATTTCCAAACAATAAATTTTGTATTTTTTTCTGACAAAGGAAAATGGTCAAAATTAAAACAAAACAGTGCTTTCAGACCTCAAATAATGCAAAGAAAACAAGTTCATAATCATTTAGAAACAATACTAATGTTTTAACTCAGTAAGAGTTCAGAAATCAATATTTTGTGGAATAACCATGATTTTTAAAAACAGCTTTCATGCGTCTTGGCATGCTTTCCACCAGTCTTTCACACTGATTCTGGCACAAAAATTAAGCAGTACTTCTTTGTTTGATGGCTTGTGACTATCCATCATCCTCTTGATTACATTCCAGAGATTTTCAATGGGGTTCAGGTCTGGAGAATGTGCTGCCAATGACAGGGTTTTGATATGATTGTCTCTCTCTCTTTTGCCAGAGCTGTATGTGCAGTTTTATGCACTCGGTGTTTTAATTGATGTTTTACATTCAAGTTGAAGCTCTGGTTTATTCCTACTTTTAGGTATACAGGGTTGGCCATTAAAATGGATACACCTTAATAAAATGGGAATGATTGGTGATATCAACTTCCTGTTTGTGGCACATTAGTATATGGGAGGGGAAAAACTTTTCAAGATGGGAGGTGACCATGGCGGCTATTTTGAAGTAGGCCATTTTGGATCCAACTTTACTTTTTTCAATGGGAAGAGGGTCATGTAACATATTAAACATATTGATAATTTCACAAGAAAAACAATGGTGTGCTTGGTTTTAACATAATAATTCTTTCATGAGTTATTTACAAGTTTCTCTTTGTTTACAGCCATTGACATGTCGCAGAGGTTAACATGTGAGTAGCGGATAGAAATTGTGTTGATGTCTAGTGAAAGCAGTACCTGGTTCATTGCAGCAGATTTCAATGCAAGACACCCTACGAGACCATCCATCTCCCATGCTACAGTTAGCAAACTGCTTGCCAAATTTGGTGAAACAGATTCAGTGTTGGATTTGTCAAAATGTGGATGCGAGAAAACTGTCACTAATGAAGAAACATCAGCGGCTGTCCTAACTTCATTCAGCAAGAGCCAACAGTGTAGCACTCGCTGCATGTTACTGGAGAATGGCATCAGTCGAGCATCCCTTTGGCGGATATTAGCTACTCACAAATGGCACCCTTACAAAATCCAGCTGCTGCATCTCAATGAGGATGACCCAGATCGGCACGCTGAATTTGCAGAATGGGCAAAACAAAAATTGAAACAGGACCCTCAGTTTACACAGAACATTATGTTCAGTGATGAGGCAAACTTTTTTGTGAATGGTGAAGTTAACAAACAAAACCACCACTATTGGTCTGACACTAACCCACAGTGGATAGATCCCTCCAAGACTGTTGGAACACAAAAATTGATGGTATGGTGTGGTAAATGGGGTACAAAGATAGTGGGGCCATTCTTCATCAATGGAAACCTCAATGCCCTTGATATCTGAAATTACTACATTATGTGTTGCCCCCTTTTGCACTGAAGATAGCACGTTCTCTGAATTTTTCCAGCAAGATGGTGCACCACCACATTATGGGTGTAAGGTCCGAGCATTCCTACATGAACAGTTTCCTGGAAAGTGGATTGGTCATCGTGGGCCAGATGGATGGCCACTATGGTCTCCCGATCTGACCCCCTTAGACTTTTATCTTTGGAGTCATCTGAAGGCAATTGTCTATGCTGTGAAGATCCAAGATGTGCAGCATCTGAAGCAATGGATACTGGAACCCTGTGCTAGCATTTCTTCTGTGGTGTTGATATCAGTGTGTCAAGAGTGGGAGAAGAGGGTTGCATTGACAATCCAACACAATGGGCAGCACTTTGAACACATTTTATAAGTAGTCATAAACTTGTAAATAACTCACGAATGAATAAAGTTACATTAAACCAAGCACACCATTGTTTTTCTTGTGTAATTCTCAATAAGTTTGAAGTGTCACATGACCCTCTTCCCATTGGACAAAATAAAGTTGGACCCAAAATGGCCGACTTCAAAATGGCCGCCATGGTCACCAGTCACCACTCATCTTGAAGTTTTTCCCCTCCCACATACTAATGTGCAGCAAACAGGAAGTTGATATCACCAACCATTCCCATTTTATTTAGGTGCATCCATATAAATGGCCCACCCTGTATATTCTATATTATATTACATGAACAAATATATTTATTCTCATTTTTTGAACTTTCATTTAGTTATTATGACCATGGTGTTTCCTTTTTTACTGAATCCATAATGAATATATTAGTGTGACACCCAGTCAGGGTTGGCGGATTGCACTAAATAAAATCTATATATGTAAAATTGAATGTATGTGTGTATCACCTACCAATCACGAAGCATCTTTCATTTCACCAGAGCTGTTTAAAAGAAGCTGAGCTGTGATTTTTTGCTATGAGCAACAGTTTTCCCTGCAGACACTGACCGGGTGGGAGAAATCTAGCATCCCTGGGAACATAAACTCCCAGCCATTGTCTGCCCCCCATAAAGGAGCAGAGAGCACATGACAGAAATGAATCATCCCCTCCCGTGCTCATATACCCATTCCACATCCTCCATCCCATAGGCACATCTTCCCTCTTAAAGTGATCTCCAGTATGGAAGGTGGGAAAATCCCTCAGCACTCTGATTATGACCCCAGGCTTCTATTAAAGGGGTCATTGGTATGGAAGTCAGGGCAAATCCATCCAGTGCTTTGCTTTTGACCCCAGGCCTCCCTTAAAGGGATCCCCGGTATGGAAGTTAGGACCATTTCACTCAGAGCTGTGGTTCTGACACAATTATATAAATAGATTCAACAGTTTGAGAATTTTCTTTACTACTGTATATGTTACAAATTGATCTTACTTTACCTTTCCCTGTTATCCACAGTTATTTACATACTGCATATTTAATCAGATCCTATTAACTCTAGGGAGTAGAACCTAATCTTCCTAATTTATATTGTGATTTTAAAGAAAGTTAAATAACCCATTAGTATTGTATTGTTTTGAAGAGTGGAAGGAAATTAGAGTCCCCATAATAAAATAATAGAATGATGGTGCTCTGGTTAAATTTGAACCTGCAAAGCAAAACATAATAGCAGAAGACACCAGTGAAACTTTAACTCCTTCATATGATGGCCATTTTCCATTTTTTCATTTTTGTTTTTTCCTCACTTCTTCCAAAAGCCATGCATTTTTAATTTTCCCATCAATGTAGCTGTGTGAGGGATTATTTTTGGAGGGATGAGTTATACTTTTGAAT
This sequence comes from Dendrobates tinctorius, assembly GCF_039654945.1. NCBI lineage: Eukaryota > Metazoa > Chordata > Amphibia > Anura > Dendrobatidae > Dendrobates > Dendrobates tinctorius. The sequence continues at coordinate 2,962,754 of NW_027361833.1, forward strand.
AACACCATTCATTGTACCACATAGTGTACTGGAAAGCAAAAATTCCAAGTGCAGCAAAATTGCAAAAACAGCACAATACCATAATTGCTTCGTCTTATTTATCCTTTTCACTATATGGTCAAACTGACCTGACAATATGACATTTTAAATTTTTCGGGGTAAGGGGCTGCATGAAGGCTTATTTTTTGTGCCTTCAGCTGACATTTTTACTGATCCGACTTTGGGGTAGATAGGACGTTGTGGTCAGCTCTTATTGCATTTTATTGCAATGTTACGGCTGCCAAATAGCTTAACTTTGGAGTTTTGATTTTTTACTGTTGGCCTGTTTATCAATCAGATTAATTGACTTTACATTTTGATAGATCAGACTTTTACGAATGCAGCATACCAAATATGTGTAATTTTTATTTTATCTTATTTTTAATGGGACAAATGGGCGAGATTAGTACTTTTGTGCTTTTTTTTATATTTTCAAAAACTTTTTTTCCACTTTTTACTTTATTTAGTAGTCCTCTTAGGGGTCTCAAAGCTGCAATTGTCTGACTGCTTGTGCTATACATAGCAGTGAATTAGCACTGCTTTATACAACTAAAATCACAATCTCTTACAAATGGCAGCCACGGGCTTGCTTTCACAGGAAGATTGTAATGATCGGCTGGTGAGCACGCATCAAAAGGCAGGGACACGACATATTACATACATATACATCAAATATTGTGAAGGGGTTAAACTTCTCTAAATAACATCTACTTGGTTCAACTAACCAACCATCCAACTAACCAGTAAGCCAACCAACTAGACAACCATCTACGTTGTCTTATTTTTTTCACAGTCACATTTATGATGTTCATGAAATGAAAATGTATTAGGTGTACGTACCCTCAATTACGTGTGCTAATTTGGGAAATCATAAAGACTCATAATTAACGCTAAATAACGTGAGAATTTCTAATGTCAACAATAAGACTAAGGGAATTACCGAGAAAAAAAAAGCAGCCAACAGAGTTTTGTTTTAATGTAGTTGTTAGCAAATATCATAAACAAACCAATTTAATTACTGCACTTTATGGGGCTTAACTGTAAGCGTTTATTAATACAAACTAAATGTTCATTACGAATTTCTGTAGAAATGATAAAATATCATGTAAGAAATGAATCATTTGCATGGATCATTAATTCCTCTATTTTCATGTAATTGAATTTGTCAGTAGTACCCTCTCTAACTGAAAACCAGTCATAACCACTAAATTAAATAATAATTAAAGAAACAAGTATTCACAGAGTAGCTTGTAAGCTAAGGTGCCATTTAACTATCACACAGCAATTTAATGTAAATTGCAGTCCATATACAGTATGTGTTGTTCTGAAAATTGTGCATACTGTGATTCATATGTTTTAGTTAACAAGCATATTGAATATTTCACAGTGGACATGTGCATTGCAGACAAACTATGGTAAGTAAGTATTGAAGCAAACATATAAAAGTAAAATGCTGAGTTGCGGAAGTGTGCCATGAGTTTTATCTAGTATTACTAGAGGTATATATATTTCAAAGTTTTAAACCGTTCATCGTGTATATGTTTTATATGTTCCATTTAGAATACACATATAACATTTTCAAAACCATCCTAAGGTGTTTTTTTAAAATACAAATATAATACCTAAACTTCAGTGATTAAACTGGAGCACACATCATTTGGAGCATTCTTCTGATATAGTTGATAAGAATCAGGTGCTCCAATTCTTAAGAGGATAGGGATTATAATTTTTGCCTAATTTTGAATTCTGCTGAACCGATTTGGCATTAGCTCTCTATTGGGATGTATAAGTGAATTAATCTGCCAGGGTTAAAGATTGCTTTCAGTGTTTGTCTTACCTCTAGTGGCTGGAAACAGGAACCTTTTATGTCCCCTGGAGCGCTACTTGGGGTTTGGATGGGCTTATTGCCCTAACCCCACACTCCCTTTTGACCCAGGCATATCATCAACAACTTAGAGCTTTATTCTTAAAATGCATAGTGTAACCATCACTTCTAATGAGCAGTAGCTCAGACCTCCTCTGACATGCTTGCTAAGGATTATATAAGCATATCAGCGTATTTTTGCCAGCAAAATCATCTTGTGAATTTCATAAATGGTTTGGGTGAATATAGCAAAAAAGAAGACTTTCAAAAAAATATCATAACTCACAACCAGAAAATAACGGTTTTTATTTAAGGAATCACCAAAAAAAATGCCAAAACTGTTGCAAAGTCTGTCAGAGACTGTTAGCTCAAAAATAGACAGGCTTGGTGCTAGCTTCTCCATCTTTCATATCTCAGAGGAAACCTTGGCCTTCACTCTTAACCCCTTCATGACCCAGCCTATTTTGACCTTAATGACATTGCAATTTTTTGCAATTCTGACCAGTGTCCCTTTATGAGCCTATAACTCAGGAACACTTCAACGAATCTTAGCGATTCTAAGACTGTTTTTTTCGTGACATATTGGGCTTCAAGTTAGTGGTAAATTTAGGTCGATAATTTTTGCATTTAAATGTAAAAAAACAAAAATTTTCAAAGTTGCAATTTTTATTCTGTTAAACCAGGGAGTTATGTGACACAAAATAGTTAATAAATAACATTTCCCACATGTCTACTTTACATCAGCACAATTTTGGAAACAAATTTTTTTTTAGTTAGGAAGTTATAAGGGTTAAAAGTTGACCAGCGATTTCTCATTTTGACAACAAAATTTACAAAACCATTTTTTTTTAGGGACCACCTCATATTTGAAGTTACTTTGAGGGGTCTACAAGGCAGAAAATACCCAAAAGTGACACCATTCTTAAAATTGCACCCCTCAAGCTACTCAAAACTACATTCAAGAAGATTATTAACCCTTCAGGTGCTTCACAGGAACTAAAGCAACGTGGAAGGAAAAAATGGACATTTTAATTTTTCCAACAAAAAGTTTCCTTTAGCATCAATTTTTTAATTTTCACATGGGCAACAGGATAAAAAGGATCCTAATATTTGTTGAGCAATTTCTCCTGAGTACACCGATACCTCATATGTGGTCATAAACTACTGTTTGGGCACATGGCAGGGTCTGGAAGGGAAGGAGAGCCATTTTGAATTATTGAAAGGAAAAAATGCTGGAATATTTAGCGGTTGCAATGTTGCATTTGGAGAGTCCCTGTGTGCCTAAACATTGGAGCTCCCCCACCAGTGTCCTGAGTACGCTGGTATCCCATATGTGGGGGTAACCACTGTTTGGGTACACGTCGGGGTTTGGAAGGGAAGTAGTGACGACTTGAAATGCAGACTTTGATGGAATGGTCTGCGGGCATCACGTTACGTTTGCAGAGCCCCTGAGGTGCCTAAACAGTTGAAACCCGCACAAGTGACCCCATTTTGGAAACTAGACCCCCAGTGAACTTAACTAGATGTGTGGTGAACACTTTGAACCCCCAAGTGCTTCACAGAAGTTTATAACACAGAGCCGTGAAAATAAAAAAAATCATTTTTTTTCCTCAAAAAATGATTTTTCATCTCACAATTTTTTATTTTCACAAGGGTATCAGGAGAAATTGGACACTAAAATTTGTTGTCCTGTTTGTCCTGAGTACACTGGTACCCCATATTTAATTAACAGAGACCTGCCACCTGATATTGAGGAAGAGGAGTGGACATCTCGAGTCTCAGACTGGATTTAAGACAGCCGACTCCCTATTCCCATGCTGGTGATTTTTTCCTGCCTCCTGAGGTCTTAGTTTCCAGCTCAGTTCCTCCTTCTCAAGCTAAGTTGTCTTTGCTAATTTTCTCCTTTGATTTGGTTTGGTCTATTCAGTTTTTTGTGTGGTCAGCCAGCCCTGGCTGGGGCTGTGCTGAATTTCCACTCTTATGTCTCTGTATGTGCCAGTTTGCTTTATGTCCCTTATTAGATTGGCCTCTTTTTGCTCTGTTCTCAGAATATGCCAGAGTGCTGATATAGTGGGAGAAGTCTAGCGACTTCAGGGTATTTTTTGCTATCAGAAGTGTTGGACATTTTTGCAGGGTTTTTTGGTGTGATTGCAGACAGTATCTTTCCTTTCCTGTTCTTTCTAGCTAGTGTGGGCCCCATCATTTGCTCAGCCTATTTTCCTACCTGTGTTTGTGTTTTCATCTTGTCTCACCATCAATACATGTGTGGGGGCTGTCTATTCCTTTGGGGTCTGCTCTGGGGCAGTTTTAGATTTTCCCTTTTCTTGCTTTAGGCTTATTTAGTCCTCCGGCTGTGACGAGGCGTCTAGAATCATCGTAGGTACGTTCCACGGCTGCTGTTAGTTGTGTGGTTAGGATCAGGGGTCTGCAATCCGCATAGTTACCAACCTCTCTGGTTTTTGTGACTTGGCTTGGTCTTGTTTTCCTCCTCGGTGACCCATTCATAACAGAATCACCAGCCATACCGCAGATTCTAGGGTACTCAAAAGCAGGGAAAATTGTTAAAGAAAAAAAAAAATCAGAAAAAAAAGTGTCAGAATATTTTTTTAATATGTATTTTTTCCTCTTTTTCTCTGGGGCCGTAGGAAGATTTTTTCTCTAATGGAGAGTAAGCAATTGTCTGATCGTGTGGAGCAGCTTGCTGCTGAAGTGAGGGGAATTTGCGCCTATCTCGCTCAGTCACATGCTATTGAACCAAAGATCCCTACTCCTGACAATCCTAAGTGACAATCCTCAGGATTGGGCTTTTTCTCTGACACCTGAAAATCCTATTCTGACTAATGTGGATGCATTTTTTCAAGCCTTGGGGTTGTTGCATGATGAACCTAATGCTATTGATTAGAGTTGAGAGACTTTGGTCGGATCGGGTTTCGTGAAACCCGACTGAAACAAAATTTGATTCAGATGAAACTGGTCCGACTAGGGCAAAAAAAGTTGGAGTTTCGTCCGAAACCCGACCCCAATGTAAGTCAATGGGGAATAAAAGTCGACATTGAGTTGATGAATGTCATCCTCTCAATGCCGACTTTTATTCCTCATTGACTTGCATTGGGGTCGGGTTTCGGACGAAACTCCGACTTTTTTTGCCCTAGTCAGACCAGTTTCATCTGAAACAAATTTTGTTTCAGTCGGGTTTCACGAAACCCGATCCGACCAAAGTCGCTCAACTCTACTATTGATCATGCTGAGAAAACCCTATTGGCATTGAACCAGGGTCAGGTTTCTGCAGAGTTATACTGTCAATAATTCCGAAAGTGGGTGGTCCTTACTACATGGAATGACGGTGCATTGGCAGCTCTCTTTCGTAAGGGTTTATCAGAGACCGTAAAAGATATGATGGCGGGATTTCCTGTTCCCTCTGGTCTTGATGATTCTATGTCATTAGCCATTCAAGTTGATCGGCGGTTACGTGAACGTAAAACTACACAAGAGGCATTGCCACCTTTTGAACAAACGTCTGAACTTATGCAATGTGATTTTTGGGTTAGGTTAGGTTAGGTTTTGCTAATTTCTATTGTAAAGTTATATCTAATTTTTCTGGTATTGTCAAACCACTGACTGATCTGACCAAGAAGGGCGCTGATGTGCTGAATTGGTCTCCAGAGGCTGTCTCTGCATTTGAGGAGCTTAAGCGGAGATTCACTTCTGCTCCGGTTTTACGGCGATCTGATGTCTCACTTCCATTTCAGGTGGAGGTAAGTGTTTCTGAGATTGGTGCAGGAGCTGTTTTATCCCAAAAAGATCCTGTGACTTCTAAAATGAATCCCTGTGCCTTCTTTTCTCAAAAGTTCTCCCCATCTGAACGCAACTATGATGTGGGGAATCGGGAATTGTTCGCCATGAAATAGGCATTTGAAGAGTGGAAACATTGATTGGAGGGAGCTAGACATCAAGTTGTGGTCCTCACTGACCACAAGAATTTGATTTATCTGGTGTCGGCCAAATGCTTGAATCCTAGACAGGCTAGGTGGGCCTTGTTTTTCACGCATTTTAATTTTGTGGTCTCTTTTCTTCCTGGCAATAAGAATGTTAAGGCAGATGCCCTTTCTAGGAGTTTCTTTGCTGATTCTCTTATTGTGACCGAGCCTACTACCATCCTAGCTGAGGGGGTAGTTCTGTCTGCCATTTCGCCCAATTTGAGATGCGCCCTGGAGGAATTTCAGGATGATAAATCTGAGCGTTGTCCTATGGGAAAATTGTATGTTCCTGACCAGTGGAGGAAGAGAGTGATGTCTGAAGTTCATTGCTCCGCATTGGCTGGTCATCCAGGTATTTTTGGTACCTGACATTGGGAGTCGGTCTTTTTGGTGGCCTGCCTTATCTCGTGATGTCAGGAATTTTGTGCAGTCCTGTGGGACTTGTTCTCGGTCTAAACCCTGTTCTCGTTCTAGTGGGTTGTTTATGCCCCTGTCGGTGCCCAAGAGGCCATGGACCCATTTCTCAATGGATTTTATTTCTGATCTTCCTGTTTCTCAGAGAATGACTGTTATCTGGGTGATTTGTGATAGATTTTCTAAGATGGTCCATCTTGTACCACTCCCAAAGTTGCCATCTTCCTCAGAGTTGGTGCCCTTGTTTTTACAACAGGTGGTTCAGTTGCATGGGATTCCTGAGAATATTGTGTCGGACAGAGGAGTCCAGTTGTTTCCAGATTCTGGAAAGCCCTTTGTTCCAATCTGGGAATTCAGTTATCTTTCTCCTCTGCGTTTCGTCCTCAGACCAATGGACACACTGAGAGAACATGCCAAACATTGGAGTCCTATTTGAGATGTTTTATATCTACTGATCAGGATGACTGGGTCTCATTTTTGCCAATGGCCGAATTTGCGCTAAACAATAGAGCTAGTTCTGCCACTTTGTTGTCGCCCTTTTTCTGTAACTTTGGGTTTCATCCTCAATTTTCTTCAGGGCAAGTGAAATCTTCAGCCTGCCCAGGTGTGGACACTGTGGTAGAGAGAATGCAGCAGATTTGGGACCAAGTGGTGGATAAGTTGTCACTCTCTCAGGAAAAGGCCCAGCGGTTTTCCAACCGGCATAGGACCATTGGTCCCTGGTTTAATGTGGGTGATATAGTTTGATTGTCGTCAAAGAATATCTCTATGAAGGTTGCGTCTCCAAAGTTTAAGCCAAGATTTATTGGACCTTATAGGATTTTGGAGATTCTTAATCCTGTTTCTTTTCGATTGGCTCTTCCAGTTACGTTTAAGATCCATAACGTATTTCACAAATCTCTGTTGAAGAGGTTTGTTGAGCCAGTAGTTCCTGTAGCGGCGCCTCCTGACCCTATATTGGTTGAAGGCAATGTGGAATATGAGGTAGAGAATATATTGAATTCTCGTTTGGCTAGACGGAGACTCCAGTATTTGGGCAAATGGAAGGGTTATGGCCAGGAGAATAATTCTTGGGTCTCTGCCTCTGACATTCATGCCAATAGATTGGTTCTTGCTTTTCACCAGGCCTATCATGACCGGCCTGGTGGCGTGGATGAGGGTTCGGTGACCCCTCCTCAAGGGGGGGTACTGTTGTGAACTCATTTTCTGGTCTGCCTCTGGTTTCTGGTGAGGGAGCTGGTTGTGCTGACAGAGGAGTTGTGAGTTCTCGTTCCGTGCTCCCTCTGGTGGTGGCAGGATGTAGTGAAGCTGATTTATTTAACAGAGACTTGCCACCTGATAATGAGGAAGAGGAGCGGACATCTGGAGTCTCAGACTGGATTTAAGACAGCCGACTCCCTATTCCAATGCTGGTGATTTTTTCCTGCCTCCTGAGGTCTTAGTTTCCAGCTCAGTTCCTCCTTCTGAAGCTAAGTTGTCTTTGCTAATTTTCTCATTTGATTTGGTTTGGTCTATTCAGCTTTTTGTGTGGTCAGCCAGCCCTGGGTGGGGCTGTGCTGAATTTCCACTCTTATGTCACTGTATGTGCCAGTTTGCTTTTTGTCCCTAGATTGGCCTCTTTTTGCTCTGTTCTCAGAATATGCCAGAGTGCTGATATAGTGGGAAGTCTAGTGACTTCAGGGTAGTTTTTGCTATCAGAAGTGTAGGTACACTCCACGGCTGCTGTTAGTTGTGTGGTTAGGATCAGGGGTCTGCAATCTGCGTAGTTACCAACCTCTCTGGTTTTCTGTGACTTGGCTTGGTCTTGTTTTCCTCCTCGGTGACCCACTCATAACAAGAAACCCCCCACAAGTGACCCCATTTTGGAAATTAGACCCCCCAAGGAACTTATCTAGATGTGTGGTGAGCACTTTCAACCCCCAAGTGCTTCACAGACGTTTATAACACAGAGCCGTGAAAATAAAAAATCTTTTTTTTTCACAAAAATAATTTTTTAACCCCCAATTTTTTTTCCCAAGGGTAACAGGAGAAACTAGACCCCCAACATTGTTGTGCAATTTTTCCTGAGTACACTGATACCCTATATGTTGGGGTAAACGAGTGTTTGGGCACACGTCAGGGCTTGGAAGGTAGGGAGCAATGTTTGACTTTTTGAATGCAAAAATGGCTGGAATGAATGGTGGCGGCATGTCGCGTTTGGAGACCCCCTGATGTGCCTAAACAGTGGAAACCCATAAATTCTAACTTCATCCCTAACTCCAACGCACCCCTAACCACATCCCTAACCTCAAGACATCCCTAACCCTAATCCCAACCCTAACCATAACCCTGACCACAAGCGCAACCCTAATCCCAACCCTAACCATAACCCTAACCCCAACACACCCTTAACTCTAATCTTAATCCTAATCCCAACCCTAACCCTAATTCTAACCCTAACCCTAACCCTTATTCTCACCCTAATTCTAACCCTAACTCTAATTCTAACCCTAACCCCAATGGAAAAATAAAAATAAATATATTTTATTTATTTTATTATTTTTCCCTACCTATGGGGGGCTTATTTACTTTTTTTATTTTGATCACTGTGATAGGGTCTATCACAATGATCAAAATGTACCTGTGATGAATGAATTAATCTGCCGGCTGGCAGATTCAGCGGGCGCACTGCGCATGCGCCCACTATTTTGGAAGATGGAGGCGCCCATCACTGATGGCAGCGGGACACCGGGAGGGAAAGTGGGCCTCAAAATGTACCGGGGGTGGGGGGGTGATCGGAAGGCAGGGGGGAGCCAAGGGAAGAGGAAGGGAGCAGATACTGATGGTGGCAGCAGATCGCCACCATCAGTCGGTGGCGGGGGCAGATCGCCACTGTCAGTTATGGGGGGGTCAGATTAGTGTCTCCATTTCAGCATCGGCCATGGCTGGATTGTAATATTTCACCAAGTTTCATTGGCGAAATGTTACTATCGCTCTCATTGGCTGTTTCACTTTCAACAGCCAATCAGAGCGATCGTAGCCACGGGGGCAAAGCCACCCCCCTGGGGTGAAGCACAAAGCCTCCTGTGCCTGTTGGTCGGGTGACCTTTCATTGACCCCAGTCATCCGACCTGCAGAAGTGCGATTTTTACCATGACGCCTACGTAGGCGTCATGGCTCATAATGGCAAAGGTTTTCATGATGCCTACGTATGCATCATGGGTTGAGAAGGGGTTAAACCCAAATACAGGATCTGAATTATTGACACTTTTCTGTGCACCACTCCTTTTGTCAATTTTTTTATCCTTTTTCACCTTTTTTCTCCTTTTTTCATTTTTTCAACATTATTACGCAGTCTCAAGAATATCCCCGTATTTTGCACCATCCATCTTCCCCTTGACTTGCACCATTTTCCCTGTCCTTACTGCTGAAAAACAGCTCCACAGCAAGATTTTGCCACCACCATGTTTAATTTTGGGATTGGTGTTCTTGGAGTGATGAGTTGTGTTAGTTTGGCACCAGTCATAGTGATTTTCACCCATTTTTTTTTACCTATTTTGTTACATTACAACGTGTGTTTAAATTATTTTTGTAATCCGATTTACGTGTGATGCATTAGCATTAATTAATCTAAGTTGGTGAAGGGAAGTGATAAAAATATAGGCATAAACTAAATTTATGGAATCAAATAACTAAAAATTGACATGTACATATGCATTCATCCTTTTTTCTATGAAACCCATTAAAATTTCTGGTGCAAGCAATCACTTTCATAAGTCACCTGCTTAGTTAAAGTTGTCCACCTGTGTGCTATCCAAGTGTCACATGGTCTGTCAGTATATACACACCTTTTCTGAAAGGCCAAATTGACTGCTACACCAGTAAGCAAGAGGCACCACTAACCAAAAACACCATGAAGACCAAAAAAATCTCCAAACAAGTCAGGGACAAAGTTGTTGAGAAGTACAAGTTAAAGTTGGGTTATACAAAAATATCCCTGATGATATTCAAAAGCACCATCAAATGAATTATCATCAAATGGAAAGAACATGGTAACAATAAAAACTTTGCTAGAGAAGGTCACAAAAAATTTCAGCCTGGGCAAGGAGGGCATTAATCAGAGAGGCAGCACAGAGACCCAAGGTAACCCAGAATGAGCTGCAGAGTTCCCAAACAGAGACTGGTGTATATGTTCATATGACAACAATAAGCCATACATTCCATAAAGCTTGACTTTATGGAATAGTGGACAATAAAAGTCTTTATTTACATTTAAAAAGTGTATGGCTCCTTTTGACTTTGCCAAAAGACATGTGGGAGACTCCTCAAATGTATGGAGGAAGTAGCTGTGGTCAGATGAGACCACAATTGAACTTTGTGGCCACCAATATAAACGCTATGTCTGGCAACAAACCAACATAGGTCAACACCCTAAGAACACCATCAACACAGTGAAACATGGTGGTAGCGGCATCATGCTCTGGGGCTGTTTTTTGGAAGTAAGGACAAGGTAAATAGTCCAAGTTGAGGAGAAGACAGATGGTGCGAAATACAGGGAAATTTTTGAGCAAAACCTGTTTCAGTGATTTGAGACTAGGATGGAGGTTCACCTTGCAACAAGACCATAATGAGCCAATGCATACTGCTAAAGCAACACTACAGTGGTTTAAGGGGAAAATTGTAAATGTGGACTAGTTGCACCTTAATCCAAATGAAAATTTGTGGTCAGACTTGAAGATTCCTGTTTACCAGAGGAAATCATCTAACTTGAAATACAGTGGGTACAGAAAGTTTTTAGACCCCTTTAAATTTTTCACTCTTTGTTTCATTGCACCCATTTGGTAAATTCAAAAGAGTTCATTCTCATTAATGTACACTATGCACCCCATCTTGACTGAAAAAAACAGAAATGTAAACATTTTTGCAAATGTATTAAAAAAAGAAAAACTAAAATTTCACATGATCATAAGTATTCAGACCCTTTGCTCAGTATTGAATAGAAGCACCCTTTCACCTTGTACAGCCATGAGTCTTCTTGCGAATGATGCAACAAGTTTTTCACTCCTGTACTTTAGGATCCTCTGCTATTCTTCCTTGTAGATCCTCTCCAGTTCTGTTAGGTTGAATGGTGAACGTTGGTGGACAGCCATTTTCAGGTCTCTCCAGAGATGCTCAATTGGGTTTACATCAGGGCTCTGGCTGGGCCAGTCAAGAATGGTCACAGAGTTGTTCTGAAGCCACTCCTTTGTTATTTTAGCTTTGTGCTTAGGGTCATTGTCTTGTTGGAAGGTGAACCTTCAGCCAAGTCTGAGGTTCAGAGCACTCTGGAATAGTTTTTCATCCAGGATATCTCTGTATTTGGCTGCATTCATGTTTCCTTCAATTGCAACCAGTTGTCCTGTCCCTGCAGCTGAAAAACACCCCCATAGCATGATGCTGCCACCACCATGTTTCACTGTTGGGATTGTATTGAGCAGGTGATGAGCAGTGCCTGGTTTTCTCCATACATACTGCTTAGAATTATCACCAAAACATTTTATCTTCGTCTCATCAGATTAGAAAATCTTATTTCTCATAGTCTTGAAGTCCTTCATATGATTTTTAGCAAGCTCTCTGTGGGCTTTCATATGTCTGGTACTGAGGAGAGGCTTCTGTCGGGCCACTCTGCCATTAAGGCCCAACTGGTGGAGAGCTGCAGTGATAGTTGACTTTGTGGAACTTTCTCCCATCTCCCTACTTTTTCAGTGGAGCCCATCCACAGTGATCTTTAGGTTCTTCTTTACCTCTCTCACCAAGGCTCTTCTCTCACAATTGCTCAGCTTGTCTGGATTGCCAGGTCTAGGAAGACTTCTGGTGGTCCCAAACTTCTTCCATTTACCACTTTGCTCTTAAGAACCTTGAGTACAGCAGAAATTCTTTTTTAACCTTGGCCAGATTTGTGCCTTGCCACAATTCTTCCTCTGAGCTTATTGGCCAGTTCCTTTGACCTCATGATTCTCATTTGGTCTAACATGCACTGTGATGTCTTTTAAATAGGTGTATCCCTTTCCAAATCAAGTCCTAACAATTTAATTAAACACATAAACCATATGGATGGGTAACAAAACACAGTGACCGATGGTATAGACACACGTGCCCAAAAGAGGAGGGAATGATTAAGTGTGAACAGGTTCAGTGTTAAAGAAGCAGATATACCATATAGAAGAAAAAACACTACTAGAACCAAAAAGTAGTTATAAAAGATTATATTTATTATCAATAGTTAAAACATAATTCATTGCAAAATACAAGATACAAAGTATAAACCAAAGAAAGGGTAAACCGACAATGAACGTCACCAACTGAGTGTACCCGCAAGTAGGCGGTAAGTAATATAAGCCCAAGAATGCCAGTAATAAATGAGAGTTCACAAAAATGCCAACAATAATCTGTGAAACAACACCTGAGTGTAAATAATTACAAAAGCACCAGTGAGCTAAATAAAAAAAACAGTAATAAGGCAGTGAGCATAAGATGACCAATAATTACATCAGACCTGCGGTGCCACAACCCCTATGCACGTTTCGTCTGAGTGCCTTCTTCCGATTGAGTCAAATTAATTAAACACAACTGGACTCCAATGAAGGAGTAGAACCATCTCAAGGAGGATCACAAGGAAATAGACAGTATGTGGCTTAAATATGAGTGCCAGAGCAAAGGGTCTGAATACTTATGACCATGTGATATTTCAGTTTTTCTTATTTATTAAACTTGCAAACATTTCTACATTTTCATTTTTTTCAGTCAAGTTGGGGTGCAGAATGTTCATTAATGAGAAAAAAATGAATTTTTTTGAATTTACCAAATGGCTGTAATGAAACAGAGTGAAAACTTTAAAGGGGTCTGAATACTTTCCATACCCACTGTAGCTGGGGAAGTTTTATTTTCAGGGATGGGGAAAAATCCCAATGGCAAGATGAATAAAGCTCATAGAGACTTATCCAAAGCGACTTGCAGCTGTAATTGCCGCAAAACGAGGCTCAAAGAGCACTGATTTTAGAGGGGTGAATTCTTATGTACACTGAAGTTTTCAGTTATTTTGTAGTTTGCTTCACAATAAAAGGAAAACTAAATGTTCACAATTGCATGCATGTTCTTTACATGAACTGATGCAAACCTTAAAAAAACAGTGAATTTCCAGGTTCTTAGGTAGCAAAACATGAAAAATGCCAAAGGGGTTGATACTTTTGCAAGCCACTGTACATGTGTTTGAATGGCCCCTTAGAAGTCCAAGCCTAAATCCCACTGAGAATCTGTGTCAAGACTTGAAAATTACTGTTCACAGACAAGACACTCTCCATCTAATCCAATCTAGAGCTAGTTTGCAAAAAGGAATGGACAAAGATTTCAGCCTCTTGATGCTCAAAGTTGGTAGAGACATACTCTCAAAAACTTGCAACAGTAATTGCAGTAAAAGATGGTCCTACAAATTATTTACTTCGAGGGGCTAAATACAAATGCACGTCACAATGTTTTTATTTATAGTTTTGAACTATTTAGAAAACTGTGTATCATTTCCTATACACTTTACAAATACCTGTTAATTATTTTTGGCAAATCATCACATAAAATCCTAATAAAGGACATTTAAAGGGAAGGTGCCATCCAAAAAAATTTTTTTTCAGCAATTGAAAAAATGTAAAGAGTTAATGTTTACATTTTCTTAAAAAATATTATCATTTGTTTTTAATTTTGCAAAATATGAAAAATAATTTTAAAAAGTTTGGCATTTCCACTTGTTAACACTAGGGGGAGCAGCTACTGAAATTTGGCACAAAAACCTATGACATCTAGGAACACAGTGAGCAGCCATTTTGATGGGGCCTGCAAAGTTACTGACTGTCTTTGCATGTAAACTCTGGATCAGAACGGCCATCAATCAGCCTGATCCAGACTTTGCAGGCAAAGACCCCATTCCCCTCCTCAGATCCTGTCCTGGCGATGTGTGAAAGCGAGGCGACAGGCGCAGTCCGGGGTGACGCTGGGAAACAGGATGGGGGAAATGTAGCCATACAGTAACGATAAAAATGAGACCCCTCTCTTCAGCTGCCTCACCAGCCCTCCCCTGACTGCACCTATTACCCCTGACCCGTGTGCAGGTGCTCAGCCAGAACCACCCTAGAATGGGTCCCCTTTTAGCAGATAATACTGCCATAGTGTTCTCACATAATACCGCCATATAGATCATACACAATACCACCATGTAGATCACACATAAAACCAGCAGGGCGACAGCAGCACAGAGTATTTCAGGAGAGCAGTATCACACAGGAGAGGATTAGATACACGGCTCAGCAGACAGTATCACACGGGAGAGGATAAGATACACAGCTCAGCAGACAGTATCACACGGGAGAGGATTAGATACACGGCTCAGCAGTCAGTATCACACAGGAGAGGATTAGATACACGGCTCAGCAGACAGTATCACACGGGAGAGGATTAGATACATGGCTCAGCAGGCAGCATCACACAGGAGAGGATTAGATACACAGCTCAGCAGTCAGTATCACACAGGAGAGGATTAGATACACGGCTCAGCAGTCAGTATCACACAGGAGAGGATTAGATACACAGCTCAGCAGTCAGTATCACACAGGAGAGGATTAGATACACGGCTCAGCAGTCAGTATCACACAGGAGAGGATTAGATACACGGCTCAGCAGACAGTATCACACGGGAGAGGATTAGATACACGGCTCAGCAGTCAGTATCACACAGGAGAGGATTAGATACACGGCTCAGCAGACAGTATCACACAGGAGAGGATTAGATACATGGTTCAGCAGTCAGTATCACACAGGATAGGATTAGATGCACGGCTCAGCAGTCAGTATCACACAGGATAGGATTAGATACACGGCTCAGCAGTCAGTATCACACAGGATAGGATTAGATACACGGCTCAGCAGTCAGTATCACACAGGAGAGGATTAGATACACGGCTCAGCAGACAGTATCACACGGGAGAGGATTAGATACACGGCTCAGCAGTCAGTATCACACAGGAGAGGATTAGATACACGGCTCAGCAGACAGTATCACACAGGAGAGGATTAGATACATGGTTCAGCAGTCAGTATCACACAGGATAGGATTAGATGCACGGCTCAGCAGTCAGTATCACACAGGATAGGATTAGATACACGGCTCAGCAGTCAGTATCACACAGGATAGGATTAGATACACGGCTCAGCAGTCAGTATCACACAGGGGAGGATTAGATACACAGCTCAGCAGTCAGTATCACACAGGATAGGATTAGATACACGGCTCCGCAGACAGTATCACACAGGAGAGGATTAGATACACGGCTCAGCAGTCAGTATCACACAGGATAGGATTAGATACACGGCTCAGCAGTCAGTATCACACAGGAGAGGATTAGATACACGGCTCAGCAGACAGTATCACACAGGATAGGATTAGATACATGGCTCAGCAGTCAGTATCACACAGAATAGGATTAGATACATGGCTCAGCAGTCAGTATCACACAGGATAGGATTAGATACACGGCTCAGCAGTCAGTATCACACAGGGGAGGATTAGATACACGGCTCAACAGTCAGTATCACACAGGAGAGGATTAGATACACGGCTCAGCAGACAGTATCACACAGGAGAGGATTAGATACACGGCTCAGCAGTCAGTATGACACAGGGGAGGATTAGATACATGGCTCAGCAGTCAGTATCACACAGAAGAGGATTAGATACACGGCTCAGCAGTCAGTATCACACAGGAGAGGATTAGATACACGGCTCAGCAGTCAGTATCACACAGGAGAGGATTGGATACACAGCTCAGCAGTCAGTATCACACAGGAGAGGATTAGATACACGGCTCAGCAGTCAGTATCACACAGGAGAGGATTAGATACACAGCTCTGCAGTCAGTATCACACAGGAGAGGATTAGATACACGGCTCAGCAGTCAGTATGACACAGGGGAGAATTAGATACATGGCTCAGCAGTCAGTATCACACAGGAGAGGATTAGATACATGGCTCAGCAGTCAGTATCACACAAGACAGTATTACAGATATGCCCACACTGGTGAAACTTCCAGCCCCCCCCATACACTAGACTATGGGCTGTATAAGTCACTGTCCTCAGACAGCCATAAAAGCTGTCATAAAAGCAAAGGTGTCAGATTACCGGAGATCACTGGGGCTGTGAGTGAGGAGGCGGAGACAGAGCAGAAGAACACAGTAGAGCAGGAAGCACAGGGCCGAGCCTGGAGTAGGCAGGACAGAGGAGCATAGAGGAAAGTCACCGCACTCACCACTCTCCATCCTCCGGCTCCAGTGAGCGCTTCTCTCCTCTGCTGACCACCTTTCTCCATATCTTCAGCCTCTCCTCACAACAAAGGACCCGTTATGCCACAAGTGGTCCTGTGATAGAGGGTAAGTGGAGCTCAGCAGATAGCACTGGGCTACAGTAAAATGGCGCCCTGCCACACCTACAGCAGTGAATGGTGCAGTCCACAGGGGCGTGCCCAGGTCACTGCTAATGAGGCTGCAATGTGGGGTCGGGAGCCGACCGCAGTGTCCTATGTCCATGGACGGCCATATTTGCAGACTGTATGAGTCCTCCACAGATCTGTAAATCAAGATGGCAGCGCCCAGTGGCTACATTAAAACATTATTACGAACAAACCATAAATCCTGGTTAGTACAACATTTGCTGAAACAACATGTTTTGTTACTTACTCTTTTTTTGCAAATTATATAAAATTGCGGCACCTTCCCTTTAAGCTTGTGAGTGTAACATGAAATAATGTGGAAAAGTTCATGGAGTATGAATACTTTTTCAAGGCACTGTATGTCCATAAATGCTGCTCCATGTGTTAACAGTGCAGTGCACTTTCACGCTTAATGCCAAATCTAGAAAGCAGTCCATTAGTGATGAGCAAGCATGCTCATCACTATTCATTACTCGCTGGAGCCTCAGTATGCTCGGGATGCTCTTTACTCGGCAAGTATTTTTTAATGCTCAAGCGGGAGGTCAAGTCACTGCTCCGCATGTTTGGTGCTTGTAAGACAGCCAATGAACATGTGGGGATTGACTGATAGCCACTGTAATGCCGCAGCCATCTTGGTTGTGGCATTACTATGCTTGGCTGGCCGCATAGCGTCATCAGGTCTGTAAAAAACCAGTGACTCTATGCTCGTCACACTATACCCCGGAAACAGGCAGAGTAGGGAGAGGTGCTGTTGAAAGAGAGACAGAATTGCAGCTGCGTATAGGCAGGGATTAAACCACAATTATATTTCTTTAAAGTACAACAACAGCTCTTTTTAAGGCTAATGATAATCAATAGTAATACTGCTGTTAGCAGCATTTTGAGTGAATTTGTGCTGAAGTGATATTGCAGGACAGTTTAGGGTGAATTGCATGTCCTTTATGCTGCAGCCTGCAACTCATACTAAAACCCTTTCTCAGAGCTAATAGTATTCTTTTTACTCTGAATCCTGCAAATTGTTCTGAGCAAGGAAATATTATACACCATTTTACTGTGGCAGTTGGGCATCAAAAGCATACAGCCAAGACTGTATCTCAAAATCATTGCTATATTTATACTGAAGTGTTATGCATCCATCTGAGGTGTGCAAATTTGCCTGACTTTGTAATACTGCATTTCTTTGGAGCTGTGAAGTTTTATACAGCATTTATCATGCCACAGTTGGGTCTCAAATCCCCCCAAAAAAATAGTTTGTTAAAAAAATCGCATTGCAATATTGATACTGCAGCCTTATATACGTCCATGTAAATTGGACACATTTTCCTGGTATTGTAATACTGCAATTTTTTCAGCAGTGAATTTTTATACACCATTTATCGTTCTACAGTTTGGCCTCAAAACCTTCCCCCCAAAAAAATAAATTGTCTCATATTGATACTGCAGTTTTATACATCCTTCCGAAGTGGGCCCATTTTGCTGATATTGTAACAGCATTTGTTTTGCGTAGTGACATTTTATATGGCATTTATTGTGGTACAGTTGGGCCTCAAAACAATAAAAAAATTGTTTGTTAAATTAATCGCATTACTATATCGATACTGCACTCTTATACATCCATCTGAAGTGGTCACATTTTGCTGGCATTGTAATACTACAATTCTTTTCTGCAGTGAAATTTTATATGACATTTATTGTGATATAGTTAGGTCCAAACCATGCCCCCCCAAAATAAAATTGTTACCATATATACTCATGTATAAGCCGACCCGAGTCTAAGCCGGCCCCCCTAATTTTGCCACAAAAAACTGGGAAAACCTATTGACTCACGTATAAGCCTAGGGTGGATAATGCAGCAGCTACTGGTAAATTTCAAAAATAAAAATAGATACCAATAAAAGTAAAATTAATTGAGACATCAGTAGCTTAAATGTTTTTTAATATCCATATTGAAATAGTAGCCCCATATAATGCTCCATACAGTTCACGATGGCCCCATAAGATGCTCCATACAAAATACACCCCATATAATGCTGCACAAAGGTTAATAATGGCTCCATAAGATGCTCCATAGAATAATATGCCCCATATGCTGCTCCATAAAGGTTATGCCCCATAAAATGCTCCATAGATTATGCCCCATAAGATGCTCCATAGATTATGCCCCATATGTGGCCCCATAAGATGCTCCATAGATTATGCCCCCATAAGATGCTCCATAAGATGATCCATAGATTATGCCGGTGTCACCGCTGGCTCAGGGGCCCGGCACCTGCCATATTCACCTGTCCCTGGTCCATCGCTGCACCTGCTCAGTCAGTGATGCTCAGGCAGCAGAGGGCGCGGCATGCACTAACTTCATCATGGCTCCCTCTGCTGCCTGAACATCACTGACAAAGGACCCTGCAGACAGAGTGGGCACAGCGATGGACCAAGGACAGGTGAATATCGCATATACTTACCCCCTCCTGGCGCAGTCTCTGCAGCCCCTGCATCTCCGGCAGCTATTCTTTCCTTCAGTGGTCACGTGGTACCACTCATTAAAGTCATGAATATGTGCATATTCATGACTTTAATGAGTGGTACCACGTAACCGCTGAAGGAAGGCATGGGAGAAGCAGGAGGGCTGCAGAGATGCGCCGTGGGGGAAGTATGATCTGACACCCCCACTCCCCCTCCCCCACCACCCCCTGGTGTATAAGACTTGCGTATAAGTCAAGAGGGAGACTTTCAGCCCCAAAAATCTCTAGCATTTTCTCATTTAATTGTGACTTTGTATTGTTGCTAATGTTTTAAAAAAAAATGAATAAAAGTCTATTACTTAAATCTTTAAATTCTTACGGAATCAGAACAGACATACATATGCCAATAAAATGTATGATTTTATAATTATAGTAAATTCTTTAGTATAACCACATGAATATTTAATTGAGATTACACTTTACTCAGAATAGTAAATTAAATAAAGTATTTAATTTTAGACTGTAATTTGCATCATTTCATGGCAGCACAATGTCACTGTAGTAATTCTTCATACTTTCCTTTACCATTAGCCTCTCAGTATTCACACATGTGAATAGTGACTTACTGTATATCATACAACAACGACATACACTATAGGTGTCTTAATTTCTACTTTTCAATTTCCCCTTAGCTGTCCAGGGCATAGAGATATGATACATGCAAAACAGAAGTAACTACTTAATTAGGATCAGGGGGCAGTCGATATACATGGTAAAATAATATCAGAAAGATGATTATTTGCCTGAAATCAATGTTCACAGGCAATCCATAAAAAAATGATAAAAAATAGTAATGTTAAGAGTTGTGATCCTTTTGTTCACTGCCCCTCTTTACCCAGCAAACAACTGTAGATTTGGATCCGTTAAAGAAGAGAAAGGGCTATTGGCAAATATCCATTTCACAACATGGAAATCTAAATTGGCTGTGTAAATACAGAATCCAGTGTTGGGTTGTAAGGTTTAGTTTGGAGTTTTGCCAGAGATGTAATGTATTTAGCTGGGAAAAGTGCCTAAAAGTTAATTGAGAGGAAAACACTAATATAAAGATCCTTCCTCCATCACTTCCTCTAATAAAAACATGCAATGTCTTTACATATGGCACTGACAATAGGATAAAATATACTCATGTACATATTTATCTTCACATATGTTTGAAAAGCAAAATTGCTGGTTACTGAGTAATAATAATAATTATTATTATTACTAGCACAAATATAGTTATTATTTTCCATTGACAGTCGATTAAACTACCAGTTCTGTTTTTAACTGCCAGTAAAAGAGTTTTGACATATCAAGCTATTTTATTCCAAGTTTGCCCCCTTAACTTTGCTATAGGAGACGTGAATTTATGAATAATGAGTTTTTGTAATTTAGTAATTCATGATAACTTATTTCCTTTGTTTTTCATTGGAATGCTGCTAAATCTCTTGATTTAATCTAATGTTACTGCATGTCAACAAAATTTAAATGTAATATATTGATTTAGTTATGTACTGTACTTGGTGTTACAATTCCTCATCATTTTATCATAATCTATAAAGCAGATCCATACCATTCCTTGCTCACAGCAGACACCAGTCAAATGTATTTCAGTTTTGCCAGAATTATAGTTGTTGGTTTTCCCTTTTTTTGCTATATGCGGTAAGCAAAAATGTATACTATACGGCATATACCAATGGATGATGGATGCCACTATTTGATTATACAATGGCATCCATTGAAGGTACTTTATCTGACAGGAAATCCACCAGATAGAGATCTCTGATGGACACTGAAAAACACAGTGTGTAAAAAGTTGTAATATTTCTTATAGTTGAGGGTTTGCTGCAACTAATTCCAATATATGTAATTCTCTATGAGAGAAATAGCCTTGAATGCTAATCCATATTATCTAGACTGATGTCTTAATGGGGAAATCTCATAAGAGACAATTCCTCTTACAATGGAACCTCAGTGACGATCAGCGGATCACTCTGGGTACTGTGAGGTAGCGCTGTTATTCACATAGGGGATTCTCGCTTAGCTGCCACAAAACCAGATCCGGCATGGGTTTTCCATACAACCATTATAGTCCATGCGGTTTAATTATTCAGCATAAACCAAAGCAAGCAACATAAAGTTCATATCAGCATAGGGTCCTTGACAGAGCTTCTCTCTGTCCTCCCTGTGGTCACACAGGTTGGCATACACAGGCTCTTCAGCCTCATAGTTATCTCACCCACGTCAGGGTTTCCTCATGGCTGTTTCTCCATGCTGCAGACATCCATTACCTCCATGGAATCATCAGGCACGTGCAGCCATTACACACAGCCACTCCACATGCTGTTAGCCAGGAGACACATCTCCCAGTGGGACCTTTCACAACAGACCAACCAGGTCCCTGCATTCACCACATGTGACCTACCCTGGCCACCTTATATGGTCCGTAGCCATGCCCACCGGGTCACATGGCTATGACCTCATCACAGGTCCTTGAACCATTCACACACACTTTGGAATAGCGTTCTTAAACACATCCCCTGGGTGGGTTTGAAGGTAACTGGGCCCGTCTGTCTCCCCTGCTACCTGGAGACTTCTCCCTGACACATTGAAACAACACCTCAGCGGTATCACTGCTGATCAACACACACATCAGTCTCCATCTCAAGGCCACCCACCTTGAGATAGATAACGGTCATTCAGGACTCTGCCATTCATCCTCTCTCCTAGTACATCCACACAGTGTCCCCTAGTGGACACAGTGGTCACTACACCACATACCTCCCCCCTCTGTTCAAATCTGAAGGGTTGAATACACAGCATAACCCCAGGATCTCGAGACCAGGCACTCACTACACCTTGCCCCACAGGTCGAGAGAACCATCTCCATCTGTCATCCAGCCTCATCTCTACGTTAGGCCTCCCCCCAGCAGTCAGAATATCGGCCCTGATCTTTGGCCCTCCAGTTACAGTCTGTCTGCATCATCAGACACTGTTTAGTCATCACATTCCTTTCTCTGTCTGTTCCATTCCCGAACAGCTCCCTCGGTTGGTGCGGTCATAAGTCTTAGTCAAGCCTACTGTCTGACTTGAGTCTGACTCATTCAGCGTCTCACAGGAACCTCGGTCTCTCAGCTTCGTCCTGCCAATCGAACTACCACTTGCTGACATTTTTCGGCCATCTGCCCTGTCACTTCTTGGAGTAATCATTCGGGTCCTTACATCTTGGGTTGAAGGTGGCCGCCACCTGGTGTTCCGTACCTCTTTATTGATTTGAAGGTCGTGGTCTTGCTCTCTTCCTGGACAGAAGACTCTGGCTTTACCATGGACACTTCCCTCAATACAGTTGACCCGACCAGGTGACTGTCTTCTTCAGTCCTTAGCTCACAAACTTCACAAGAGTTTATCTCTTCATGACCCTTTGCCACAATTGGTACTGGCAGTTCCGTCTTGTTGTCACTCGCGCTCACCCGCGGTAAGTCTTCATCCAACTTCCTCTCCTGCTTAAGATCTCTTACAGTTTCTTTGAGTTCTTCCATCTCTTCCCTAAGGGTCTTGTTCACACTTTGCCAGGTGGACAGGTGACCTCTGAGCTCCAAGACTTCTTTCTCGAGCTCCTCGACCCTGTGCTCGGCCGTTTGTCTCAGGACTCTTTCTCGTTTGACATGTTCTTCTACCTCTTCTCTGAGGGTCTTATTCAGTCCTCGCCACGTTACCATGTGACCTTTGAGCTTAGAGACTTCTTTCTCTAGCTCCTCTAGTCTGTGCTACCTGTCTCTTTCAGAGCCAGTCACCCCCAGAGTCTGAGTCACCCCGACCTGCTGAGCAATCCCTCCAGTTACCCATTAACCGTGCGAATACTCCAGCCGTCTTATTAACCAGGTCAATGTCAGTCCTGTCACGAGATGTCAGGTCCGTCCGTTGGGCCGATGTACCCCTTTTCCCGGTCACTTCTACTTCTGACCTCTCCACGTCAGGAGCCGTCACCATCTAAATATCTGTTAGCCCAACCATAGGAACATCTCCATCCTCGTACCATAGGTCATCAAACACAACAAAGTCCCAGCCCCCCTCCAAGGTATACACTAAGTCTGGTGGTATACCTCCATCTTGGCACTCACTGCCTCCGGGCCCCTCAAACACCACTCTGTCTAGCGCATAGTTCACAGTGACCCCATGCTTACAGCGAACCTGGGCCATTTTCTTGGTCAGACAGAAAGTGAGAGGAGTTCCTAACAGAGTCACCTGTCTCTTTGAGTCCAACCGCCCTGAGATTCCTCTCCGATGCAGCATCACGGTACACACTTGCGGTTCGTCAAGCTCCGGAAAGTATAACCCACATTCTGAAAACACTCTACACGAACACTGCTGTTCCTCTTTTGACACACCGGCCCCTTTCTGGACCACCCCGATTCGGGTCGCCACTCCCCTCTGGGACTCCACCTCTTTTTGGGCTACCACCCCGATTTGGGACTCCCCATGTCCGTTATACCGGTCTTCTCAGACCACAGTTCACACCACACAGTTTATGTCTCTTACGATACCACACAAGTCCTTGTTGGCACCACCACAGCTCCTGCTGTCACCGATCTTCGACACCACCGGCTGCCATTCACACACAGCTGCTGGTGTCACCATCGTAACCACGCCGAGTTACCGGAAGCCGCTTTTCACCTTCTTAACCCCGCCGAGTTACAGGAAGCCGCTTGTCACCTTCTTGACTCCCACTGAGCCACCGCAAGCTGAGTTGAGAAAAGAAAAAAAAACACACCTCACAAAACTCACGTGTCCTGTCTGTGTGCTATTCAGGACGTTCCGTCTCCGCCTGAGACCGTCCAACACACAGGGAGCACCGGGTACTAAACAGGGAGCAGACCATCCTCCCAGGGTTTCCCAACACACCGGCCTCACCAGGTCCAGGGGCTCAGCGGGTGCTCTTCAGGACATCCGTCTCCTCCTGACACTGCCCAACACTTACGCCTCACCTTGTCCATGGTCATACCATGTGCTCCAGCGATCCGATTCTTCTCCCAGAACCTCCCAACACTGACCCTCCAGGACCTTGCTCACTGAACCCTCCATGTACACAGTCTTTCTCACTGACCCAGGTCAGTACAACACGAACACCTGTCTGTTACCTGTGTCAGCCACACAGGTCCTCGGGTGCCTCTTATCCGCAGAGGCACCCTAGCAATTACCAGTCTCTTTCTCACACAACTTTCACAACCGTCAGTCCTCCTTGCTCGTCGTTGCCAGCACTGCAAAATGTGCCTTTTGAAACCGTTGCCCTTAGCAACCAAATTTTGCAGTCCTCTTCCATTGCTCCTAGCAACAAGGCTCCCACACTGCCCATAGCCTTCTCCACCAATTGTGAGGTAGCGCTGTCATTCACATAGGAGATTCTCGCTTAGCCACCACAAAACCAGATCCGGCACGGGATTTCCATAAAACCATTATAGTCCATGCGGTTTATTTATGCAGCATAAACCAAAGCAAGCAACATAAAGTTCATATCAGCATAGCGTCCTTGACAGAGCTTCTCTCTGTCCTCCCTGTGGTCACACAGGTTGGCATACACAGGCTCTTAAGCCTCATAGTTATCTCACCCTCGTCAGGGTTTCCTCATGGCTGTTTCTCCATGTTGCAGACATCCATTCCCTCCAGGGAATCATCAGGCACATGCAGCTATTACACTGCCACTCCACATGCTGTTAGCCAGGAGACACATCTCCCAGCGGGACCTTTCACAACAGACCAACCAGGTCCCTGCATTCACCACATGTGACCTTACATGGTCTGTAGCCATGCCCACCGGGTCACATGGCTATGACCTCATCACAGGTCCTTGAACCATTCACACACACTTTGGAATAGCGTTCTTAAACCCACCCCCTGGGTGGGTTTGTAGGCAACTGGGATTGCCCGTGTCCCCAGTTACCTGGAGACTTCTCCCTGACACATTGAAACAACACCTCAACGGTATCACTGTTGATCAACACACACATCAGTCTCCATCTCAAGGCCACCCAACTTGAGATACATAATGGTCATTCAGGACTCTGCCATTCATCCGCTCTCCTAGGATATCCACACAGCACCCCCTAGTGGACACAGTGGTCACTACACCACAGTACATACTGTATATTATTCCACCAAGAAAACAGAAGGTTTGGGCCAGGAAAACTATGATGGGACAGAATTTTCCCCAGCAATGGTCACTGCAGGGGAATTACAGCATTATATATGGACAGTCAAATGACCAGCCATCCTTGTAAAACATCAGAGTCCACCAGTCTTCCAAAAAGACCAAAACAAGAATCATTCAAACAATGATGATTTCTATTGGGGCCCGTAGTGGTATGATCCGAAGTGAATTTAAGAAATATTTTAAAGTTGGAGACAGCAGGAGATGGCAAGTGTTTAGATTTTCATTTTGAAACGCAGGCAGTCGATGGTTACCCTCAGGCAGCAGACTTTTAACACTAGAGAAAGTGTGAAGCCTTTAGCAGTGATTGATAGATCTGGTAGCGAGATTGTGAGATGGTTGAAAGGTAAAAGAAAAATGTTTTCTTCATGTTGAGCTTGTAAAAAGATGGACATATTGCCACACCCTGTTGTGAATACCATTGCTCGGACTTCTGAGCCGGAGCTCCCTCTGGTGGTTACTGGGAGTAGTGGAGCTGGCCAGGTTGATGGAAGTTTGCCACCTGATGACGATGATTGGGAATCTGGGATTACTGGCTGGAAGCATATAAGTGAGCAGGCTTCCCTTAGTGGTTGTTGGTGATTTCCTCCTTGTGCATTTGGAGTTCTTTTGTCTCCTGCCTGATCTGCATGGTTCAGTTAAGTGATTCTTTTGCTAATCCTTTGCATCTAATCTGGTTGTGCCTTTATTTTGCTTTCTGTTTTGGTGCTAGGGTTCAGCGTACTCCCTGCTGGGGGCAGCGCTGGGCCCCGCTCCATATGTTACAGCTTGTGTCAGTTTGTTCAGTCCCCTGTTATATTAGTATCTTTTGCTTTGCTTCCAGCTTACACCAGAGTGCTAATCTAGCGGGGGTGAGGTCGTGTGGCCTCAGGTTTTTTGTATATCAGATTTGTTGGATTTTTTATGGTTTTTTGCATGATTGCAGACAGTATCTTTTCTGTCCTGTCCTATCTAGACAGCTTGGGCTCCACCATTTGCTCAGTCTATTTTCTGCCTATGTTTGTGCTTCATCTTGTCTCACCGACAATATATGTTTGGGGGCTGTCTGTTCCTTTGGGGATCTGCTCCGGGGCAGTCTAGATTTCACCATTCTGGCTTTAGGCTTAGTTAGTTCTCCGGCTGTGCCGAGGCATCAAGGGCATCGTAGGAATGCTCCACGGCTACTTCTAGTTGTGTTGATAGGATCAGGGGTCTGTAATCTGCTTAGTTACCAACCTCTCTGGTTTCCTGGTGGCTTAGCCTGTCTTGCCATCCTCCTCGGTGACCCATTCATAACAACACCCCCTTGAAGGCATGTGCATTGTTGCAAAAGTAATTTAATGTGTAATTTGTGTTCTCACATGCGTTGATAGTGTTGGCGAAAGGAGTCCAAGTCAGTTGTTAGCGTGAAGCAGAGTAAAAAGAATTGAGAACTGACAGAAGGACAGAGTGGTCAATCAGAGACAGGTCCTGGGACAGGACAATTAGTAACACATCCCTGAGTTTTCTACTCAGAGAGGTAAAGGACCAAGATGGGGTAGAGCTTATTGGATGAAGAGAGTGCCCTGGGTGGGAGTTCAAAGGTGTCAGTAGCAGAGAAGCTAAGGACCGGCTATACTGGCATCATAGTTCCTTTAAGAGGAAAAGATTACTCGGTACCACAGATTCAGAATAGGAACCTTGCTAACTGAACTGTAGTATTCTGCTGGATATGGTGATGGACAGTGGAAAACTGAAGATAGAGACCAAACAAGTAACGAGACTGTGTGTGAAGATACTCCATATTGTGATATTGTGAAAGAAACATTCCTAAAGTTGTGTACCTGCTACTTACTGTACATAATTTCCACAAAGTTACCATTCAATAAAAAGTTTATTTTTGATTGGTGGTCTCCCTCCTTGAACTCTCCAACATCTGCTTCATGCATATCAAAGTCATCAGTAACATGCGGCCTACAAGGGCATAACGTCCCCTCAGCACAAGTCCACACACCCAGCCAGGATTCCCCACCTTCAAGTAACATGTGTAAGAGACGAGTACCTCACCCACAGCTACTGCCCTGTGTCATGATACAAATTTAAAGGTATCATTAATGGGAAAGAAAGCAATATCTGAGAGCAAGGTAGTATAGAATTTTAATATGGCATATAGACAGGGGTGGGCTTCATAAAACAGCCTTTTTAATAAATATGAGCAAAATTGGACAGAATAGTGTAATACCTGATGTATTCGGCTCACATAGAAGTGTTCATTGAATGTATACAAGTTATGAGAAAAATTAAGTACATCGGTTTCAGTCACTGTATGAAAATAAGATGGTTTCAGTTAACTAAAAGAAATCAAGAAATCATAGATTTTGAAAATTAGAAATTAGAACACAAAATGCAATGAATTTCCATAGTCCTTCTTATGGGCCTAAACAAACAGCAGATCCTGTTCTTGAAAACCAGGCCCACCCATTAGAGATGAGCAATTAATCTGAGTGGAATTCAATTCTACTAGAATTTTGCCTAAAACCTACATTTGCCAAAATTTGCTTCTGCGTGGATTCAGCAGATTGTTTTCCTCTACAGTGTAAGAAGTTATCAAAGGGATAAAATAAATATCCTTATACTCACCTTATCTCTCACCTCTCCAGCTACTTCAATTCTCCAATTACAGTCACCCATGCAGATGTTGCAAAATCTTCTGATAACCACCGCTCAAGCTGAAATCTGATAAGGCCTGGGACGGTTCTGAATTTGCGTGTGCAAGGGCACAACACATGTGGCAATGTGATGACATTGTGACTTTCCATGGTCTTGTGCAGAACCCTCCCTGGCCTCATCAAAGCCAGGACATGAGAGGTTGTGTGATTGAATGGCAGTGATCAGTAAATGTGGCAAGGGCTGGACTGGTGATGATGAGGAGCAGAGGGGCTGTTTTCTCTGTAACTTTTCAAAAAGGGGCTATGTTGCTAAGCTTACCCCATTATTCTTTGTGTACACAAAAAAATAGCTCGGTAGGTAAATGTAAAGTGGAGTACGAACCCCAGTTACAAGGGTAATCAGAAATTACATGAATGTATTAATATGATAAAATGCTCCTATTCTACACACCAAATGTTTTATAGGGCCGTATTGTTTCCTAGTGTAGGGTCTAGCAGATTCTCAGGATGCACTAACGAGACACGAGACAGGGTATGACTTGTGTAATTAAGTTTTATAAACTGGCGCCACTAGGGCTATGCTGAACAGGCAGAAGAAGGGGTAACACAAATCTGTCCTCGCAGGGAAGTACCCGGCTAGTCCGGGTGTCAAAGACCGAAGTATGGTCAAACTATGGTACTTATTGCTATAGTCCACTTATCCTTCCTTGCGTCACTCGGGATCGCAGATGTGGCCACTTTGAGATCGTTGATACGGCTGTCTTGACGCCTCGATATTGCGGGAAGACTTGGGGCGCTACAGGCCCTGAAGAAGCGGTGCCAATGGGGCGCAACAGGCCCTGAAGAAACGATGCCATTGGGGCGCAACAGGCCCTGAATAAATGATGCCGGTGGGGCACAACAAGCCCTAAAGAAACGATGCCGGTGGGGCGCAACAGGCCCTGAAGAAACGATGCCGGTGGGGCACAACAAGCCCTGAAGAAACAATGCCGGTGAGGCGCAACAGGCCCTGTAGAAATTATGCCGGTGGGGCGCAACAGGCCCTGAAGAAACGATGCCGGTGGGGCACAACAGGCCCTGAAGAAACGATGCTGGTGGGGCGCGTAATGACGCAGTTCCCCTAAATGTCCAGTGGCTGTCCTCCGCTAAGGGTCCCTCCGTAGCCGGGACAAGGGCCTCTAATGTCGCCTATGGCGAGGTGGCGTCCCCTGAGGCCAGTGATGACAGGGTCGCCGCAGTGGGAGAAGGCCGGGGGGCAGTGTCCAAGCCTCTGTGGCCGTTTTATGCGTAGCTGCAGCCACGACCTGAGGTAAGGGATCTGTCTCACAAGGGTGGGGGGCGGTGGGCGTGGCTCTCTGTGAACGTGGTTGGGAAGCGGCCTCCGGTAAAAGTCTCTCACGTCTCACTTGTCGGTGAGTGTGCAGTATCCTCCTCACAGGCCCCTGTCCGTGTCTCCTCAAGTCAACCGGCTTCCTGCCTCCTGTCACTCTCTCTCCTAACTGCCACTTGAGCATGCCCCCTGCTCCTTTTATACTCGCCCTGCCCCCCGTTGCCCTGACAACTCCAGTCATGTCTCTCCCTTTACTGTGCTCCCAGTATTGTTCCCTCAAGAACCCTGATGGAGATCCTCTGGGTACTGGCCCAGTCACTGTCTGGGAGATCTCCTCCCCACATTAGGGTGTGAAATAAATTAAAAAAAAACAATGCCAGGTCTAACTACTGTTTCTAGCCCAGCTCCTGTCAAAAAAATGTCTAATATATAAAAATTATTAATACAGGAACAATTTATTATGTTTTTAGCAGTCTTTGTGGTCGTAAAAAAAGTGAAAAATAGACACACATTTACCATTTTTGTTTACATTTTTTCCTGAAAGAAAAAAGGAATACAAAAATGACATAAAAATGAATCTGTGTCTTTCATAAAAAGGAGTAATAAATTATTTAAATACTCAAAAAATGTATATTTTCTAGAGACGTTGAAAGTGCATGTATGATAAAACTTAAAAATGTGCTTTCGTCAGGACCCAAGGAAAACAGCGTGGTCCTGAACTAGTTAATCTAGGAGGTTTATATGAAATGCAATCATTTTGCCTTCATCCCGATATAAAATCATTGGGTTGAATTCCTGCCACTTACTCTTAGTAATGAATTGGGCTAATGAATGTTACTAAATGGTAGAAATTGGTGAACAGCTGCATCAAGGCAGGTAATGCAGCTCAGATTTAATTGGTAGAAGTTATTGGAGGGCTGTATTACTTTAATTGGTGAGGGTTTTTCTAAATAGAATGGACAAAGTATAATGGACAAATTGTGCTATACAATAGCACTTAGGCTGGGATTGTATGCATTTGTTAATCTGCTGAGGAATGAGGCAATTCTAAACAATTTTCTCAGTGAAATCAACTCCAGAAAGCTTGTCCCTTTTGTTCTCCCTTGGGAAAATGCAAGATTGAAACAGAAAATACCTTTACCAAGGCAATCATATGCCACGTGTGGAAAGCGGATACAGCTGTAAAGTATGAAAAGGGGATCTTTGTAGGATAATAAGGGATGGAGAAAAGAGATAAAGCTTGGGATAAGAGTCGGCTTGTCACCGCATCCAAAAGAGAAATAAAGTGATGACATTTACAGTGACAGATGAGACCGTAAATAGAACTCTGGACAATTTGATGTGGGATACTTGATATTTAAAAGAAAGGGCTTTGATAATTAAAAGTAGAGTTGCATTAAACTGTTATGCATGTCATTAAGTGACAGAAGGGAGCTGGGGCCTTTTTAAAAGTTAATGATGCATGTGGATTAGTTCAGAAGTTTTTTTTCCCACAAAGTTTCATGTAGAATTAATAGAATATATTCCTCTTTCAACCAGAATTAGGGATCACATTTTTTATAATTTAATGCAATTCACTTGATAGGCAGAATTGGAATATATATAAATATATGTATATATATATATATATATATATACTGTTTATACATATATATAAATGGTGACCTTTTTTTCGAATTTCAATTGTTCACTCAATGTAGTTTTTGCTGACACTTTGTCATTGTTGGCCATATAACTTTTCACCAAACCAATCCGAGTTGTTAAATGTCACTGGGGTTAACAGTGTTATTGCAGCTGATTCTTTACTAGTACATTTTACTCTTGCATATTTTGTTACAAGTGGGAAAATAGGAAGGATTGGATGTCCCCAAGGGTCCATGTAGGCCCTCTGGTAGGAGGAGACAAACAAAATGAAGTATAAAGACAGTGTTCAGCAAGCTTTCCCAAGATCCCCAGGTGGTTTCATTTATTACTTAATGTTGAAAATGAGACCGATTCAGCTTTCTTCTCTTGCTGTAAGAGCTGAATTATCTTTCCTTTTGCTATTGTCTGCTGCTGAAGCTAAGAGGATAGAACTGTAACCTACTTCAGAAATTCTTTGTTAATAAAGCCACTTGTTTTCCCCAAGTCTACTTTTTAGAGTAAGTAGAGAGTTTATTTCAGATTGTTATTACAGTATTTCTGTAAAGGTTACGTTTCTACACTTTAAAAGGTTCATTCCATCTCTTAAACAATATTTTGAAAAAAAAAATGACAACGTAACAATTGATTTTTTCTAAATCAAATTCTATAAATAATACAAAATAATAATATATTATTTCCAACAATTGAAACAACCCTGAACTCTTTGTTGCAAACTCAGTTAGTTATAGTGATATTTGAAAGTATATGGAAGTCTTAATCATGTTCAATTAATTAAATCACCATGTGCAACCAGTTTTAAGCTATAACATTGCATATATACTGTACTACTGAATTTTGAGGAATAATAGCAGAGTATTCAAATATAGTTTAGCTTGTGAATTTAAAGCAACCCTTTTATGTAAAGATTTAATATTTTTAGAATGAAAACAATGCTTTTGATTTAAAACTATGCCAACATTTATCTGTGTGCGCTGCAGCTTAATTCAGACAATTCATTTACTTTACATTTGCTTTAGGTGATTAAAATTCAATTTCGAGTGAATATTATTTTCATTCTAAATGTTCAAATATCTGTACTATTTGAAGCAAACCCAATTCTAATAGTTTAAAATTACATAACATTTCTCAATTTTCAATTTATATTTTTGAATACATTCTATTTTGGAGTAACTATCATTATTTTTCTTTTATTTGCAATTTTTAACTAAAATGCCTTACAGAGACACATTGACGCAGCTGCAGCTTTTAGCGAGTGCTTTACCGCACTCAAGAAGTGTTGGATTCACAGCTGCTTTGCTCAGTACTCCAATGTAATGTCTTCTGTGGTACTATTGCAGAGAAATTGGGGAGCTGAGTCACATCTACTCTTTTTGAAAAAAATATGTACACTCACTGGCCACTTTATTAGGTACACCTGTCCAACTGTGTGTTAAGACTTAATTTCTAATCAGCCAATCACATGGCGGCAACTCAGTGCATTTAGGCATGTAGACATGGTCAAGACAATCTCCTGCAGTTCAAACCGAGCATCAGTATGGGGAAGAAAGGTGATTTGAG
Source organism: Dendrobates tinctorius (assembly GCF_039654945.1). Taxonomy (NCBI): domain Eukaryota; kingdom Metazoa; phylum Chordata; class Amphibia; order Anura; family Dendrobatidae; genus Dendrobates; species Dendrobates tinctorius. The sequence goes on from NW_027361833.1 coordinate 2,995,397, forward strand.
TGCCTTTGAACGTGGCATGATTGTTGGTGCCAGAAGGGCTGGTCTGAGTATTTCAGAAACTGCTGATCTACTGGGATTTTCACGCACAACCATCTCTAGGGTTTACAGAGAATGGTCCGAAAAAGAAAAAAAATCCAGTGAGCGGCAGTTCTGTGGCCGGAAATGCCTTGTTGATGCCAGAGGTCAGAGGAGAATGGGCATACTGGTTCGAGCTGATAGAAAGGCAACAGTGACTCAAATTGCCACCCGTTACAACCAAGGTAGGCAGAAGAGCATCTCTGAACGCACAGTGCGTCGAACTTTGAGGCAGATGGGCTACAGCAGCAGAAGACCACACTGGGTACCACTCCTCTCAGCTAAGAACAGGAAACTGAGGCTACAATTTGCACAAGCTCATCGAAATTGGACAGTAGAAGATTGGAAAAACGTTGCCTGGTCTGATGAGTCTCGATTTCTGCTGCGACATTCGGATGGTAGGGTCAGAATTTGGCGTAAACAACATGAAAGCATGGATCCATCCAGCCTTGTATCAACGGTTCAGGCTGGTGGTGGTGGTGTCATGGTGTGGGGAATTTTTTCTTGGCACTCTTTGGGCCCCTTGGTACCAATTGAGCATCGTTGCAACGCCACAGCCTACCTGAGTATTGTTGCTGACCATGTCCATCCCTTTATGACCACAATGTACCCAACATCTGATGGCTACTTTCAGCAGGATAATGCGCCATGTCATAAAGCTCGAATCATCTCAGATTGGTTTCTTGAACATGACAATGAGTTCACTGTACTCAAATGGCCTCCTCAGTCACCAGATCTCAATCCAATAGAGCATCTTTGTGATGTGGTGGAACGGGAGATTCGCATCAGGGATGTGCAGCCGACAAATCTGCGCCAACTGTGTGATGCCATCATGTCAATATGGTCCAAAATCTCTGAGGAATGCTTCCAGCACCTTGTTGAATCTCTGCCACGAAGAATTGAAGCAGTTCTGAAGGCAAAAGGGGGTCCAACCCGTTACTAGCATGGTGTACCTAATAAAGTGGCCAGTGAGTGTATGTGATCAATTTAGGGAGCGCTATGGCTATAGAGCGCACTGCAATAGGTTAGTGGTGAACAAACCTTTTATTGAACCTCTACGCATTTCGGTCCGCTGCTGAAATGCGTAGTGGTTCAATTGAAGGTTTGTTCACCACTAACCTATTGCAGTGTGCTCTATAGCCACAGCTCTCCTTAAATTGATTGCATGTATTTTTTTTCAAAAAACGTTGTTACTCCCCTTGAGGTATTGTAGCTGGAACAGAGTATCACCAGGAGTAGGACCTGAAGTGACGTCACATCCTGTGAAGTGGTATCATGTGACTGCATTTTGTGTCCACGTGACCAGACCAGAAAGCACAGCATAGGAGCAGTCCTGGAGCAACACAGCAGGAGTACACGGAGACCCCCCCGCTGACAAGGTTGTGCAGGGGTGCACAACCCTTCCAGGTGAGAGGCTAATCCCCCACTTAACGATGAAATATCCCCAACAAACCACCTGGGGCTTCTCATGCTATGCTCTTCCATGATCATTGTTTTACATCTACTTTTTTGGTAGACATTATAGAGGCAGTCTCTGTCCACTCCGAAGAGCAGCTAATGGAAAACGAATAGATATTTAGCCTACAAAATGAAAGACACTACATGCCAGATACTAGACATGAGCGGATCAGGCAAAATTTGAATTTGCCTGTTTGCGCATTTTTTCCTAGGAAATATGATTCAGGGAGAATTTATTCTCCACTGAAAGGGAACCTGTCACCCCCAGTGCCATTTTAACCCCTTCATGACCCAGCCTATTTTGACCTTAATGACCTGGCAATTTTTTGCAATTCTGACCAATGTCCCTTTATGAGGTAATAACTCACGAACGCTTCAACGCATCCTAGCGATTCCGAGAATGTTTTTTCGTGACATATTGGGCTTCATGATAGTGGTATATTTAGGTCGATAATTTTTGCGTTTATTTGTGAAAAAAATGGAAATTTGGCGAAAATTTTGAAAATTTTGCAATTTTCAAATTTTGAATTTTTATTCTGTTAAACCAGAGAGTTATGTGACACAAAATAGTTAATAAATAACATTTCCCACATGTCTACTTTACATCAGCACAATTTTGGAAACAACATTTTTTTTCGTTAGGAAGTTATAAGTAGTGTTGAGCATTCCGATACCGCAAGTATCGGGTATCGGCCGATACTTGCTGTATCGGAATTCCGATACCGACTTCCGATATTTTTTCAATATTGGAATTCGGCATCGGAATCGGAAGTTCAAAGTTGATTGACAGCCTGACGTCATCATGATGCGCGGTGTGTGCGCATCATGATGCGCCGTCATTTCGGGCCTTCCGGGGGTCTCTGCCGGCCTGCTGGGGGGCTGTGTGGACTGCCCGGGGTCTGTACCGGCCTGCCAGGGGGCTGTGCCGGACTGCCGGTGGTCTGTGCACCCTGTGGGGGTCTGTACCGGCCTGCCGGGGGGCTGTGCCGGCCTGCCGGTGGTCTGTGCACCCTGTGGGGGTCTGTACCGGCCTGCCGGGGGGCTGTGCCGGCCTGCCGGTGGTCTGTGCACCCTGTGGGGGTCTGTACCGGCCTGCCGGGGGGCTGTGCCGGCCTGCCGGGGGGCTGTGCTGATGTCCGGGGGTCTGTGCAAGCATCGTCCGATGGGACTACAAGTCCCATCTGGCGATGCCTGCTACCATGACAGTGATTGACACATTAGCCAATGATGGGACAGTAGTAGTCCCATCATCCGGCTAATGTGTTAAATGTTAAAAAAAAAAAAAAAAAAAATACTACATACATACTACATACATACTACATGCATGCTACATGCATGCTACATGCATGCTACATACATACTACATGCTACATACATACTACATATATACCACATGCATGCTACATACATACTACATGCTACATACATACCACATACATACTACATACATACTACATACATACTACATGCTACATACATACTACATATATACTACATGCATGCTACATACATACTACATGCATGCTACATGCATGCTACATACATACTACATGCTACATACATACCACATACATACTACATACATACTACATACATACTACATATATACTACATGCATGCTACATACATACTACATACATACTACATGCTACATACATACCACATATATACTACATACATACAATACATTCATACAATACATACATAGACATACAGTACATATAACATAGAGTAACATACTTACCAATACTTGTCACATTGTTCCCCGAAGCCATTGTCTTTTCCGGAATAAATATTAACATAACAAACCACCAAAATACTCACCCACGATCCGAAGCAGTCCACGAGTGTGTCCCACGACGATCTTGGGTAGAGAACTGCAGCATCAGATGATGCTGCCGTTCTCTACGGGCTGCAGGAATCCAATGACGGAAGGTAGGTATCCTTCCGCACTGTATTCCTCCGCCACTTAAAAAAAAAAAAGTCCCTAGTCTCACTTTATGCCATTGCTGCGTGGGAAATTCCCACACAGCAATGGCATAAAGTGAGACTAGGGACTTTTTTTTTTTTAAGTGGCGGAGGAATACAGTGCGGAAGGATACCTACCTTCCGTCATTGGATTCCTGCAGCCCGTAGAGAACAGCAGCATCAGCTGATGCTGCCGTTCTCTACCCAAGATCGTCGTGGGACACACTCGTGGACTGCTTCGGATCGTGGGTGAGTATTTTTGTGGTTTGTTATGTTAATATTTATTCCGGAAAAGACAATGGCTTCGGGGAACAATGTGACAAGTATTGGTAAGTATGTTACTCTATGTTATATGTACTGTATGTCTATGTATGTATTGTATGAATGTATTGTATGTATGTAGTATATATGTGGTATGTATGTAGCATGTAGTATGTATGTAGTATGTATGTAGCATGCATGTAGTATATATGTAGTATGTATGTAGCATGTAGTATGTATGTAGTATGTATGTAGTATGTATGTGGTATGTATGTAGCATGTAGTATGTATGTAGTATGTATGTAGCATGCATGTAGCATGCAGTATGTATGTAGCATGCATGTAGTATATATGTAGTATGTATGTAGCATGCATGTAGTATATATGTAGTATGTATGTAGCATGTATGTAGTATGTATGTGGTATGTATGTAGCATGTAGTATGTATGTAGCATGCATGTAGTATATATGTAGTATGTATGTAGCATGTAGTATGTATGTAGTATGTATGTGGTATGTATGTAGCATGTAGTATGTATGTAGCATGCATGTAGTATATATGTAGCATGTAGTATGTATGTAGTATGTATGTGGTATGTATGTAGCATGTAGTATGTATGTAGCATGCATGTAGCATGCATGTAGTATGTATGTAGTATGTATGTAGTATGTATGTAGCATGCAGTATGTATGTAGCATGCATGTAGCATGCATGTAGTATGTATGTAGTATGTATGTAGTATGCAAGTAGCATGCATGTAGCATGCATGTAGTATGTATGTAGTATGTATGTAGCATGCAGTATGTATGTAGCATGCATGTAGCATGCATGTAGTATGTATGTAGTATGTATGTAGCATGCAGTATGTATGTAGCATGTATGTAGCATGTATGTAGTATGTATGTAGTATATATGTAGTATGTATGTAGCATGTAGTATGTATGTAGCATGCATGTAGTATATATGTAGTATGTATGTAGCATGTAGTATGTATGTAGCATGCATGTAGTATGTATGTAGTATTTTTTTTTTTTTTTAACATTTAACACATTAGCCGGATGATGGGACTACTACTGTCCCATCATTGGCTAATGTGTCAATCACTGTCATGGTAGCAGGCATCGCCCGATGGGACTTGTAGTCCCATCGGACGATGCCTGCACAGACCCCCGAAGCCTGCACAGACCACCGGCAGGCCGGCACAGCCCCCCGGCAGGCCGGCACAGCCCCCCGGAGCCTGCACAGACCACCGGCAGGCCGGCACAGCCCCCCGGCAGGCTGGCACAGCCCACCGGAGCCTGCACAGACCACCGGCAGGCCGGCACAGCCCCCCGGCAGGCCGGCACAGACCACCGGAGCCTGCACAGACCCCCTGGCAGGCCGGCACAGCCCCCCGAAAGGCCCGTACAGACCCCAGAGAGGCTGTACAAGGCAAAAACAGGGTTTTTCTTAGTCCGATACCGGAAGTCCCATAGACTTGAATGGGACTTCCGGTATCGGAATCGGCGATGCCGATACTTTTTTTAAAGATCGACCGATCCATTCCGATCCGATACTTTGAAGTATCGGACGGTATCGCTCAACTCTAGTTATAAGGGTTAAAAGTTGACCAGCAATTTCTCATTTTTACAACAAAATTTACAAAACCATTTTTTTTAGGGACCACCTCACATTTTAAGTCACTTTGAGGGGTCTATATGGCAGAAAATACCCAAAAGTGTCACCATTCTAAAAACTGCACCCCTCAAGCTACTCAAAACTACATTCAAGAAGATTATTAACCCTTCAGGTGCTTCACAGGAACTAAAGCAACATGGAATGAAAAAATGGACATTTTAATTTTTCCAACCAAAATTTTATTTTAGCATCAGTTTTTTCATTTTCACATGGGTAACAGGATAAAATGTATCCTAAAATTTGTTGGGCAATTTCTCCTGAGTACACTGATACCTCATATGTGGTCATAAACCACTGTTTGGGCGCACGGCAGGGCTCAGAAGGCAAGGAGCGCCATTTTACTTTTTGAATGTAAAATATGCTTGAATGTTTAGCAGTTGCGATGTCTTGTTTTAAGAGTACCTGTGTGCCTAAACATTGGAGCTCCCCCACATGTGAGCCCATTTTGGAAACTAGACCCTCCAAGGAACTTATCTAGATGCATAGTTTGCACTTTGAACCCCCAGGTGCTTCACAAATTGATCTGTAAAAAAAAAAGTACTTTTTTTTTTCACAAAAATTTTATTTGGCCTCAGTTTTTTCATTTTCACATGGGCAGCAGGATAAAATGGATCCTAAAATTTGTTGGGCAATTTCTCCTGAGTACATCAATATCTCATATGTGGTCATAAACCACTGTTTGGGCGCACCGCAAGGCCCGGAAGGGAAGGAGCGCCATGTGACTTTTTGATTGGAAAATTAGCTCCAATCGTTAGCGGACACCATGTCGCATTTGGAGAGCCCCTGTGTGCCTAAACATTGGAGCTCCCCCACAAGTGACCCCATTTTGGAAACTAGACCCCCGATGGAACTTATCTAGATGTGTGGTGAGCACTTTGAACCCCCAAGTGCTTCACAGAAGTTTATAACGAAGAGCAGTGAAAATAAAAAAATAATTTTTTTTCCTCAAAAATGATTTTTTAGCCCGCTATTTTTTATTTTCCCAAGGGTAACAGGATAAATTGGACCCCAAAAGTTGTTGTCCAGTTTGTCCTGAGTACACTGGTACCCCATATGTGGGGGAAAACCACTGTTTGAGCGCACGGCATGACTCAGAAGGGAAGGAGCATCATTTGACTTTTTGAATGGAAAATTAGCTCCAATCGTTAGCGGACACCATGTTGTGTTTGCAGAGCCCCTGTGTGCGTAAACTTTGGAGCTCCCCCACAAATGACCCCATTTTGGAAACTAGACCCCCTAAGGAACTTATCTATATGCATAGTGAGCACTTTGAACCCCCAGGTGCTACACAGAAGTTTATAACGCAGAGCTGTTAAAATAAAAATATTTTTTTTCCCTCAAAAAATAAATTTTTAGCCTGCTATTTTTTATTTTCACAAAGGTAACAGGATAAATTGGACCCCAAAAGTTGTTGTCCAGCTTGTCCTGAGTACGCTGGTACCACATATGTGGGGGGGACCACTGTTTGGGCAAACGTTGGGGCTCAGAAGGGAAGTAGTGACGTTTTGAAATGCCGACTTGATGGAATGGTCTGTGGGCGTCATGTTATGTTTGCAGAGCCCCTGATGTACCTAAACAGTGGAAACCCCCCACAAATGACCCCATTTTGGAAACTAGATCACTCAAGAAACTAATATAGATGTGTGGTGAGCACTTTGAACCCCCAAGTGCTTCACAGAAGTTTATAACGCAGAGCTGTGAAAATAAAAAAATATTTTTTTTTCCTCAAAAAATTATTTTTAGTCCACTATTTTTTATTTTCACAAGGGTAACAGGATAAATTGGACCCCAAAAGTTGTTGTCCAGTGTGTCCTGAGTACGCTGGTACCCCATAAGTGGGGGGGGACCACTGTTTGGGCACACGTTGGGGCTCGGAAGGGAAGTAGTGACGCTTTGAAATGAAGACTTGATGGAATGGTCTGTGGGCGTCATGCTACATTTGCAGAGCCCCTGATGTACCTAAACAGTGGAAACCCCCCACAAGTGACCCCATTTTGGAAACTATATCACCTAAGGAACTAATCTAGATGTGAGGTCAGCACTTTGAACCCCCAAGTGCTTCACAGAAGTTTATAACGCAGAGCTGTGAAAATAAAAAAATATTTTTTTTCCTCAAAAAGTGATTTTTAGCCCACTATTTTTTATTTTCACAAGGGTAACAGGATAAATTGGACCCCAAACGTTGTTGTCCAGTTTGTCCTGAGTACGCTGGTACCCCATATATGGGGGGGACCACTGTTTGGGCACACGTTGGGGCTCGGAAGGGAAGTAGTGACGCTTTGAAATGCCGACTTGATGGAATGGTCTGTGGGCGTCATGTTACGTTTGCAGAGCCCCTGATGTACCTAAACAGTGGTAACCCCCACAAGTGACCCCATTTTGGAAACTAGACCCCCCAAGGAACTTATCTAGATGTGTGGTGAGCACGTTGAACCCCCAAGTGCTTCACAGAAGTTTATAACGCAGAGCTGTGAAAATAAAAAAATATTTTTTTTTCCTCAAAAAGTGATTTTTAGCCCACTATTTTTTATTTTCACAAGGGTAACAGGATAAATTGGACCCCAAAAGTTGTTGTCCAGTTTGTCCTGAGTACGCTGGTACCCCATATATGGGGGGGACCACTGTTCGGGGACACGTTGGGGCTCGGAATGGAAGTAGTGACGTTTTGAAATGCCGACTTGATGGAATGGTCTGTGGGCGTCATGTTACGTTTGCAGAGCCCCTGATGTACCTAAACAGTGGAAACCCCCCACAAGTGACCCCATTTTGGAAACTAGACCCCCCAAGGGACTTATCTAGATGTGTGGTGAGCACGTTGAACCCCCAAGTGCTTCACAGAAGTTTATAACGCAGAACCGTGAAAATAAAAAATCTTTTTTTCCACAAAAATAATTATTTTAGCCCCCATTTTTTTATTTTCCCAAGGGTAACAGGAGAAATTAGACCCCCAAAGTTGTTGTGCAATTTTTCCTGAGTACCCTGATACCCCATAAGTGGGGGTACACCACTGTTTGGGCACACGTCGGGGCTCGAAATGGAGGGAGCACCGTTTGACTTTTTGAACGCAAAATTGGCTGGAATAAATGGTGGCTCCATGTCGTGTTTGGAGAGCCCCTGATGTGCCTAAACAGTGGAAACCCCTCAATTCTATCTCCAACCCTAACGCCAACACACCCCTAACCCTAATCCCAACCCTAATCATAACCCTAACCACAACCCTAATCCCAACACAGCCCTAACGAAATCCCAACTCTAACCCTAACCACAAGCCTAACCATAATCCCAACCCCAACCCTAATCCCAATTCCAACCCTAAACCTAAATTCAACCCTAACCCTAAATTCAACCCTAACCCTTAGTCCAACCCTAACCCTTAGTCCAACCCTAACCCTTAGTCCAACCCTAACCCTTAGTCCAACCCTAACCCTTAGTCCAACCCTAACCCCTAGTCCAACCCTAACCCCTAGTCCAACCCTAACCCCTAGTCCAACCCTAACCCTTAGTCCAACCCTATCCCTAACCCTAGCCCTAACCCTAGCCCTAACCCTAGCCCTGGACCTAACCCTAATGGAAAAAAATATATATATATTTTATTATTTGTCCCTACCTATGGGGGTGATAAGGGGGGTGGTGATTTACTTTTTATTTATTTTGATCACTATGAAAGTTTATCATAGTGATCAAAATAAATGAATGAATCTGCAGCGTTGCAGATTCGATTCGGCGCACTGCGCATGCGCCCGCCATCTTGCAAGATGGCGGCGCCCATGACGCTGGACGGCAGGACACCGGGACGGATAGCGGGAGATCGGAGGCACAAAGGAGGGTAAGGGGGTGATCGGAGGGTGAGAGGGGATGATCGGAGGGCTGGGAGGGCGGAGGGAAGGCGGGGGGGCAGATCATGACGGCGGCTGCCGATCGGTGCCGTCAGAAGGTGGCGGCAGCCGATCGGTGCCGTCAGTCGGTGTGGGGGGGTCGGGTCTCGGTGTCCAGCCATGTCCGATGCTATTTCAGCATCGGCCATGGCTGGATTGTAATATTTCACCAATTTTCATTGGTGAAATATTACAATCGCTCTGATTGGCAGTTTCACTTTTAACAGCCAATCAGAGCGATCGTAGGCACGTGGGGGCTAAGCCACACCCCCAGGTGTTAACTCTGAAGGGTCCTTTGTGTGTGGGTCGGGTGACCTTTCAGTGACCCCGGTCACCCGACCCGCAGGGGGGCAATTTATAGCATGACGCCTACGTAGGCGTCATAGGTCGTTTGGGCACTGCTTTTCATGATGCCTACGTAGGCGTCATAGGTCGTGAAGGGGTTAAGTAAAAGAGCCACCTTCAGCAGCACTAAGGCTGCGTCTTAATGAGCTTCTGCAGAGTGCCGATGTATTATGGTGGAGGAAAGAGGAGGAGGGAGATGGTGACAGGCGCAGAGATACTCACTGCGCAGGTGCCAGATTCCCTGCCCGACAGTGTGAATACATCATAGCACACTGCAGGGTGGGATCTGTGGCCTTCGCTCCACGCAGGCGCGATATTATTACATCATCACCTTATGTACGTTCCCAGGCAGCACGCACAGCGCATGTCTGAGAAATTTTTGCAGAGCGCAGGCGCTAGTCACATAATGAGGAACAGAGGAGGCAGCGCCCAGCGGCAAGAAGGAAATGATGGATCGCTGTGAGACTGTTGACACAGGGGGAGAAAATATACCTCCATGACACATTGGAGGTATGGCAGGTAATTTATAAAAGTCTTCATTTCCGCTTTCCTAAGGATAAGAAACATAAGAGCCACCTTCACAAAATGCAGCCTTGGTGCTGTTGAAGGTGGCTCTTTTACTTAAAAAGTCCCTGAGGGGGTGACAGTCTCCCTTTTAATGTACTTTATTATGCTCTGGTGTCTCTATGGACGCCTGAGCATAACAAAAGTAATATGTAAAAAAAAGAAAGAATCCTTATACATACAGTGGGAAAAATACAGTGCCTATTTTAGTTTTTCCACCTACAAAGAATGAAGAGATCAGTAATTTTTTATCGTAGGTACACTTCATCAGTGAGAAGCAAAATCTTTTAAAAAATGCAGAAAATCACATTGTATGATTTTTACATAATTGATTAGCATTTTATTGCATGAAAAAAGGATTTGATGCAAGAGAAAAACAGAACTTAATATTTGGTACAGAAACCTTTGTTTGCAATTACAGAGGTCAGACGTTTCCTGTAGTTCTTGAGCAAGTTTGCACACACTCTAGCAGGGACTTTGGCCCACTCCTCCATACAGATCGTCAAGGTTTCAGGGCTGTTGCTGGACAACATTGAGTTTCAGCTTTCCATAAAGATTTTCTATTGGGTTCAGGTCTGGCGACTGGCTAGGCTATTCTAGTGTAGTGACCCAGTCCAGAGTGTGTCTGTCCCTTTAAGTAATACTGAATTGTGAGTAGCTTCTGTACACTACTGATCACTCTCTAACTGGCTCTCTACATTTTTTGTGAGCTGTAATTCTCCATTTCTAGTCATCTTAATTTTAAATGCAATGCATTTCTCGTTTCCTGTGTTCTATCGCCATCTAATGGTGAAAGTGTACAATGACTGAATTATTTTTTGTAAGGATCTGAGATGTGAATTTGGTCTCCTATTGGCCAGCTCCTAGTCACATGGTCAATAGGAGGAGCTGTTTTTCCAGGTAAGCCTAGAATGTTTGGTAGTCTGACGGATGCCTTGAGGGAGAGCAGAACACACATGGAGGAGGTTTCTCCTGCAGGTATAAAAGCCTGAGTTCCCTCTAACCTGTACAGAAATCATTCTATTGCTGACAAGATTCACCAAATGTAAAGTATTGCTGACAGGATTCACCACATCTAAAGAATTGCTGAGAGGATTCACCACATCTCAAGTATTGCGGACAGGATTCACCACATCTAAAGAATTGCTGACGGGATTCACCATATCTAAAGTCTTTATGACTGGATTCACCACAGTTTCTACATTCACCTATAAGTACTTGTGCACGTGCCGTGACACACTGTTGAGATAAACCCAAGTACCCAAGTACAGGTCTGTAACCTCTAATTGCTGCGTCTACCTCCCTCTGTAAAATAGCAAAAGACATTGTCCAGTGCTCTTAAGGCTCCAGACCCTAATCTCATCTCAGCATCTAAGTGTGAACAGTAATTGCCGTGGACTACCAATGAGACACTGTTCCTTATTTGTTCCAAGTTATAATTCCCATTCCTGCTGAAGTAAAAGCAACTGTTATCCCCGAGACCGGTGTGTGTCATTATTCCTTCGGCTGCGGACACCGTGTGGGGGTGGATAGCAGGGAACGTTCGGCCTGGTCATTACAAGGCTGAATAAATGGCATCACGAACAGAATCTATTCCTCTGTGCCTGTTTACTGTTACTGAACTACAAGTCCCAGCACTGCTCATTAACCTCTATCTTGCTAGTGAATACTAGAGATGAGCGACTGCCTTTTTTCAGGTCGAGTCGGGTTTCGTGAAACCCGACTTTTGCAAAAGTCTGGTCGAACTAAATAGGCCGATTATCGTGAAAAATCGAAGGCCGACTGAAACATGAAACCCAATGCAAGTCAATGGGGAAGCAAAGTCGGCAGGGAGTGGAGGATAGGAAACACACCTACAGTGCCCTTTTGAATGCCAAAAACATCAATTCTTATTACTGAAGCATTTCAACCTTAATTTACTTCATAATACTAGTTACGCACTGAAAAATGGGGGTTATTTGGCTAAATTTGTGGGGGGGTAGGGCTGGCTCCAGGTTTTCATGTGCCCTGGGCCAAAGAGCGCCCCTTTAGCACATAGCACAACTCATGATGCTCCGATACGGTAGAGAAATAGCGGTATAGTACAATGAAAAATACTTCACTTTTTACATCTCATGACTGATATCCATTTTAAATTCTCCAATAGCTCCAAAAACGGAGAGTATATTACTCCATACAGTATTATGGCCACCGCATAGTGCGCTATAGAGAGTAATGAGGCCCATATATTTCTCCATACAGAATCATTGCTCCCATATGTTTGAAACAGTATATGATGAGCTCCACATAATGCTACAGTATACAGTGGGGAAAAAAAGTATTAAGGCTGGTTTCACATTTGCGTTTTTTAGCGCTGGAAAAAAACGCATATGTGCGCATGCGTTTTTTCCCCTATATTTAACATGGGTGCGCATACCTGCGCGCTTGTAAGCGCATGTATGCGATTTTCATGCGCTGCGTTTTTTTGGGGTGTGCGTTTGTATTTTCCAGACGCAGCATGTTGCATTTTTTGGCCCTGCAAAAAAGCGCATGCGCACATATGCGCACGTTTTGCGCTAAAAATGGCCATTATAGCCTATGGATGCGCATATGTGCGCACTGGCATGCTCATGTATGCGTTTTTTTGCATATGCGTTTTTTTTTTTAACCATGGAATTTAGGGGTTTGGGTTAGAGTTAGGGTTAGTTAAGGGGGTTTAGGGTTAGGGTTAGGGTCAGGGTTAGGGTTGGGGTTTGGGTCAGGGTTAGGGTTAAGTATGGTTTGGTTAAGGGTTAGGGTCAGGGTTAGGGTCAGGATTAGGGTTAAGTATGGTTTGGTTAAGGGTTAGGGTCAGGGTTAGGGTTAGGGTTAGGGTTAGGGTTAGGGTCAGGGTTAGGGTTAGGGTTAGGGTCAGGGTTAGGGTTAGGGTCAGGGTTAGGGTTAAGTATGGTTTTGTTAAGGGTTAGGGTCAGGGTTAGGGTCAGGATTAGGGTTAAGTATGGTTTGGTTAAGGGTTAGGGTCAGGGTTAGGGTTAGGGTTAGGGTCAGGGTTAGGGTTAGGGTCAGGGTTAGGGTTAAGTATGGTTTTGTTAAGGGTTAGGGTCAGGGTTAGGGTCAGGATTAGGGTTAAGTATGGTTTGGTTAAGGGTTAGGGTCAGGGTTAGGGTTAGGGTTAGGGTCAGGGTTAGGGTTAGGGTCAGGGTTAGGGTCAGGGTTAGGGTTAAGTATGGTTTTGTTAAGGGTTAGGGTCAGGGTTAGGGTTAGGGTCAGGGTTAGGGTTAAATATGGTTTTGTTAAGGGTTAGGGTCAGGGTTAGGGTCAGGATTAGGGTTAAGTATGGTTTGGTTAAGGGTTAGGGTCAGGGTTAGGGTTAGGGTTAGGGTTAGGGTCAGGGTTAGGGTTAGGGTTAGTTAGGGTTTAGGGTTTGGGTTAGGGTTAAGTATGATTTGGTTAAGGGTTAGGGTCAGGGTTAGGGTTAGGGTCAGGGTTAGGGTTAGGGTTAGGGTCAGGGTTAGGGTTAGTAAAGTCATGGTTTGGGTTAGTGTGAGGGGCCACCTAATGTTGGAAAAAAACGCAAACGCGGTAAAAACGCACTAAAAACGCATACAAACGCATAAAAACGCTGCTTTTTTTTCATGCATGCTCATAAAAATGCTTGAAAAAAACGCAGCAGTTGTATGCTTTTGTATGCGTTTTTTCAATGCGTTTTTTTGCGGGAAAAACGCGCTGCAAAAAAAGCAAGTGTGAAACTAGCCTTAGTCAGTCAGCAATAGTGCAAGTTCCACCACTTAAAAAGATGAGAGGCGTCTGTAATTTACATCATAGGTAGGCCTCAACTATGGGAGACAAACTGAGAAAAAAAAATCCAGAAAATCACATTGTCTGTTTTGTTTTCATTTTATTTGCATATTATGGTGGAAAATAAGTATTTGGTCAGAAACAAAATTTCATCTCAATACTTTGTGATATATCCTTTGTTGGCAATGACAGAGGTCAAACGTTTTCTGTAAGTCTTCACAAGGTTGCCACACACTGTTGTTGGTATGTTGGCCCATTCCTCCATGCAGATCTCCTCTAGAGCAGTGATGTTTTTGGATTTTCGCTTGGCAACACGGACTTTCAACTCCCTCCAAAGGTTTTCTATAGGGTTGAGATCTGGAGACTGGCTAGGCCACTCCAGGACCTTGAAATGCTTCTTACGAAGCCACTCCTTCGTTGCCCTGGCAGTGTGCTTTGGATCATTGTCATGTTGAAAGACCCAGCCATGTTTCATCTTCAATGCCCTTGCTGATGGAAGGAGGTTTGCACTCAAAATCTCACGATACATGGCCCCATTCATTCTTTCATGTACCCGGATCAGTCGTCCTGGCCCCTTTGCAGAGAAACAGCCCCAAAGCATGATGTTTCCACCACCATGCTTTACAGTAGGTATGGTGTTTGATGGATGCAACTCAGTATTCTTTTTCCTCCAAACACGACAAGTTGTATTTCTACCAAACAGTTCCAGTTTGGTTTCATCAGACAATAGGACATTCTCCCAAAACTCCTCTGGATCATCCAAATGCTCTCTAGCAAACTTCAGACGGGCCCGGACATGTACAGGCTTAAGCAGTGGGACACGTCTGGCACTGCAGGATCTGAGTCCATGGTGACGTAGTGTGTTACTTATGGTAGGCCTTGTTACATTGCTCCCAGCTCTCTGCAGTTCATTCACTAGGTCCCCCCGCGTGATTCTGGGATTTTTGCTCACCGTTCTTGTGATCATTCTGACCCCACGGGGTGGGATTTTGCGTGGAGCACCAGATCGAGGGAGATTATCAGTGGTCTTGTATGTCTTCCATTTTCTAATTATTGCTCCCACAGTTGATTTCTTCACTCCAAGCTGGTTGGCTATTGCAGATTCAGTCTTCCCAGCCTGGTGCAGGGCTACAATTTTGTTTCTGGTGTCCTTTGACAGCTCTTTGGTCTTCACCATAGTGGAGTTTGGAGTCAGACTGTTTGAGGGTGTGCACAGGTGTCTTTTTATACTGATAACAAGTTTAAACAGGTGCCATTACTACAGGTAATGAGTGGAGGAAAGAGCAGACTCTTAAAGAAGAAGTTACAGGTCTGTGAGAGCAAGAAATCTTGATTGCTTGTTTCTGACCAAATACTTATTTTCCACCATAATATGCAAATAAAATGAAAACAAAACAGACAATGTGATTTTCTGGATTTTTTTTTCTCAGTTTGTCTCCCATAGTTGAGGTCTACCTATGATGTAAATTACAGACGCCTCTCATCTTTTTAAGTGGTGGAACTTGCACTATTGCTGACTGACTAAATACTTTTTTTCCCCACTGTATGTTGGTCCCCATGAATGAAGCAACACTGTCTGATGGGCCCAAATAATGTTCCATATATAATGGGCCCCATTTGTAATGCTCTAGTGTATAATGGGCCCTGTAAATGCTGCTCCAGTGTCTGATGTCCACCTTTGGAATGCTCCAGTGTATGGTGGGCCCCATATATCATTCTCCAGAGTATAGTGCTCCCCAAAAATTGCTGTCCCAACATTGAAAACAATTAAATAAGTCTCCTCAAATAAGTCTCCTCGCTAGGGAATCCCTGTACTAGTCTGGGCGTACAAACGTGATGTCATTGCGCTCTCTGATCAGAATATCACTGACAGGAAACGCGGAAGACATCATGGCAGTGGAGCAGGGAGAGGTAAGTATTTCAACTTTGCAAGTGCTGTGATCCTGAGCAAGCAGGGGGGCCTACTCGCCGGCGACGGCACTGGCACAGGGCCCCTTCGACCACTGCACACCTGTCAACTCCATGTCTGCCCTCAAAGTGCCTGCCCGTGTATCCTCCCACAAATGCATTATGGCCTGCCTTTGCTCGCACAGCCGCTCAACCATGTGCAGGGTGGAGTTCCACCCTGTTGCATCGTCGATAATTAGGCGGTGCTTGGGAAGGTGGAGCAATCGCTGCAGCTTCTGCCCACGACTGGAGTGTACCGGCGACCGGTGGATGAGCAAGCACAGTCTTCAGACCTTCTGGAGCAGGTCTGTTAACTCCGGATAATTATTGAGGAAGCACTGCACCACCAGGTTCAAGGTGTGAGTCAAGCAAGGTATGCGTCTGAGTTTTGAAAAGGCTATGGCTGCCACAAAATTCCAGCCGTTATCACTAACTACCTTGCCTGCCTCAAGATGTAGACTGCCCAGCCATGACTCAGTTTGTCACTGCAAGTAGTCGGCCAGTACCTCCGCGGTGTGTCTGTCGCCCACACACATCATCTTCAACACAGCCTGCTGACGCTTTCCACTAGCTGATCGATAGAGGGACACCTCGTGTGCAACACTGGCAGCTGCGGATGGAGTGTTCGTGCGACTGTGCTGTGTGGATGAGCTTTCGCTTCTGGAGGAGGAGGAGGGTCGAACGCCTAGAGCCAACTGTTTCCTATAACGTGGGCTAGGCAGCACTGTGCCACCACCGCTGTCCCCTGTGGACCCGGCATCCACCACATTAACCCAGTGCGCAGTGATGGACACGTAACGGCCCTGGCCATGCCTACTGGACCATGCATCAGTTGTGAGGTGCACCTTTCCACTCACTGATTGCTTGAGTGCATGTACAATGCGGTCTTTCACATGAAGGTGGAGGGCTGAGATGGCTTTGCGAGAAAAGAAGTGGCGACTGGGTAGGTCATAGCGTGGTACTGCGTAGGCCATGAGTTCGTGGAAAGCTGCACTTTCAACCAACCGATAGGGCAACATCTCTAATGAGGGCGTTCAAACCCAGTGTACGCAGATGAGAGGATGAGTACTTTCTTGTCCTTCTCATAGTCTCTGGTAGGGTGAGCTGGACTTGAGAGCTGCATATGGTCGAACTAGCGGTGGACATGGTGGACTGAGAGAGGGTTGGTGATGGTGATGGAGTTGGTGTTCTTTCTGATGGCCTAGATTCAGCCTTTCGTTGCAATAACAGTGTGATTCCGTGACTGATTTGCCCTTGCGACGATAACTCAACATTTGCAGCTGGTGGTGTGCTAACCGGTGGGCTTACAGTGGGGGAAACAATGTAGTGTTGCTGACTACCTTGTTTGGGAGCAGTTGCACATGTGGTACGTGAGTTTTGGTAGTCGTCCACGCTTGCAAGTGCATGGTGGTTAAATGTCTTAGCATGCAACTGGTATTCAAATTTCTCAGATTTTTCCCTCGGCTAAAGGTCTTTGCACACTTCTAACGTATAACCTTTGCCTGATCATTAGGATTTTGTTCAAAAAAGTGCCACACTGTACTCTTCCTACTATGGAAGACATTTTGAGGCCTTGCACGCTGTGCTATTTTGACCATCTGGCCAAGCTGTCCTGCCAGATATCATCTGTTGTGATGTTGATGCCCGCTGCGGATGCTCCTCCTCCTCTTCTGAGCTATTGGCAGTGGCACCCTCTTCCCCCAATGTATGCCAATCTGGGTCAACAACTGGGTCATCCATCACCTCCTCTTCAATGTCATGTGCACCTTCCTCTGTGTTACCGTGTATGGTGGTATAGTATGCGGGAAGGGGCACCTGAGTTTCATCAGGGACAGATTCTGCCTCAGTACACTGCGAGGACAATGTAGTGCTCTGAGTGAATGTACCAGCAGAATCATCTATCAGTGGCTGTGCATCAGTGCACTCCATGTCAGATTCATCTTGGCCTGGGTAATTCACGATTTGACTTGATAACCCAGGCATGGTATGTGAAAACAGCTCCATGGAGTAATCTGTAGTGTGGCCTGCCGCATCCTTCAATTTTGGTTGGGGTGAAGGACACAAGGAAAGGTGTGGTTCATGACCATGAGCCTCCAATGACGACTCAGTGCTTTTATTTTTTAAAACTTCAGAAGAGGAGGCGATAGAGCTGGAAGCTGAGTCAGCAATGTAAGCCAAAACTTGTTCTTGAAGCTCCGGCTTTAAAAGCGGCTTACCTACTCCCAGAAAAGGGAGCCTTCGAGGCCTTGTGGAGCCAGACGATGACGCAGGCTCAACACCTCCTGCATTAGGTGCTATTTTGCTTTTGCCACTACCAGCAGATCCACCACCAACACCAACACCATCATTACCAGCTGCCAACCCCCGCCCACTTCCACGGACTCTTCCACCACACTTCCTCATTTTTGGGGAAAATGTACCCAAAAAACACCAACTATATGGTACTGTAAAACAAGGTACAACGTGTATATAGGAGTGGGGAGAATTTGAATCTCTCTAGATTTCAGGACACAGTTGGATTCTGTCAGGCCCTGTTTATATTGCACCACAATGTGACAGGCAGATTCTGGATGGTGTAAGAAAGGTGTATAGAGGACTGTGGAGAATTGGGATCTCCCTAGACTTCAGGACACAGTTGGATTCTGTCAGGCCCTGTTTATATTACACCGCAATGTGACAGGCAGATTCTGGATGGTGTAAGAAAGGTGTATAGAGGACTGTGGAGAATTGGGATCTCTCTAG
This sequence comes from Dendrobates tinctorius, assembly GCF_039654945.1. NCBI lineage: Eukaryota > Metazoa > Chordata > Amphibia > Anura > Dendrobatidae > Dendrobates > Dendrobates tinctorius. The sequence goes on from NW_027361833.1 coordinate 3,014,087, forward strand.
ACTTCAGGACACAGTTGGATTCTGTCAGGCCCTGTTTATATTACACCGCAATGTGACAGGCAGATTCTGGATAGTGTAAGAAAGGTGTATAGAGGACTGTGGAGAATTAGAATCTCTCGACTTCAGGACACAGTTGGATTCTGTCAGGCCCTGTTTATATTACACCGCAATGTGACAGGCAGATTCTGGATGGTGTAAGAAAGGTGTATAGAGGACTGTGGAGAATTGGAATCTCTCGACTTCAGGACACGGTTGGATTCTGTCAGGCACTGTTTATATTACACCGCAATTTGACCGGCAGAAATTGCCTAGTGTATGACAAACTACAAGGTGTATATAGAATTGGGCAGAATTGGAATCTCCCTAGAGTGTAGGTCTGTAAGAATGGACAAACTCCTCGACTTTTCCTTACAGAGTCACACACATAGAAAGCTTCAATTTGGCCGTGATAACAGCTGTTACACGGTACTGAGAGAGGAGCGTGCACGTACACCGCTGTACAGTGTATGTAAAATTGTCAAGCTCCGTGTTTTTGTATACGGACTGACACACGCTGTCTCGCTTTAGTTTTGAATGTAATCAAACAGCAAATATACTATACTGTTAGAAAAACGGACAAAACTTAAAGGTGTAGGTCTGTAAGAACGGACAAACTCCTCGACTTTTCCTTACAGAGTCACACACGTAGATAGCTTCAATTTAGCCGTGATAACAGCCGTTACACGGTACTGAGAGAGGAGCGTGCACGTACACCGCTGTACGGTGTATGTAAAATTGTCAAGCTCCGTGTTTTTGTATACGGACTGACACACGCTGTCTCGCTTTAGTTTTGAATGTAATCAAACAGCAAATATACTAAACTGTTTGAAAAATGGACAAAACTTAAAGGTGTAGGTCTGTAAGAACGGACAAACTCCTCGACTTTTCCTTACAGAGTCACACACGTAGATAGCTTCAATTTGGCCGTGATAACAGCCGTTACATGGTACTGTGTGAGGAGCGTACACCGCTGTACGGTGTGTGAAAAATTGAACGCTCACTACCTCACCAGGACAAAATAATACAATTTGGATTGCTTTTAAAAAAGCAGTTTGAACACCAGTGTGCACACAGCAATGCAGCTAGCCTTAAAAGGCAGGCTAATCACCACCAGCGCTGCTGCACAAAAGCAAAAATCTTCACCTTTCACTGCACAGTAACTACAGTGAAAAGTGCTAGCAGCAGAAGCAGTTTTTTTCTTTTTGCCTTCCTAACGCTCTCCCTACAGAATCAGCGGCTGCAGCAGCTCTCCCTATTCTTAGATCAGCATGAGTAACATGGCGTTCAGTGTCCCTGCCCTTTTATACCCCCTGTGACACCACACAAAGCAAGCCAATCACTTGCATGCCCTTCTCCAAGATGGTGGTGACCGCTGCCTATGTCATCACGTTGCCCACAGTGTCCGTTCTTCCTGATTGGCTGAAAAAGGGTGCTAAAGCATCTTTTGAAACGCGACTTTGGTGCTAAAGTCGCCGACCTCATGGCCGACCTCAAGCTAAGGTCGGGTTTCTTTTCATGAAACCCGACTTTGGTGAAAGTCGGCGACTTTTAATTTTTTTGACCCGTTTCGCTCAACTCTAGTGAATACTGCTAAAGACTGTCTTGCTGCTGCTGCTTGTATTTGTGCGTGAACCCTAGGAGTGTGATCCTTGTGTTTCTCACGGCTGGATGGTGCATGCCTGTTTTGCACATAGTGTGACCGACGTCTGCCATAGCTTCTCTCCTTTCCTGCCTCTCAAGTTAAGTTGTATAATTGTGCATTTCTTGAAGTTACAGTGTTGTCCTTATTCTTAAAGAGACAGTAGCGGTATTAACACCAAAATGTCTGACCCTCTTCATAATGACCAGGTAGGGTCCACTAACTCTACACCATCATCGTCATCAGCTAGTGTTCCAGTTTCACAGGCTAATGCCGACAACCCCGTTCCAGCCCCTGTCATGGCCAATGGCATGCCATTCTTCATAGGAACCTCTAGTCTCCCAATCTGCAGAGTAGATCTCCAGACACTTGGTGGGTTCAAAGAAAAACTTATGTACACTCTTGAACTCTTCTCACTTTCTCCCCATCAGCAGGCACAACTTCTCCTGGGCCAGCTTTAAGGTCCAGCTGCTGAAGAAGTCCATTCCTGGCCAACCAACTGAAAAGACCAGCGTAGAACAGATCCTCACCCGCCTGAGAAGAGAATTTGTGCACCAGTCGCCTACCAAGGTTCTTCTAAAATTTTACAACCGACATCAGGAACCAGGTTAGACAATCAGGGACTCCGCATTAGCCCTTCAGTCTGCATACAGGGCTTTACAGAAAATAGACAAACTAGATCCTGCTGTTACAGAAAACATAATCACTGCCAAATTCATAGAAGGTGTGGATTCGAGACTCGTACAAAGTCAATTCTGCATGCTAGCAGCACAAAACACCAGCATGACTTTCTTAGACTTTAAAGCTCTAGCCTTGTGGGTAGTGGGTAAGGACTCACCTTGTCCCAGCTATGTTCCAGCTCCAGTTGATGCTCCTTTGCCAATCCCACCTGAACCAGCAGACTGTTTCATTCCTGCTCAAGAGGAAGATGAAAGGTTGAAGCCTTCAGAGCGAAGCACAAAGGGAACACTTCCAGCCTGCTACAGAGACTAAAAAAAATAAATATCCTGTTTCATATGTATATTTAGTTGGCTAGTCAGTTTAGTAAAGTTTACGCCTCTGCACCTACATAATGCCATGCACTTTGCTTATTGTTTGCAATATTTTCCTATGCAGCCATGGACTTATTATGCACTGGTGCTTGCCACTAAATTGCCTTTCCAGAGCCTTTCATATGGACGATAGTATATTGCGGAAAGAGACTCTATTTCACACTGGCACTTCCACCTTCATGTTTTGCAGATGTTTATTGCGTATTGTTCTCCCATATATCTGAGCATGCTTGCCTTGGTGTTGCTTTACATTACCTGTATTTTTCCTACTTTAGTAGTCCACCACTCGCACAGTCGCCGAGGACGGCTTATCTTCAGAGGGAAAGTATGTAGTGACCCAGTCTAGATTGTGTCTGTCCCTTTAAGTAATACTGAATTGTGAGTAGCTTTTGTACAATGCTGCTCACTCTCTAAATGGCTCTCTACATTATTTGTGAGCTGTAATTCTCCATTTCTAGTCACCTTCATTTTAGATGCAATGCATTTCTCATTTGCTGTTTTCTGTCGCCATCTAATGGTGAAAGTGTACAATGGCTGAATTATTGTTTTGTAAGGATCTGAGATGTGAATTTGGTCTCCTATTGGTCAGCTCCTAGTCACATGGTCAATAGGAGGAGCTGTTTTTCCAGGCAAGTCTAGAATGCTTGGTAATCTGAGGGATGCCTTGAGGGAGAGCAGAACACACGTGGAGGAGGTTTTTACCTCAATATCTCCTGCAGGCATAAAAGCCTGAGGTCCCTCTACCTGTAAACAAATCATTCTATTGCTGACAGGATTCACCAAATGTAAAGTATTGCTAACAGGATTCACCACATGTAAAGTATTGCTGACAGGATTCACCACATCTAAAGAATTGCTGACAGGGTTCACCACATCTAAAGTCTTTATGACTGGATTCACCACAGTTTCTACATTCACCTATAAGTAGAGATGAGCGACTTTGCCTTTTTTTGGGGTCGAGTCGGGTTTCATGAAACCCGACTTTCTCAGAAGTCGAGTAGAAAAAAATTGGCCGACTATAGGGAGAAGTCAGAGGTCCGACTGAAACACGAAACCCAATGCAAGACAATGGGGATGCAAAGTCTTCAGGAAGTGGAGGACAGTAAACACACCTACAGTGCCCATTTCAATGCCAACGACATCAATTCTTATTATTTAAGCTTGTCAACCTTAATTTACTTTATAATAATAGTTATGCATTGAAAACTGGGGGTTATTTGGCTAAAGTTGGGGGGTAGGGCTGGCTCCAGGTTTTCGTGTGCCCTGGGCGAAAGAGTGTCAATGGCCCCCTTTAACACATACCACAATTCATGATGCTCCGATACAGCAGAGAAATATTGGTATAGTGCAATGACAAATACTTCACTTCTTACATTACATGACTGATATCTATTTTAAATTCTACAATAGCTCAAAAACCGGACAGTATATTCCTCCATACAGTATTATGGCCACCACATAGTGCCCCATACAGAATAATGAGCCCCATATATTGCTCCAAACAGAATAATTGGTCCCATATAATGTTCCATACAGTATATTATGATTTCCACATAAAGCTGCAGTATATGATTGTCCCCATATAATGTGCCATACAGTATAGGACGGTCCCCATAGAGTAGAATCAGCCCCACATATTGCTCCATACAGATTAATGAGTTGCATAAAAAGCTCCATACAGTATATGATGGGCCCCATGAATTGCTCCATACAGAATGGGCTCCATATAATGCTCCATACAGAATAGGCTCCATATAATGCTCCATACCCTATATTATGCCCCATAAATAATGAACCCCATATGATGCTCCATTATATGATAGGCCCCATGGATGATGCTCCATTGTATGATGACACATGTATGTATCACATGCATCCAAATACTCCACAGCGTGGCTGCCCAGTAAAGGTCTAAAATATAGTTGAGCGACTTTGGTCAGATCGGGTTTCATGAAACAAAATTTGTTTCAGATGAAACTGGTCCGACTAGGGCAAAAAAAGAAAATAAGGGGGGAAGCCAGCACTGCTTAAGGTTAGAACGCACAAATTGGAGTGCATATGCACATAATGTCTAGCTGTATTCAAAAATGAGATATTTAGCAAAAAAATTGATCAATTCAATTGAGCCACCCCGCCGCGCCAAGGCAATCTCATATGGGGGGTCCTACTCTATATATTTTTAATAAATACTGTGCCATTACGGCCTCCTAAATACATTCAGAGCATGACTACATCAAGTGCAATCTGTACCTGAACATTACTGGATCGCTCCCATGAAGCCAGATGAAGCAAGTGCAGATAAAGGCCAACCAGGTCTGAACACAGACATATCAGGAATGGCCTCCACACATTGCCCGACCAGCAAACACAGATGAAGGGCGATGTTGGTCCAGACACAGGTTCACAATTAAATAAAGCTTGGGGCAGGGTGGGGCTGCCGTGTGTGTGCACAGCAGCCTAATCCATCACAATGAACACAGAAAAATCATAGCGGGTATAACCAAGTGTGCACGGCAACAGTGGTGGTGAGCCACAAACCAACAACAAGAAAATAGGGGGGGAAGCCAGCACTGCTTAAGGTTAGAACGCACAAATTGGAGTGCATATGCACATAATGTCTAGTTGTATTCAAAAATGAGATATTTAGCAAAAAAATTGATCAATTCAATTGAGCCACCCCGCCGCGCCAAGGCAATCTCATATGGGGGGTCCTACTCTATATATATTTAATAAATACTGTGCCATTACGGCCTCCTAAATACATTCAGAGCATGACCACATCAAGTGCAATCTGTACCTGAACATTACTGGATCGCTCCCATGAAGCCAGATGAAGCTAGTGCAGATAAAGGCCAACCAGGTCTGAACACAGACATATCAGGAATGGCCTCCACACATTGCCCGACCAGCAAACACAGATGAAGGGCGATGTTGGTCCAGACACAGGTGCACAATTAAATAAAGCTTGGGGCAGGGTGGGGCTGCCGTGTGTGTGCACAGAAGCCTAATCCATCACAATGAACACAGAAAAATCATAGCGGACATAACCAAGCGTGCACGGCAACAGTGGTGGTGAGCCACAAACCAACAACAAGAAAATAGGGGGGGAAGCCAGCACTGCTTAAGGTTAGAATGCACAAATTGGAGTGCATATGCACATAATGTCTAGCTGTATTCAAAAATGAGATATTTAGCAAAAAAATTGATCAATTCAATTGAGCCACCCCGCCGCGCCAAGGCAATCTCATATGGGGGGTCCTACTCTATATATTTTTAATAAATACTGTGCCATTACGGCCTCCTAAATACATTCAGAGCATGACCACATCAAGTGCAATCTGTACCTGAACATTACTGGATCGCTCCCATGAAGCCAGATGAAGCAAGTGCAGATAAAGGCCAACCAGGTCTGAACACAGACATATCAGGAATGGCCTCCACACATTGCCCGACCAGCAAACACAGATGAAGGGCAATGTTGGTCCAGACACAGGTGCACAATTAAATAAAGCTTGGGGCAGGGTGGGGCTGCCGTGTGTGTGCACAGCAGCCTAATCCATCACAATGAACACAGAAAAATCATAGCGGACATAACCAAGCGTGCACGGCAACAGTGGTGGTGAGCCACAAACCAACAACAAGAAAATAGGGGGGGAAGCCAGCACTGCTTAAGGTTAGAATGCACAAATTGGAGTTCATATGCACATAATGTCTAGCTGTATTCAAAAATGAGATATTTAGCAAAAAAATTGATCAATTCAATGGCTCAATTGAATTGATCAATTTTTTTGCTAAATATCTCATTTTTGAATACAGCTAGACATTATGTGCATATGCACTCCAATTTATGCGTTCTAACCTTAAGCAGTGCTGGCTTCCCGTCCTATTTTCTAGGGCAAAAAAAGTCGGAGTTTCGTCCGAAACCCGACCCCAATGCAAGTCGATGGGGAATAAAAGTCGGCATTGAGTGGATGAATGTCATCTGCTCAATGCCAACTTTTATTTCCCATTGACTTGCATAGGGGTCGGGTGTCGGACGAAACTCCGACTTTTTTTTGCCCTAGTCGGACCAGTTTTATTTGAAACAAATTTTGTTTCATGAAACCCGATCCGACCAAAGTCACTCAACTCTAGTCAAAAAGAAGAAAAAATAAAGACATGGCCCCCTTGTTCACCTGATCTGAACCCCATAGAGAACCTGTGGTCCCTCATAAAATGTGAGATCTACAGGGAGTCAAAACATTACACCTCTGGGAACAGTGTCAGGGAGGCTGTGGTGGCTGGTGCACGCAATGTTGATTGTAAACAGATCAAGCAACTGACAGAATGTATGGATGGAAGGCTTTTGAGTGTCATCGTAAAGAAAGGTGGCTATGTTGGTCCCTTTTTTTGGTTTTGAATGTCAGAAATGTTTATTTCTACATTTTGTGTTGTTACATTGGTGAAAATAAACAAGTGAGATGGGTATATATTTGGTTTTTATTAAGTTGTCTAATAATTCTGCACAGTAATAGTTACCTGCACAAACAGATATCCTCCTAAGATAGCGAAATCTAAAAAAAAACCCACTCCAACTTCCAAAAATATTAAGCTTTGATATTTATGAGTCTTTTCAGTTGATTGAGAACATAGTTGTTGTTCAATAATAAAAAGAATTCTCTCAAGTACAACTTGCCTAGTAATAATTATGCAAACAAGTATCAACCTAGGGCCTTGTCAGATCACTCCCCTGTTATGGAGACATTTAATTGGGAAAATGGCGGGAGAGGGGAACGGGCACCATGGTCGCTTAATGCATTCTGGTCAACTATTATTCAAGCTGATGCTAGGATCCCTGACTTGCTAAAATAATTTTTTGCTATTAACCCCTTTTCCCCAAGGGTGGTTTGCACGTTAATGACCAGGCCAATTTTTACAATTCTGACTACTGTCCCTTTATGAGGTAATAACTCTGAAACGCTAACATGGATCCCACTGATTCTGACATTATTTTCTCGTGACATATTGTACTTCATGTTAGTGGTAAAATTTCATTCAAATAACTTGCGTTTATTTGAGAAAAAACAGAAATTTGGCGAAGAATTTGAAAATTTTGCAATTTTCCAACTTTGAATTTTTATGCCCTTAAATCACAGAGATATGGCACACAAAAAACTTAATAAGTAACATTTCACATATGTTTACTTTACATCAGCACAATTTTGGAACCAAAATGTTTTTTGTTAGGAAGTTATAAGGGTTAAAATTTGACCAGCGATTTCTCATTTTTGCAACACCATTTTATTTTTAAGGAACACATCACATTTGAAGTCACATTGATGGGTCTATATGATAGAAAATACTCAAAAGTGACACCATTCTAAAAACTGCACCCCTCAAGGTGCTCAAAACCACATTCAAGAAGTTTATTAACCATTCAGGTGCTTCACAGGAATTTTTTGAATGTTTAAAAAAAATGAATATTTAACTTTTTTTCACAAAAAAATTACTTCAGGTCCAATTTTTTTTATTTTACCAAGGGTAACAAGAGAAATTGGATGCAAAAGTTATTGTGCAATTTATCCTGAGTGCGCTGATAACTGATATGTGGGGGGGAACTACTGTTTCAGCGCATGGCAGAGCTCAGAAGGGAAGGAGCGCCGTTTGACTTTTTCAATGCAAAATTGGCTGGAATTCAGATCGGACACCATGTCACATTTGGAGAGTCCCTGATGTACCTAAACAGTGGAAACCCCCCACAAGTGACCCCATTTTGGAAACTACACCCCTAAAGGAACTTATCTAGATGAGTGGTGAGTAGTGTTGAGCGATACCATCCGATATCCAGAAATATCGGATCGGATTGGATCGGCCCGATACACAAAAAGTATCGAGTATCGCCGATTCCAATTCCAGAAGTCCCATTCAAGTCAATGGGACAGAAATATTGGATTTAAAAAACACCCTTTCTTTCCTTGTACATCCAGTTCGGGAGGGGGAAAGAGTGTGGGTGGTGCGTGGGCGGACACTGTGCATGTCTGTGTGCATGGGCGGGCTCTGTGCGGGCCTCTCTGGGGTCTGTACGGGCCTAATGGGGGTCTGTGCCGGCTGCCGGCAGTCTGTATGGGCCTGCCGGGGGTCTGTACTGGCTGCCGAGGGTCTGTACGGGCCTGCCGGGGGTCTGTGCCGGCTGCCGGGGGGTCTGTACTGGCTGCCAGTGGTCTGTACAGGCCTGCCGGAGGTCTGTGCTGGCTGCTAGGGGTCTGTACGGGCCTGTCGGGGGTCTGTGCCGGCTGCCGGGGGGTCTGTGCCGGCTGCCGGCGGTCTGTACGGCCAGTGGAAACCCCCCACAAATGACATCATTTTGGAAACTAAACCCCCCAAGGAACTTATCTAGATGTGTGGTGAGAACTTTGAACCTCCCAGGGCTTCACAGAAGTTTATAACGTACAGTCATAAAATTAAAAAATCAATTTTTTTCCAGAAAAATGATGTTTTCACCCCCAATTTTTATTTTCCCAAGGGTAACGGGACCCTAAAAGTTATTGTGCAATTTGTCCTGAGTATGTTGATGCCCCACATGTGGAGGTAAACCACTATTTGGGTGCATGGCAGAGTTCGGAAGGGAAGCAGTGCCATTTGACATTTTTGGCTGGAATTGGGATTTGACGCAATGCCGCATTTGGAAAGCCCCTGATGTGCCTAAACAGTAGAAACTCCCCCACAAATGACACCATTTTGGAAACTAGACCCCCCAAGGAACTTATCTAGATGTGTGGTGAGCACTTTGAACCCTCAAGGGCTTCACAGAAGTTTATAACGTACAGTCGTAAAATTAAAAACCATATTTTTTCCACAAAAATGAACTTTTCACCACCAATTTGTATTTTCCCAAGAGTAACAGGACCCTAAAAGTTATTGTGCAATTTGTCCTGAGTACGCTAATACCCCACATGTGGGGGTAAGCCACTATTTGGGCACATGACAGAGCTCGGAAGGGAAGCAGCGCCATTTGTCTTTTTTGGCTGGAATTGGGATTGGACGCCATGCCGCATTTGAAAAGCCCCTGATGTGCCTAAACAGTCGAAACCTCCCACAAGTGACCCCATTTTGGAAACTAGACCCCCTAAAGAACTTATCTAGATGTGTGGTGAGCACTTTGAACCCACCAGTGCTTCACAAAAGTTTATAACGCCCGGGCGTGAAAATAAAAAAATCATATTTTTTTCACGAACATGAGCTTTTAGTCCCCAATTCTTTCATTTTCCCAAGGGTAACAGGAGAAATTGGACCACAAAAGTTGTTGTCAAATTTGTCCTGAGTACGCTGATGCCCCAAATGTGGGAGAAAACTACTGTATGGGCACATGTCGGGGCTCGGAAGGGAAGTAGTGACGTTTTGGATTGCAGACTTTGATGGAATGGTCTGCGGGTGTCATGTTGCTTTTGGAGAGCCCCTGATGTACCTAAACAGTGCAAACCCCCCACAAGTGACCCCATTTTGGAAACTAGACCACCTAGGGAACTTATCTAGATGTGTGGTGAGCACTTTGAACCCACCAGTGCTTCACAGAAGTTTATAATGCCTGGGCTTGAAAATAAAAAAATAATTTTTTCCACAAGCATGAGCTTTTAGTCCCCAATTCTTTAATTTTCCCAAGGGTAACAGGAGAAATTGGACCCCAAAAGTTGTTGTCCAATTTGTCCTGAGTACGCTGATGCTCGATAAGTGGGAGAAAACTACTGTATGGTCACACGTCGGGGCTCGGAAGGGAAGTAGTGACGTTTTGGAATGCAGACTTTGATGGAATGGTCTGCGGTGTCATGTTGCCTTTGGAGAGCTACTGATGTACCTAAACAGTGGAAACCCCCCACAAGTGACCCCATTTTGGAAACTAGACCCCCTAAGGAACTTATCTAGATGTGTGGTGAGCACTTTGAACCCCCCCAGTGCTTCACAGAAGTTTATAATGCCCAGGCGAGAAAATAAAAAAATCATATTTTTTCCACAAACATGAGCTTTTAGTCCCCAATTCTTTTATTTTCCCAAGGGTAACAGGAGAAATTGGACTGCAAAAGTTGTTGTCCAATTTGTCCTGAGTACGCTGATACCTCATATGTGGGAGAAAACTACTGTATGGGCACACTTCGGGGCTCGGAAGGGAAGTAGTGACGTTTTGGAATGCAGACTTTGATGGAATGGTCTGCGGGTGTCATGTTACGTTTGGAGAGCCTCTGATGTCCCTAAACAGTTGAAACTCCCCACATTTTGGAAACTAGACGCCCCACGGAAATTATCTAGATGTGCGGTGAGCACTTTTAATCCCCAAGTGCTTCACAGAAGTTTGTAATGCCCGGCATGAAAATAAAAAAATCATATTTTTTTCCACAAAAATGATATTTTCCTAAGGGTAACAGGAGAAATTGGACCCCAAAATTTGTTTTGCAATTTGTCCTGAGTTGGTTGATACACCATATGTGGGGGTAAAACACTGTTTGGGTGCATGGCAGAGCTTGGAAGGGAAGGAGCAGCATTTGACTTTTTCAACGCAGAATTGGATGGAATTGAGATCAGATGACATGTCGCGTTTGGAGAGCACCTGATGTGCCCAAACAGTGGAAGCCCTCAATTCTAACTCCAACCCTAACCCCAACACACCCCTAACTCTAATCTCAGCCCTAGCCCAAGCCCTAACCCTAGCCCAAGCCCTAACCCTAATGTGAAAATGGAAATAAATACATTTTTTTAATTTTATTATTTTTCCCTAATTAAGGGAGTGAAAAGGGGGGGGTTGATTTACTATTTGTGGCAGGTTTTTATGTTTGGCAACTGTCGCACACTAAAATATGCTTTTATTGTAAAAATAGTTTTTGCATCACCACATTTTGAGAGCTATAATTTTTCCATATTTTGACCCACCGAGTCATGTGAGGCCTTATTTTTTGTGGGACGAGTTGATGTTTTATTGGTACCATTTTCGGGCACGTGACATTTTTTGATCGCTTTTAATTCTGATTTTTGGGACGCAGAATGAGCAAAAACCAGCATTTCATGAATTTCTTTTGGGGGGTGCGTTTACTCCATTCCACGTAAATTGATAAGGCGGTTTTATTCTTTGGGTCAGTACTGTTACAGCGATACCTCATTTATGTCATTTTTTTATGTTTTGGCGCTTTTATGCAATGAAAATAATTTTATATAAAAAATAATTATTTTTGCATCGCTTTATTCTGCGAGCTATAACTTTTTTTACTTTTTCGCTGATGACGCTGTATGGCAGCTCTTTTTTTGCGGGACAAGATGACATTTTCAGCGGTACCATGGATATTTATATGCGTCTTTTTGATCGCGCGTTATTGCACTTTTTGTGCGGCGGTATGATGATAAAGCATTATTTTGTGCTTTGTTTTTTATTTTAATTTTTTAAGGGGTTTGCTAAAGGGGTTAACTAATGGTATAGTTTTATATGGCAGGTCGTTACGGACACGGCGATACTAAATATGTGTACTTTTATTGTTTTTTTATATTTTCAAAAAATTAGTTTATTAGGGAATTTTTTTTTATTCATTTAGCAATTTTTTAAAAATTATTTTTACACTTTTTTTTACTTTATTATGCTGTCCCAGGGGGGACATAACTGTCATGTGACAGATCGCTGATCTGTCACATCACAGATCGCTGTGACAGATTAGCGATCTGTCACAGGCATTGAAGCAGACTTCCTCATGCCTGCGCTTTGCAGGCAGTGAGGAAGCCAGCTCCCTGCAGGCTCCCAAAGGTCCCCGTCGCCATATTGGATCCGGGGACCTGCAGGGAAGAGTCCCCCTGCAGCAGCGCTGCACATCGCGCTGCTGTGGGGGTTGCAGGGAAGAACGGAGGGAGCCCCCTCCCTTCCAATGCTTCCCTAAACCCCCGGTACACTGCGATCGTGTTTGATCGCAGTGTGCCAGGGGTTAACGTGCTGGGGCGGTCCGTGACCACCCCTGACACATAGTGCCGGGTGTCAGCTGTGATAATCAGCTGACACCCGGCTTCGATCAGTGGTGCTTCCCATGGGGGGCACCTCTGATCGCTTAGACATACTATCCCGTCCCCGGTCATAGGGGACCGATACCGTGGACAGGATAGTACATCTAATGTCAGGAAGGGGTTAATGAGGGTACAGCCCCCAGGGAAATAATATGGGAGGCGTCTAAAGCTTATCTGAGAGGACTGTTGATCTCAGAAGTGAATAGAGTAAGGCTAAGTGCACACGTACCGGAACTCTCGCGGAAATTACCACGAGAATTCCGGAATACCAGTCCGCGGGAAAATCGCATTTTAAATTCCCGCGATTTTCCCACGGAAAAACTAGCATTTTGCAAGCGTATTTAGCTTGCAGAATGCTAGCGTTTTCCAAGCGATCTGTAGCATCGCTTGGAGAACTGATTGACAGGTTGGTCACACTCGTCAAACATAGTGTTTGACGAGTGTGACCAACTTTTTACTACTGAGGCCGCCTATGCGGCATCAATAGTAAAAGATAGAATGTAAAAAAAAAAAAAAAAATAGTGTTATTCTCACCCTCCGGCGTCCCGCGCATCCGTTGCCAGTAATCCTTTGCGAAAATGCCCGCGATGACGTCAGTTCTCGCAGGATCGCGACGTCTCGCGGTTAATCGCGATGACGTTGCGCGAATGACCGTGAGACTTCGCGATCCCGCGAGAACGGACGCCATCGCGGGCATTTTCGCAAAGGATTACTGGGAACGAGAGCGTGAAGAGAAGCGGGAAGGCTGCGCGGGACGTCGGAGGGTGAGAATAACAATATTTTTTATTTTTAAATTCTATTTTTTACAGGGATATGGTGCCCAGAGCCCGGAGGACAGTCTCCTCTCCTCCGGACCGTGGGTACCATCCGCAATTGTTCTGCTTACTTTTCGCATGGTGTGCACAGCCACATGCGGAAAGTAAGCGGAACAATGCATTCCTATGGGTGCGGGATCGCCACGATTCCGCAAATTAATGAGCATGCTGCGGTTTTTACCGCAAAGCGATTCCGCCGCGGTAAAAACTGCAGCATTAGTACAGCATTGCGGAATCCCATAGGAATGCATGGGACGCTTATTTTTCGCGTTTTCGCAGCAAAATCGCGCGGTTAAAACCGCCGCGGAAACGCGAAAAAAACGCCACGTGTGAACTCAGCCTTAGAACTAAGTCTAGAGAATATGAGGAACTTTTACAGAAGGAAGCTATCTCTGCAGAAATGCAATATTTGAAAACTCCATCGGATATACATTTTAACGCATTAAAAGATGCGGAAAAACGATCAGCCCAACATAAGGTTTCAAAAGCTGCAGATAAATGATACTTCTGGCGGCAGGTCTATTTCGGGGAGGGGGAGTGAACTGGACATCTACTAGCTACCCTAATCAAGACTCAATCTGGCCCTGCAATGATAGCGGAGATAAAAAAAAAAACAAAAATGGGGAACTAGAAAGATCTTCTGGGGCAATTTTAGCAACTTTTAGCAAGTTTTTTGAGACATTATATTATTCGCAGGGTGGGTTCTCTGACGAGTTGCTCAGTAGCTTTTTGGGGACTGCTGGTCTGCCGACTCTGTCAGAATCTGAAGCTGTTGGGCTGGAGGCACCAATTAGTATGGAGGAATTAGGGGAGGCTCTAGATTCTATGGCAGGGAATAAGACACCGTGGTCTGATGAGCTGCCTGTGGAGGTATATAAAGAGTACTCAAATATAATGCTTCCACAGCTGTTGATTGTGTTTGAGGCAGCTAGGGAAGATGGGCACTTGCCCCGATCCTTGAATGAAGCAATCATAGTGGTGATCCCCAAGGCTGATAAGGATCCTTGTCTTTCAGAGTCATACAGGCCTATCTCCCTTTTAAACATTGATGTCAAGATTTTTTCAAAGATTCTGGTGATGTGGCTGTCTAGAGTAATATCTAGTATTATTCATCCAGATCAAACTGGTTTTATGCCAGAGAAATCAACTGCAATTAATATCCAGCAGTTGTATTCAAATTTACAGATCCCATCGAAGGGAAAGGAACCTAGGTCTGTTGCATCTATGGATGCTGCTAAAGCATTTGACAGCATCGAATGGCCATATCTGTGGGCTATATTAGCCAAGATGGGTTCCTGTAAAAATTTTATTGCCTGGATACAGATGCTGTATTTGAGTCCAGAGGCCAAAATTAGAATTAGTGGGGAGATCTCAAATACTATTAACTTACACAGAGGGACCAGACAGGGGTGCCCCCTGTCTCCCCTACTGTTTGCTCTGGCAATTGAGCCCTTGGCAGTAGTAATTCGGGCGACACCTGAAATTAAGGGGTTTGGGTATGAGTCTTTGCAAGAAAAAATAGCGTTGTATGCTGATGACATGCTCTTGTTTTTGGGAGAGTGGCCGTCTTCTCTTAGGGTGGCAATGGAAGTCTTTGGATCCTTCGCAGTGATCTCTGGTTTATGTTTTAACTGGGAGAAATCTTCAATTATGCGGGTGGAAGATGCTCCCGAGAACTCATTGGAATTGGGTGGACGATTAAATGTAGTCAAAGAGTTTAAATACTTGGGAATTCATATTGGGTAAAATATACAAGATTTTGAGCGTTTAAATATTACCCCGCTACTTGCTAAATTTCATCAAAAAATAAAGGACTGGTGCAAGTTACCACTGAGTATGGTGGGAAGGGCAAACCTGGTAAAAATGGTTCTCATGCCACAAGCTTTGCATGCCCTCCACAATGCGCCCATTTGGATTCCTGGTCAAATCTTTTATCAGATAAACAGAATATTTAGAGAGCTTATCTGGAAGAGGAGTTTTCCTAGAATTTGGTTGGAGGTTTTGTGGACATCTAAAGAACTGGGGGGATTAGCGGTTCCTGACCCATTTCTGTATTATCTTGCAGCACAGTTCCAGCATTTCAGAGGATGGGGGGAGGAGGATTCCTTCATGCGAAGTTCCTCGGGATGTATGCTTACATGCATAGTGGGAAAGGACTTACTGGTGCAGGCGCTAGACTCAGGGCGGTTCCGTCAGGTTCA
The DNA here is from genome assembly GCF_039654945.1 of Dendrobates tinctorius. Lineage (NCBI taxonomy): Eukaryota > Metazoa > Chordata > Amphibia > Anura > Dendrobatidae > Dendrobates > Dendrobates tinctorius. Next base: position 3,029,841 of record NW_027361833.1, read on the forward strand.
AGCTATCAATAGTCCGATAATGAAGTGCATGGCTAAGGTATGGAACACGGCCAAAGAAATATTGAGTATACAGGGAGTCACGGAGCATTCCCTGATCTGGAGAAACTTGACATGTACAGAGCTAAATAAATTAGAGGGTTTTGAGCTATGGGAGAGGAGAGGGCTTAAACTAGTATCACAGCTTTATTCTGAAGGGGAGTTTCGATCTTTTGAGGATCTGAAACAGACATTTTCCATGCCTCATAAAAGATTTTTAAAATATATCCAGCTGAGACATGCTTGTGAAGCACAACAGCGACTCACTCCACTAGGTAATCCAGCTAAAACTTCGCTGTTAGATAGAGTAGTGATGGGAGGAGGATCAAGAGGTATTATATCCATGATATATGCAACCATGTTGGAAAAGAGAGGGGCAGTTTGGAGATGCTGAAGAATAACTGGCAAGTTGATGTAGGTGATTTAACAGATGATGAATGGGAGGATGCAATGCAAGAAGTCACGAAAGTCTTGGTTAGCGAGGCGCAGAGAGTGTTGCATCTGTATTTGCTTCATCGAGTTTATCGAACCCCTGTACGGCTGTTGAAAATGGGCTATACTAGAGAGGCAGATTGTTGGAAATGTGGATCACCTAATGCGGATCTGATACACATGACCTGGAACTGTCCTCGGTTACTTAGGTCTTGGGGAGGTGTGAATGATTTACTTAATACTGTCTATCAATGTGAAATGGTACTAGACCCCAAAATGGCTCTTCTGGGGCGGGTGGAGACTTTGCTGCTTTCGGAGGAGCACCAGCTGGCAGTTTCACGAATATTATATCAAGCTCGTAAAAGGGTGGCGGCTCACTGGAAGGGATCTTCTGTACCCACAATCACGGAAGTTACCAATGAAGTTAATAAAAATATAGATATGGAATAATATGTGTATCAAAAGAGAAGAACAACTATAAAATGGGAAGATATGTGGGCACCTTGGTTGGACACACACGGGTTGGCGCATCCTAGATTAATATGGATGAGAGCATTGAGGAGGATATAACCCAAAAATTGTAGCTGTGAGAGACCAAATGAATCGGGAGAGACGAGAGGTGTTTTTTCCGGTGAGGGTGGGGGATGAGTTGGGAGGGATTTTTGTGGGGTTCTATTGTGTTTACGTAATACACTATTTGGGAAATATCCTGTATATGACTACCTGTTTTTTCAATTTTTGAAAATGTTTAATAAAAAATTACCTGATATAAAAAAATAAATATGCAAACAGTGTATAATGCTCCATATATAATGGGCCCCATTTATAATGCACAGGTGTATGATGGGCCCTATGGATGATGCTCCAGTGTATGATGGGCCCCATTTATAATGCTCTAGTGTATGATGGGCCCATATATAATGGGCCCCATATGATGCTCCAGTGTATAATGGGCCCTATCTATGATGCTCAAGTGTATGATGGGCCCCATATATAATTCTCCAGTGTATAATGCTCCCCATATATTGCTCCAAACATTAAAAGAAATACCTCTCCTCGCTAGGCACTGCTCTACTCTAGACTCCTCAGCGTCACCATCTTCCAGCTCTCTGCACTTGGACTGTTCAGGCAGAGGGCATACAGACGTGACATCATCGCACTCTCTGATCTGAATGTCACTGTCAGGAAACGTGGAAGAGGTCACAGCAGTGGAGCAGGGAGAGGTAAGTACTGCAAGTGCTGGTGCCCTGAGCAAGCAGGGGGGGCCCACTCGTGGGTGACTGCAGTGGCACAGGACCCCTCATAGTATGACGGTGTCTGTGATGGCGAATGGGCCCCCCACCGTCAAAGACTTTTGCATACTGTGAGGGGCCCTGTGCCAGTGCCGTCGCCCACGAGTGGGCCCTCCCACCTGCTCAGGGCCCCGGCTGTTGTGAGTTCATTGAGTTCTCCTTCCAGGCTCCCTCTGCTGGCAACAGGAGGTAGTGAGGCTGATTTAATCAGTAGAGATCTGCCACCTGATAATGAGGATGACGATTGGACCTCAGGAATCTCAGATTGGATTTAAGACAGCCGACACCCTACTCTGGTGCTAGTGATTCCTTCTGCTTGTCAGGTCTTGGTTCTCAGCTCTGTTCCAGTCAGCTCAAGCTAAGTTTCTCTGCTAATGTTCACACTTGATTTTGTTGTTCTCTTCAGTTTTTTGTGTGGTCAGCCAGCCCCGGCTGGGCTGTGCTGAATTTCCACTCTTATTTATCTATACTTGCCAATTTGCTTTTTGTCCCTTATTAGATTGGCCACTTTTTGCTCTGTCTTAGAATATTTCAGAGTGCTGATATAGTGGGAGAAGTCTAGTGACTTCAGGGTTAATTTTGTTATCAGAAGTGTTGGACATTATTTTGTAGGGTTTTGGGCAGATTGCAGACAGTGTCTTTCCTTTCCTCTCCTTTCTAGTTAGTTTGGGCCCCATCGTTTGCTCAGCCTTGCTTTAGGCTTATTTAGTCCTCTGGCCGTGACGAGGCGTCTAGGTTCATCTTAGGTATTCTCCACGGCTGCTGCTAGTTGTGTGGTTAGGATCAGGGATCTGCAATCAGCATAGTTAACAACGTTTCTGGTTTTTCTGGGCTTAGCATTTTTAGGTTTTTTCCTCCTCGGTGACCCATTCAGATTCTAGGGTACTCAAAAGCAGGAAAAAGTTGCTAAAAAAAAAAAAGTGTCAGAATTTTTTTTTATATATATTTTTTCCTCTTTTTTTCTGGGGCCGTAGGAGGATTTTTTTTCCCTAATGGAGAATAAGCAACTGTCTGATCATGTGAAGCAACTTGCTGCTGAAGTGCAGGGAATTTCTACCTACCTCATTCAGTCACATGCTGCTGAACCTAAGATCCCTAATCCTGATGTGTTTTCTGGGGTTCAGTCTAAATTTCTGAATTTTAAGAATAATTGTAAATTATTTCTTGCCTTGAAGCCTAACTCATCGGGGAGCTCTGCGCAGCAGGTTAAAATTGTCATCTCCTTGCTGCGCGGCGATCACCAGGATTGGGCTTTTTCTCTGACACCTGAAAATCCTATTCTGACTAATGTGGGTGCATTTTTTCAAGCCTTGGGTTTGTTGTATGATGAACCTAATGCTGTTGATCAAGCTGAGAGAACCCTGCTGGCATTAAACCAGGGTCAGGATTCTGCAGAGTTATACTGTCAAAAATTCAGAAAGTGGGCAGTCCTTACTACATGGAATGATAGTGCTTTGACAGCTCTCTTTCAGAAGGGTTAATCAGAGACCGTAAAAGATGTTATGGTGGGATTTCCTGTTCCCTCTGGTCTGGATGATTCCATGTCATTAGCCATTCATGTTGATCGGCGTTTACGTGAGCGTAAAACTACACGGGAGGCGCTGCCACCTTTTGAGCAAACGTCTGAACCTATGCAATGTGATGGGGTTTTGTCAGGGCGCAACGTCAGGAATTTTGTACAGTCCTGTGGGACTTGTTCTCGGTCTAAACCCTGTTCTCGTTCTTGTGGGTTGCTGATGCCCCAGCCGGTGCCCAAGAGGCCATGGACCCATATCTCAATGGATTTTATTTCTGATTTTCCTGTCTTTCAGAGAATGACTGTTATCTGGGTGATTTGTGATAGATTTTCGAAGATGGTCCATCTTGTACCACTCCCAAAGTTGCCATCTTCTGCTGAGTTGGTGCCCTCGTTTTTACAACAGGTGGTTCGGTTACATGGGATTCCTGAGAACATTATGTCCGACAGAGGAGTTCAGTTTGTTTCCAGATTCTGGAAAGCCTTTTGTTCCAGTCTGGGAATTCAGTTATCCTTCTCCTCCGCGTTTCATCCCCAGACCAATGGACAGAGGGAGAGAACAAACCAGACCTTGGAGTCTTATTTAAGATGTTTTATATCTGCTGATCAGGATGATTGGGTCTCATTTTTGCCCTTGGCCGAATTCGCGCTGAACAATAGAGCTAGTTCTGCCACTTTGATGTCACCCTTTTTCTGTAATTTTGGGTTTCATCCTCGATTCTCTTCAGGGCAAGTGGAATCTTCGTCCTGCCCAGGTGTGGACACTGTGGTTGAGAGAATGCAGCAGATATGGGACCAAGTGGTGGATAAGTTGTCGCTCTCTCAGGAAAAGGCCAGCGATTTTCCAACCGGCATAGGACCATTGGTCCCCGGTTTAAAGTGGGTGATATGGTTTGGTTGTCGTCTAAGAATATTCCTATGAAGGTTGCATCTCCTAAATTTAAGCCAAGATTTATTGGACCTTATAAGATTTTGGAGATTCTTAATCCTGTTTCTTTTCGATTGGCTCTTCCAGTTACGTTCAAGATCCATAACGTATTTCACAAATCTCTGTTGAAGAGGTTAGTTGAGCCAATGGTTCCTATGGAAGCACCTTCTGACCCTGTGTTGGTTGAAGGCAATGTGGAATATGAGGTAGAGAAAATATTGGATTCTCGTTTGGTTAGACGGAGACTCCAGTATTTGGTCAAATGGAAGGGTTATGGCCAGGAGGATAATTCTTGGGTCTCTGCCTCTGATATTCATGCCAATAGATTGGTTCGTGCTTTTCACCAGGCCCATCCTGATCGGCCTGGTGGCGTGGATGAGGGTTCGGTGACCCCTCCTCAAGGGGGGGTACTGTTGTGAGTTCATTGAGTTCTCCTTCCAGGCTCCCTCTGGTGGTAACAGGAGGTAGTGAGGCTGATTTAATCAGTAGACATCAGCCACCTGATAATGAGGATGATGATTGGACCTCAGGAATCTCAGATTGGATTTAAGACAGCCAACGCCCTACTCTGGTGCTGGTGATTCCTTCTGCTTGTCAGGTCTTGGTTCTGAGCTCTGTTCCAATCAGCTCAAGCTAAGTTCCTCTGCTAATGTTCACACTTGATTTTGTTGTTCTCTTCAGTTTTTTGTGTGGTCAGCCAGCCCCGGCTTGGCTGTGCTGAATTTCCACTCTTATTTATCTGTATTTGCCAATTTGCTTTTTGTCCCGTATTAGATTGGCCACTTTTTGCTCTGTCTCAGAATATTTCAGAGTGCTAATATAGTGGGAGAAGTCTAGTGACTTCAGGGTTAATTTTGTTATCAGAAGTGTTGGACATTATTTTGTAAGGTTTTGGGCAGATTGCAGACAGTGTCTTTCCTTTCCTTTCCTTTCTAGTTAGTTTGGGCCCCATCCTTTGCTCAGCCTATTTTCCTGCCTGTGTTTGTGTTTTCATCTTGTTTCACCGTCAATACATGTGTGGGGGCTGTCTATTCCTTTGGGGTCTGCTCTGGGGCAGTTAATTTTCCCCTTTTCTTGCTTTAGGCTTATTTAGTCCTCCGGCCGTGACGAGGCATGTAGGTTCATCGTAGGTACGCTCCACGGCTGCTGCTAGTTGTGTGGTTAGGAACAGGGATCTGCATAGTTACCAACCACTCTGGTTTTTCTGGGCTTAGCATTTTTAGGTTTTTTCCTACTCGGTGACCCATTCATAACACCCGGCACTTGCCTGGGTCTGCCAGGTGCAGACGCCGGCCCTGGGGGGGTACAGGCCAGTTAGGGAGGTGGAAAAACTGGCATACGTTGAAGTGTAGGCTGGAAGTTCAGTAATTGCAAATGGAGGAATTGCAGAAGTCAAAGGAAGAGGAGGACAAAGCGAGCCATTTTCCTGGCAACCTATGTGTCATAAGGGGAAGGTGGTACAAAATCCTTTGAAACCATGGCATGGTTCATTTTAATGAAGGTGAGATAACCAACATTTTGGGTCGACAGCCGGGTCCTTCTTTCTGTCAGGATTGATCCAGCAGCACTGAAGACTTTCTGATAGCACACTACCAGCAGGGCAAGCGAGCTCCTGTAAGGCATATTGTGCCAATTTAGGCCAGGTGTCCAGTTTAGAGGCCCAGTAGTCAAAGGGGAAAGAACTGTGAGGGAGAACATCGATAGGGCAGGAGAAGTAATTTTGAACCATAGTTGGCAAATGCTGTCTCCTGTCTGTTGCAATCGATTCAGTATTAACAGTCATGTGAGCGGTCCTCGAGAAATCAGTCCACAACATGGTCATGAAATCACACATGTGGGCCAATGTTCCAGGTGTTAATGATGTACTGACAGTGGTGGGTGGAGGAGCACTTTCTGCCAAATCCACATCCCTCCAGTCACGCACAAACCCTGTACCTGACCTTTGCAAGCCAACATTTTCTCTTGCCCCCGAGAAGCATCCTCCTCCCCAAAATAATCATCCCCCTCATCCTCCTCCTCTTCCTTTTCTTCCTCCACCTCATCCAGGACAGTTCCCTGAGCAGACAATGGATGACAGTCATCAAGGCTTCCCTCCTCCTCCTCCTCTTCCTCCTCCGCTGCAGACACCTGACCTTAATGTGCGTCAAAGTTTGCATGAGCAGACGCATAAGTGGTATGCTCATGCTTATGATGGCTTCGTCTACCAGCCGTATGCATTCCTCAAAACACTGAAGGACATTACTGAGGTCTTTCAGCTTTGACCACTGCACACCCAACAACTCCATGTCTGCCCTCAAACTGCCTGCCTGTGTATCCTCCCACAAATGCATTACAGCCTGCCTCTGTTCGCACAGCCTCTCAACCATGTGCAGGGTGGAGTTCCACCTTGTTGCATCATCTATGATTAGGCAGCGCTTGGGGAGGTAGAGCGATCTCTGCAGTCTGCATACAACTGGAGTCTACGGGCGAGCGACGGATGTGCGAGCACAGTCTTCGCACCTTATAGAGCAGGGCTGTTAACTCCGGATAATTATTTAGGAAGCACTGCACCACCAGATTCAAGGTGTGAGCCAGGCAAGGTATGTGTCTGAGATTTGCAAGGGCTATGGCTGCCACAAAATTCCAGCCGTTATCACTGACTACCTTGCCTGGCTCAAGATCTAGACTGCCCAGTCATGACTCAGTTTCTCACTGCAAGTAGTCGGCCAGTACCTCCGCGGTGTGTCTGTTGTCACCCAAAGACATCATCTTTAAAACAGCCTGCTGATGCTTACCACTAGCTGTTCAATAGTGGGACATCTCGTGTGCAACGCTGGCAGCTGTGGATGGAGTGCTCGTGCGACTGCGCTCTGTCAACCAGCTTTCGCTTCTGGAGGAGGAGGAGGGTCGAACGCCTACAGCCAACTTTTTCCTATACCGTGGGCTAGGCAGCACTGTCCCACTGTTGTTGTCCCCTGTGGAGCCTGCACCCACCACATTAACCCAGTGAACAGTGATGGACAAGTAACGGCCCTGGCCATGCCTACTGGCCCATGCATCTGTGGTAAGGTGCACCTTTCCACTCACTGATTGTTTTAGTGCATGGACATGGCGGTCTTCACATGCAGGTGGAGGGCAGGGATGGCTTTTCTAGAAAAGAAGTGCCAACTGGGTAGGTCATAGCGTGGGACAGCATAGGCCATGAGCTCTCGGAACGCTTTGCTTTCAACCAAACGGAAGGGCATCATCTCAAATGAGATCAGTTTGACAATGTAGGCGTTCACAGCCAGTGTACGCGGATGAGAGGATGACTACTTTCTTGTCCTACTCAGAGTGTCTGGTAGGGTGAGCTGGACTTGAGATTTGCATATGGGGGAACTAATGAGAAACTGGGTCTGAGCAGAAAAAGTAAATTAATGTGCATGCAAAATGTAATTGCATATGAACACATGACCTTTACACAGAGAAAACCAAAAG